>NC_070534.1:0-629981 GCF_025433545.1 Fusarium keratoplasticum
CCAAGGTCACCCAGCACAAGCCCAACGTCCTGGTAAGCTTGGTGAGGCAGACTCTCTTGCACATATCCAACTGACGGTAACTAGTTCTCTGCATCTATGTGGACAGAGGAAGAGGCCCGGAAGATCCATTCACTTGCAAAGTCTATAGTGCCGGACATCAAGTTACACGCCATTCCCACTGGCTTGCAGGTTGAGAAAGGACCCGATGCAATTGTCGAATATCTGGTTGAGAAGGTTCCCATGTTGCTAGATTCTTAAAGAAGGGGCGGTGCGTTTTTTTAAGGGAGCATATCATTTGGACGGATGGATACATGAGTAATTACACACGGCGGCGGGGGGAATACGAGTAAATGAATGTTTACCAGCATCGACTGTAATGAATGGATAAGGAGTGAATTTTCCGGAGTATGGAGTGTTTTGGGACTTGAAAACATGTTGCAGTTGCTTGCCTTTCACAAGTGTTGTTCGAAACACAGGGAACCCTGAGAAAATGTCCAGTGAGAAGACTAAATCTTACGGTCTTGATCGATTCGAAAACACACCTACTTGCAAAAGACTCATTGCAACTTGCTTAGAACCCTTTTGAGGACGCGGTTGGTTTGGTATCTATTATAGAACCCTATTCTAGTCTACTCTTCATTCTCAAAGACATTAAAGAGCGTTCCAATGTGTGGCAAAATCTCAACTGCAAACTCATCACCATGTCTCAGTGTCTCCTTAGGTGTCCGACCCCAGCCAACTCCAGCTGGGGTTCCGGTAATGATGACAGTACCAGCGGGGAGGGTAGTGCTCTGCGAGAGAAAGCTAACTAGCTTCGGAACGCTGAAGATAAGATCACTGCGAGTAGACAATATCAGACAAGTTTCCTTGCAGGCGGCGGTTGAATAGCTGTTGCTTACTTGATGCCACAATCTTGAAGAACCTTGCCGTTCTTTATTCCCCGAAGCCAAAGAGTTGATATGTCGGGAATCATAGACGTGGAAACAACGACGGGACCTGCGCCCAGTATTAGGCCGTTGTTTTCGTGCTGGCTTAGAGAGTGTATACGTACCTAGAGGGCATGTTCCATCGAAGCCCTTGGAGAATGACCATTGCGACTGGTTCAGCTGAGAGGTCCGGCTTGATATGTCGTTTGCAGCTGTGTAGCCCAGGATGTAGTCAAGAGCTTCGGCCTCACTGACGTTCTTGGCTGTCTTGCCAATGATGACTGCCAACTCCGACTCGTAATCGCCACAATCATCGAGCTGCGTGAGCTTAGGTAGGATTGTTGGAGCAGGCCAAGGGTCTCCGATGGCTGTAGCGGGCTTCCTGTTATTATTCCGTATGAGTTAATCTGTCATGCAGCAAGGAGCACGTGGTTGGTTGGATACTCACAGGAAGACTGTAGGGGTGGAGGGGATGTCCATTTGCACTTCAGCTGCGTGCTGTTTGTACTGCAACAAAGGTCAATACCGTATCTTGTGTGACTTGATGCTGCTGGGAAATTACATTCAACCCAATGCATCTGATGGTTCCAACTTCTTCCTGAGCCAAAGGTGATAGGATGCGGTCAATAATTTCGATCACGCCCGTTGCTTTCCCTGGCGACAGGATCGAGATGCCAGAGAAGATGTCCACCAAGACAGGTTCGCCCCTGCGTATCGCGACGCCAACGTCCAAGGCTTTCTGCAGCGGCTGGCCGATAAGAACCCGTGAAGGACTAGACTTAGGCACAAATCGCACAATACCTAACGGGTAGTGTTATCCGCCTGCTATCCAAGATGTAAGCGATATGAACTTACGAGAGAATTCTGGGAGGGAGGCCATTGTGGCAAATGGCGTTGAAATCTGACTGGGTAGGCAAGCTGAAGGGTTTCGCTTTTGCTTTCTTTCGTGACGGAATAGCCCCGGGGGGGGGAGATGGTTGGTAAGGCCATGGAGTGCTTGCGACTGGGTGGATGGACCACCACCAATCGGATTGCCCATATCGGAGAAACTGTCACAAGCATGCCGGGTGGTCGGAATGGAACCACGCGCCGAGAACCGAGGAAATATGCGTGACTGACCTGGTGATTCAGGTACGACTTCTGTGCTGGCCTAAGAAGCCTTCACATCGTACCCTTTAGATCACCTGTTTGAGCCTGGAAAGGAACAAGGCAAAGAGACTATAACCTTCAGTCCCCACAACCAGTCATCATCAAACATCATGATCGACGCGATGGGTAGTGACACAAAGACCCAGCAGTCTCATGGCAGTGCTTTTCGGGAGCATCTTCCCGACTTGAGCACCCCGAGATTCACCGCCATGCAGAAGCAAAATGCTCACGAGTATGCCCAGGTATTCAAGGCCAGTGGCCAGCCACCTTGGCTTCATGGCCTCTTCCTGCACTGGAGGAAGCTCTTCGAGGAGCCTTGTAAAGGCATCACCAACGATGGTAATTATCACTCCTCGTTGGTCAAGTTGTGGTCAAGCTGACACAGTACAGGCAAGGTCCGCGATGGTCTTTACCAACTCCAAGACGAAGGAGTTCCGATAGAGGCTATTACCTCAGCGGCAAATGCTGTGCTCGATGGGCTATCTGAGAGCCAGAGGAATGCGACTTGCTATCACATCGACTCCCCAGAATGGCGATCCTGGTCGAATCCAGAATTTCTTCTCAGCGATAAAGGCATCCGCCTTGACGAGATCACCGCCGAGCTGAGAGAGGATGTGCTCAAAGTGCTCAAAGCAACACTCTCATCTGAAGGGTATGACAAGGCAGTAGGCGCGATGAGAGTTAATCACTTTCTGGGAGAACTCATTGAGTCGCCAGCCATCATGAATGAGTATTCATACAACTTTGTTCTTTTCGGTCAGCCATCGGTAATCCGACCATGGGGCTTCTCCTTCTATGGCCATCACCTCTGTTTGAACGTTTTCCTCCACCAGACTCAAGTCACCATCTCTCCTTGGTTCACCGGAGCAGAGCCCAACCTCATCGATCAGGGACCCTACAAAGGGATCCGGATCTTGGACAAGGAAGAATCACTTGGTTTACGGCTGATGCAGGACCTGCCAAAGGACAAACAGGCCAGAGCACAGGTGTATAAGCTTATGAAAGACCCTGCCATGCCCCATGGTCGATGGAACCATGATGACCAACGACATCTATGCGGAGCGTACCGCGATAATCGAGTGGTTCCCTACGAGGGAATATTGGTGTCTGAGATGACAGACACACAACAAGACATGGTTCTAGCTATTGCGGATGAGTTCCTTCTTTATCTACCAGAGCGAGCCCGTCAGATCCGGCTAGATCAAGTCAAGAGCTTTTTCTATGAGACTTATTGGTGTTGGATCGGGGGATTTAGTGATGAGGATCCGTTCTACTATCGCATTCAGAGCCCAGTCATCATTATCGAGTTTGATCACCATTCCGGCGTCTTCTTGGCCAACTCGAAGCCAGCTAAATTTCATATCCATACACTGCTGCGAATGCCGAATGGGGGAGACTATGGGATGGCGCTGAGGCCTTTGATAAAGGGGCAAGAGCAGGGATTCATTTGGGAGGGATGAACACTTGGAAAATTGACCTCATGACCCTTGTGAGGGCCATTGCAGTTGAAGCCGGCAATCATTTAATCTTATTTAATTTTCAAGACTAGAAGAGCTCGTGAAGTAGAGGTGGATACATCAGCTGCTTATCGCCTATCGTGTATGTCGGTGTCCTCGGCTCTTTCACCCCAGGTCTTCAAATGTTTCTCTAGTGAACTGCTTGACCTTTACACTCTCTCGTCAGTCTCAAAGTTGAGAGAAAGTAATGACAAGACGAGATTCTGCATTTGAGTGCCTACGTACGGATTACCGAAAGTGAGAGGAATGTGTATGGCTTCGCAATTGATCATCAAGACGCGTAGACTTGTCCCCATGAATTCCTCGGTCATACTAACCCCCAGCCGGCGAAACTCCTACCTCCGATCTAGCTGTCTCGTTATTATTTAGAGGGCGCAACATCTAGAACAAGTAGCTCGCTCTCATAGTCTCCACCCGTCCAGATCCTCACCTCCCCGAAACTGTGGCTCGGCCCTTTGAACTGTGTCATGTTTTCTTGGTCGGTAAAGGTCGTCCCTTTGACTGCAAGGCGGAGCGTTTCGCCAGCTTCCCAAATGGTGCTACTAGGCCATAACTCAACGTTAACTTCAACAATGTCCTGGGGCCGCAGCCAGAGACGTCTCTGGTGAAGGTGAACTAGCCTCTCAGGGGTGCTCTTGGCCGTCTCAAGTTCCCAGTGAGAGGCGCGCAACCAACCAAAACTTGCGTCGGCTTCCAACTTCTGTGTAGAGTTGTAATATTTGACAGTCTGACCATCCTTGTCGATTTTTTGCAACGCGACAAACAAGTCCACGTCGGGGAAAGAGAGCCCCTGGATGAATAACTTGACTGACGAGTACCCGGTAATCTCGATACGCCGGTCAATTTTGAAATCGAACAAAGCGACGGAACTGGACTTGTGTGCTATGAAAGCGACGTATCTTGGAGGACTGTTGCTGGCACTTCCGTCGTTAAGGACGAGCTTGCCATCCGTCGTTAGTCGATACTTGATGAGTTGTGCTTTGGGAGGGAAATCGGATTCCAAGCGCCGCAAACTCTCTGTGGCCGACGTCCTGACAGCCAGCTCAACTCTAGGCCATTTTTCCACATCGTTCGCAACGTGTTGTAAGTAGCGGTCCCAAAATAGGCGTTGCTTGTTGATGTTTTCGTCCTTGTAAAATTCAGACCACTCTCGGCCGGCCTGCAGAGAAGTTTAGGTAAACTTCTTAGTTGTATGAGCAATGCAGACTCACGTGAATGATGAGGTACTTGTCTGGCGAAGACATTTGCTTCCAACCCTCGATTGTCCCACGAAGATGAAGGCCAAGCGATGACCATCCTGTCACCGCTAACACGGGGACATTAATCAGGTTCCAGTCAACCACTTTGGATTGCCAATACTCGTCAAACAATGGATGCTCGATGCTGGCTGCGCCATGATCTTCGGTCATGCCGAGGCCGTTCCCAGTCATGTTCATCCAGAAGTGCTGAAAGGGGACGTTGGGGATGCCGCCGGGCGCGTTGACCTCGCGGTAGATGTCCGAGATGCCTTCCCAGATCATGATGGCCTTCAAGTGAGGTGGCTTCAGCACGGCGGTCTGGTTTGCGGACATTGCGTAGTAGGATACGCCGCCGCCCCAGCCAATGTCGCCGGTAGACCCAGATCGACGTCCACTTGGTGATATCCACGATTAATCGTGCCACGCTAGCGACTTACCATTCTTGCTGCGATGCCCACTCAACAATGTCAGACCCATCCCTACCTTGCTCTGGCGAGATGTGGTTCGAGCCATCGCCTTCGGACCACCAGATGCCCCTTGGGTCGACCAACAAGAAGGAATAACCCCATTCTCCACACCAAGGAAGAGGGTCAGGCAGCTCCCAATGAGTATGCTGGCTCAGCTTCTCAATATCGACTCCCATGTTCTGAAACCTCTCTCTAGGAACGGCCCCGTGCTTTCCGAATGGCGCGAACAGCACCAGGGTGGGGGTCTTGGCTCTGAGGCTGGGATCGGGACGGTACACGTCGGCATAGAGCAAGACACCGTCCCGCATCGGGATGGCTACATCCTTCTGGAATAGGGTTTTTCTATCTTCGAGGAGAATGGTTTCATGCTTGAGGGGAGGAGCTGGCTGGAGAGGTGGTGAGACCTGTTTACCTGTTGGTTAGCATGAGAGAGAGATAATGCTAGGAAGCATTACAAACCTGGTTGGGTGGCACAGCCTTTCGGTAATAAGGAGAATAAGAGTAGGTATTGGCAGCCATAGTGAGCGAGATTACAGTGCAAGTCGTTGATAGGGGGTTATCATGTCGGCGGTGGTGGGTTTTATCACATTATTAACCTGTGACGGCCATGACGAGGAGAGAGGTCGACTTTGATAGCCAATCGGATCGTGAGCTACGGAAGCCAACCTCGACCCCATGGGGACTTGTTTCCCACGATTTCATATCGGACTACGGCTTGATCAGATTCTGGGGTACAGTCTGGGGAAAGATGGGTGACCCCTATCCCGGGGTTCTTGTCTGTATAAGATTAGTCTCCAGGTCGTCCCCGTTTTATTCTTCTCACATTACCATCATCGCCACCCACGAAGCACAACTACCAAGCATGAGCGACATCAAGGCTGATGACATTCAGCTTGAGCATGCCCCGAGCACGACTCACCCCTCGGGAGCAGCGGATCACGACGCTGGCGACTCTTCGAGCTTCCATGACTCCTATAGGATGTCCATCCGCACCTACATGGTCTTGATTACCATGGCTTTTGCTTGGGGTACTTGCACAATGGCGAACATTGGCCCTGCAACCACCTACAGCTACGCTGTCAAGGCCCTGGGCGGCGAGTCAATCTCGACTTGGATTCCAAATGCAAGCCTCTTCCCTATCATCGGACTCCAGACGATCTGGGCGAGTACAAGTCACGGAAGGAAACACTTGTATCTACTTTACTGAAGAATCCTTCTAGGGATCTCTCGCCGATCGCTTCGGTAAGAAGTGGTTCATCTTGTCGGGTGGTGTTGCAGACGTCATCGGCAACGTTGTCGCTGGCTTTGCCAAGTCCACAGAAGTCATCATCGCGGGCCAAGCTCTGAATGGTCTCGGCTCTTCTCTTTATGTGCGTCAGCTCATTGTCTCAGGCTAAACGGAGAATCTTGATGCTAATATTTTTACTCCAGTTGCTTGTCATCCACAGATCATTGAGGGCATACCATTTGATCTTCCATCTAGAGTTCAATAGCCGTGAGCACTTCTCTCAACAACTGCATCGTGACGATCTTCAGGCTCAGTTAACCCATCGAGGGCCGGGCTTCAACTATAATAAAGAACACATTTCTGCATCGTGACATGACCCAACGTACCGTCGACAAGACAGACATGTCATGACAGCCTTGCGTTTGCCCTGGTCACCTTGTTCCTGGTTAGACCACATCGTGGAAATTTCCCGAGCTCTGGAGATGACGCAATGTGATTGATCAAAGCTTTCCTAAGCTGGGAAGCAGGCTGTATGAGCAAGACGGATTGAAGATGCTGCTCCTCATATTTCGAGGTTCACCATTACTTTTCAGGCGAGAACGTTGGCCACGGTTTTGGACTAGCCGAGTCAACCCCCGCATTCTTCCCCAGTTCGTTGCCCCCGACCCCATACCCCATACTTAGCCCCCCCAGGACGTGGACACGTATACATACGGGTTTGGGCAAGATCATCGAGCCATACTGGGGTTTTGGCAAGGTCCAACCGTCCAACGGGCGAAGGGGGCACTACCGGACCATCTTCGGTGCATCTTTATCACGGACCATCTTCGGTGCAAGACTGAAAGGCCCGAGCCTGTCTCAGGGCTGGTGGAGTGGAGATGCGATATCGGCTAATCGCCCGATTAACTTGGCAATAGGAGGTGCTTGATTGGTAGGCACCTTGGGTTGAGAGGAGGCCGAGTCTAGTCTAGCCAAACCAAGCTGTGCGCAGCTTCACTCCCCAAAGTCATCAGTGTTGATCAAAGTGCCGATCCGCTCGCCCTCCACCCGTACATGATCGCCATCGTTGAGCGCTACTGGCAGCCTTCACATCGCTCCGATGCCTGGGCCTGTCCCCGTCATGACGACGGTGCCTCGTTCCCGCGTGGTGCCTTGTGAGAGGAAGGAAATCATGCTTGGGATATCGAAGATCATCTCGCTGCAGCCGTGAATGAGTAAGCACAACAGTTTGAACAGGGCCTGGTTTGAGCCCCAAGGGTAACCAGCCTGACGGCTGGAGGATTGGACGATTTGGCTGTTGGCTGTCGTTGTGATGCGGAGCTTGTGGGCATCGGGGATGACCGAGGGATGCGCGATTACACGACCGATTGGACAAGAGCCGTCGGATGTTCACGGTCAGTTTCATCATCAATCCTCAAGAATCAGGGTCTGTTCTGAATGACGGGCCCGCCCACCTTTCGAGAAACACCACCGGCCGTTCTTGAATTGCTGGGCACGAGCTCCAGCATCATCGTGTATCCCAAAACATAGTCTAGGGCTTTCTCCTTGGGGATGTCGCGACTCGTCTTAGATATTATCACCAATAATTCTGCCTCATAGTCGCTTGTTCCGTCCTGAGCAATCTTAGGTATATTGATCTTTACTGGATCAGGATCGTTAAATGCGGTTCGCGGCTTGATAAAGAGGACTAGCACGTTAGAAATCGACATGCTGGCTTCCCTCGCATGGTCGCGGTAGTTAAACCCTATGCAGCGGATAATGGGAACCTCGTCCATGGGGAGAGGAGATAGCAACTTGTGTGCTAGGTCAGCTCTGTCTCCAGATTATGACACCTACCATGACATGAACCTTACCCATTTCACCGTCCTCCGCTCGTCCGTGAGTACTCCGTCAAAGGCACACCCTCGGTCAAGATTGGCTGGAACCCATTCACTGCGATCCAAACTTGGACCAGCGTCGAGCCATTTTTGAGAATCGAGTTGTCCGATGTGAGTTTGACCATCTTCCTCGGCTAGGAAACGAATGAGATGAGTCCCATTCGGTGCCATGCTGTTGCTAGTTTTAAACATGAGAAGACACATCTGATTGATTGACAACGTAAGAGGTATTATCTTTATTGTGTGTCGCTGCCTCTCCATGTCGAGGGGTAATTTCGGTGCATCTCATGCACCAGCCAACATTAGTCCACCGCTTCAACAGTCAGATGCCGATGTGTCCAAGCAGGGATCCTCTTTCGCCGATGCGAGTCTGCGTTATAGCGCATGAGCGAAGTTAGTCCGACCTAACCCTCCCCACAAACTTTAGTTGCTCCCTAGCCCACGTCCACTAACCGCCGATCTTGCAGGTTACAAGATCGCAGGGCGTACCTGTGAAGCCTGGCATACATTGATCTAGTTATATTTCCGACCTCCGCAAAACAGAAGCCTCCAGCAACGGTCACTCTCTCCGCCAATATGGATCCCCAGAAGTCGCCCCCGGCAAAATCCCCAAGACAACCCTATGTCCGCCAAGCTTGGTACGTTGACAAAACAGCCACGGCCAAGCCTAATCTTGTTGCTAAGACACACAGCGTTGAATGCAAGAGGCGGAAGACCAGATGTGATGGTCACCTTCCTTGTTGGAGATGCAAGGCACAATCTGTTTGTTGCACGTACGCCCAGAAGCCGCGGTCTGGTACCCAATCAAGAATGTCTGCCCCCCTCACCGCGCGTCACCCTTGATGGTATAGCCTAACCAGAACATAGTGTAAAAAAACCTAGATCAAAACATCACCCTCCGGAAGAGGCGCTTCGAAAAGGGAAGCCCATATGCCCCGAGGCAGTATCCACGACAATAGCCGAGAATCCCAAGACCTATGCTACAACACCTGGCCTCTCCCCTTGCTCAACGGAGGACTTACAGTGCTTAGAGCTCATGGCTGGCTTGGCATCGCCACCCCCTGAGCTTTGCGGTCTTGCTCGAGTAGATCACAACCTTGATGTGGTCAGAGCGAATCTCAAGGCGGCGGGGATACCAGCAGATATCCTTGACGGTTCAAGCACCGGGTCTGATTTCTCATCGGACGCATCATCCGGACTGGCGCGATTTGACTCATGTCTGCTGCCTTTCACATCCGACCCTCTCTATGATATCACAAGGGAGCACGCCATCGACCTCATCGATCAATGGTGCTCCGGCCCGGGTTTGCTATATCCCATTGTGGATAGACAGAAGATGCTCGACAAAATCTACAGTGTCTTCACATTTCTAGAATACGCCCAAAAGGGTGGTATTCATAGGCCGAATTTGACACAGACGCTGTTCAACCACGAGACGAATAAGCTGAAGCTTATCCTTGCCATCAGCCGTACGCTTGAAGGAGGAAGCAGGAATCATGAAGCTCAGAGACTTTTTCAGAGCGCAACAGAAACGTTGGACGGATTAATTTGGACCTCCGCCGGCATCGAGAGCGTTGAGGTCCTTACCCTCCTTGTACGTGACTATACCCAAGCGAAGAGGCTCTCGTGCGATGCTGATAACAGAAAAGGCACTGTACCATTATTACCTCGACGAAGAAGTCTTCACGGGTCGAATTACTACACTAGCAGCAAGGTTATGCATGGAAATGGGACTGCATCGTCGAACGGTTCTGGAAGCGAAATTTCCAGATGTCGAGGAACGATTAACTGCACTCCGGACGTTTTGGTCAGTCTTCATGTTGGAAAGAAGGACGAGCCTTAGCCAAGGCATCCCCTTCATAATCCCAGACCCTTACGCGGACCCGTCACTTGTCTCGTTGCTGCGCCACATGAGTAACCAAGCAGCACTATCTGCGCAGCCACCTCTGCGAGATGGCTCAAGTCTAGCTCTGTTTGCTCAGCTAGAGTGGTCAAAGCTATCTGGGAAGGCATGGCACGTTCTGAACAACCCAGGCGAAACTAATTCCGAAATCCGACTGGACGATCTGGACTATATCGACTATCAAGTTGTTCGGTGGTACGAGAAAGTCCCCGAGGACTTGAGTATGAGCCCCGCCGGGCAGCGGCAGCACTACGAACAGCATGATCCAACATACGTCCGCGGTGATTTGTATTGCCAAAAAGCTCAACTCCGCAATCTGATCTACCGGCCCATGTTGAAATCTACAGCCCTAATCACCCGATACGGCGCGCATACCCACCGTGCTGTAGAAATTGCCAAAGAGACGGTCCAGATGTTGGCGGATCTGAACGACAAAAGTCCTCTAGTCCGGAAGGATCCGGTTTCTTTCAAGCACTCGTTGGTTGCTGCTGCAGGAAACCTTTTATTGGCCGTGACCAACGGTGGCTCTACGTTCTGGGAAAGTTCCAAGGTTGAAATCGCCCTTGCTCTAGGCCTGATGGAATGTTTGGAAATGAGATCGAGCTCCTTGATGCGCTTACGGCAACGGCTCCAGAGGCTACGGGAGACACACCCTGCACATCTTAATATTCCGAATTATGAAGGACCCCCCGTGGCATGCGACGATTATAGACCATCTTTCCTTGAGAACCTTTTTCATCTCCATCCTTGTGTATGATAGACCAGGAAAAAAAGCTAATGTAATGAACACCGAGTCCCAGCTTTGAAATAAGGTTCTCTAAAATCACCACCTGCACGGCTCTCAGCCACCGTGGCCCCCCCGATTTTGCGGCTGGGCCAGCTTTGCGCCAGAACGTCATTCGGTACTTGTCGCGACCATGCCTGCCGAGACAACTCCCATAGTAGCAGCTGCCCCAAAGAATAGACGTCACCAGGAATAGAGTTATAAATGTAATACAAGCAGTCGGTTCAGCTCTGGACTGTGCCTCGCTGCCACGTTCCCTTGGTCTGTAGAGAGACCGGCCAGAAGGAGCTGAAGTTTGGGTCACTCTCATGACAACCCATTGTCAACCAGCCACCGGCATCACCCCCTAGTCTGGCCCCAACTCTCATTTTGAGAGATGGTGCCGCGATGGTGCCACGTTTGCATCTCAAGAGGACGAGATGTCGCGCGCACTCGAACTTCAGACCCTTGTTGGTTCGAGTGACAACTTACATCTTTTCTAGGCACTGCTCTTTCGCGAGCATTATTGGCAGGGTACTACACCTATCCTAGTAAATCTTGAAAAATATATCGTCTTAACGGGTGGTTAAAGCAGCGGCGTTGAGCTGATTCGGGAATAGGCAATTAAACCCACAGATTCTCCCAATTCACACACATGAGAAGTCATAACATTTGCCATGTAGTAACGATACGGTTGCAATTTCACAAAAAAGAACCAATCCGCATAAATAACGTCTGCTCCAACGCAAATGAGCTTTGCTGCTGTAGCATACCCCAGATTCAAGTTGCATTCTGAGCCATCCATCAATCCACATCCTCGACCGCTAGGTGAGACGTGCTTGTGGGGCTATCACTCCTGTATCCTCACCATCGATGAATCCCGCAGCGCAAGTGCTCGCATCGAGCAGATGAGTCATAATTCACCGTCGGAAGCTGTAATATGGCATGAGGCGAAGGTTTCTGTGTTTAATGATTGGCCACGGAACTCCAGGCGTGCTCGAGGTCGGGTGATCGAATAGGTGGAGTTCGGAGGTGACGTCAGCCTCAAAGAGTACCCTTCCTCCCTCTAGGGTAAGCGAGAGCTAATTCGCACTACATAGGCCCTCTTCCTCTTCCACTTGTTCCTGAGATCCCTAAGGCCCTGATCAGGAACTGGGTTCTGACAGATCCCCGTTGCAAGAAGGGACAAGCCAGCGCATAAAATTAGCTTGGCCAGCGTCTCGTACCAAAACCCCGTTGTGTGAATCAGTGTGCATCAGTCTGTTATACCCTTTCACGGCTGTATCAGTTTGGGTCAGAATTTCAGGTATGATCTTCATCCCTTTGCCCTCACAGAGCAACTCCGCAACGTGCGGGAGATAGTGGCAAGAAGGAGACTTTTCATTATATGCAAATGTGCTCGTATGATAATTCGCCTCAATTCGCCAGCTGGGAGTGGTACTAGATTGAGGCAAACGCGTCTGGCTAGGCACTTATCCCGAAAGCCCAAATCTAGGTATCTCCCAGATTGCTGACCCTGATCAGGGCCTAAAGGGGAGCGGTATCCCAAACAGTAGCACCGCTATCATACTACACAGGGTCTAACCCACCAGGAAAAGCCCGATAAAATGCACCGTTTGATGCCTCGACCACTTGGTGGTAGTCCCAGGTCTCAGAAAGCTTCGACCCATCTGCTGCTCTCCAGAATGAGATCAGCTATCAACATAACTCAGTTACACTCAGTACCTTTGAGCACATTACCAGACGTGACTTACACCCCTGCCTCAGCGTACGCACCTCTGCCAAACATAAACCCAGCACGACCGGTTTATCCCTTAGGAAATATACGATCGCCACACGGTAAGATCGCCGCTAGATCAGTCTGTTTATTTCCCTTAAGAAGAATAAAGCTCATTAGAATAGGTCTAAGCTTCTTCATACAGCTTGGTTGGAAACACGCAATTAATATAGCTAGGATCGTAATATCCAGGTTTTTATTATAGCATATACCTATATCTATAATTTCTCACTCGTAGTAAACTTCATTAATTAAAGTGCCAATTCCCTCAATCTCTACGCGCATGTCATCGCCATTGTTGAGGACCACCTTTGGGTTGCGCATCGCTCCTATACCAGGACCAGTGCCGGTCATGATAACGGTGCCCTTTTCCAATGTGGTGCCTTGAGAGAGGAAAGCAATTGTGTGCGCGATATCAAAGATCATTTCTCTGTGGCAAGAAAGATCGGAGCATGTTAGCAGTCTGGAAACCCAAATAAATCATGGCAAATTATTGATGGCATCGCACCTAGTATTTGTATCTTGTACCACATTGCCGTTATGGGTGGCCTTGACCCCAAGCTTATGCGGGTTGCCAATGGCTGATGGCGACACCAGAGTTGGTCCAAGTGGGCAAGATCCGTCGAGGCCTTGAGGTTGTAAGTTAGCTCCCAATATTTTCCACTGCCCGGGGTTGGGCCAGAAGCCCTCTAGATCAAGTTTACGAACCTTTTGAGAAAGACCATTGGCTGTTCTTGAACTGTTGAGTGCGAGCACTCACGTCATTGCTGCAAGTATATCCTAGGACATAGTCCATGGCCTGTTCCAAGGGGATATCCCGGCCGGTCTTAGATAGGATTATGGATAGCTCCGCCTCATAATCGCTGGAACCATCCTGCGCAATTTTTGGCACGATGATCTTGGCGGGATACGGGCCGTTAAGCGCCGTGCGAGGCTTTATGAAGAGAACTGGCACATCCGGGATAGGCATATTGGCTTCTTTGGCATGGTCGCGGTAGTTGAGGCCCAGGCAGCGGATGATGGGCACATCCTCAATCCCGATAGGCGAGAGAAGCTATGAATAACCATTGTTAAATGCCAATAAAAGCAGTTGAGGATGTGGACAACATACCCGAGAAACGTGCATGGTCTTATCTGTCACCACACCATCATAAACTGATCCTTGGATCAATTTGGCAGTGATCTTCTCTCCTTTCAAAGTGGCAAGTCCGACATCTGGGAACTGTTGGGCGTCAACTTCCCCTAGATGGATCTGTCCGTCCTCCTCGCTGATAAACCTGATGAGATGTGTCCAGTTAGGAGCCATGATGCGTGATGGTTATTGATGGAAGATGGTTATTGATGTAGAGTGAGCTGCGTTCGAGGATTTTGAGGATCTGAACAAAAGGGTCTTAAATCTAATGTAGTAATAGTACGTACCCTAACTGGCGGCAAGTACGATTGCGATTTCGGAGCGCGCGGCAGCAAACGTTGGCACCAGGACCAACTTCGGCCTATCTTCAGGTGCCTCGGCCTATTTACGTAAAACATGACGCCCTTGAAGGCGATATTCTGGTGATCCGCCGAAAACGTCCTAGTGTTGTGTGGAGAAGTAGGGAGACTACCTTGAACTGCTGATCGATTCGCCCGTCTGCGGGGAGGTCTGAGTTGAATGGAGTGCATTCGTCCCCAGGACTAATCTGATTTGACCACCTATAGCTACCCACATCGCCAATTGCGGATGTCAGGAAGGCTAGGCATCAATTGACCACATTAACTGATGCGACGCGATTATCGAGACGACCATGGTCCCCGGTTCGGGCCAGCATCAGGGGAACAAAGAGCAGGTTTCGGGCAAAATCTGCAAGGGAGCAGGGAGATTATGGCAAGCAGAACAGGCAAAGATCAACCGGGGGCCTGCCAAGAAGAGATCTGGGGGTGGAGACGAAGTGGTAGTACAAGTCTGGGGTGCAGATGACTTGCCGCAACTGGATGCCGAAAACTTGCCTGAGGCTCGGACGGCCCAACTTCGTTGGAACTTATGGGGAAGAATACGCAACAACTTTACCCCCGCAATGGTGCGTGGCAGCGACTAGGAGTAAAGTTTACCCGCTTTCAAATCATATACCAGGCTCCACGAGAACCCCCACAGTCACTGCCGTGATTCTTTCACTCCGCGAGTACGTTCGTACAGACTGCAAATCTAGCCAAGTCGACAAAACAGGGCTCAAGACGTCCACTCTATGATGAGTAGCTTGCAAGATAATCCCCGGAAATCCGAACTCGCCTGCCATTCCTGTCGGAAGTAGGTCCCGAGTCCCGACTCACATCAATTTATCAAGTACATCCACTAACGCCTACGTCTGTTACCTAGGCGTAAAGTAAAGTGGTGTGTTATTGTCTTCGGCCCTTGTGCCTCAAGTATGGTCATTAAGCGGGTATTAACGTATAGCGTAGCGATCGTGCAGTGCCGAAATGTGCGGTTTGCGAGCAGACATCGCAAGCCTGCTGTTACCCGGTTGGACCTCGAAAGCCCGGTCCGAAGATAGGTATGGTCGCTTCGACCCAAGAGCTAGGACACCTTAAGATGAGATTCTAAGTCGAACAGGCTCTTCGCAACGTCAACGGAAGCGACGCCGCGAGAGTTGCGATATCAATGATGGTGACACGGAAGGTTCCATACAGTCATACTATGGGCAGAGCACACGCTCACCGGTGTCTGTCAGCTCGAACACTTACGTCCCCTCACCCCACGACGAGGTGGCATCAGCCATGGATACTTTGCAACAATTGTCCGGCTCGGCGCAGGTGGACAAATCAGACACTGACAAGCACGAACCGCGTTCAACCCTCCATGACCTATCTTTCATCCTGCATCCTTCACACGAATCATCGAGCCCAGGAAAGGAACGTGTATCCCAACCTCGAGCGTCTATGAGCGATCAGTATGGACTATCGTGTTTAGACAGAGCTACCACAGCCCTGGGGGTAACACGGAGCTGTCTCGATCAGATGTAAGCTTTGATTGCCCATGCTTGGTCGTAGGCTTCCTTCTCTAAACATCATAGGATCAAAGTGTATTTTGACAACATGGTTTCCATCAGTTTGTTCCATGAACCCACGTTTATGGACAAGATTAGCAACATGAAATCTGCCACGGAGGTACATGCGTTGCTCGCAGCCATGTTTGCATTTGCATCCCGATTTTATCGACCAAGCGATGCCTGTGGTGCCCACCGCATTGGACCGTCTAATGTCCCGGATACGCACGGAAACGCGGCCTATTTTCTCGACCTAGCCTCCAGTTATACAGAGGAGGCGCTCAAGGACTGTGGAGACGAGTCACCTCCGTTGTGTATTCTTCAAGCATTCGTCATCACGGCCCACTGTCAGCTGGCCCAGGGAGTCCTCGGTACCGCTTGGAGAACTTTGGGAACTTGCGTGAGGCTTGCATACGAGCTCAATCTGCATCTAATCGACATGAAATGTGCCGATAGGTCCCCTGGGATAGACGCGAAGACTTGGTGTGAGGATGAAGAGAAGCGTCGAGCCTGGTGGGCTATTTGGGAGATGGATGTGTTTGCAACGACAATTCGACGTACTCCAACTGCAATAGACTGGAGCCAGATCGAGACAATGCTTCCTGCCGAGGACGAATATTGGTTCCAGGGTCGAGTTGGGCCCAGTTGCTATCTGGAGATGGATCCCATCTCCCGCTGGCGGACTCTGCAGAATTCCAGGAACCAGTCTCCCAAAGCATGGTATATTGTCATCAATTCGTTCATGAAGGACGCGCAGAAGATATCTAGCCCCTATGGTATACCGAGCCAAAGCCAGGCACCCGACGGACAGTTAGCGGGGGCTACGCCACAGGCCCAGTCAGCCGTAATCGACCATGCCCGACAAAAGCTGGAGAGCCTGGGAAATATAGTGCAATGCTTTTCGCTGGCGTTACCAAGCCATCTCCGATACCGAAACCAGTACCTCGGTTTCGAGGCTCGGGTTCCTGGCCAGTCAGTTTCGGCTCGCCAACTGCACTGTTCTATCTACAATATCTACGTCATGACTCAGCTTGCTAAGCTCATGATCCATCGATACAATGTCTTTGGAAACGCTGCAAGCCACTCCGGGCGGAAAACACGACATGCCATGAGCGCTTTAGCTGAGAAAGAATGGGGCCGCTCAAATAACAGGTTGGATGACATAGCCATGCGGCAATATCTTGAAGCGGCAGACAATATCCTCACAATTGTGAATCGGAGTTGTGACGACCATATCCAACACATCAATCCCTTTCTTTCCTTCACCATCTGGCTAGCTTCAGCCGTGCAACTGGTTCGTCGAGGATTCTGCCACCCCGGAGCGAGCCAATCTCTTGTCAAATCAAAGTTCGAAGTCTTAAACTTGACATACAAGCAGTGCATCGAGTTCTGGGACATAAAGCCGGCTGTTCAACAGAATCTGGAAACCTTGGAGGCACAGTTGGAAGCTTGTCAGACCAGGAACAGTGGTGTTCAACCGGCCAGTGGCCCTGCTGCTTATGGGGTTGACAAGGTGGCACCCGGTCCACACCTTGACGAGGAAGACACGGCCATGTCCGCATCGCGGGATACGTTTAAGGAGCCGCGTGGTTTGGACTCTGAGAGTCGTAAGTGCATCATCTAATCTCGTTTGCATTGACGAGTGAATTAACCTTTATGTACCCAAAGGGATTTCTGATTCACGGTCACAAGGCACGAACGAGAATAGTGAGCCTCAAATGGGGAGCGCACCTACGAATCTTCCAATTCCGTCTAACATCGACAGTGCTACGGCACAACGAGAAGCTCTACCATTCCAGCCCTCCGACATATCGACCCTTGACAATATGTGTCTTTCAACGCACCATGAAGATACCCAATTTTCAACCGTAGATCACATGCAGACGCCCCCCTCTCTGCTGGTAGATCCATTGCTCCCTCTGAATGCAACTCAGGCTTCCGCCTATTCGTTCGATGGATTCAGCCCTGGAGGCACTGGGATGGATGCTGACTGGAGGCATTCTGCGATCTTGTATGACATACAGAACTTGCTCGCTGGGTATCCTGCATATGGAGTTCCCAGGTGAAATTGTTTGGTGACTCGTGGGGCCTTAATGCTGCCCGCTTTGTGTCTACCTTTACTGGCCTCTACCCGGCTAGTGCCTGCTCCGAGGATCCTTTCTTTCAAGCAGCCAAGTAGTCGCGAATATATGATTTATTTCCGGCGGTGATCTCAAGCAGGCCATTCTGTTTCCGTCTTCAGAAACGACTGGCAGTTACATTACCTGCTATTCGATCTTGATTCGGCGTGGACATTGAAGGTGAAGGTACATTCATATATCAATCCAGTAAATAAACACAGGCTCATTGAAGGTGCTAAGCCACCTATGACTCTGATGCATGTCCCAGAATGGACCTCATTACTGTCATCAGCTTGAGCTCGCAGGCTGCGGCGTCAGGCAAGACCCTTGGTGCTCTCCATGCGACAAAAAGATCTGGTCGTACCAATACAGCACCCGATTCCTCCACGCCGCTGAGGTTCTCCCAGTCAAAATACTCGTCCTCCCAGTCCTGTCTGAACCCGATTGAATAAACCTTGAGGGGGACCCGGAGTTTTTCAGCGACATGCTCAGCTGCTTGCTTCCAGGCACCGCCCCCAATGCCAGTGAGCAAGGCAAAGGCTCCGTGGCCAGCGATGTCGATTGTTGAAATGTTTTGTCCCGGAATCGCTGTGTTAAGCCAGGCATGTGGCAAGCGGCAGCCAGGGTATGAGCTTGGTTCGTGATAAAGAACCTCATTATCGGCCGCCCGTCCCGTGCGCGCAAAGGGATAAGGCTCATCCGCGACATAAATACCTTGGCTGTCATAATGCTGATTCATCTCGACACCCAGTCCATTGAACTCGTGGGTTGTGTGCCTGATTGCGTCGTGGAAAGCAAGACGCCGCCTCTGACCTTCCGGTGTCGCGTCTTCCAATTCCTGTAGGATTGCCTTACGCTCATGGAGTTCCTTTGGAAGCATTCCGAGGGCGTCCCATACGCGGTGGTGATCACGGAATGCTTGATTTGCCCTGGTGACGATGGAGTAACCCACAGGCTGCCTCTCAACCGAATAGCTTGATAGAAGGGATGGCGATGCCAGGCCCTTGTGGACATAGGCGACCTTCCAGGCGAGATTGAAGGCATCTTGTATACATGTATTCGAGCCTAGCCCATTCAAAGGTGGGTGGCGATGCACGGCGTCCCCGAGGCAGAATCTAGGTGTGAGAAGGCGATTAGAGGAAGTTCTTGCTGAGATAACGGTTGGGTGGTGGGCGGGGAGAAAACTTACACGTTGCCTTGAGAATATTTCTCGGCGACGATCTCATTGATATACCATTTAGATATATTCAAGATCTCTGCAGGCGTGTCATCGCCGATGAACTCTTGGACTCGCCTCAAATACTCGTCCTTGGATGGTTGAGCCTCTCTCTTATAGTCGTAGCCGGGGCTTGGAAACAATATGAACATCCATTCATTCCATGGCTTCACCATGCGCACAATGCCCATCCAAGCGAACTCAGGATGTTCGCGATCTGGTTGCATAACCCAGTGGAGATTACCCTGGCGGTTCTTGACGAGATGGGACAGGTCGGCCTTTACCAACACGTTTATCGCAAGACCTTGGCCGGGCTTGACGGACAAGGGCAAGTCAAGCTGCTTCACAACCTGGCTTCGGGCGCCATCGGCCCCAAATAGGTAGCGGGTGGAGATCTGGTATTGCTTGTTTGAAAGCTTGTCGTGGACTGTTGCCGTGATTCGGCCCGTCTTGGGGTTCTCCACAAACGAATGGAGCGTCGTGTCAAAACGCGTCGTGAAGCCCTTCAATGTCGCATGATGCACCAACACTGGCTCCAAAATAGTCTGTGGCAGGTCGAACGGCGAGCATGGGCTAGCCCTGTCGTAGTCGCCCTATAGTGGGATGAAATTAGCGACTGCTCATGGAAAGCCTTGCCCAGTGTAGGGCAACGGGGCAAGAGAGGAGGGCAATCAATGATACCTTTCTTTTCGGATCGTTGCCCCATGAGTAAAGTCGAGCATACTCCACCCCTGCCATGCTGTGACACCATCTCGTGTGCTGCATATGAGCATCACCCTTGGAGGCCACGTTTTCTAGCTCCTCATAGAGCCCGACATCTCGCAGGCATTCTATGAAGAATGGTCAACACTGAAGCCAAGAAATAAAATACCTAAAATCACTAACCCAGAGCTGCCATGTTGGTAATGTGCGCACGAGGAGTGTCTGCTGTTCCAGGAGCGGCGCTTATCATGATTCCTTTCAGTCCTTCAAGTCGTTAGCCAACAGCGCGTGGACTACATGGACTTGGGGGCCAACCATAAGAGCCGAGAAAACAAGCCAAGGCTGCTCCAGCAGGTCCTGCACCGACAATGAGGAATTCTGTGTCGATCACATCGTCCTTGGCTTCGTGAGGATGGCTTTGCTGGGCGGTTACCGGCGGGCCATTTGTCAATGGACCTTGAGACTGACCGAACCCGTTCAGGACGATCTGGTCAGGACTGGGCGTCAGAACAGAAGGCATCGTGCGTAGAGCTTGCAATCGGAAGACTGTGTGCCTCCTTGATCTATAGATTAACTTGCTGCTTTTCCTGTTCAACGCATGAACCCAGCGGTCTTTTAAAACCTTTGGGGTAGAAGGAAATGCGCAACCATTCAAATGCCGAGGTCCCCCGACAGCCCGGAATGGTTCCATAGATTGCCTTAGACTCCAGTAGTCAGTCCCCCAGTTCCCCAGATCCCTACTTCCGCGCCTGCCACTCGGCATGTCTAAGACATTCGAGTTGGTCCGAAGATGGCACGAAGTCTGGGCGAAGTTCTTTGGGCTCGTCGGGTGGATTTCGCACTTGCGGGGTAGTGGGGCGCTGCTTCGCGGGTCACGGAAAAAAAAAGTGCTTCAGCTACTTAAAACTGCAAATACAAAGAGTCGACCGTTCGGCATGACATCTAATCTTGTGCAAATTAAACCAGACCAGACCAAACCAGACCAGACCTGACCTTAGGTCTCTTTGCCAATTTTCTTCTCATCTTCTCTTTGAATATATACAATGGCTCTTCGCGGTGCCGGTGATTCTGCACTTCGTCCCATTCGACTGGTGCGAATTGCACATGTGTACTACACTCACAAGGATATCGAGAAGGCACGAGAATTCCTCCAAGACTTCGGCTTCCAAGAGGCGCGGCGGGTTGGCAAGTCGACGTACTATAGCGGAACAGGGCCCGATCCTTTTGTGTACTGCGCAAGGGAAGGCGATGAGGATGAGTTTGGCGGAGCTGCCTTTGTCGTTGAATCCATCGAGGAACTCGAATACGCGTCCAAGACACTGCCAGATGCCACAGAGGTATACAAACTTGACGAAGCCCCTGGCGGTGGCTACTGCGTGACATTCAAGGACCCAGTGGATGGCTTCCCATTCCATCTAGTCTGTGGTCAGGATGCAAACACCGCCAGCGCTCTTCCGCAACTTAGGTACAATTTCGTACGTCTTATCACTCTCCTCCGCGGCTGCCACTTGCCGCTGACTCGGCTATTCAGCCCATGGAGAAGCACAGGCCAGGGAATGCTACGCAGAGGTTCAAAAATGGTGAGTGATATTTCCACAAGCATCTATGACAAAGGCGATGACGTTACTAATGTTGATCGGGTACCTCGCAGCGCCAGCGCCGGTTCACAAATTGGGGCACTTTGGAATGTGCGTGACCGACTTTGCGAAGGCCTTTGACTTTTACACGACGAGATTCAACTTTGTCCCCAGCGATGTAAGACCTTGCAGAGTACCAAGAGGGCTCTTGGGTCCAGCAATGCTAATTTTACCCCTCCTAGCTCGTTCATGATCCCAGTGGGAAAGACATCACCACGTTTCTTCACCTCGACCGCGGTGCAGAGCTCGTTGACCACCACTGTTTCTTCTTTTTTGAGGGTCCCAAGTCTCACGTCCACCATTCATCCTACGAAACTCATGACTTTGACACTCAACTTCTGGGCCATCATTGGCTGCGCGAGAAGGGATATGAGAACTGCTGGGGGGTCGGTCGGCATGTAATGGGTAGCCAGATCTTTGACTACTGGTATTTCTGGTCCTTTGCTATCGAGTCACACTTTTTGCTGATATGCTGTTAGGTTTGATACATCCCGATTTATCATGGAGCATTATATTGACGGGGATTTGGTCAACAACGAGCATACAACGCATCGAAGCCTCGCTTCCAAGGATAGTCTCCATGTTTGGGGTATGCCGCATTGCCACAAAGTCTTTTAAGGAGATGAGCTAACAGTTCCTGTGAACAGGACCCGATTTGCCTCCAGACTTCCTAGAATAGTCGCACGGCGGGAAACAGCCTGTTCGCTACTGGGCGTCCCGAAACTTGTTGCTGATGAGACTGATCTGTCGTGCTCCTTTTTGACTAAAGGAGCTGCTCCTCTACGGTGTAAATTAGAAATGGTAGTATTTGTCAATACAAGGATTACAGGAATTTATGGAATGCTTCATCCCTCAACGAAGGCTGGTGTTCTGACTTCTGAGAGGCGGGAGATGAAAAATTACGCGGAGGAGGGAATGTCGCTGTCTTGCATCTTGAAGGACGATTCCAAATCTCACACGCGGTCGCACGTTAAATAGCTGAGACTGAGTTGCTCTAGAAACCTGAATCCCCGTATGAGAGAAGGGGGAGTGACCATAGTAAACGACAAGCATACAAAAGGAAAACCGGGTTAAATGAAGTGAATCTCCTTGTTTTCAGAGGGGCTAGGGTCCCGACCTCTGTTCTTTCGCACTTCTTCGGGTTATGCATAACGGAGGAGGCTGGGGTATCCGTTGTAGGACCGAGTTTCCAGTCAAGAGAATGTCGGAAAGCTTGAGCATGAGGGCAAACTCGACAGGTAGAAGCCAACTGCCTCCGAAACTGATATCCTTGACCGCTGCCCAGTTCCGCCAATGACGGCACGTGTTCCAGTTTGGGCTGCGAGCTGGGCCCGCCAAACCCAACTGAGCGCGAAATCAGCTACGTAGCTCTGTCACATGGTGTATTAGCAGACCGAGTTCACAACTAAACCCTCAATGACGCCGTGCCAGTGACATCATTTCCTCTGTGGCGCACGGATGAAAGGAACCTGGGGAGATTTGCGGGGTTGGTTCGTCGCACGATTCGACCCCATGTTGGTGCGAGATTGACACGAAATTGGTCCGTGATAATACGGAGTAGGTAGTCGTCGCAAGTGGTGAGCAACCCCCGAAACCCGACCCCGCAAACCTGGGGTGCAATCCGGGGAAGGCCACTCGTGTATCTGCTATAATAAGCGGCCTCCCACACCAGTCAAAGGGTATCAATCTTTGGGCAATCATCATACCTCCACAATCCATCAGTTGAATCTGTCACTATGCTCGCTGTCATTGTTCTCCCGCTCGCGCTTTGCGGGCTGTTGTACATGGTCATGACCATGGGGAGAAGGGCTAAGCATCTTCCACCTGGTGGGTATAGAGATACCATTCCTTCGGTTGCGTGTTCTAATCGTGCTTGCTGCAGGCCCTCCAACATTGCCAATACTTGGTAACCTTCATCAAATCCCCCAGAAGGGCTCGTACTTGACGTATGCAAGACCCAATTTGCCACAGCTTAAAGCCCCAGACCAGGTCTGACACGGGAACGCAGATTCACCAAATGGGCCAAGCAATATGGCGGTCTCTACTCGCTGAAGTTAGGCACCGGAACAGCCGTCGTTGTCACGGATCGACGTATCGTCAAAGAACTCATAGACAAGAAGAGCAGCAAATACAGCAACCGACCCCCCTCATACGTTTCCCACGACCTGATAACATCGGGCGACCACCTATTGGTCATGCAGTATGGCCAACAGTGGCGGACCTTTCGGAAGCTGGTCCATCAGTATTTCATGGAATCCATGGTGGAGAAACGTCACGTTGAGGTCCAGAACGCCGAAGCGACACAGATGCTGCGTGACATGTGTGTGCGTCCAGACCAGCACATGCGACATCCGAAGAGATACAGTAATAGCATCATCA
Source organism: Fusarium keratoplasticum (assembly GCF_025433545.1). NCBI lineage: Eukaryota > Fungi > Ascomycota > Sordariomycetes > Hypocreales > Nectriaceae > Fusarium > Fusarium keratoplasticum. The sequence continues at coordinate 23,920 of NC_070534.1, forward strand.
TGAGCTTAGGTTAGTCTGCCATGGACTCAAGTCAAGCCACATGGCCTGCTCTTCTAGTCATGCTCATTTGGATGATAGTCTTCGGTTTTCGGACGCCATCTGTGGACACCCCCCACATGACTCAACTATACGACTTAATGGTGAGAGGACACCTTTTTGACACTAGCATGTTGCTAAGGTACCTCGGTATTGCAGGAGAACTGGTCTAAGGTGATGGAGCCTGGCAACACTCCCCCGGTTGATATTTACCCATTCCTGCACTGGGTCCCTCAGAGCTTATTTGGCAACTGGGTATCCAGATCAAATGATGTGGGCGCCGAAATGAACAAATTGTACGGGTCTGCTCTCGACCGCGTTCGAGAGCGTAGACGATCCAAGGGAAGCAAAGATTCCTTGATGGACTCTCTACTTGAGCAGGAAGACAAGCTAGGTCTTACCAACCATCAGCTCTACTTCCTTGGCGGTGTTTTGATGGAAGGTGGATCGGATACCTCGAGTTCCATCATCCTTGCGTTTATTCAAGCTATGACTAAATGGGGTCATGTGCTTGTCAAAGCCCAAGGGGAGATTGATAGCGTTGTAGGCGAAGACCGGACCCCAGTGTGGGCAGACTACACCAAGTTGCCGTACGTGGCGACGATTGTCAAAGAGGCTCAGAGGTGGAGGCCAGCCGTGCCGCTTGCATTCCCACACGCTGCTGCTGAAGGTAAGTCATCCATCGCCGTTCTTCATGCTATTATCGGTGGACTCGAAGCTGACCAGATTGAAAGATGATTGGATTGACGGCCAGTTTATCCCCAAGGGAACTGTTGTCATCCTGAACGCCTGGGGAATGCATCATGACCAGAAGCGATTCCCAGACCCCGACACCTTTGACCCTGACCACTACAAAGGCCAGACCACCCTTGCCCCAGAGCTCGCAGCTTCGGCAGACTATGGAAGTCGCGACCATTATGGTTATGGCTCGGGTCGGAGGATTTGTCCTGGCATTCACTTGGCCGAGCGAAACTTGTTTTTGGCTATTGCCAAGATAATCTGGGCGTTCTCTATTAAGCCAGCAGTAGATGAGCAGGGCAAGGAGGTCGAGCTTGACATCAACCCTCAGACTGGGTACGGGGAAGGCTTTCTCCTCTGTGTAAAGGACTTCCCTTGCAAGATCACGCCAAGATCTGAAGCTCGACGGGAGACGATTATGAGGGAATTCAACGAAGCCCAAAAGGTTTTCTCGAAATTTGATGCCTAGAGAGTTTTATAAGATAGATTAATTATCATTTACAATCAGAGCCGATTCCTACTATAAAGCATTCCTCACGTTTTGTTCTTATTATAGGATATTTTATGATCTACTAGTTAGCACTTTAGGGAGGATTAACTTGCTATTACTCTTTTTTTAACTAGGAGAAAAGACTTAATATATCTCTTAGAGAGCGGTAAATTCTTTTAGAGGCTTTTCTAATATATAATACTCTAGGTATTATTTTCTAGTAATTTAATTAAAACTAGTTATATATATTATATTTTATTATTAGTACTTTAGAGTTATATTACTTAGACTTAAGCTAGGTTATTAAGTAGTTTAAAAATTTTTAATACTAGGGTTAGGATAAGTTAATTATAATTAGGGTTATAAAAAAAAAACTTTATAATTAAAAAACTTTATAATTATAATTAACGTACATGATAAGCGAGTGCACCGGACAAGTGAGTGCACCAAAAATCTTAACCTTTAAAATAGGAATCACCAGAAAAACACAACAAGTCACCTAATTAATTAAAATTAATCGCTGCACTCTTCTTCAGATATTTCCATAACTATCTGACATGTTCTTACATTATGTCCTGTCTTTCCGCATCCTCCACAGCGCCTTTCCCTCGGTCTCGCTGACCCTCCTTGACCACCACCTCTCGACGATTCGCCCTCTACCTGCCCATCTACACTAATCTGATCAATTGCTCTCCTTGCTTCCCCTACTGTCATCACTCCTCCTTTTTGTAATCGGGTCCTTTTTGCCCTCCGGCGTCGACTTAGTAGGTCATTTGCCTGTCGAAGGTCGCGGTTCTCTGCCCTCAATAAGGCATTCTCATGCATCATTGCCTTTGTTCCCTTAGAAAGAGACTTTAATGCCTCCAGAATTGACTCTGGAGAGCTACTTTTATGCCTTCTGATTCGTCTATCGAGGTATTCAGACTGAGATTCGGCCTCAAGGACGGTCTTTGGCGTCTTTGAAACCCAAGTAGTAGAGGGGCCGGTCTCCTCCTCGACCGGCGTCGGGGTCCGTAGCTGCACATCAAGCTTCGAAATCACGCTTTCCGCGTCAAGTGGAACAAGCCCGGCCCCTCTAAAAGCCGCCTTGATGTCTTTCTCCGTCATAGTGGCCCGGAATGCGGCGTAAAAGGCGGGAAAGAACTCGGTCTTGGAAACGTGGGTTATCGAGCATCGGATCAGATGCTCGATTTCTCGACCATATGCCTTCTTGAGTAGGCTAAAGTACCCGACATCAAGGGGCTGAAGCAGGTGAGACGAATGAGGCGGCATACAGAGTGTAACAATCTTGTTTGCCTGGCAATATTTCTCAAACTCGAGAGAATGGTGACTTTCGTGACCATCGAGGATCAGAAGACGATAGCGACCAACTGATCGCGTCTTTGTGCACCGATCAAAGTGCTTCAGCCACTCAAGCCCTAGCTCATTATCGGTCCAGCCATTGGGAGACGTTGCAATAGCCCAGTCGTCCGGGAGGTTGCTGTCTCGGTACCAGTTGGCGAGGTGATATTGGCCCGCACCTATGATGAACGGCGGGATCGCTCGGCCTTCCGCATTGATCGCCTGGATGACAGTAATCCATTCCCTGTTTCCAGGCTGCACTGATTTCGGTTTTTCACGTCTTTCGGAGCCCGTGACGACCATTCCGCTTGCAATGACGCCCATTAGAAAGCCAACCTCATCAAAGTTGTAGATATCGGCAAGGTTGATACCATATTTGGCGATTGTGTTCTCCACGAGCTTGAACCACTTTCGAATCTCGGCTGGATCTTCGCATTTGGCCCTCTGGTAGTCGTATCTACGAAAAAAACGCGTCTTGAGTTCATCGTGTCGCTTGACGAAGTTAGAAGCCCAGCGCTTGCCGACGGGTGGCGCGTCGCGGTCAGCGAGCAGTCGGTTGGCCATTTCTTCTACACCACGTAGTCGCGGGGGAAACCCTCGCGAATCTAGGTCGAGAATGAACTGAACTATGATCTGTTCCTCTAGATCGGATAATTTGCGTGATTTGGGAGTAGTATCGCGCTGAGACTAAATGCCATTGTGCCGACGACGCAAGGCATAATAGTCAACCTGATAGAGTCTTGCAGTAGGTCGCAGCTTTAATTTTGGGTTATTTTGAAGGGCGTGAAGTGCAAGAAGCAATCTAGCTTCTTTATTTGATTGAGGCATGTTTGGTTGTTGAGAATTAATTGATCAAATGGAAGTGATGTAGGTTGAGGGATTTTTGGTGCACTCACTTGTCCGGTGCACTCGCTTATCATGTACGTTATAGAGTATTTTAATAAAACTTTAAAAAATATTAAATATTAAGTTTATATTAATAAAAAATATTAGATATAATTTAAATAATAAGTTATAAGTTATATTTATTATTATAATTAAGGATATAAAATATAATTAAGCTATATTATTAGCTTAGGTAATTATTATATAAAAAATATTAACGTATATGTATAGTGAGTGCACCGGTTAAGCGAGTGCACTATTTATATTCTTACCTTAAAGACGATTTTAAGAAAATTCTAAAAAATCCAAATTATACTTAAATTAGCTAAATTAAGAAAGTTAGGTCTATTATATACTAAAAAAGCTATAGTAATTTTCTTATAATTTTAAAAAATCTTATTAAGGGTAGTATTTAGAAAATCTATTTATACTGTATAATTTAGTATTTCTATATAAAGGGAGTTTTATAAAATTATATAAAAATTATTTTTAAGCTTTATATATAGTTATATAATCAACAATATTTTTTATATATTTTTAATAATTAAATAGCTGGTTTTAGAAATCTAAAATATAGCTATTTTTAATTATACAATATACTAGTGCACTCGCTTGTCCGGTGCACTCACTATACATATATGTTATAATAATATTTTATATATTTTATAATAATTTATAATAAATTATAAGCTTACTTATAAGCTAGAGCTATAGCTTATAATATATATTATAAGTTAGTTATCTTAATTAATAATATTTATAAAAATATATACTAGGCTTAATAAGTAAGTATTTTAGAAAAGTAAGGATCTTAAATTACCCTATAGTAAAATTTCTACTAATTTTAAAAATATTTTAAAAAATTTAAAAAAAATTTAAATTAAGTATTAAAATACTAAAAGACCTATATATAAGCTTATAATAAGATATAAACTATACTTTAATTTTTTAAAATTTTTAAAAAACTTTCTTATAAGGTAGTTTTAAAAATATATATATATAGTATATAAATAACTATTTTTCTTTAATAGATTTTTTTTTAAAAACCTTAAAAAATTATTTTTAAGTTTTATAAAAGGTTAGATTTATAAAAGTATATATTTTATTTCTATAGCTATCTTAAAGTATTTTTTAAAAAATTAATACTTATTATTTTTAAGTATATAATATACTAAGATACTTATTTATCTAAGATACTTACTTATTAAATATATTATATAAGTAATAATAAAATTATTAAAAAAAAATAATTAAGAAAGTTTAATATAATTAAGTATTTAATATTATATTATATATAATAAGCCTAGTTATAATATACTTAATAAGCGAGTATCTTAGATAAGTAAGTATCTTAAGAAATCTTAACCCTTATAATAGAAATTATTAAAAAACTACTATTAACTATTTAATTAATTAAAATTACTTACTATACTCTTCCCTAGATATCTTAATTATTACCTAATAGGTCCTTATATTATAGCTAGGCTAGCCATAGATATTATAACGCTAAACCCCTAGTCGCGCTAACCTTCCTTAATTATTATATCTTAATAATTTAGCTACTACCTATATATTAGCATTTATTTAATTAATTACCTACCTTCCTTCCTCTACTATTATGACCCCTTTTTTCTATAGCTAAGTTCTTTTTGCCCTCCGGCGCTGACTAAGTATCTTATTTGCCTCCCGAAGGTCTTTATTCTTAGTAGCTAATAAGGTAATCTAATATATAATTGCCTTTATCCCCTTCTTAAGAGACCTTAGGGCTTTAAGGATTAACTCTAGGGAGCTACTTTAGTACCTTCTAATTCATCTTTTAAGGTATTTAGATTAAGATCCGGCCTTAAGTATAATCCTTAGGGTCCTTAAGACCTAAGAGATTAAGGGCTTAGATCCCTCTTTAGTAGGCATTAGAGTCTATAGCTATATATTAAGCTTTAAGACTATAGTTTCTAGGTTAAGGGGAATAAGGCTAGCTCCTTTAAAAGCCTCCTTAATATTTCTTTCCGTTATAGTAGCCTTATATATAGCATAAAAGGCTAAAAAGAACTTAGTCTTTAAAATATAGGTTATAGAGTATCTAATTAGATATTTTATTTCTTAACCATAGGCCTTTTTTAATAGCCTAAAGTATCTAATATTAAGAGGCTAGAGTAGATAAGAGGAATAAGGTAATATATAAAGCTAGATAATTTTCTTTTTTTTATAATATCTCTTAAATTTAATTAATTAGTAATTTTTATAGCTATTAAGGATTAAGAGATAATAAGAACTAATTAATTAATTAGTTATATATTAGTTAAAATACTTTAGCTATTTAAGGCTAATCTTATTATTAATCTAGCTATTTTAGGTTATTATAATTACCTAATTACCTAGAAGGTTACTTTCTTAGTACTAGTTAGCGAGGTAATATTAGCCCGCATTAATAATAAATAGCTAGATCGCCTAGCCTTCCGCATTAATTACTTTAATAACTATAATCTATTCCCGGTTTCTAAGTTATACTAATTTCGGCTTTAAATACCTTTCTAAGCCTATAATAACTATTCCGCTTATAATTATACCTATAAAAAAGCCTATCTTATTAAAGTTATAAATATTATTTAATTAGATACTATACTTCGCGATTATATTCGCTATAAGCTTAAACTAATTATAGATAATAACTAAATCTTTATACTTAGCTCTCTAGTAATTATATTTCTAAAAAAAACGCGTCTTAAGCTCTAAGTATTACTTAATAAAGTTATAAGCCTAGCGTATATTAACTAGTAGCGCATCGCGGTCGGTAAGTAATTAATCAGCTATTTCTTTAATATTATAAAGCCGGGGGGGAAATCCTCGCGAATCTAGGTTAAGAATAAAGTAAATAAGGATCTATTCCTCTAGATCTAATAGCTTATGTGATTTTATAGTGGTTTCTTATATAGAAAGAATGCCCTTTTATCGGCGACCTAGGGTCTTCTAAGAGACTATATATATCGATGCGGCGCATTAGAGACTTAACCTTAGGTTATTCTAAAGGGCCTAAAGGGCAAGAAGCATTCTAGCCTTATAATTCGTCTATAATATACTAGGTAGTTATAAATTAATTAATTAAGTAGGAATAATATAAATTAAGGGATTTTTAAGATACTCGCTTATCTAAGATACTCGCTTATTAAGTATATTAATATAAAAATATTTTAAGTAATAATTAAAATAATTAAAAAAAAATATAAGAAATAGTTTAAATTAATTAAATAATTTATAATATTTTTATTATAATTCCTTTTATAAAAATTAAAATTTTTAAGATATTTATTTAATTAAAGTATATATTATATATATTTATTATTTTAATATAATTATATATATTAAAAATTAATATTATTATTATTATTTATTAAATTTATATTTTAATAAGAAAAAATAAAACTTAATTCTTAGCCTAAGACTTAATTAATAATATAAATAAAAAATAAAAAAGAAATTAGAATTATTATTAAATCTTATTAATATATAAAGTTATTATTACTTATATTATTTTATTAAATTAAAATTAAAGACTTTTTTAATAAATATTAAGACCTAATTATTTAAGAAAAATATAGCCTAATATTAATAAAATAGCTTTATAGCTAAATAGGGGGCTTTAATTTTAGCGAGGGTTAAGGTTATCTAATTAGCATAATACTAGTAAACTGCGTGAGCTAGGAGTCCCCAATCTGAGCTTATGTCATTGCCTTATCTTAGCGCCTTGTAAGGCCTACTGATTCCTTCTCTATCAAGGTCCTATAGACACTGATCCGCTCCAAGGCTTCCCCATCTTCGCTATCTTTGTTATAGGTAGGCTGGGTTTCACATGAAGCCTTCGGGACTTCCAAGTTATGTTGAGAATGCAATGTATATTGTACTCTCCGTCTGTAATTGGTTTCGAACGTTCCGCGTCCGATTTGCCGCCACAGATGCGGCGGGTCAATTTATGTTAATGGTTTCCTCTTCTATCTTTGTTATCCCGAGGACTCTCCCCTCACTGGTGCAGTTTACTTAGGAGCTGGAGTGAGCATCGGAGGGGCTATTGCAGCAGACTCGGGTGCCTTGGAGGATTTTGATGAGTCCTTACTACCCACAGAGAAACATGCACCATCGTCTGATACCAGAGAGCTTCGATATATGGATTGTTCCGTGAAAAGCTTCTTGATCTACTATAACGAGAGACCTGCTCTAGTTAAAATTGCCAAAAGAGGACATGGGGTCAAGACGCTTTCCATGGGATTAACCACAGGTGAGCATTGCAGATTCTTCGAGGTGAATGAAACAGTGAAGGCACTAACTACCATCTCATCGTCGTTACAAGTGCAGGGAAAATTGCAAATGAGGAGAATTTGAAAGGCGTCTATGGGTTGATAAGAATTTGAGGGCTGGAGGACTTCTAAAGAATCTGTCTAGCTATCTAAAGTGAGAAATGAGAAATCCAACGGGCATATAATTAGACACGTGTAATGAATAGTGACTGAAGGAAATAGTTAACTAGGAAAACATGAAATGAGATGTTAAGGAGGCAAAAGCTGACTTCTCTAGGTGAGACCAGATATGCTTTCGTCAACAGAGAAAGAACGGGACAGATAGTTTGGGTAGCTCAAAGGTAAAGACATGAAAAGAAGAGAAGAAGCAAGTCAAAGCTACTCCTTCTTGATCCTGCTGTTCTTGGGCACACGCGCTGACCAGTAAAAGACAGCAGTGGCGACGATGTTGAAACCAATGTACACCCACAACAGTCCAAAGTCCCTCCACCTGTTTTCCCAGTCAACGCTAATGCTGGCTAGAAAGGCGTTTGTGTCGGTAATGGGACAGAAGGAGCATTCATAGCCATCCTGGCTAAAATTGACCAGCTGCCCTCCAACCCTGTTGATATAGGCGGTCATGTACTCGGCACAAGTGCTGCCCTCTGGTGAACTGAAGGTGAGGATCTCACTGTCTGCACACGTGACAGGGGCATTGGCAAGAGTCGTCCCGAGGAAGCCTTCAACAATGTACGTGAAGGGATTGACGCGATACATGAAGATCCAAAAGCCAGGGAGGTCCTTTGGTCCTGCAAGAACACTGAGGTTTGTTAGTATGGTGAGATGATAGGTTGTGATGCACATACCCATTGAATGCAAACATCATAATGAAGAGAAGATTCACGACAGCGCCGGCGATATCAGCGTTGGGCAGTCCAGCAATGACCATGTGTCCGAATGAGCTGGTAAGCAGGAAGAAGGCCCATACAAGGAGGAAGATGGTGATGCCACGCGAATGTACTTGGTCAGTCCATTCAGCGTTGCGATAGAGTCCAATAGGGAAATACCAGACGATGAAGCTCAAGACCGCGACGATCTATAGCGCGTTAGGCCAAACATCTCAGACGAGGTGATTGACTTTACTAGGTTACTTACCGAGTTCCACGCCATTTCGATGACGATATTGCCGAACAAGAAGGTCTGCCACGAATACGTCTTGGCTGGACGTTCACGGGCCTCGTACAGTGTACGCTGTTCCACGAAAGCGGGCATCATTTGGTCAATGATCTGTGCGAAGATAGTAAGGAATAAGAAAACACCAAACATCTGATTCTGTAAGCCGCGGACCGTGTTTTCACTGTTCAGCACAGAGAGACCAATGAACAACGCCTACTCTTTCATCAGTCTCTGTTGCTCATTCAGAACGTCCTTGTGGGATGGGCTGTACTCACCGTGCCAGCTGAAAGGACAAACTTGGAATATATGTATGAGGGGCTTCGCCAGAACTGATGATAGATACGCTTGGTGACCTCAAACAACTGGGTAGTGAATGGTGCAGCGAATTCGTCATATTGAGACGGATCGACGGCATCGGCCGCTGGACGAGGTTTGGCATCGGGTCCGCTCAATCTCGCCAGTTCATCCTGAACTCCTTGGTATTCTGGTGAGCTTCTCCAGATAGCTGGCCAGTCAATGTCAGTAGAGGCACCCGGAGCTGCGCCAATGACGTTCAACATGTGTTCGGCAGGATTGGCGCCTTCATGTAGCGGAAGACCTCCGTTGCGCACAAAGTAATCCATGAGAATCGACGAGTTCTTTCCGACCTTGCCGAAGTATACCGTCTTTCCGCCCTTGGCGAGAAGAAGAAGACGATCGAATCGCTGGAAAAGCATAGCGGAAGGCTGGTGGATAGTGCATAGAATCGCTTGGCCACTTTTGGTCAGCTTCTCCATGAGATCGCAGATAGACCAGGATGTTTGACTATCGAGGCCCGATGTAGGCTCATCAAGGAAAAGAAGTAGTTGAGGGCGAGCAGCTAATTCAACGCCGATAGTCAAACGCTTTCGTTGTTCGACGTTTAGGCCTGATCCTGGAATACCAACTAGAGCATCGGCATAGTCGGTCATATCAAGAAGGTCAATCACTTCATCAACATACGCCAGCTTCTCCTCCTTGCTATAGCGGGAGGGTTGCCGAAGAAAGGCACTGAAGAGAAGGGCCTCCCGCACAGTTGAAGTAGGTAGGTGAAGGTCTTGTTGCTGAACGTAGCCGGTTTTCCTCTGGAAGGAAGAGTCACGCTGATGGCCATCGACAAGCATTTCACCAGTTATAACTCCCATCGTGACTCGGCTTGCCAAAACATCTAGGAGAGTGGTTTTCCCAGCGCCAGAAACACCCTATGGCTAATTAGCAATACACCCCTTCTGCTGGAATGTTAACTCACCATCAGAGCCGTAAGTGTACCCGGCTTGACCCAGCCGTCAACATGATCGAGAATCCTTCGAGGTTCGCCTTTGATCTTGATGTCATAACACACGTTTCTCCAATGGAGAATAGATGTTTGCTTCTCGACCTTGGCCGTTGTCTTTGACGAGCCACGAGCCTGACCAGGTTGGGAACCGCCGCCGTCTTCGATGTCCTTTGACCCGGTCTTCATCTTTTTGATGGCGGCACGAGTAAAGACGAGGACCTCGCCCTTTGAACGTTCAGAAGCAACATACTCGGTAGCGATAAGATGTAAACTGAGGAATAAGATCATGAATGCGATCAGAACGCCAAAGTTGCGCCACTTGTGGCTTGCCAGGAAGCCAAAGGCGATTCTGAGATAACCCTCGCCGTCCACAGTGCCTTCTCCTGGAACGGCCCCAGGCACTGAACAGACAGTCGTCGAACCGTGGACTGAGTCATAGCCAGGCCCAGATGGAACCAAGTCAGAACAGGGGAACCTCCGGCCGACAAATTCGTTGATGAAGACGCTCTCTAGCCCATAGAAGACAGGATTGACCCATCGCAGCCAGCCAAGCCAGTCTTGCATATACGCTGGCGGAATGGTAAAGCCGGTATATAATACAAGGGCCAGAAGGATGATAGAGCTGGGGGCTAGGGCTTGAGAGATGGACTTGGTGACAGAGCCGATGAAGCGGAACATCATGGACATTGTGAGAGTGAGAGTGAAAGAGAGCAATAAGAAAAAGAAGAAAGCCCCTGCTTCCCGGCGTAGGTTACACATGAAATAGAGCGTGAGGTTGAGTAAGAGGGCGTTGACCATCTTGTACGGCAGATCCGTAACCATGGCTGACAGGGCTTCAGCACTTGGGTGATAGAAGGCGTAACGGGCGTGTTTTTCGACGATCTTTCTCTTGGTATAGAGCGTCATAATCTCCAAAATACTGCCGAAGCCGTTGATGAGAATGATAAAGAAGAGTAAAAGAGTGCGTCGGAAGAAGCTAGTTGTGTTCTCGGGTAAGTTGTAGAAGATGCTGCTGATGATGAGAGCTTCAAAGAGATTGCTGACAAGCATAGTGACCGTGATGGATGGGTCGCTTCGAAGCATGGTCCAGGACCTCCACAACGTCAGGTTGAACTGCTCCATGTATGACAAGGTAAAGGGGGATTTAGCTCGCGTCATTCTCGACTGATCGATTCGCCTCGAGGCAAGAAAGTTCTCATGGTGTTGCCCATCAAATGAATGCTGTCGGAGGTAGTCTTCGATCTCGATGCTCAACCTGGCCCGAGCAGAGCTGTTCTTCCAGGCCAGAGCAAAGTCATCGGCCGTGACAGGTATCTTGCCATTGAAACCAGGTCGAATCAGTCGCTCGGCTGGGCTCGTCATGGATGTCAAAAAATCAGCAGTAGTCTGCTGCTCAGGGCACACGAAGCCGAGGTCCTCAAAGTAAGATTGGGCTTCGTGAGCGGGCCCAAAGAAGATTTGTCGGCCTTCGTACAAGACGAGTACCTTGTCAAATACCTATTCAATCCCGTTAGTGCTAGATACCACCGGCTAGGGTCTGTTTTGACACTTACATCGTACGCCGCTTGCGGTGCTTGATAGATGGCGACGCATGCTGTATGCCTCATGATATCGGCTTGGGTCCTCAAGGTCCGGCAGAATTCGATGGCGTTGGCACTATCAAGGCCTCGAGTGCTATTATCCCAGCACTGCAAGGGGGCATAGCCAAGTGCGGCTTCCGCGATAGTGACACGTTTCCTTTCTCCACCACTAACACCGCGCACAAAGTCATCACCGACGCGTGTGTTCTTCGTGTGTGAGATACCAAAGATAGCCATGATGACATCACGTAGATGTTCGGCGTATTCTCGTCGGCTGATGCCGTTTGGGATATGCTTTGGACACCGAGATCGCGCTGCGAAGTAGAGCGTATCCCCAACTGTTAGGTGGGCAAAGTGAGCATCCACTTCAGCAGTGTAGATAGCTTCTCCACGATATGCCGTAGTCATCTGTTCGGATCGGATGCCTTCATAGTTGACCGTCGCGTTTTCACCTATGTAGAAGCCATGTGTATCGCCCGCGATGGTTTTCAGAGCAGTCGAGCAGCCTGATCCTGGGGGGCCAAGAACGCAGAGCATCTCGCCGCTGCGAACCACCCCTTCCAAGTTCTGCAGGATGTCAATGCGGTCGCCCTTGTTGCCAGTCACTTTTCGAAAGAGACTTGACAAGCTCCAGATGACGTTGCCGACCGTCTTCTGATAGTCGGTTGCAGTCCCGTAGCCATATACGTCAAGGTCTTTGAAGGCGATACCACTCGTGCGAGGGGCAGTTCCTTTGGCAGCTGTGACCCTGGCTCGGTAGAAAGCCTTGGCCCATGCTCTCGCATCGAACTTGGGGCTGGAGGGGTCGGTGACACCGCCATCGTTGACGGTGAATAGCGGGCTGTCGTGGTATTCTGATTGTCTGGTCGTGATACGTCGCGCCAGTTCGTAAATCTCCTCGCCCATATGCTGTTCGCGTTCCAGGTGCGCGTCTTGATGCTCTCCGTAATCGACGGTCATGTTATTCTCACCAAACGTTGTCGAGGAATGGTTGTCAACAGAGTGAGGCCCTCGGGTCCTGCCCCCGTTGGGGTCATCGTCGACCTTGTCACTCATGGGGGTTGTTGTTGACGACAAGGCCGGGTTGGTCGCTTGGGCAATGGAAAGTGCGTTGATTAAGGGGGGACAAGAAATGGAAATGGTAAACAAATAGACAGCAACTTAGAAGTGTGAAAGCGAGATCGATGATGCGAGCAATGAGTGATACGATCAAGGTTAGAGGATCCAGAATATATAGGTACTGAGGACAGGGAGAAAGGGCGTGGCAACTAACCCTCTTCGTTCTTGACAAATTCAGAGACCCAACATTCAAGATCATGGCTTCTTCCACTCTCATCTGCAATCTGCGTCCCCGACCCCTGTTTGGCCATGCTCCGGTCAGCAGAAGGCCGCCCCTTCGCAGCCTCCGGCGTCCGTTGTGCCGGGATTTCTAGATCCAACTAGACCTCCCGGATCCACCTTGATCGGTATGGGGTTGCTTGTCGGAGTCCGCTTGTCCGCCCCCTGTCCTCGGGTCCCGCAGTTTCCGACCACACATGCATAAACGCCCTAGATCAACCACCACACGCACTAAGGAGCTAAACTTTGACTCACGTCATCATGTGAATGGGCTATTCTGGGGACCGATGATAAGTTGGGACCCACACCATGGGGAAGGGCCTTTATATATGTGTTTGCGCCCTGCGGCCCTCGGTCTTTTGCCCCTGGCAAATGTCCGCCTCTCAAAACGTCAAGCCAAGGAACATGGATGAGACACTTAACATCCACCCTATTGCAGTAAGTAATGCCTGCTGTGGCAGTCCTACGTCTGAGAAATGCTGAAAAGCCTTTTTTCCGTCAGTGCCGCCGTTGTAGGCAGAGAAAGGTTGGTTCTTGATGATTGACGTGCACTGGCTCGGAGCAGATACTCACATAGTCCTCTTGAAGGTCCGATGCAATAGAACCCTCCCTCAATGTAGCCGTTGCCAGAGACTAGGCGACGCGTGTGTCTATGCAGAACGCGCGAAAAATGCAGCGAGGTCAAGAAATTCCAAAAATCCAAAGTAAGCTGGGACCATCCATTACACTTGGCTATCTGAGGCCATGTCCATCCAAATGTTTTTCTTTTCTTTTATCTTTTTTCTTACCGACCTCGCTCTAACTGCTTTTCCTCTACCCCTCATAGAACCTCAAATATTACAGCCTCTCATGCAATTCTAGAGCGCTTGGAGCGACTTGAACAAGTTTGCTCTTCTATGTCAAGCTCGACCGCCCGTGGAAGCCAACCAGCCTCAATCACCAGCGATTCTCCAACCGTCGAGTCAATGGCAATCTCGCTCAGCCCAGCATTTTCATCGCCAGCGGACCAAAATGTTCCCGAAGACACGATCTCCTGCCCATCCCCAGCCTTGACTACGACGGCACTATCACCAACGGATAAATTTGATGTCTTGAAGAGCGCTGTTGATGAGGTCCGGAAACGGATTGTCCGGGGTTCTATGCATGATACGGTCAATGGAGAAGATATTGTCATTCCTAAAGACTTGGCAAAGTCCTGGGTCAATGGTGAAATTTAATCCTTCTACTTCCTACTCACCTACAGAATGGACATCTACTAACATCAACTGGTGCCTAGACTATCTGAAATGCACCATGGGAGAGCCATTTCCAAGTCTCGTGGACCCCAAATTGCTCCGATTACTGCCTGACATTCTCGATTTCCAACAAATCCACGTGGACCCGGCGATCATGTTGACATATCACTGTGTCCTCCACCAAGGAGCTTCTATGGGCCGTGACAAGGCACATATGGAAGGTAATTGGCTCAGGAAACTCTACACCTGCTGCATCCGCGCCTTGGCCCGTTGGCAACACAAGACTACAGGCTCTCTAGAAGACTTTTATGCCGCAAATCTCATGGTACGTTGGCCATACCGGTATCTTACCCATGCCCTTCGCCATTTCCTAACTTGCCAATCTTCAGAGAAGAATCGCCCTGGAGAACTTTGATCAAGACCTGGCGTGGATCTTATTCAAGATGGCCTGCAGGTACGCCCAGACTCTTCAGCTCCATCAACTAGATCGACTAGACAGTACAGGATCGCCTGCGATTGGAAAGCCCATTCTGGACCGAGACCGTGAGGGGCTCTGGGATCTTGTACAGACAGATCTTCTATATCGACTTGTCTTCGATAAGCCCCCCACATTAACTGGTGACCTGGATGCTTGGAAGGTTAACCTCCCCAAGTTGATGTCTCAGGGAGACACCATAGAGGATCACACTGCGGCGATACAATTTCTCCTCAGGTCACGTCTTACGTTCGCTCTCTACGACTACTTTCACATCATGGAAGGGCGGAAGGACAACAGAGACGACGAACTCATTTCCCGGGTTGAAGCTATTTGCATACAGATCAAGGACCTCTACGACGAGTGGAATATTGTAAGTGGTCTCAACTTTGCAAGGGAAAACGGCCTAACATAACGGGCACAAGGATAAATGGGTCCAGGAAGTGACCGGTGACTCTCTTCTATTGTGGACAGTGTCTTCCATCGCTTTCACTGGATACCACTGTATCATTTATATGCTCCGCCGCGCAATTGCCAGCGTCCATAACTTTCCGACCCTTGATCAGACGGATGATCTTGTCTCGGACATGCCCTTGGCGCAGACCATATCTAGGAGAATGCTCGAAGCAGCACGCACCATCTTCAAGATGGACGCTCGACTGGACATTTTCTGCGTCTTTCTAGGGTGTTTCAACCTCCATCTGCCTTATATCTATCTGGCTCGTAGATTATTGGACACTACCGACCCTGTCCCGTCATCAGAGAGTGCAGATTTATTAAATCACCTAGTTCAAGCCATCGAGGCTATAGCCAAACAGGAAAATGAGGTTCAGCCGTTAGTATGGGCGATGAAACGGCTGAATGCAGACATATGAGAAAATATAAAGCATCTCATGGGTGGGCCGTTGCTATAGAGTTAGATTTACAGGTATTGGAGTCCTGTACCCAAGATTGCTTTTGGCTCATGGCAGTATTGGTATGATGTGAGGTTATAAATGGCGAATTAGGATGCAGATTTGATAGTTTACGCTCCGAGTTGTGGACAGTGCTTACTCAAACAGAGACTGAGTCATTTGGGATGACTGGATTGGCGTAGTCTGCGGCCTGGGAGCGGTATGAGAGGCACTGTTGGGCTGGGGGGAGGCGGGATGGGGTGGAGTCAATGGCCTCTGGCGGAGCAAGGCCGGCCGAACGCCCCCGGAAGAGAGCTGGGCGGGTGACAGGATCTCCTGAGAAGAATGTGCAAGTTGTATCGGCTGCTGAAATTGGTGAGCTGCCGGCTGAACGTCTTGCCAGAGAGGAGGAGAAGGTTGCCATGGCGGTTCAGGCGATGGCATGGGTTGCTGGCATTGTCGCTGGGAAAGCTGAGCAGGCTGAACTAGCTGCTGAAGGGGCTGTTGCTGCTAGGGCCAGGCTTTGGTGCAGAGGCTGAGCAGCCTGCACAGTTTGCTGGAATGCCTGACGAGGTGGTTGCACCGGCTGTAGGGACTGGTTCCTGGAACCTCGGTGGCGCATGCTGGACCGTTTGGCTCCGGTTGACGTTCTGCGTCGGCATAATCACCAACGGAGAGCCGGGCTCGTGGTTCATGGTCGTGGCTTGAAACGCTGCAGGTGGCCAGGCAATCTCATACCCAGCGGGAACAAACTCACCGTTTGCCCCAGACAATGTACCTTCACAATCAGAACGAGGATGCTCTTCCTGCCCACTCCAGTCATCCTCAGCCCAGGCTTTGGTATGAGCCTTCCACTTGGCAGTGTAAGACTTGCAGAGGGTCAGGTCGGCATGGCCCGCCGTGTGGAGTGCCCGAAGACGCCAGGTCAAGGCAGAGCGCAGTTTTTGGTGAGAACGTCGCGGTAGGTGGAGTCGCTACAATACTCACTCATACGAAGGCGCTCGATAAGGTCATCCATAAGGAGCGTATCATGATTGCCGAGGTGGAGCTCATGGCGAGCGCAGTGGGCCGACATGGCAATCTTGTCGGTTGAAGACCGGGGGATCCTGATGGTGTTGTCCTTCATGACGTTGGTGACGGCAACGCCGCGAATATGCTGCATAGTGTAAGCGGGAGAGAACTCTTCATAGTCAGGCCATCATAACAGGTAGTCAGTGTGTTTCTCATTGCGGATGCGCGACTTTGTAGTCACACTGGGCTTCATCGGGGGCATCATCAGGGTGGCGGGGGGGCTGCCGATGGGAGGAGCATCCGTCATCCCCAGGTCCCTATGTTGATGCAGGTGGCACGGGCTTGCCAAGTGGCGTTGAACATGATGGAAGAGAGTGCCGTGAGGAAGACAAGGCTGCCAAGTGTTGACAAAGTGTTGAGAACGGTAGAGGGGTTGAGATTGAGGAGAGCCCACAGGTAGAGGTAGCCTTCGACTCTTGTACGCGACCAAGAGAGAGGCAAGCCTACACAAGGCAAGGAACTCACAGGTGGACCAAAAAGTTGCATTGGATAGAGAACTGTAGGACTTGTAGTAGTGTGGGCACCAACTAGAGCTATTGCGTGTTGGCGTCTGCATTGCTCAAAGAAAGCCCACGTCATGACGCGACATTGTGTTCAAAGTTGATGTGTACGAGCCAAAGTTTGGCAATTTGCCGAGATGTTGCATTCAAGCTCTAATCTACCCGATCCTAATTCTCTTGTTTCTCGTACGGAGGTTAGAGCAGTTAAATACCCCATGAGAGGCTGAACCTTTCATGATGTTGCAGCTAGGCATGACTCTTTGACTGCAGGCAGCAGAAGGTTAAAAAAAAAAAAAAAAAAAAAAAAAAGGCCACTGTGTTAGCATCGGGATTATGATGCTATGATGTATTGAAAATGTGTTCTTTATTGTAGTTGAAGCCCGGCCCTCGATGGGTTAACTGAGGCAGAAGATCGTCATGACGCGAGATGCATGATATTCGCCCAACACCGAAAGAATCACCGGCCCCATAATCTCCAACCCATCTAACCCACTTTTCAGAGCAAAGACTTCACTGTCTCACCGCTCCTCCTCCTCAGGCAGGAGAGTAAACTCTTCCAGCGCGCCCATCAGTGCCGTTGCGAACCACTTAATCTCATCGTACGCCTTCTCCAGAGCCCCAGGGTTCGTGGACAGATCGCTAACCATCTGCGCAATCTGCTGTTGGACTCTCTGGAACTGAACGCAAGGTTAACATACGGCCTCAAGTCGTGGGCAAGGAGCGGAAACCTTTTTGATGGCCGCGAGCATGTGGCGCCATCTCTCGCTCGTCCGCCTCTCGGACGAGCAGATGATCTTGGAAGCAGACTCGATATCACGGGACTCAGCTTCTTTGGAGTTGCGCAGAATCTCCTTTACCCGGCAAAAAGCGTGGCTCTGCTTCTTGGGGCCGCTCACAGGCGCATCCTGCTCCAGCATGCCCACAATCTCTTTGTGCTCAGTGAAACATGCCTCGCTGATGCTGTCGATGATGCTCTGGAACCGGTCGAGGTGACGTTGCAGCGTCTCTTGGCGAGCTGTATCTTTGGAATCCCACCACCACTGCCACTCGTGCGCCCCCTCGGCGGCTGTCCCTCGGGCGATGGTGCCCGAGAGCTACCCTAGAACAAGGTCAACGCTTGCAACCAGGGCTTGCAGACGGCGGTACTGGACGACGGTCCGAGTCTCCATGTCGTCGATGAAGTGCTGATTCAACTTCTTCTGATCCAGCGCCCTTGTCTTTGAGTCAGCGAGGTCGACAAGCAGCACCGCCTTTTGCTCATGACCAGTGTCCGCAAGGCGCTCCTCATAACTCGTGATGGCCTCGGGGAGGATATCGGATTCAGCTTTCGGAATTAGGCGTCGGAACGTGAGGGGTGAAAGCCCCTGGACCTCTTCCACAACAGAGACCTTCGGCACAGTGCCATTTTGAGAGCTTCCCCACGAGGGCATCCAGGTCGGGTACGATGCGCCAAAGGGGTTTCCATGTTCATAGCCTCGGCTAAGAATACTGTTCTTCACAAAGCTCGGCGCTTGTAGAGTATTTAAAAAAGTAAAATTCCTAAGTAATAGGCTAATAACCTCTAGTAAATGATTTATAACTTATAGATAAAGTTGTTATTTTTTTAATATATTAGTAATATTTATACTTTAATCTAAGGTATTAAAGTATTTAATTAATTATTTTAACTGCTTTTAATATATTAAGGTTATTTATTTTAGCTAAATTCTTAGTCTTTTAAAAGAAGGCTAAGAAAGTTTATGTTTAATAAGATATTATATTAATAAATATAACTTTAGAAAAAAGTAATATTAGCTAGAGGTAAGATATTAATAATATATTTACCTCTTAAGAAAGAATTAAATAAATAAATTATAGTTACTATAAGTATAAAAGACCCTTATAAATATTAATTATATATATAATTATCTTATAATTTACAAAAATATTATAGATATTACTCAAGGTTATATTATAATATTATAATTCAAGGATTTCTATATTTACCCGGCGAAATGGGAGGGGCAAGCGAGGGGAAGCCTACCCGCCGGACAGCCCGGGTCATGGTCGGTCGCATTCCAACTCACGCGCATGACCAATCCAGCTGCAGTATGCGTTTCGGCCAAATCCACTCAGTGCACGTAGCGCCGTGAAAGTGTGTCCAAGGGCGGTATTCCAAGGCTGAAGGCCGGCGTGGGCTCGGCAAATGTCCGGCAAAAACTAGGCTCTTCATCGGATTGGAGTGAGAATGGCCTCACCGACCCGCTCTTGGTGTGCCCCACCATGAGTTACTCCTGGGGATACTCCCCGACGCTCATCGGTGTTCCGGGCCTTTGTCTCACCCCAGGCTTTCACCCCACACTCGCGTTGCTAGGCCTCTGTCATGTCGTGTATAAGAGAGGGGAAGCAGCCGGGACGTGGGATGTCACGATGCGTAGCAGCAGCTCTTGCTTTTGTATTCTTCTTTGCCTTTGTCGTTCGCCTGTCCTGACTCACAATGGCTGTCACTGATACCAAGGCCATTCTGGCCTCGCTAACACTCGAGGAGAAGGTCTGTACCCACGATAGCGGGCAACCAATGGGTGATTGCTAACCAGTTTGTAGATCAGCCTCCTCGCCGGTGCCAACTTCTGGGAGACTGTCCCCGTCCCCGCAAAGGGCGTTCCTGCTCTCAAGGTGAGCAATTGGCAAAACAGCGGACGCTGACATTGGCCTTCATCAAGTCGCGACAAGAGAAATTACGACTAACCAACTTCAGACCAGCGATGGCCCCAACGGTGCTCGAGGTGAGACCTTCGCCGGCGGCACCACTGCTGCTTGCTTTCCCGCCGCTTCCAGCGTCGCCTCCACCTTTGATGTCGACCTAGCCCGCAAGATCGGTGTCGGCCTGGGTGAGGAGACCCTGACCAAGGGCGCCCGCTGCCTGCTGGGCCCTACCGTCTGCACCCACCGCCACCCTCTCGGTGGTCGCAACTTCGAGTCCTTCTCCGAGGACCCCTACCTGGCTGGAAAGATGGCCTCCCAGAACGTGCAGGGCATCCAGAGCACTGGTGTCTCTGCGACCGTCAAGCACTATGCCGTTAACGAGCAGGAGACCCAGCGATTGTCTGTGGACACCATTGTGGGCGAGCGAGCCCTCCGTGAGATCTACCTTAAGCCTTTCGAGATCGCCGTCAAGGAGGCCAAGCCCGGCGCTATTATGACCGCCTACAACAAGGTCAACGGCATCCACGCCGATTCTCAGCCTTTCCTGCTGCAGAAGGTCCTTCGAGGCGACTGGGGCTGGGATGGCCTCGTTATGAGCGACTGGGGTGGTGTCAACTCCACCGCTGGTGCTCTCAACGCTGGTCTCGACCTTGAGATGCCCGGCCCTACCCGCTGGCGTAAGGTCGACCAGGTCCTCGAGGCTATCAAGGAGGGCAAGGTCACCGAGCAGGTCATTGACGACCGTGCCCTGCACATTCTGAACTTCCTGGAGCGCGAGAACTGCTTTAAGAACCCCGAAATCCCCAAGGAGCAGGCCATCAATAAGCCTGAGCACCAAGCCCTTATCCGTGAGGTTGGAGCTAAGGGCATGGTTCTGCTTAAGAATGAGAACGCCACTCTTCCCCTGACCAAGGAGAAGGCCCGTGGCAAGACCATCGGTCTCTTTGGTCTGGCTAAGGAGTGCCTCGCCCACGGTGGTGGCAGTGCTTCCCTAAACGCCCACTATAAGATTAACCCTTATGATGCCCTCACCGAGGCTTTCAAGGGCGAAGATGTCACCTTTACCTACTCTCAGGGTGAGTATCTATCATCCTTCATAGCGAACATATGGAAACATGAACTGACCGATGATGTCTATAGGCGCTCACATGAACAAGCAACTTCCCACTATTTCCTCCAATGTTACGGATGCTGAAGGCAACGCCGGCTTTACTTGGCGATTCTACGACGCCGGTAGCTCAGAGCCCTCCGTTGTTCAGAACGGCAAGGCTACGTCTGAGGTTCACGTTATGGACCTCGGTGATATCAACAACAAGAACGTCCAGGTCGACGGCACCTGGACCCCTTCTAGCTCTGGAACCTACTACTTCACCCTGATGGGCCTGGGTCGTAGCACGGTCTCCATCAACGGTACCGTTCTTTCCGACCAGCCCGAGGACTGCTCCGACCCCATGGGTTTCCTCCTTGGCGGCGTCCCCGTCCCCATGGTCAAGTTTGATGTCGAGGCCGGCAAGCAGTACAAGATCCTTATCCAGAGCGCTCCTCCCGTGCCTGGAAACGACGGCGAGTTCGGCATTCTCGAGGGCAAGCTTGGTGTGCGACTGGGCGCCATTCATGCTGCCGAGCACGACAAGGATATCCTGACTGAGGCCGTCGAGCTTGCCAAGGCTGCTGACTACGCTATCGTCTTCGCCGGCCACACCCCCGACTGGGAGACCGAGGGTCAGGACCAGTACAGCTTCAACCTCCCTAAGGAGGGTAGCCTGGATGCCCTCGTTTCTGGCGTTGCTGCCGTCAACTCCAACACTATTGTCGTCAACTCCACTGGTGTGGCCGTCGCCATGCCCTGGCTCGACAACATCAAGGCCCTGGTCCAGACCTGGTTCCCTGGTCAGGAGGCCGGTAACTCCATCACCGACGTGCTGACCGGCGCCGTCACCCCCGAAGGCCACCTTACCTGCACCTTCCCCAAGAGGCTCGAGGACTGCCCTGCCTATGGCAACTTCCCCGGTACCTACGAGGGCAAGCAGCTTGTCGTCAAGTACGAGGAGGGCGTCTTCGTCGGTTACCGTCACTTCGACCGCCTGTCCGCTGACAAAGTCAACTTCCCCTTCGGTTTCGGTCTGTCCTACACCTTCTTCGACTTCTCCGACCTCTCCGTCGCGGAGACCTCTTCCGAGGAGTGGAAGGTCAGCATCATGGTTGCCAACACCGGTGCCATCAAGGGTGCCATTGCCGTCCAAGTCTACGTCGGCAACAAGAAGCAGTCGTCGGAGAACCCCATCAAGACCCTCGCTGCTTTCAAGAAGGTCACCCTCGAGGCCGGCGCCTCCCAGGTCGTGGAGCTTCCCGTCAGCGCCCGCGACATCGCCTTCTTCAGCGAGAAGGACGGCAAGTGGATTGTCGAAGGCGGTGCCTACAACTTCAGCGTCGCCAAGAGCGCCGGTGAGGTTGTCCAGAGCGCTACCGTTAATGTCGCTGCCAAGGAGTACACTCCTTAGGAAAAGCCTAGTGATTAAAGCAAAGTAAATAGAGCGAATAGATTCTCAATTTCAGCGAAGTCTTGCGTTTAGTAATGCGTGTGCTACTTAGGTGTTATGTGAATGATTTGGACAAAGGAGGGCCATCTGTCGTAGTGTCCCAACAGCTAATTCGTCGGTGACAGATTCAGAATCTATTGTTTCATTGGCTGGATGAGCTCTTAGCCCAGAAACAGCTGGAAAGATGCAAGAAACCGCCACCATAGTGCTTACGTTTGTGGCCTGGGAATCGTTTTCACCTAGTCTTAGCTTGAGGTGCCGAATATTGCCGGCGTAGGGCCGCAGGCCAACCACGACAGATGAGCTACACGTCCACGAACCCAGTGGCTTAGGTCTAGATCCATGGCAAGATCAGCTAAGTTGGCATAGGGCGAAGGGGGAAAAGCTCAGGACCACAGCTACTCCACACAGGGTCTCCAGGTGGGTTTGCGGGGATGCCGGTGTTCGCATGTGAATGACAGGTGCTGGTGCATGTAGCTCCTCAATCTTTGTGGAGCTGCTCTTGGTGTGGTGTGATGTGAGGATGCTGGTCTTTCTTATTTCTCCGAGGGCTCGGGGAAACTCGAACGTGCAAAGGTTGCTTCGGTGCCAATTTCCCCGCTCAGTCCAGGTTCTCGGCGCGGGCCGCTGTCTAGGGCCGAGCAGCGCATATATCAGTACGTATGTTCAGGCGCCCAGTCGCGTTCAATGGGCGAATGGGTGAGCTTCTGTACTTTAGGTGCTTCGATCTCCCACTCGTAGTGTCTCAGTGTTCCCGCCTGCTCAACAGCGTTTCTTTGCATCATACATAAAGGAAAATGGCGAAAACCACGTACCAGAACCCCATAGTGCCGGGATTTGCCCCTGATCCGTCTGTGCTGTTCGTGGATGGCGTTTTCTACCTCTGCACCTCGTCCTTCCACATCTTCCCGGGCCTGCCCATCTATGCTTCTCGGGACCTCAAGGAATGGACACATATTGGTATGCACCCAACTTTAATAATCGTCTGGATAAAAGAAATGGTACACTGACTATGTAACTTAGGCAATGCCTTCAATAGGATCGAGCAGATGAGCCTGAAGGATGCGACGACGAACAAGTCCACGCTGGATACTGGCAAGATTATTGTCGCCTCGGGTGGCCTGTTCGCTCCCTCGATCCGATACCACAACGGAACATTCTATATCATCTGCACAAATGCTGCTATTACGACCGACAGTTTTAGGACAGACAACTTCATTGTGACATCTACCGATCCTCTCAAGGGCGAATGGAGCGACCCTATCTATATCCCATTTATGGGCATCGACCCTGACCTATTTTTCGACGACGACGGAAAGGTCTACTTTCAGGGAGCCCACTACTTCCAGAAGACACAGCCCACCTCTGTTATTCAGCAGTTTGAGCTAGATATCAAGACTGGCAAGCATCTCTCCGAGACCAAGACCATCTGGGGTGGACATGCCAAGTACGATACGGAAGCGCCGCATATTTACAAGCGCGGCAAGACGTACTACCTCATGGTGGCAGAAGGCGGCACTTTTGAGCACCATATGCTGTGCATTGGACGCTCCGACAATATCTGGGGCCCCTACGAAGACAACAAGCAGAACCCGATCCTAACGGCTGACGGCACTGAGGAGTACATCCAGAATACTGGGCACGGCGATATCTTCCAGGATGGTGATGACAACTGGTGGGCAGCTGGTCTTGCGGTGCGCAACGAGAATGCCGATAGCAAGGACGCCTTCCTGGCTCCCCTGGGACGTGAGAGCTTTCTATCGCCGGTTGAGTGGCCCGAGGATGGATGGCCCAAGGTGCAGCGATTCAAGATGGAATTTTCCGCCACATCGATTAACCCTACCGGCGGTGCTCCGTTTACCGCACCTCCACGGGTTGAAGACTGCTACATAAGGACTCCTGACCTGAGCAAGTACCAAATTTCCGAGCAAGATGGTGGGGAAATCGGCCTGTTCCCGAGCACCACGAACCTCGATGCGCCTAACGGCACCAGCACCTTCATTGGCCAGCGACAGCGGTCGCTGACTTCCGTTGCCACCGCAATTGTCGATATTTCAAGCGTACAGGGCGGTGCCGAGGCAGGCCTGACCATGTACAAAGACCATCTGCGGCATGTGTCGTTGGTCTACGCGGCGGACAGCGGCAGAGTGTCCTGCCGCTTGAGATCTGTCGAGGATCTGGAGACAGTGGGAGGGGAGCTTGCCGTTGAGGGATCCAAGTCGGTCGAGCTGCGAATCACAGCCTACCCTACGAAGTGGTCCCTATCCGCTCAAGTTGGCGAGGGCAACTGGCACGAGTTTGGAGATGTGCCCTCTTTCCGATTGTCGGTGCGCGAAATGACTGGCCCGATCTACGGAGTGTTTGCCCATGCGGTAACAGCCCAGGCTGATGCCAGCAGCGCTGTGAAGTTTGTTGAATTCAATGTACAGAATTAAGACTAGATGACTCTAGCGTATAGAAGCACAGAGAATAGACTACACTTCTACCAATCGTTGCTTCTCGTTCTGTCATCAGTGGATGCAGCCCATGCCGGCGCAGGTCATGAATTACCTCCCCATGGGCAAGTAGCCAGCTCAGGTGGGGCTCTATTTCTCCGCGGCGTAATTCTTCAAATGCGGGCTGAAGAGGCACAACCATTGTTAGTCAGGTGGCCACAGAATCAAGCGAAAGTGAAGAGGAGACAGCGACAAGGGAGCATTCAATAGCGTGTCTGATCCTTATTGAATGATATGACAGTCGCCATGGAGCCTCTTCAGCCCAATCTCAACGCCGACTGCAACATCCAAGAATATTGATTCAGCCTAGTCATCATGACAATTGTTGAAACCCCCCATCTGCAGCGCACAAAAACCTCGGCACAGTGAATTGTTAAGGGAAAACCCTTCTTGATGCTGCCATGTGAGACTCACAACTCATCCTTTTCATCTGCCGAGTATATGGATTCCCTCTGGGCCAACTTAAAACGATGCAATTTTAATACTATGCTCGGAAGCGTCTCGTGGGAGAGCATCGAGCCTCAAGAGGGTGTTTTCGATTTCTCAGAACTCGACAAGGTCGTATTGGGAGCCCGAAAGCATGGTCTGCATCTCGTCATTCTTTGGTTTGGCTCTTACAAGAATGGAATGAGCAGCTATGCCCCTGCTTGGGTGAAGAAAGACTATAAGCGCTTTCCGCGGGTTCACATCAATGACGAAAACCTGCGCCTGAAGTCAATTGAAGTACTCTCGCCACTTAGCCAAGCTACCTGGGAGGCCGATGCTCGGGCCTTTACCGCCCTACTACGGCATATCAAGGAGGTAGACAAGAGCTTCAGCACCGTCATGATGGTTCAAGTTGAGAACGAGTGCGGCATCTTGGGCGACTCCCAGGACCGAAGTAAGCTGGCAGACGAGGCGTTCGCTTAGCCTATCCCCGCTGATTTGCTCGAGTATTTGACCTTGAAAGACAAGCTGTACCCAGAATTTGAAAGGAAATTCCCCAACTTCCGCACGGCCGTGTCTGCTCGGGGGCCTAAGACGTGGGAACATGCTTTTGGAAAAAGAGTTTTCGCTAATGGGTTGCTCATGGTGCGAGTATATGCCAACTTCTTGGGCAAGGTGGCCAAGGCTGGCAAGAAGGAGTATCCGCTTCACATGTTTGCCAACGTTTGGCTGAACACCGATAGTGAGTCTATATTCGATGGCCATGATCTCCCAGCGGCTATTGGCAAATCTATGATGGTTGGAGGAGGCACAAAGCCTGGTTTATTTCCTTCTGGAGGTCCCTGCTCTCACACTATGGATATCTACCGATTCTGTGCCACAGATT
Source organism: Fusarium keratoplasticum (assembly GCF_025433545.1). Lineage (NCBI taxonomy): Eukaryota > Fungi > Ascomycota > Sordariomycetes > Hypocreales > Nectriaceae > Fusarium > Fusarium keratoplasticum. The sequence goes on from NC_070534.1 coordinate 50,272, forward strand.
TGGACATGCTGACGCCGGCAGCAAGAACCATGGTTGCAGAATGTGCAGTGTATGCGATTGAGGAGCCGGAGGAGCTATTTTGAACACATTAGAGATTTTATGATATGGTTGAGCAGTAACGTACATGCTAAGCGAGTTGACCGATTTGAAATTTCATAGGATTTAGACCTTATTTAAAAATATCTTTAAATAATTCTAGAAAATTTAAACTAAACTTAAAATAGCCTTAAATCTTATATAATATTTAGTATATTTATATAATAAGAATAAATTATTTTTTAAATTTTTATAAAATAAATTAATTAATAAGCTAGTTAAGAAAAGCTTATTTATATGTTTTTTTTTTTTAGTTTTTTATTATTTAAAAATTGTATAAATTAATCAAAATTATATAAAAAATATTATATAGTTTTCTTTTTACTTCAATAGCAAACAATATTCTTTAAAGATTTTTAATAATTATATAGCTAGGTTTAGAAATTTAAGGTTTAGCTCTTTTCAGTACACATTATAAGTGATCCACTCGCTTGTCTGATCCACTCGCTTATCACGTACGTTATGTCTTTAACATCTAACTTAGTTATAGCAATATGAAAATGGGCCTTTGCGCTTCCTCCACTATCGACTGCCGACAAGTCTATCTGTGTTCCTTGATGACTTCTATCGCTTGATGCCATTCAGTTGAAAGTGCGGCGATTTCTAAACAACCGTGCCACACCTCCAAGACCCAGTAGGACGGTCACGCGTCGTATATTGCGGTAATCCTATCCTCGGCCCACACTACCGATGCTGAGGCTCTACGTCCCCACTTATAATTCTCCCCGGGGAATTGGCCCCACATAATGTGGATTGACTCAGGAATGCCCGAACTCTGGCATCTTGGTGTGATGAATCCTTTGTGCCGGACGAAGTGTGCATTGCAACAATTGAAGCTGCCGGGCCCCGTATTTTCTCCATGTGACGAGCGGTTAAGCGAGGAGAGACTGGAGAAGGCGCCGGCAAATTCACCCTCCCCAGGCTGTCCAGCTGCCCAAGACTGGGGAGCGGTTGCTAGAGTTTGACAAGTCTTCACCATCGCCCCGCATGCAACGCTGGATGGACTCGAGAGCGGACGGGTTCTCATGGCTCCCTTGACGGTTATGCGCTAGCCAGTCTAGGCTCTCATCGAAAAGACCTCAGGATTATAAGTACGACAGGGAGGCCATCACCATCTCATCTTCCACCCTCACTATCAAACTCGAACATTGAATCTTACGACGTAGCAACCCTACAGACTTTCACCATGTCGTCCGAAGCAAAGCACTCCATGGAGAAGGTTGGCGCGGTACGTTTCTCCATTAATATCACGTTCTAATAGCAACAACAGGACGGCTGACAGGGGTTGTAGGAGACCAACCATCACGAAGACCTCCATGTTACCAGGGGCGCAGCCGAAGCCAATGAGTCGAACTTCGGCTTCCAGCAGTGGAAAGAGAACCTAAAGTCCTTCAAGGATCACAAGCGCGTCTCAATGTGGTGTCTCATCGCCCTCCTGCTGCTCGTCAACTTCGGTTTCGATGGCATCATCTCCGGCCAAGCCCTTGCCTTCCCCCAATTCCGAAAAGACTATGGCAAATACTACGAGCCGGCCAGCGACTACGTTGTTGATGCTACATGGCAATCCCTCTGGGCGGCCGCAAACACACTCGGAGCCATCATTGGCAGCTTCGTGTCCGGCTTCACCAACGACAGATACGGCCGCAAGCTTGCGTTCTGGATGCACATTGCGACATCTATTGGCAGCAGCTTTGCGCTCGTCTTCGCCCCGAACCTGCAAACGCTCTTCGCTGCAAAGCTTATCTTTGGTATTGCTATCGGCATGGCCTACACTACAGCACCGCTCTACGTGGTCGAGAACGCCCCTACAGAGGTCCGCGGCGCTCTTATGTCCATGTTCAACACCTTTGTCGTTTTTGGACAGTTTCTCGCTGTTGTCGTTGCAAATCCGCTGTCGACCGTCCAGGGATCTTGGTCGTATAAGGGCACCTTTTGCCTAACGTTTTTGATCCCTGCGATTCTGTTGTTTATTTTCCCCTTTATGCCTGAGTCGCCGGTGTGGTACGCGATGAAGGGACGGAATGCCGATACTCGCAAGGCTATTGTGAAACTTCACAACATTTCCGACCCCCAGCTTGTTGAAGAAAAAATGGCAGACATCCTATCCATCGTCAAGTCATCCACGCAACAGAACTAGACAGAGAAGGACAGTAGCTATCTCGAAATCTTCAAGGGCGGAAACCTGCGCCGCACTCTCCTGATGACTACCATCTATACTCTGCACCACTGCAGTGGCATGCCCTTTATCCTCTCATACCAGGCCTACTTCTTTCAGCTGTCCGGTGTCGGCAATGCATTCGCTATTACGTTAGGATCTTTCGCTCTCATGTTAGCTGGCAACATTGGTGCCTTGATCTTGCCTGAGTTCGTTGGCCAGCGAAATGTCATGTTGTATGGATCTGCCCTATTGATAATCTGGGATCTCGTCATTTCCGGGGCTGGATTCGCTGGTACAGCCAACAAGTCCGCTATCATGGCGTCTGTGGCTTTCGTGGCATCCTGGGCCTTTTTCTACCAGCTCACTATTGGCACGATAGGCTTCGTCGTCGCGCCTGAAATGCCGACCCAGCGACTCAGGGCTAAGACTCAGTCTTTTGCTACAATTGTAGCCAATATTGTCGGCTGGGGTATTGCTTTTGCTATCCCATACCTGGTAAGTGTTATTCCTTCTAGTTGCTGTCAGGCAATCTTTGTTGGCTAAACAATTTCTGCAGTTCAACCGGGACCGGGCTAATCTTGGTGCTCGCTTGCTTATTATCTTCGTGGGGCTCGCAACTCCTCTTACTGTCTACCTCTGGTGGGCTCTGCCCGAAACGAGGAACCGTACCCTTGAGGAAGTTGATGCCATGTTCAATAAGACTAGTCCTGATGTTGAGAAGTAGGGGGCGGATTCTGCCTAGATAGACAGATACATCGCATCCGCTATTTCGGCTGCCGCCTGTCCACGTATTGCCACATGACATCAATGTTTAATGAAGCAAAACACTTCACTTTGAAAGCATCCGCCCTTTCTCCCCCCCGCTATATATAGTAGAGAATGCGTGCTGCATGTTTCCTTTCCATTGCGGATTCTGGCGACCGGTGAAATACCTCCAAAATAACCAACTCACGTACACATTGACCTGTCCATTCTTTGATATCGGTACCGCTCTCCGATAGGCTCAGTACAACATGTTCTCCGCAATATTCCGAATACACCCCCTTCGTATCCTTGCAGAACCATCCCCGCGGAGACCCCGCGGATGACTAGCGCCAGTTTGACGGCCAAATTGCTAACTCGAGTAGGAATGGGACCTTGCGGAATCCACACCTTCAATGTTCATTAGCGACTAAGAATCCCCGCATGAGAAACTCCGCGACGAAACTCAGACCTGGATTCTTCCGTATTCAAGCACACGACGGCACTCAGGCGATTATCCGAACCACACAGCAGAGACCCATCGAACCCTGCTCGTGACATCTCATCATGCCTAAGCGGGCATGCGATGCATGCCGGCAGCGAAAAGTCAAGGTACACTGCAGCATCATTGCGTGTAATAAAGTGAGTTGTTCTGATGGTCTTGTAGTGCGATCAACACGCGCCAGCATGCAGCCATTGCAGACTTTATGACGTGCCCTGCACTTATGCAGTGCCCCAGCGAAGAAGAGGCCCGAAGCCGAAATATGCGCCCGACGCTAGTACCTGGCAGGCCACGGAGCCTGACACCAGCGGCGTCCCACAGGGAGCGACGCCGTCACCCTTGGCTACCCCAGGATCGAACACTGTCTCCCCGAGGATCCTGGGGTCCCTGCCATCCCCAGAAAATCGTGGCCCAGCTTGTGTGAGGACTCATCCTGATGGGGCAGAATCATCACCAATCCTCGTGGATACGTTCTCTCCCGTCTCCCAGCCCCAGGCCACTCTAGTTGAGCCCGAGACTGGATTCTCTGCTCACCATGCCTTACTTGCAGAGATCGCCAAACACACCGACCATTCTATACGAACGGAAGTGGATGGTTGGATTGATGAACTCATGTATACTACCTTCACGATAGTACCCATCTTTCATGAGCCAACCTTGCGCGCCCAGACCACATTAGTCCCGCCTCCTAGACTGGACAACTGTAATGAAGCAGTTACGTTGGTGATGGTTGAGAAAGCACGAGCGTATTGCTTGATGACTGCAATCTGTGCCTGCATGTCCCAGGTACCGCTTTCAACCGGCGCCACTTACGGCAAAGCACTTTCTGACCATTTTGCGAGGTCCTCAGAAAGTGTTCTGGGCCCGTACATGGTACACGACGTGGCATGGCCAAGCTCCACCAGCATATCTATTCGCCTTATTCTGTCAGCTCATCATCATTTGAACGGGAATGGCTTGCGTGCTTGGTACTACAAGGACCAAGCGGCTGCCCTTGTGCATCAGATGCGTCTCTGGGACGAGGATTCATACAGAGGACTGGATCCAGTTGAGGCAAAGCTTCGGCGCATTATTTTCTGGCACTGTTTTATCTCGGATAAGTCGGCTGGGCTATTGAACAACCGCCCTCAGCAACTCAACGAATTCGTCCTGCAGCAACCAATAACTACATCTCGGCTGATCGACTTGAGCCCACCCCTGCTTGACGCTGATCGGAACACAAACCGTGGTCTGTCCGAGGAATTTATCTTAGAATGCTTCAAAAAAGATCTTGAGGTATGGGATCGCGGATCTTCCACACTGGCTGAACTAGGACTATTCGTGGCCGCCAACAATCGTATTGGTGCTACGATGAGCGATACACAACGTCGGAGTCTGTGTGAATCGTATATGCGTTTTGCAAGTGTTAAGGATGACATGCCCCAATGCATATACTACTCGCAGCCCACCACTGGCCTCCAAAACCTAGTCCGCAACGACTATCAAGAAAATGGTCTCTGGATGCAAAGAGCCAATATTTTCATCACATACCGCTACCTGAATATGACGATTCTGTGTCGATTTGCGTCCTTGGGCTACGCAAGCCTTCTCGGGCTCGGTGACGATTCGACATCTCTTGCCTGGAGGAAAATTGAGATCGCTCACGAAGTCTTGCAAGAGGTCAATAGTGTCCCACTTGAGTCTGTAAAGCGCAATGGAGAGCCTGTTGTAGGAATCCTAACTACCTAAGCTCTTTGAACAAGCCATGCTGATTTACTTGCAGGTTGAGAAGCTGCGATTTATATGCGCTACCCTTCTTGAGGTAACACAAGGACAGAACATGGAACTGGTTATTGAAAGAGCGAAATCCCATTTTTTGGCTTTACTGGATGTTCTGGCTCGGCTGGACTCGAAGGTTTCAGACAGATTGGCGGCGTTGTACGCCTAAATGGTTGCACCTCCTATCGAGGAAGTTGGACCTAGAAAAACGAAGGCAATTGGGAACTCGATGTTGATTTCGAACAGGTGATGGGTTTTATGATGACCAAGAGACGAGTTTATGGCTGATTCATGGTCCATGGGACGGCGCTACATATCAATTTGGCCCTCAGTAGGGGCTTTTCACAATATTGCATATTGAGTCGTGCTATCCTAAGCTGTTGCGGGCTGCTCTAATCTATAGTAAGGGGCAAATCCTAGATCTGGATTGAGGTTATCCCAACTTGAGAAGGGCAAAAAGCTAGCTGAAGAAAGTTTGTCGTAGGGAAAGTTCGTATGAACAAGTCTTGGGGCTAGCCAGCAAAAAGTGGTCATACGAATAGCACTACTCTGAATAATCGTTATTAAAGATCAAACTTTCAAAAATCGAGAAGTTGCCCTTGTTTATTAGCTCTTTACATTAATGTAAGCTTAGACTGTCTTTGTGGCTGTGCCCTTGGTGGTGGCATCATCCTCCTGCGTCGTCTCAGCCAACTCAACTTCCTTCCCCATTCCGGCACTGATCATGGCATTTGAGTAGTCGAAGCCCTCACTTCCATCGAAAATAACTGCCACCTCCTCCAAGGTAAGACCACGCGTCTCCACAAAGGTAAAGTAGACAATTGCCAGAACCAAAGCGTTGAAGACGCACTGTACGATATAGTACCGCCATTGAATGTTCTCCAGGGCTACCGGATTCAGGTAACTGGCGATGAAGCTGGATGCGTTGACGCAAAACATTGTCCAAGAGAAGAAAATACCTCGCTGCTTAGTGGTAACCATCTCAAGTGGGTACATGATGAGCAGCGGGATCCAGCAGATGGCTGTGAAGAAGGAGAAGGCGAAGATAACGAGAATGGTACCAATACCATAGCTATTTTTAGGGTCACGGAGGTATGTAGCGGTCAAAGCAGTCCAAATAATGAATGTGACAGTGTTACCAGTGGTGGTCGTCAGGAAAATGGTGCGTTGTCCAACACGAGGAATGACCAAGGCTGCGGTAACGGCACAGACCCACTGCCAGATGTTGACCAAACCGTTGATGAGCGTTTTGTCCTTGGAGGTAGTCGTGCCGACCTGGTCCAGAATAAGAGGCAAGTAAGTCGAGACAAAGTTGCTGCCGAGGCATTGAGAACCGACTGCAGTCCAGAAGCCCAGCCACAGACGGTGACGGTTGCCCTTGGAGCCAAGAATCGTTTTGATGCCTTCCTTATTAGGCTTCAGCATGGTCTTGTCAGCGTCCAGGCCTGCAATGATCTCCTGTAGCTCCGCCTTGACGACATCATCCTCGACGCCATTGCCATGATACTTGATCAGAATCTGCCTCGCTTCTTCAATACGCCCCTTGGCGACTAGCCAACGCGGGCTCTCGGCGCAAAACTAGGCGGTGGGGGTTTGGTAGCTTGGTAGGGCCAGTTGCAAGATGCACGGCAGCTTCCAAGCCCACTGCGACTCCATGCGAAACGTAGCAAAAGTGATCCAAGAGCCAATAATAAGGCCAATAAAAATGCAAGTCTTGTAAATCGATGTGATGGCCTCACGCTGCTTTGGGTAGGCGAGCTCGGTGACAAGTACTGGGGCGGCTAGTTGTTGGAGATTACTGCCGAAACCAAGGATGAGCTTGGCCCCAGAGAACATCTCCAACGAGGTTGAGAAAGTTTCCATGATAACCATGCCAGCTACCAGGGCTGCACCGACAAAGACAAGAGTGTGACGGCCCAGGTAATCGTTAAGAGGGCCGCCGACTATGTAAGCGACGAGCCCACCTACAGACATGGAGGCTCCGTAGAAGCCAAGTTTCGCGCCGGTCGGGTTACCGAAGTTATCCATGACTACTTTGATAGATTGTAACCCATCTGTTAAGCTTAGGTCAAATCTCCAAGCCGCCGATGTGAGTAGAGGTGCAATCAGCCCGAGGTAGAGATGAATTAAGCTGGCGGTCTTGTGCCATGGCTGAGAGTCCTGAATGGCGTGCTGGAGCCCTTCCTGGTCCAGAGCAGGCGACATGTTGACAGGACGGAACGAGATGCAAAATATTAAGGGGTAATGTGCAGATCAGCTGCAGAAGCATGCGTCAGGCAAGAAAATTGAAGCCTGTCTTGGATCGACGGTGGCTAGGTGCCATGCATGATCTCATAGCCAACTCCCCAACATGCCTCGAGATTGAGACGCCACAATCGGTGGATTGACAGCCGAGGGAGCAACCTAGACGTCAAATGACGAATGAGCAGAAATCCAGCTACTACTCTTGTTATTCCAACTGGAGGGTTCGCGTACCCCAGAGCTGTGGGGAGGAGTCTGGCTTTCCATGATTTTCTCCTGATTTTGGGGCATGGGGTTGCACCGTGGGCAGCACGAGTCCGGGGAGACATAACTCTCCGCACAATTACTGCTAGTCATTTCAAGCGATGCAAGTTCCGCTCGTGTGTCTGGACAATGACTGCACTAGAGGATGGCTGTGCATGCTCGTATCGGTACTTTGTGTGACGGTATGGTGTTTCCCAAGAGATAAACCTGTCGTACTGGATTTGTGTTGGCAGAGGATCAGGAAGCATACACTAAGTGGTATATATCACGTCTGGTAATATGCTCAAGGGTATTAAGTGTAGCTACGTTATATTGATAGCTGAGGTAGCTGGTATATAAGAAAGTGCAAATGAGAGTGTTCTAAATACTTGTGGTTGGTTCTTAGACTGATATTCTCTAAGTTCGGTCCAGGGTAGGATCGATGTTCTCGAGGGTCGTAACAAGCTAACCCCCGGTTACACTATGTGGTAGGGTTACTACACCACCATTCCCAACTCAAATGCCGTGGGTGCCGTGGGTGCAGTTCTCGGTGGGGGGAATATGTCGCAGAATAACCTGCATGGCTTCATGGTCGACATGCCCTCTCGTTTCGCATCATCACCGCGAAGGGCAGGGCCATTAAAGTTGAGTCGTCGTCGACTGGAGAGGATCTCGCCTTGTTCTACCCTTTGTGCAGTGCCGGGCATGGCCTCGGAGTTGTCATGGCCGCAACGGTGAAGGCCTACCCCATCTCTTCTCTGCGTCTAACCGAGAACAGGGTGTGGACTCGTGTGCTGATGTTTCCTCCCGCCGCCCTCAACGATATGGTTGAAGCATTTTCCTCCTTTGACCCACCAGCCGTGCCTCTCAACGTCCAAATCACCTTTCTATACAGTCCGCCTGGTGCTCCCGCGGCTGGCTCACCCATCATCGTTCTCTCAGCGACATACTACGGTCCTTCTGAGGATGCTGAAAAGGCCGCTACCAAGTTGTTCGAAGTGATTCTTGTCGGAAAGGCCCTCAAGGCGTACACGCGCTCGTGTCTTTTTCCAACATCAACGACGGCTTCGAGCCGTTCAATGCACATGGCGGATTCAAGAGCATGAATGCCGCGCGAATCAAAAGCTTGACTCCCCAGGCCATCAAGGAGAGCTTTGCGAAATGGCCTCAAGTCATGGAACAGCCTCCCGGCGCGGCTCGCACGTCAGTCGTGTTTTACAAGTTCAACCCAGATAAACTCCGCGCCAAGGGAAATATGAAGGATATTGAGAACAGGTTCCTTGAGGGGCGAGATAGGGGCTCAACAGCGATGGCCTTGACGTGGTGCGTAGCTCCGGCGTCGAGAGACAGGCTAGTCGACTTTGTAGACGAGTTTCTCAACACTTGTCGATGTTCAGGCGGAGTTCCGCCGAAGACATTTGCGAATACGATGAGACTTGGTGTGAACTTGGACGAGCTGTTTCAGGAGGAGAAGTTGGAGGAGTTGCAAAGGGTGAGGGAGCATTGGGACCCGCATAGCGCGTTCTGGAGCCCGTACAAGCCGGCCCTGACAACCCAGACACGTCTCTGAAATGCTTGCTACGGTAAGTGCACCACCGGGAAGCAGACCATTCTCGAGGGCCAGTGCTACGGCACGGAGACGGGTTTCAAAGGCTGGAAAATATCTTGTACTACTGTACCAAGGGTTGCTTGTAATTCAATAAATTACACACTTTTCGCCCGTGCGCCGAACCCCCTGTCTTCATACCTTCATGAAATTATTCTTTCTATTCATGCACGCTCGTTGGGTTCAAGTCTTTTGATCCCTGATGGGGCTTTTTCCAGTACAACGCCACGACTTCCACTCTCAGCCTTAGGAGCTGCATCCCTCGGGGGAACATACCAAATCATACGAACATGAAGCCCTCGGTGAGGTTAAAGTGGCCAACCTCCTGCCCCTCTCTTATATTCTCAACTTTCTGTCTTCTTATTCTCTGGAGGTACGAGACGGGCACCGGTTCCGACGCCTTGATCATTTGTCAATAATTACACAACCCACCTGTTACGGCGTTTCCAGGTAGCGACTGGGGATTATTGCCTAATTTTCGTTTGTACGAAGCACACTTGGCCCATTTCTTGATCTACAATGCGTTGCATTTCAACCGACACAACCTGAATTCTCCCTCAACCTCATAGCCACCACAAGCTTTGAGTATAATTGCGCCTTAAGTAAAGCTTCAATGGGAGCATAAGCTATATCAATGTCAAAATCCAAAGAGCATGGGTTTCATTCATTATTTCAATATCTCGTATACCAGCCTTGTGCGTCAATCACAGCCCCCACGCGCCCGGGCAACGAACTACTCGCCAAAGTCCATACCAAACATGTCCGTTGCTAGAGGCTGTCCATTGATCCAATCAGCCAAGATTGACGACATGTCATCATTAAGGAAGCCAGAGAAGCCACCAGACTCTTGATGCTGACCGGTCCAGTATGGCAGTATCATGCTACCCAGATTTAGCCGGGCAACGCCAAATTGGTTCAATAGCCACAACCCTTCATCCCCGTCGCTAGTAGGCCCCAATAAATCAGCCTCATTGGACGGTTGCTGGTTTATGATCCATTGATGGCGTGATCAGGTCACTGATAAAGGCGTGTGCGGTGGAACTCAGGAGTCCGTAGTCAATTTCTGTGACTCTTATCTAAACACACTTCAGATACGCAGGATATACATCCACATCTTCATGTAGGTAATGTGGGAAGGAAACAGGCAGAGGCTCTAACAGACGGAGAACAGGCAACCGGGCATGTAATTCAACGGAGGTATTGCCAAAAACTAGCGAGCATCACCGACCTCAGTGCAAACACCCTTTGCGATTACCCTAGACTGGAATTGAAAGGTGGAGATATCACATGCGCACAACTCCCCGCAAAAAGTCATTCTTCCCCGCAGCTGGTAGCAGCAATTTGCTAGTGGAGAGGCATTTTTCAGGCCACCCAACCACGCATTTGCCTTTGAGGCCCCATCGGGGCCTTAACAGGCACTGAGAAGACCTTAGGAGAGTTCATCTTCCTCTGCAAAAGCTGGTCTCGACACGCAGCCGGACCTCGTGACTGCCTTCAGAGCCAAGGCAGACCGAGATATTGGAGGGCGCGCAAGGCCCTCCAAACAACGACGCTGGTCGCAGAGATTTTTCTCCCCAGCCTCTGATTCCATCTGAGGGGGAAAGTCGGTATCAAAACTGCAAGGGAGAATTATATGAGGAGAGCCTAAATGGCACCGGCCTCTATGACGCATTCTCTTGGTGAGGAGAGTGGCCTTAGCATTACCTTTGCCCACATTTGAAGCTAATCCCCGCACCGTCTCCTACAAGTTCCCGGGGGTTGCGTGGGGGAGGATGGCTCCTGAGTCGAGTCTTGATCCACAGCGGAACACAGTCCGATAGGCTTATGGACATGCATTCTTGATAAAGTTTGCCCAGGTTTAGACACGGGCACCCCGCATTTCGATATGTAACCTCTGAAGCCCCAGACAGAGGAACAGCGACGTGGGGGTACAGATGTGCCTAACTCCACCAAACCCGGCTCATTAGCTGCATAACTCAGGATCTTAGAGCGGAGAAGGCAAAGCAAGAGAGGGAATGATGTGAGAGGGGAGAGGGAGCTAGCCGAGGGCTTCTCCGTGGGGGCCAACGTCAGATTTTCAACACTACGGATGCGCTGTACGGTATCTAAGTTCTCGAAGAATGACCTCGCAGAGAGCAGAGATTCGGTAATTCGGCAATGGTGCGGGGCGCTCTAGGATCGCCACCCCCGCGGGGGTTGGTTCATAGCCATACCAAGTGGTAACCACAGTGCTCCCGTGGAGGTGTAGAAATTGTTCTATAAGTAACGCGTTGATGAGCGCCGTTGAGATTGACCGGTTGCAAGCGACTTTGAGCATCCTCTTCATCCATTCTCACTTAGACTTCAATTCTTTTTTAGAGAGCCAGCCCGCACAGCGACAGATATGGCCGCATCAGAGCACATTGATGATGTCACTCAACACCGTATTGAGGTCGCAGATGTAGAGGATCTCAAGTATCGGAACAATTCCAAGGATGGAGATCGAGCCGCAAATCTTATCGGCGACCAGCAAGTTGAGCTGACCGAGGAAGATGTCAGTCCAATCACTCTAGGCCCAGGCATTTACGAATCTAACAATGTCTATAGGACAAGCATATTCGCCGCAAAACCGACAAGCACATTCTCTCCATCCTCGTCTGGGTCTACTTCCTCCAGATCCTCGACAAGTCCGTTCTCGGCTACGGCGCCATCTATGGCCTCCGCCAAGACTGCAACCTTACCGGCAACCAATACTCCCTCGTCAGCTCCATGGCCCCCATCGCACAACTGGTTTGGCTGCCCTTTTCGTCATGGCTCATCGTACGCGTACCGCACCGAATCCTCATGGCCGTACTCATCTTCGGCTGGGGAGTCGCACAGGCGTGCATGGCCGTGTGCAACGATTATGGCGGTCTGCTCGCGACGCGATTCCTCCTTGGGCTGTTCGAGGCGGCGTGCCTGCCACTGTTCTCCGTCATCACCTCCCAGTGGTATCGCCGCGCGGAACAGCCCATGCGAGTCGCCTGCTGGTACGGCACCAATGGTTTTGCGACTATGATTGCAGCGGCCTTATCATATGGTCTGGCCCAGATCGAGAGCCACCTCCCTCCGTGGAAGATCCTCTTCCTCTTTGTTGGTCTTGTTACCGTCGTCACAGCGCCCATCGTTTATTGGCTCATGGATAGCGACATCCCCTCCGCCCGGTTTCTCAATGACTGGGAGAAACTGCAAGCGATCGAGCGCCTTCGTGCCAACCAAACCGGTACGGGTAGTCGCAATTTCAAGTGGGATCAGGCTTTCGAAGCCTTGATTGAGATCAAGAGCTGGCTTTTCATTGCCATGTCGCTTTGCCTCAACGTCACTGCAGCAGTCACCAACACTTTTGGCCCTCTAATCATTGCTGGTTTCGGTCTTGATAAGCACATTTCCTCACTCCTCAACATTCCATTTGGATTTGTGCAGCTTATTGTGATCCTTCCTGCCTCATATCTCGCACACCGTTTCCGCATCAAATCGGCCTTCCTCATTGCAGCTATGCTCCCGGTCCTGGCTGGTGCCATCATGCTCTACATTCTTCCCCGCGACCACATTGCCCCTCTCCTGGCGGCCTACTATATGCTCGCCTTCCTTTTCGCCGGAAACCCCTTGATCGTATCCTGGATGATCTCAAACATCGCTGGCACCACAAAGAAGTCCGTCATCATGTCCCTATACAACATTGGTTCCTCAGCCGGGAACATTATTGGTCCTCTCCTGTTTAACTCAAACGACGCGCCGATGTACAAGCCCGGATTGACCAAGACAATGGGTATCACCGGTGCAATGATTGCTACTATTATTCTCCAGGCTGTGAACCTGTTCTTTCTCAATAAGATGCAGGAGCACAAGCGAGTCGCAGATGGCAAGCCAGCTAAGATTCACGATCTTAGTATGGAGCACCGGTATATTAATAGTAGGCAAGATTCTAGTGAAGGTCCTCAGTTGGGAGAGAATGCGTTCAAAGATCTTACTGACTCGAAGAACAACGAGTTTGTGTACATTTATTAGCACCAGCCGGAATGACGTTACAATAAACTGGCTAAATTTACATTTTGCTTCTGATATTGTAGGCTGAGCAACCGGGTTAGGAGACGCGCAACATGTCGAACGATGTATCCAGCTATCTTTCAGGCGTTATATCTTGCGCCAGGGTAGTATTATGTTAATTTAAAATTTAAATTATAAGTTATGTCTCATACTCGCCCATCCCGGTTCAGCAGTACTACCAAATTGTCAACATTACACGACATTGATTATTAGTTATAACAGCACCTAACTGAGGCCGCTGGTAGTTTGGCCCAAACTACTGCCTCAGCCCTAACCCAAACCAGAGCGCGTCTTTCCATGACACCCCCACACGGCCGAAAACACCAAGCAGTACGTCAGGGGCTGCGAACGGGGCCTCATGAAAACGTTGACAGTCAATCGAGTGTGGGTAGCGAAACCCAACAGGGGCCATTGACGTAAGTCGCAACGGAATAGAGCACTGCAAAGAGACGCATGATTTGATGCCACCTGAGCCCATCGCTGAAATTGGCGGTAGAAATGCGACAACAACATCAATCAGGGCAGGTGTCGACAGAGTCCCCGGACATGGCAGCACCGATCGCACGGCCCCCGGAGCGGCTATCCCTAGCAGTATCGGACTATGTACCGAGAGGAGAGATCCAAGCTCTTGCGAGACACGTGCGTTAACCTCCGCAAAATTATTATGGACGTCAGACGGGGATCAGGGAGGGCAGTGGAAGTGGCCATTGCTGGCGACTTTAATCGCCACAACTAACTATGGGGCGGAGACGAGGTGTCAATGGAGAGACAGGGTGAGGCGGATATAATTATCCATCTGATGAATGACTTTATACCAATATCTCCTTTACTAATATAAACCTAGTATAACTAGTTTATCCCTTGTAAACACTTATAATTGTTATACTTAGACGCCGGACCAAGTTTCGTGATAATTTCCTAGAAGGATTATATTAGTATCTAAAGAGACTTGTGTTATTAGGAGTATATCTTACCCTTTAGCAAATGCCTGAGAGGCTCTGTTTTAAGATCAAACCCGTGCGCTCCAAAGCTGTCAAGCTGAGCCTCCGAGAAGCAGGTTGGAAGGTCGGTGCCGCCAATGTACTTGAGGTATTCCAATGTAGCGCTCAGGCAAGGCACATGCGCATCGGCCTTGAGACCTTCAAGCACAATAGCCTTTAGCGAAGGCCAGAACTTCTTGATCTCATCCGCTATTTCTTGCCTGCACAGAAGGTGCGTGCTGAAATCCTGAGCGTAAGCCGCGTCTAGGAGGTCGAACAAGTAATCAGACTTGATGATGCAGCCGGCTCTCCAGACGGCCAACACGCGCGTCATGTCAACACCCCAATCCTCTTGTCGGTTCTTGTGTTCCAGCACGTCAAATCCTTGGATAAAGCAGACAAGACTTGTGACGTAGACAGCCTGTCGTAGTTGTTCAAGAATGCTGGCTCGTTGATCAGGCGCAACTTCAAACGGCTGGGGAGAGAAGCTGCCTATCGAGGCATTGACAACACTTCTCTGATGCACATCGGCTGAGGCAAGTCGTAGATAATGGGCCGTGGTCAAACTCGGTGCAGGCACATGGGATGCCACAGCTTCGACGTTGGCCCAAACGCCAGTGCCCTCAGAGTCGTTGGCATCTTGGACAACAGCGTCCCTGATTTGGTGTAGAAGGGAACCGCCATCGATACGGCTTTTGGTCCTGCAGATAGGCCCGCTGATTGACACGAGAAAGTTGCCCCTCTGTTGCCCGAGTCAGCTCAAACCTCTGGATCAAGTCTTTTCCGAGGAGTCATACTAGCTCTCCCTCAGCGTGCCAAGAGTCGAAGACCTGGCCAATCTCATCACCAGTCATCTTCAGACACTTGTCCATCAACTCCCATGCCTCGCAGAGGCTAGACATTATACCGTGCTCGATGCCGTTGTGT
Organism: Fusarium keratoplasticum; assembly: GCF_025433545.1. Classification (NCBI taxonomy): domain Eukaryota; kingdom Fungi; phylum Ascomycota; class Sordariomycetes; order Hypocreales; family Nectriaceae; genus Fusarium; species Fusarium keratoplasticum. The sequence goes on from NC_070534.1 coordinate 65,589, forward strand.
ATCATCTTGACGAAATGGCCGCTTCCCCTGGGGCCAATGTTGGTCACACAAGGACGGCCATGATCGTCCTTGGCCGCAATTCTTGCCAGGAGGGGCAGAACCTGCTCCACAGCCCACTTCTCGCCGCCGGGCATAAGTGAAGGGCCATTTCGTGCACCGAAGCTGCCCCCAGATATCCCCAGACCGATGTATGCGACGCCGAGGGGGCGGAGAATATCCTGCCTCGATTGGGTGCGTTCGTAGTATTCGTTCGAGGCGTCAATTAAGATATCTCCTTTTGTCAGATGAGGCTGGAGCTGTTTGACTACAGCATCTCCTGGACGGCCGTTGGGGAGGCTGATCATGAAGACTTTGGGTGTACCGAGTCCTTGGCATAAGACATCGTAGTCCTTGCAAATGTGAACTCGCTCCGATAGGCCGGCCGCTTGTGCATTGCTGGCCACCTTCTCGAGACTCGAGTGTGAAGTGTCGTGGACGTATACATCTAGGCCGTTGTCTGCGAAGAGAAGGGCCACGGCGCCACCCATGGTACCCGCACCAATGATGCCGACCTTGTAATTGACGCGGGTCAGTAACTGCCAATGCAAGTTGGAGGGGCCGCAACTTGACTAACTTACTTTCGTAATCTCCATTGCCGAGTAAAGCTTCTGCAAAAGATGTGCTGGGTAAAGAGAATGAGGTTCTAAGCAGTATCAACTTGTGGCCGTTGAAGTTCCTCTACATAAAATGCTGCTTACATTGGATTCGTACTGAAGATAAATACTCCCACTCTCCTGAAGTCCATCTCGATGTCTCTGAACTCTGGTAGGCCGTTTCTCAGCCTGCCATCCCCTGTCCTCCCACGAGTTGAGGTTGACAGTCTACCCTCGGCTGGCCTGCTCGGCATCAACCGGTGTGCTTCAGCAGCGTGCAACGGGGCATGATGCGAGTCATGCAGACTGCTTACGGGACTCCACAAAGAGATCACCCTGGTGCTTCCCAGAGCCTCAAGAGACCCGCACTAGTGACGGGCTCAGCCAACAGCGGTGTACTATCCCCACTCACTTAGCTTGGCTGACTGTCAGCCCCCCACAGAAGCGCCGAGCGCCATGCTGGAACATTGGCCATGGAGGATTCTGCGTTCCGATTGGTGGTGGACAATCACCCTTCTCCACGATCGACGGCACTCTCCTAGGCCCAATGAAGGATTTCGACGACAAAGTCATTGAAACCAGGTTTTCGAGACTACTACGTAGTAGGAGCACGTGAACACCATGTCCTTTCAGATAAAAGTCTTCGTTCATTCCCCATACCCCGGATTTTTAGAACTCATCTACCCCAGATAACAACCCCGGAGTCTCCAGACTTTCTATCATAATCTTTACTCCAAAGGTGCCGACCGTCGTGGTGACTCTCAGCTGTGCAAGACCTATCCGGGACACACCACCATGGCCGACAACATAAACACGTCGGGCAGACCTGATAAGCCGACCATCGAGACAATGGAAAACTCGGATAAGATGTTGCCGCTCAGTGAGCGCATCAATGCTGCTTCGACAATGGATCCAGCAACTCGTGCGCGCGTCGAGAAGCGCCTGAAGCTCAAGCTCGATGCTCGCTGCGGCCTCTTCGTTCTCATCTACATTATGAACTATCTCGACCGCAACAACATCGCCGCTGCCCGCCTCAGAGGTCTGCAGGAGGATTTGAAGCTGGATGATAACGAATATGCGACCTGCCTCAGTATTCTCTACGTGGGCTATATCCTTATGCAGGTCCCTTCGAATATCTTCATCAACCGGATCCAACGACCCTCGCTATATCTGGCAGCCATTATGCTTATCTGGGGCCTGATTTCCACTCTTTCAGGCAATACCCATAATTTCGCGGGAATGGTCACTGTCCGCTTCTTCTTGGGCTTTACTGAGGCCGCTTTCCTTCCTGGCGCGTTGCTTATTCTCTCTAAGTGGTATACGCGTCGGGAACTTACCAAGAGGAACGCAATCCTATTTTGCGGTAACCTTATTTCCAACGCATTCTCAGCTCTTATTGCAGCTGGTGTGCTGTCGAAAATGGACGGGGTTCTGGGGCATGCTTCTTGGCGCTGGCTCTTCTGGAGTAAGCTTTCTACCTTCTTATCGGCGAATGCGACGCGGCTGACAATTTTGTTCTAGTTGAGGGTGCCATAACCATGGGTATTGCTATCGCCGCAGCTTTTATCCTTCCTGATCTTCCACACAACACCAAGGGCTTCTCCAGGGAAGAGCTTGAAGTGGCCCAACTCCGAATAATCGAGGATGTTGGCGAGGCTGATGTGGATGCTGAAGGTCAGGGGCCCTTTGACGGCTTGTACATGGCTCTCGCGGACCCCAAGATCTATGTCATGATGATAACTTTCGCCGCATACGTGGTTGGTCTGTCGTTCAACGCTTTCTTTGTAGGGATTCCTCTCCATCCCATCCCTCCCATACTAGTCGGCACATACTTACCTTTGACGCAGCCCACTCTCACCGGCACGCTTGGTCTCGACTACGTTCCAACCCTGCTCATGAGCTCGCCGCCGTGGCTGTTCTCGTGTATCGTTTCTCTCATCGTTGCATGGAGCTCCGATCGATCCCAGGAGAAGGTACGTCTCCGATTCTGACATATATCCAATGCCTTCTGCCAGCTGACTGATACTCTTTACCAGTTTTGGCATATTGTAGGCCCAATTGGTATCGGCTTAGTTGGCTTCATTATTAGCATGTGTACAGGGAACGTTGCTGCTCGCTACGTTGCTCTCTTTTTACAAGCAGCCTCTTATGCCGGGTGAGTTCACAAACACTCGCGATGTCGCCCAACTTCTACTAACTGGCCCCGACCCTCAGTTACATCGTCTTCTACTCTTGGATCAGCTCAACCTTTCCCCGTCCCCCAGCCAAACGTGCCGTCGCTATCGCATTGATCAACGCGTTCGCCCAGCTGGGCAACATCGCCGGCTCGTACGTCTGGGGCCTAAAGGACAACGGGTTCCGCGGGAGCTACGGCATTGTCACAGCCATGTTCGGCGCCACCGTCGTCGGAGCACTGGCCCTCCGCATGATGCTTGTGAGGATGAACAAGCAGCTCGAGGAGCAGGAGGAAGCCTGGGAGACGCAACGTGATGTTGCCCAGCAGATGAGAGACGAGGCAGATGAGGCGCTAAGGATGCAGAAGGGCTTCAGATACCTTCTTTGAGCCCGTCGTGGAGATGATAGGCAGCCATCGCTCCTCTTTCACGTTGACCCAAGGCTTCACTATCCGAGGTGATTAGATGTGAGGATTTCCGGGAACAGGCGTGTTAGCCCCATCTGAGTTAGTACATGATGCAGAATTGCCTGCAAGGCGTTGGAGAAGCCCCATAGTACCATGTGCTCTCCAACGTCCAACCTTTAGGTCAAATCTAGAACAATCACGCGCGGAACATCATGAAACATGACAAATTTCCCAGGCATGGGAGTGGGTGGCGAAGTGTACATCATCACCCACTTACTCTATTAGCCTTTGCGCTAGACCGTCAACAGTCGTGCTCGGTCAATCTATACGAACCTCCGCACTGTTAGTTGGATGTTGTGATCTCTTGTCAGAGCCAGCCCAGACCACAGTCGTACCAAGACAGAGTATCTTCATTTTAAAGGCGTTTCATAAAGATCAAGTGCCGTACACATTGCTGGATTCAAGACAACCAAAAAAGAATAGAGGTTAGAATTATCCCACTCAACCACGTCAAGCCTCCAACATCCCCAACAATGAAAGGGGCTTACGACCTAACTCGCTAACGTTACCCCGTGCGCTAGTGGAGGCGCCCCGCTTAAATCGTAACGCCAAATTATCCGGCCGTGGGGGCACACCTCCAATATCCAGGGTTCCATCGAGTTGAAATTCTTTCATTGTTCATCATCCTCCCAAGACCTGGTACTGAAATATTCCGACCGGGTATCCTGCATCCAGTCAGACATGGAAGGTAAGCTCCCCGAGGCCTCTCTTCTGCATGCAGGCCCGCCTAGTGGATCCACGGCGGAGGAGCCAACCCCGTGTCGTGAATGCCGCCGGCGAAGGATGAAGTGCGACGGCGTCATGCCCGTGTGCTCCATTTGTCGGAAGTATAGACGCCACTGCCTATATGACAAGCACAGCAGGACTCGCTTGACACGAAGGTAGGTCTCTATTGTCGCCTTTGCCCACGAGAAGTGTTCAGGTGTCGGCTAGTTACTGAGACGGCTGCAGGCATGTCACCATCTTGGAGGAACGTCTTGAAAAGGCCGAGGCCCTCTTGAGACGCCACTACACCGACAGCCAGATCGCGGAGCTGATGGACGGAGATGAGGCTGCAGTACCGGGGCCAGCTAGCTTGCCTACTGTAACTCCGAGTTGTTCTGCCACGTCGCCACCCCAAAGCCTCGCCCAACCACCAGCCCCGGCACCGGACGCTCGGCCTTCCATGTCAACAACAGCGAGCGTGGTGACTCTTGCCTCTGACATCTCGCAGCTAGCACCATGCACCGACTTGGGAGTCAACGCAGGCCCTTTGCCCGGATCTCAGGCCACCGCATATGAGATTGCCCCGACTCTAGCCGACAGCTTCGAGTGGAACGAGCAAGAGGTATCATGGGGCACGTACGATCCATCTCGTTTGTCGAGTATGGATTCTCTCAATGGGGACTCTACTCAAACCATCATGGATGGCATGGCTGCCCTGACTGTGGGCGACCACAACAGAGGTTACCTGGGTGCGGTTTCCGGGGCCGCTTTGCTACGTCAAATCCTCTCAGCCCACCCAGACGGAGAAGAAGTTGATGTGGAAGTTGCACTGCATCAGATCGAGTCTCTGTTCCAACAGCACTCAGATCACTCCCGCTGGTTTCGCACCCAGGCCATGCTGACCCGGGTGGCAGTAGAGAATCTCATTGACGCCTTTTTCGCCCTCTATCATTCCACGTTCCCAATCGTACACGAGCCCACCTTCCGGGCGCAGTACGCGGGCACCTTGCCTTGCACCAACAAGGACCACTGGAATATTCTCTCAAACATTCTTGCGGCGCTCGGGTCGTTTGCAAGCAGCAACGCCGCCGACGCCACCGATTTGCCCATCTTCCAGGCGGCGCAGAAGAGCCTGCTATCAGACAACCTCGAGGTTGGGAACTTGACCCTTGTCCAGGCATTTGGCCTATCAGCAAACTATCTGCAAAAGAGGAACAAGCCCAACAGCGGGTATAACTATGGCGGCCTGGCACTCCGGCTGGCCATTGGATTGGGCCTTCACAAGGAGTTTGAAGGGGACAGCATCTCGCCTCTGCAGAGGGAAATCCGGCGCAGAGCATGGTGGTGCCTCTGTGTCCTCGATGTGGGTGCCACCATCACCTATGGCAGACCACTAAGCTGGCCGCAGGCCGGTGTTGAGGCAGCCCTCCCTCAGAATATCCACGAGAAGGTCAGTGGGTGGCTACACCGTCGGCGATTTTTTATATTTTTATATTTTTCACTGATTTCTGTTAGGATCTGACATCGGCCTCAACTTGTTGCCCACCAGAGGTGGATGGCGTGACGGAATACACCTACATCCGGGTTCAATCCGCCTATCACCTCAGCACAATGAGCGTCTACAATCGCCTCATCACGAGTCCCTTCCCGTCAGCTGCGGAGCTGATTGCTCTGGACGACGTATGCATCGGCTCTTGGCTCGCTCAAGTGCCCCACTACTACTTTGCCTCGCCTCCGCCTAAATCTGAACACGCGCTCGGCATTGGCATCTCGAAATGGCGATACAGAAACCTCAGAATCGTCATGTACCGCCCCTTTCTTGTCCGATGGGCGCGAGCCTCATCCTCAAACACCCAGCAGAGCTCATTAAGTATCGAAAACCTAGCCGTCTTTAGGTGTCTTGATGCCGCCAAGGAAACCATCACGTCGATCCAAGGCTATTGGGCGTCTCGGTCTCACTCCAGGCTCGCGGCGTGGTATATCTTGTAAGTTGCCACTCACTCGTGACTCGCGTGCGCTGTTTGCTTAGACAATACGTCAGGTACTTTCTATTCCACGCAACTTTGATTCCTGTCCATTGCCTAAGGCAAAACCCTCGTCACTCACTCGCGCCTGACTGGCGCTCACAAATCACGACGTCGTCGGCCATCATGGGCGCCATGGCGGAACTGAACCCCAACAGCTCCAAATGCCGCGATATCAGCCTCAAGCTTTGCTGGCCACACCTCGACGAGGAAGGCGCGCACACCTACTGTGATAGCGCGCCGTTTCTGACTGGTACGGCAGATAGTGAGGCGGCGTCCATCATCAGCGGTTATGATACGTGGTGTGAGTTGATGAGCAACACAAGCACGGGAGCACCGATGTATCAGTGGACGGACTTGCATGATCCGGCTCTAAATTTCCTTAATAATGTCTATTAAGTTGTAGTTGATATTAGGAGGGTCTATTAGGCCGGTTAGTCTAGTTATAGGTATAGTAAATAACTATGAACTATATACTTATTTTAGACTTATTTTTAATTATATACCTAAAGGAGAATTAAGTATTTACTTATAATAAGTTAATTATATAACTTTTTAAAAATTAATTTTAAGAGGTTAAGTTAAATTAAAAATAATAATATATAAAAAAAATATATAATAAGACTAATATTAAGCTAAGATAAGAAAATAAATAAATAAAAAATAAATTAATTATATAATATATAAAAAACTAAATTAAAATAATTAAATTAAAAAAAATTATATATAATTAAGTTATTATATTTAATATTTTTTAATAAAAAAATTAATATTATTTAAACTTAATAAATATTTTATATTTAATATTTTATTTAAATAATATATATATATATAATAAATATACTAAATAAGCAAGTATATTAAAAATCCCTTAACCTATATCTTTTTTATTTAATTAATTAATTCTTAATTACTTAGTATATTATCTAATAATAATAAGGCTAGATTACTTCTTATACTTTAGGCCCTTTAAAATAACCTAAGTTTAAAGCTCTAATTAATTATAAGGCTTTATTAGGTTAGCTATTATACCTTATATTATCGCTATAATAATATCTAGTCTAAATGCGATATAATCCTAAAATTATATAAACTCTTAGATTTAAAAAAATAGATCTTTATTTAATTTATTTTTAACTTAGATTTATAAGAATTTCTCTCTTAGCTTTATAATATAAAAGAAATAACTAATTAATTACTTATTAATTATAATATACTTCTTATTAGTATATATTAGGCTTTAAACTTTATTAAGTAATACCTAGACCTTAAGATATATTTTTTTTAAAATATAATTACTAAAGAGCTAAATATAAAGATTTAATTATTATTTATAATTAATTTTAGCTTATAATAAATATAATTATAAAGTATAATATTTAATTAAATAATATCTATAACTTTAATAAAATTAATTTCTTTATAAATATAATTATAAATAAAATAATTATTATAGGCTTAAAAAGGTATTTAAAGCTAAAATTAATTTAACTTAAAAATTAAAAATAAATTATAATTATTTAAGTAATTAATATAAAAAGTTAAGTAATTTAGTTATTTATTATTAATATAAATTAATATTACTTTATTAATTAATACTAAAATAATAACTTCTTAGGTAATTAAGTAATTATAATAACTTAAAATAATTAAATTAATAATAAGATTAATCTTAATTAACTTAAATACTTTAATTAATATATAATTAATTAATTTATTAATTTTTATTATTTTTTAATTCTTAATAATTATAAAATTATTATTTTATTAAATTTAAAAAATATTATAAAAAAGAAATATTTAATTTTATATATTATTTTATTTATTTTATTTACTTTAATCTCTTAATATTAAATATTTTAATATATTAAAATATATTTATAATTAAGAAATAAAATAATTAATTAAATACTTTATAACTTATATTTTAAAGACTAAGTTTTTTTTAGCTTTTTATATTATATATAAGACTATTATAATAAAAAGAAATATTAAGAGGGCTTTTAAAAAAGCTAGCTTTATTCCCCTTAACCTAGAAATTATAATCTTAAAGCTTAATATATAGCTATAGATTTTAATACCTATTAAGAAGGGATCTAAGCCCTTAACCTCTTAGGTCTTAAGGACCCTAAGGATTATACTTAAGGCTAGATCTTAATCTAAATACCTTAAAAAATAAATTAAAAGGCACTAAAATAACTCCCTAGAGTTAATCCTTAAAGCCTTAAGGTCTCTTATAAAAGGAATAAAAGTAATTATATATTAGGTTACCTTATTAGCTACTAAGAATAAAGACCTTTAAGAGGTAAATAAAATACTTAGTTAGCGCTAAAGGGCAAAAAGAACCTAGCTATAAAAAAGAAGGGTTATAATAATAAAAAAAGAAAAATAAGTAATTAATTAAATAAATATTAATATATAAATAATCGCTAAATAATTAAGATATAATAATTAAGGAAAATTAATATAACTAAGGGTTTAATATTATAGTATTTATAATTAGCTTAGCTATAATATAAAGAGCTATTAAGTAATAATTAAGATATTTAAGGAAGAATATAATAAGTAATTTTAATTAATTAAATAATTTATAATATTTTTATTATAATTCTTATTTAAAAAATTAAGATTTTTAATATATTTATTTATTTAATATATTTATTAATATTATATATATATATAATGTATATATATAGCGAGTGCACTAGGCAAGTGAGTGCACTACTTGTATTATTACCTAAAAAGAGAAAATTAAAAAATATCTTAAAATTTAAGATCTTACTTAAAATTAATAAGATTTTAGTAAAATACTATTTATATATTATATAATTTTATATAATTCTCTAAAAAATTCTAAGGAAATCCTTTATAAGGTAGTTTAGAAATAATCTTATTTATACTATATACCTAGCTATTTCTTTATAAAGGGATTTTTCTAAAAGTCTAAAAAATTTATTTTAAGACTTTTTAAAATTTTAGGTTTATACAAATACTTTTTTTATATTTATAGCTATTTTATAGAAAAAGTTAGGAAGTCTAGGGTAATTTATTTTTTATAGCATAATATAGTAGTGCACTTGCTTATCTAGTACACTCGCTATATATATATATTATTAATTTTTTTAATATATTAAAATAAATATAAATAATATTATATAAATAATATACTTAATAAGCGAGTATCTTAGATAAGCAAGTATCTTAAAAATCCCTTAACCTATATTATTCCTACTTAATTAATTAATTCATAACTACCTAATATATCATAGATGAATTATAAGGCTAGAATACTTCTTACCCTTTAGGCCCTTTAGAATAACCTAAGGTTAAGTCTCTGACGCGCCGTATTAATATATATAGTCTCTTAGAAGACCCTAAGTCGCCGATAAAAGGGTATTCTTTTTATATAAGAAACCACTATAAAATCACATAAGCTATTAGATCTAGAGGAATAGATCCTTATTTATTTTATTTTCGACCTAGATTTATAAGGATTTCCCCCCCGGCTTTATAGTATTAAAGAAATAACTAATTAATTACTTACCGACCGTAATATACTACTAGTTAGTATACGCTAGGCTTATAACTTTATTAAGCGATACCTAGAGCTTAAAATATATTTTTTTTAAAAATATAATTACTAGAGAGCTAAGTATAAAGATCTAGCTATTATCCGTAACTAATTTAAGCTTATAGCGAATATAATCGCGAAGTATAATATCTAATTAAATAATATCTATAACTTTAATAAGATAGGCTTTCTTATAAATATAATTATAAGCGGAATAGTTATTATAGGCTTAGAAAGGTATTTAAAGCTAAAATTAATATAGCCTAAAAACTAGGAATAGATTATAGTTATTAAAGCGATTAATATAAAAGACTAGGTAATCTAATTATTTATTATTAATATAAGCTAATATTACCTCGCTAATTAATACTAAGAAAGTAACCTTCTAGGTAATTAAGTAATTATAATAACCTAAAATAGCTAGATTAATAATAAGATTAGCCTTAAGTAACTAAAGTACTTTAATTAATATATAATTAATTAATTAATTAATTCTTATTATCTCTTAATCCTTAATAGCTATAAAAGTTACTAATTAATTAAATTTAAGAAATATTATAAGAAAAAAAAAATTATTTAGTTTTATATATTACCTTATTCCTCTTATTTATTCTAGCTTCTTAATATTAAGTATTTTAGGCTATTAAAAAAGGCCTATAATTAAGAAATAAAATATCTAATTAGATACTCTATAACCTATATTTTAAAGACTAAGTTCTTTTTAGCCTTTTATATTATATATAAGGCTATTATAATAGAAAAAAATATTAAGGGGGCTTTTAAAGGAGCTAGCCTTATTCCCCTTAACCCAGAAACTATAATCTCGAAGCTTAATATATAGCTATAGACTCTAACGCCTACTAAGGAGGGATCTAAGCCCTTAACCTCTTAGGTCTTAAGGACCCCAAGGACTATACTTAAGGCTAGATCTTAATCTAAATACCTTAAAAGATAAATCAAAAGGCACTAAAGTAGCTCCCCAGAGTTAATCCTTAAAGCCCTAAGGTCTCTTAAGAAGGGGATAAAAGTAATTATATATTAGGTTACCTTACTAGCTACTAAGAATAAAGACCTTCGGGAGGCAAATAAGATACTTAGTCGGCGCTAAAGGGCAAAAAGAACCTAGCTATAGAAAAAAGGGGTTATAATAGTAAAGGAAGGAAAGTAGGTAATTAATTAAATAAATACTAATATATAGGTAATAGCTAAATTATCGAGATATAATAATTAAGGAAGGTTAGCGCGACTAGGGGTTTGGCATTATAGTATCTATAGCTAGCCCGGCTATAATATAAGGACCTATTAGGTAATAATTAAGATATCTAGGGAAGAATATAATAAGTAATTTTAATTAATTAAATAGTTAATAGTAGTTTTCTAATAATTTTTATTATAAGGGTTAAGATTTCTTAAGATACTTACTTATCTAAGATACTCGCTTATTAAGTATATTATATGTATTATAATTAAAAAAATTATTTTTTAAAAATATAAATATATTAATATTATAATATTATAATATAATATAATATTTTTATAATTTATTAATTATATTAAAATTAAATTTAATAAAAATATTAATTTATTAAAATTATTAAATTTAAAAAGATTTTTAATAATTTATAAATTTTTATTAAATTTTTAAAAAATTAATTAAATTAATATTAAGTATTTTATATTAATTAAAAATAAAATTTTAAAAATAATATTAAAAATTTTTTTATTAAAATATTAAAATAAACTTAAATACCTAATAAAATAATTTATTTATAATATATTATAAGCTTAAAAAATAATTCTTAATTAATTAAATTAAAAAAAAATATAATTATAAGAAATTTTTAATACTTAAAATAAATATAAATAATAAATTTATAAAAAAAAATAATTTAGAAATTTATTAAATAAATTAAAAATAAAAATAAAATAAAAAATTAATAAGAATTATATTAAAATAATTTTAAATAAAATCTTAATATTTTAATTATAGCTTATTATAAATTAGTTTAAGTAATATAAGTTAGCTTCCTTTATTAATTAGTTTTTTTTTAAGATAGGATAGCTACTTCTACGCAGAAACTAAAAAAAAAAAGTTAAATAAGCCCATTAGTAAGCCTAGCACCCTTTATGAGGCAGTTTCTTTTATTACAGTGGCCGGCCGAGGTGGGCAAGCAAGGATTTCATAGAAAACATGCCGTCATTATGTTTTACCGTAACTCGGCGAGCCCGATCGTTGGGCTCCACAAACCCGGAGCCAACTTGCGTTCATAAAAAGAAAACGACGCGAGGGATTTTTTTTTTTTTTAAAAAAAAATATATTGCCCTGGACAGAAGCATAATTCCATGGGTCACTATATGAATGGGAGCAAGGTATTCGGCGACAATGTTGGCGTGAGCTGATCGGTGGCAGCAATTTCTAGTATGACCTACCGTCCTGCCCCGGCCTCGCGTTTACGAATTAAACCCCGCTCTGTATTGCCTTCTGCTATATGTCAGCTGGTTCGGCAAGAGCTATCGTCGTCCATTGTTATCACTTTCGCTGGCTGACCACTATGTTAACCACACTGCCACCAGAGGTGCTGTCTAAGGTGTTTGAGAAGGTCTGACGACCATTATTCGACACAAGTTCGGTTGCCAGTTGCTAATAGTCTTCCACAGTTGTCCAAGTACGAGTTGAAATCGCTTTGCCATGTATCAACGGTCGTGAGTGCGGTTGCGGTCGAGGTACTCTGGCGATCCATCACGATCCCGTTGTCAACCAAGTTCAGCTTGGATCATGTCGTCGCCACGCCCTTGACGCAGTCACCTCTTCGTCATACCTCGCATCTTCATTTTGTTTCCGATTTTCAGCGCGTTGCTAGCTATCATTGTCATGGTCATAGTAAACGTGACGATGAGAATGGATTTGAGAGTGAATGCGACACCGACGGAGGTCATAGACACTTCGAGAGCCTCACTCAAACGGCGAAGTCACTCGTGAGCCTGTTCGAGTATGGTCAACTGCGCAGCTTCAGGTAACTGTTCATCCAAAGTAACGCAACGAAACGCATTGGTAAATAACTTTCCTGACACCGGAGCAGTTGGGATCTAGGAACATGTATACCAAGTGAAATCCTTGGGCAACAGGGTGTCCTTTCTAAGCAACAACCGTTCATTCGATCATTAAGATTGACAACAGACTGCACCTGTCCTCGATATCGATACTTCAACGACAATGAACGCGAGAGGGGTCTATTAGCTTTCCACTACCTGGATAGTCTTTGCTGGCGATCCCCCCACGCCGACGACCTCGAGACCCTTGCCGGTGCCATCCGAAACAACGCGAAACATTTATACGAACTAGAATTGGATTTCGTGAACTGGCAAACTCTTCGAGGAGACTTAGGCTACGATAGTGATGACGAGGGTGAGGGGCTCGGCTTTTTTGTGGGCAGCATGCTACAACTGGGCGAGCCCGTGCCCGGCCCCGTGTTCGTATCTCTCCGAGACCTTTCACTCTGCCAAGTGCCGCTTAGTGCTGTAATGGCCCGCACAATCAAGTTTGACACACTCCGGTCCCTCACACTTCGGAAGTGCCCCGACTGGCATAGGTTCATCGAACGAGTTGTGCGACTGGGGCATCCGATACGACTCAAAGCTTTAGAGATCCAGGACTGCGAGTACGTCTCAGGCACCATGGGCGAATACGCTCTTGAGGTTTTTCTTGAGGCCTTCAAGGGTCTTGAAGAACTCTTCTTGGATATCCCCAGACCTACCTCAACTCTTGAGCTCTGGAACTGCGTTGCTATTCATCAAGCCACTCTCAAAAGGTTTGTGCAGCATCATACGGTAGTTGGCCGCGCTGGCGAGCTCGCTTCCTTTGAAGGAGTTGACTTGCTAGATCGAGGATTGCACTGGCACGATCTTTCCAACAACAAGGAAAAGCCTTGGAACAATCCGCTGATGGGACTTGATCTTGAATTCATAGGCGTGAACTATATTCCGGAGCCACTGGTACGAGTGTTTCGATGCTACATGACTGCTCCCATACTCCAGTGCTAACATATACATTATTAGGGACCTATTCTCCTGCCATTCACGCATAGACCTTCACTAAAGATCATTCACATCCGTCAGTCAGGCTGCGATCTCCAGCAGTATCCTTGTTGGGCTGTAGACGAGGGTGTACCGACCTCGGTTGTTACGGGTACCTCTGACGCCGACACCAGCAGTGCCATCTCAGCCAGCATTTGGAAATCCAGTCACTTAGACAACGTCGACACCGCTGTCTCGGAAGCCGAGGTTGCCAGAGCTGGAGAGGCTACGAACCATGGATTACGAGATCAATTTTACCGATTCGCGAAGTGGGCATTTGGCCCGCAGGGACTGGTAACGCTGGAAGCGATTGCTTACGGAGGCTTCGCACAGGGTGGCCGGGTTGGTAGGCACAGCTTTGTTCTGTGTAGGACTATGGGTGATGAGAGCGGTTTTCGCCTGTTGAACCAGGACGGCCCCGGATGGAAAGCACTGATGGACAGATACTGTAATGCGCTAGAGGCCTGTCCAGACGAGCCTCCTCTTGTAAATACTTGAATGAAGTTGCCTACCTGGGAAGGGCAGCCGAAGCATGCCATTCCGGAGATGAAGACATCATTCAACACACGACGTGGCCATGTGTCGTATGCGGTTTGGACGAGCCCGTGGGGAGGCAGGACAACAAGCCCGAGGTGGGAATAGAAGAAAGTAACTGTCACATGTTATCACCAAGGTTTCTCTGACACATGGGCTATCTGAATTAGAAGAATCCAACTTGGATGAAACAGAGAGCGAGGAAAATCCCATCATAGCTGATGATTACGACCTTATCCAAGGAAGGATGAACAAGGCGATCAACTTCAGTCATTCATTTAGCCCGATCTCAAGAGTTTCAATGCACAGCCAAAATCTCCCGTTGAATGCGTCAGTCGCATTATGGCCAAAGCCATGTCTCTGCCTTGCACAACACAAGCCGACAGTCTTTATCCCCTCTTGGGTGTCAGCGAATGGAAATCCAACAGTGAGCCCGGGCTGGGTGGTGCACTAGCAGTATCATTGAACCCTTGCCGAGTTTTTAGAACCATAGGCTTATCACATTGGGTGTATCATGCTCAACCTGAAGGGTGCTACACTCTTTCGCGTGTCTACCGAGACCATCCTGGCAGGGAGAAGCATCTTACAAACGGCTTCAGGATCAAAGCATGGCTATCAATCGATCAGGACGAACTTACAGAGCTAGAATGCCAGAAGTTTCCACTCGAGGAGGAAACCCTGAGCAGATCGGGTCGGCGTTCTTAGACACCGATCGGTCGTGGGCATTTCGACATCGACTATCCGGGGTCAGTGGTTCGGCATATCGGCCTTCCTAGTTTGCCCTTTACGGCTACGAATCTCGGGACTCAGCAACAAAAGTCGGCAATACCGAGAGCAGAGTGGGGCTTTTTGTGCACCCTTGTGAAGAACCTGTCGGTTCTCCCGTCACGCATCTCCCGGCGAACACGCCGCCCATATTCCGCGTCCCCCCAACCAAAACAAGCACCACGAGGAAGCTTCGGCTCCTATCTAGACCACGCAAAGTGCCTCGACAATGATTTGCGGCCGAGATGAATACGATGGCCGGCGGAACCCCTCCTCAAAACCCGCTGTACGGTGACGCAGTCCGGCAGACTATGCCGCGGTTCTTGTGTGGGTAAGCCCAAGGCGGGCCCGCTTAAGCTGTCTCCTATCATGCCTGTCCACATGGGCTTACGTGTGTGCCCTGCCCTGAAACTTCTCGCTGTTTGCGCAAACTTGACCTTGTCAGTGGCCGAAGCACGAAGTAACTCGACTGGATGGTTGGATGGTTGGATGGGGAGCAACGATCAGCTCGGCTATGTGAGGAAGTTCCGCTTTGAGTTCTTCCTTCCCTCCACATTGACCACAGCTTGCAAATGGGATAGAGTTTATCTTTATGCCACTCTAGTGTCACCTGGGTGTCAGTTCCAACGCGACGATAGAGTTGCTATCGTGGCGCGTGGGTCCAGTTTCTCGATCCTCGTCCTCGCTCTCCATGAGCGTCACGCAACACTAAGGCCACCAACAAAACGCCGCCACTCCCTCACTACCTTAGTACATCCCATCTATAACTACATATTACTCTATTGCTTAGTTTAGCAAACAAAGCGCGCTACGGTAAGTGCTTTGGCCTTTTTACCACCAAGATTTGAACCAGCATCCATCGTCGCACAATCAGTCCTTCCTCCGTCCCCAGAATCAATACAGCCTCGGCCCGAACTGCCTGACAGAAACACAAAGGTTATGGTAACCTGAGGGACGCTGATATGGCAAAGCACAATCCTAACATGCTCATCATAGTCCCCTACCGAGTCCATCTTCCGCCGCCATGTGCGACTTCGCCAACATCTATTACATCTACTCATCTTGTATGGACCCTGGAACACATTTCTGCAAAGTGTCCACGGATGGGAGGCAACAATATTCATGTCCAGAAAGCCCCCATGAGCGCTATGTTGTGTTGCCTGAGAGCTGCCCGTTGTGTTGCCGCTGAGGATGAATGTATCGAAGCCTAGGTCGCGAAGGAGATGGGTGACAGTCCCCTAACAAACAAGAGAAGAGGTGTAGAAGAGATTTGGAAGAGAGTGGAACGAAAAATATAATTCTATAGACCGATTCATTTCTCGGGCGTGAATGCTATCGTTAAACTTCTCATTGACTACCCGAAGGCCTGGAGATGCTCACCCCTCTTCAACTTGCATCTACTCTTGCGTACGTATCTGGTGACAGCACCACTTTGTTGATGGACTTGCCAATTTCGCATGGATTGCTAGAGGATATAGTTAAACGAATCTGCTTCAGCTCAATCTTGAAAATTTGCACCATCGTTTCTCGAGCGGCCGATGAATTTGGTGGCAAGCTTGGCCAGAAATGCTCGGTCGAATGTGCTTTGTTTTAGCTTCGGTGTCGCTCCGACAAGAACCGTGATGGTACAGTGGCATGCAATAAGTTTGAAGCTTTTTTCTTGTATCGAGCTCAAAATATCTAACCTGAATAGGTAGCTATCTCGCTCTGGCGAATATTCTGATTTGCTCAGCCCCCTGAGCTGCCAGGATCAAAGACGCCAAATTAGCTAGCGGGTACAAGATACAAGATTCAAACTTTTTGCATCCCACTGTAGCAGCGATCCTGGCCGGCCGGGCCGCCGGCTGTTGTCCGCGATATGAGCCGCCCGTGCCAAGACGACGCTAAGCAATCAACAGAGCTGGGGTATGGGGTGTAGTAAGTGTTAAATATGTGCGCAAAACATTCTCGACAATTAGTTGCCAGATCTTCAAGCATGTGTTCATTAGAGTCTGAAAGAGTAGGGGACGATACATCTTGGCAGGAACTCGCCAAACACCTGAACTAGCCCCCGTGACTCCGGTGTGCTGGTTGGTGATGAGCTCAACCGCGGTATTGACGAAAGCAGGTGCGGGTCGCAAGATGAGGCAGAAAGCCGAGTAATTTACCCATGACGCCAATCATCCCCGCATTGGGCCAGCTGCCCCATAATGGATGACGTTTCTCGTTGGTGGCCAAGGCTAGCTTGGTTAGCGTCAACCGTTCTGTCGGTATTAGTGGAGCATTCAAGAAAAGAACCAATCATATTTACAGTAATCAGGCAAACGCATACACGAGCGGCCGTTTTGGGAATAGCAGAGGACAATAGCCCATCCAAGAAGCTCAACGCGATAGCGAACGTCCGAGAACCGGGTAACGAGAAATATCCACAAGCAGCAATTACCAGAGACCATTCTAGACAAGGGGTTATGGAGGGAGCGGAGACGCCGAGTTGCGCCCATGGGGCCCGCCGCTAAGGCTGATTTTCATCTCTGGACATGCCTTGCCGTGGAGAAGATGGGATGCGGCTCCTGTGGCCAGGTTTTGCTCAGCCCCTTCATCTGTCGCAAATTTTCGCATCCATCGTCGGCCGACGCCGCCGCTGCTGGTGGCTCCATCGGGTCGTCCGGATCGCTTGATTCCTCCTGTGGTGTTTGTGTCGGACCATGACTGGTTTGTCCCGAACCTACATTGTCTATCTCAATCATCTCTAGTATTGCCGACCTGTTTGAGATCGGTCAACTAAACCTTGGCATCATTAAATATAACTGGGCAATGAAGCTTGACGCATCATTAAACCTTGATAGAAATACATCCATCCCTCCATCCCCGGTGTATCACATCGCCGTCGCCAAGCAGTTCAACACCATGCCTCCTTACGACTCGTACACCTCATCAGCCACAGCTCCTTGCACCTGCCCAAACCGTCATATGCTCCATTGTGGCTTCCCTTGGGCCAACGATCAACAACAGCAACTCCAACAGCTGCCCATCCCTCCTGGCCAATGCAACATTGCACCCACGACCTTCATCGCGGGCTCCATTTGCGCTGGCCCTGTCCCATTGCACTATCCACTCACGCAACAGGACCTTCCTCCAGATGACTTCTACAAGCTGGATACACACAGCTCCGTGACTAATCCCGCGCAGCAAATGCCTCACAGCATCGATATCCCGCCGCATCTACCGTGCCATTCCTCCGAAGGCGTCTCAAGGCCTGATTCGGAAATAAGTAAGAATAAGTCGCTGTTTCCTTCGCGCCTGATCTTGCTGAAATATTCTCTGAAGAATCTCGAAAGCGAGGGGCCTCTGCTGGCCCTGAAGATAACGGAGAGGAGGAGAATAGAAATCAGAGTGCCGGGAAGATGGACCACAATTTGATTGAGAAGCGGTACCGAGCTAGCCTTAACGATAAGATGGCTGTCTTGAGAGAATGCGTCCCAAGTCTGCGCATTATGTCCAAGTCCGCCAAGGGCGAGGATGTAACTGAGGAGCGCAAGCAATTGGGCAGTCTGATCTTGCCTCACAAGTTGAGCAAGGCCACTGTAGGCTCCTCTAGAGGTCGATGGATCTGGGATGATGTGAGGTAACTCTGCGTTTAGGTTCTGAGTAAAGCAACAGAATACATCCAACACCTTGAGAAGCAAAACAACCGGCTGCTCGACGAGATTAGGGCTATGACAGCAAAAATTGCCGCCTTGGATTGCTTAGTTACGACTGATGGGGTGAATGGCGCCATCGGCCCCCTACAGCCCCTCCCCGAAGACATGGAATGGGTTCACGACTCACCAGCTGTTTGCCGGTTCTCTCAATCTAGCGACGCAGGAAAGCAATGCTTCGCCTATGGCCATCATAAAGTTCCATATGATATGACCCACGCGAGGGCGACCCAGTCGTACCTCATACCGCAGCAGCCTAATCCAGCTTGCAATTCGACTCTTGTCCAGGAGCAGCAGATGTACTAGTAGTGGCAGGAATAATAGAGTTCCTGGAGCAAATATAAGGGTTCATGACTTATCCCAGCTCGGTAGCGACCTCGTCGTATCTCGCATTTCCATGAATAACCCCCGCTCTCTCACCTTCGCCCTCAAGCGCCCAACGGCCCTCAGTCGGCTACCTACACGATACATTACCGTGGTGTACGACAATCGGCAGGGTCCTCGAGAATTCGATCATTGTAGGCTTTTCCAGAGCGGTCGGCTTTCCATGAATTGTTCCGTGACGCCAATGGTCACCCCTGCAACCTCTCCGTGCCGTGGCAGCTGATCTGATAACGAGGTCTTGAATGTCGTGCGCGACAACACTCGTTCCGTGCCGAGTAATTAGGGGAGCTAGTTCTGGCCACTCATCGACGCTGTTGACAGTAACGGCTACGACGAGACGATCTGGCCATTGTCCCGCGCTTCGTCACCACCATCTACTACAACTTCGATACGACTGAGTATGCAAGCAAGGGGCGGGTTGACACTAGTGATGTCGATGACTTGACCGATCTGCTGGAAAACTGCAAGGCGGGAGAAAACTCATTATCTGCCACGACTGCAGGTAGGTCCTTATATATTTCACCCGGCCAACGTATGCCAGATCGACATAGAGGTCAATGCCATCGGTGAGCAAAGGGGACAGATGCCTTTAATCTTGGCCAGGGGTTGTACCGTCTGACCAGCTGGCCGATCATCTTCCTGAAGCACGATGGCGTCGCGCAGTACTTCCTTGACAGGAAAACAGTTGGCGATTCCAAACCCCAGACGGCATACAGCTTCTCTGAAGGCAGCAAGACGATCGGCAACGTCATCGTCGCCACCGAGTGCCGCTCGTGCTTCGTCCCCGTCCTTGTCGCAATGCCCGGCGGCGCCGCGTCTGCCCCTGGCGACTCGCCGAGTGCTAATTCCCTATGCTCTGATCCTCCGATCGAGTGGGCGATACTGAGTGGCTCGCCTGTTACTGTCTGATCCGGTGCAAAGAAAGCCTCGGCAGATTAGCGGGTGATGTATGTACTGGCGAATGTGGATTCGGAACATGGGAATGAAGCCAGAAGTGTGGCCTCGTAGCCCTCTCCTCTAGTAGCATGGTTGTTATGATTGTTGGTCTAGCACGGTGCGCCCTCATTGTCAAGATATGCTCTCCCCTCTACCGACTAGCAAACAGGATTTTAGGCGAACTCTCCAGTAGGGAGGGTTAGAGCCAGGTCTTAATGCAATCCCCTTCTTAGCATGAATTTTGATTTATCGACGGTGAAAACTCGTTTGTGTGGCAAAGCTCCTGGGAAGCAGTCAGCCATTACTTGACGCGTGTGTTGCGGGAAGGCTGTGATAAGCGTCTCACATGCATATGGCCGAAGTAAAAATATCCCCCCCCCCCCCCCAATCCCATCACCCACTGCAGGTGACAAAGAGGGCCATCAGGGAGTTGCCCGCTGCTTGTCGCATACCAAGGCTAAAAAGCAGGGTTAGTTGTCTACCGGTGCGTAGCCCCAGCGTTCCGAGCGTCTCGGAGAATCACAACCAAGATCTGTCTGTTGTAAGTCTCGATTGCTGAGAATAAGAATGGGGTTCATGATGATCACTAATGATGTGTTGCTGCCTGAGGCATAATACCAGTATGCCTTATCGCCTCGGGCCGGAAATGTGATCAACCTCGGCCGTAAAGAGTGTGGGATCCGGTTTAGGATGGCAGGAAGCTGATGCTATAACTGCTGTCTAGGCCCATATAGTAGAACCATAAAGGCGCGAACCTTGGACCTCAAAACAGATGATTGCACGTAAGCTGAATTGGGTGTACTGAACTGTACCAACGAATGATGTCTTCGCGACCTTAGAAACCAGCCATGGACACAACTGTTGTGTCTTATCGTAGAGCATCGTGACTGAGCATTGTGGCTTTTTACGAGACAAGATGACGAGGGTGGTAGTTGACACCGGGCACCTCTGCTATTGCACGCACCAGACGATGAAGGCCATCTAGATGCCACATTTTCAGACTCTGCGAACCTCGGAAGAGTGTGAGCATGGGGGTACGAGGATGCCAGGGCAACAGCCATCGAACTAATCTCCGAAGGAAACCGGGGAGGGCCTCAAGGCTCTGCGTCGGGTGCAAATGCCGGGTTCCGCGACTCGGCCACGCCCGGACGTACCGCAGGCCTCGACTTGTTCTCAGGGGCCTAGGTAGTCTGTTCAGACGAGAGTCTCTACACCTGGCCTAGTATCTAGAGGTAATATGCCGTTTGACTAGCAGTTTCTCACCTGGATGCCACTCTAGATCGTCCTCAATGGGTTCAGGGAACCATAAATTGAGAGGTCTGCCCGCTCGCCGTAGCCGCCCCTGGGATGCGTCGCACACGTCATCCTGCCTTTTCGATCTCTCACTCTCCACTCTAGGGAACCCCCACCGCGGTATCTCACTGAGAAACTTGTCACTGGTCGTCATTGGGAAGATGGCCGTCCATCAATTCTGGGGTTGCGTGAGTTGCCCTGATCCCACGGTTTCTTTCTCTAACGCCATATCCGGTTCCTAGCAGTGCTGCTTATACGGAATTGATCTAATGAATTCGCAATGGCTGACATGCCATGCATGCCATGAACGTCCCCGCGTATGGGTTCAGATAATGGTAACAAGTGGTTGGCTGCTTCGCCAGGAGATGGAAGTGGAAGCATGGGAGCTCTCTGGGTGTGGGCGAAAGGGTTACATATCAGTTCCTAAAAACAACGGCGTCCTCCACTTTCAGACACGCTGGGGCCGGCAGGCGGCAGATCGCCTAAATTTACTGTAAGGGTCCGGCTGCAGTGATATGCTTGACTCAGCTAACAGGGTGAGCATGCGCTTGTAATCCAAGGGGAAACGGAGCCGGTAAGGTGGAAGATTAGGCTACACAGGTTATTGTACAGGCTATTGGTGGCAGAAGATCTAGAGCCCATACCGATTGGCATCCAGGACGGAGGCTGCAGTTTTCATAACCCAACTCCATCTTTGGAAGGCGAGTATTCTCTATCGTACGCGGTTATCCCATCAAGGGCCGGGCTTCAACTATAACAAAGAACACAACAATTGGAAGGCGAGTAAATCTATCACTCTTTAAGCCGCCGCAGTTTCCTCTCTAACTTGGCGTGAACCAAGCCGCAGGCATTGCAGAGCGTCCTGGCACCGTCCGGGCCACGCCTCCACTCAGGTGTGTCGGTCCTACCACAGCGGTGGCATCTGCCCCAGGCTGCAGCTCGCTAGAAAAATCGTGAGTTTTGCCCTCCTCAGTGCAGCACATCAAACTCACCCTCCTCGACCTCTTAATATAAGCGGCCCCGTGCTTGTGTTTCACATCGCCTGCGTCCGTTGTTGGTGTGTTATACTTTTCGCTGCATAGGCCTCCTCCTTTAGTCACCCAACTAGATCTGTTGCTCTGGTTCAACGCCAGCGCCAGAACCTTCATGTACTCAAGCCAATGCACGATATTGTCGACATTCCCAAGCATGCCGCTGACCTCTTGTTCCGTCGGTAATCTGTGAGAGACGTGGCGCACTCGGGGCTCTTCCCAGGCGACTTTGCGGTAGGTCTCTGCGAAATTGATCGCCGAGCGGGATAAGTCTTGAATCTGGAAACTGTCACTGACTTTTATTCGTAGTTTGAATGGGGAGGATTTTTACCTGAGCCAGCGAGTCCCTATAGTACTTCCAGTTCCTTTCTGTTTCGTCATACCGCCTAGTTGGAGCCGAGGAACGTGCCCATTCGAGAGTTGGCCCTCGCTTTGGACCATGCGATGCACGGGTAGGTGATGGGCCACCAGGCTGAGGAGATACAGGGTCGACCGGTAGTAATGGCAGATCGTGATGTGATTGACCCGGCTGACAGGCCGCCAGAGAGGGCTGTGACGCTGGAACGCGCCTATACATCCCTTGGAAATGAGGAGGTATGCCCGGCTGAACATATGGTTTCGGGCCGTTTGAGGCTCGTAGCTGAGATGGCCGGCTCTCGCAGGCCAGCCTCCCCAAGTTTGAGGGGGACGGGGCTATCGGCGGTGGGAGAAACGGCGGTACAGCGTCAAAAGACAATTGCTTCGGGGCTTCGGGGTACGGAGGAGTATATGTACAATGCGCAGGCCGACTTGACTGAAGTTGCTGGTTGGCAGACAGCCGGAGACGAATGGGGCCGGGCCTGGCGTCTGGGATGACTTCAGAAATGGGTGGCAGAGACTGGCGAATGGAGGGTTTCACGCCGTCAGCCAGTTTTCGGGGTTCCAGTAAGGGCATCATGTTGCGGATCCAAGCAGCCGAAACCGGATCCCGGAGGGTCGGTTGGGTAGACAACGAGAGCACATCCATGAGAAGGGTTGCTGCCCCCAAAGCAAGGGCTCCCTAGGATGACTCTCCCAGAGGGCTCACGGGGTTGACGGATGCTGATATGGCAGATATCAGCGGAGCAAGTGGTGATGGTGATGGTCGATATTCGGGGGCTTCTGCCGTCGGAGAGCGTAGGGAGCTCGTAATATGAGAAAAGCAAGAGGGAGATATTCATTGCTAGAGCTAACAATTGCTTTGGCTGACTAGTTTGGGCAGAGCTCGGCTTGGGTACTGATTGAGCCGCTCCTTCAGCTAGTCCGGGACTACCAGCGAATGCCCGGGTAACCGGAGCCGAGAGAGAACGCGGGTCGTAGAGGGACGGCTTATTTTGTGAGGCGTGGTCGGCGAGGCCGGAGTACGGAGCCGCCGCAAGCACACCGGAAACTCGCGAGAAACATAAAATAACAGACATGCTCTCCGATGCTGACCCAAGACCGCCGTGCGATATCGCCTGCTCTCGGAAGCCGCCGCTCTCCACCCACCGTCCGTTCTCATCTACAGGGTCGTTACCATTTCAAGGCATTGCGATGATGCGTGGTCCTCAGTCCTATCAATGTCTCAAACAATGGGTGATGGGGAGACGGGTGATGGGAACTGAAAGATTGAGAAAGTGAAGAATGACAGGCTATCTCGCGTTGCTCCGGCTCACCGAAGCATTTGTGCGCCAAATGGGATGTGAGATTCGGAATCTACCCGATTGGCTTGTGTATTTGGCCGTTGGTGCCCTAGAAGTAAGTACATTTGGAGTTCCCGCTTGAATTTCTCGCTTGGTTTTGCCGTGGTTTGGTTCCCTCCCTGGGATCCTCGTTGCCTTTCAAAGGACGGCTTAGACACTTTTAAGCTTAATGGTACGCGCTGTTGGAATGAGGTGGCCGACCTGGGCCTCGGACAACGGAGCGCCCCAGCAGCTGAGCGAACTCACGCTCATCGGAAGGGTTGCCTACGCTCTGATGTCGGCGTGGTTTCGTTGTTGGTGTGCCGGGTAGGCCCTGCAGATACCATGTCGACCGCCATTGGCGCCTCCCCGTTTCCCCCCAGGCTCCAAGCTTCGGCCAAGAGTGGCCGAGCCCGTAAATCTTTTTCCCTACCACTTCCAGTCAATAAGTTGATGACCAGGTGGGTCAGCCGCGCTACATGATTAGATGCATACGTCAATATTCACCCCTTGAAGCACCCGGTCGGCGTAACGCCCTGGCTGCTTCTTGAGCGCAGCATGGCCAGCATACCAGGCTCGCCCACGCCAATCAGCCAATCATTGGTCCAAGGTAGGGAATCATCATTGCGAGGCATCCTCCCCACAAACTGAGCCTGTCCGCGCCACAAGTTTGCCTGCTTGTTGAGGGTGTGGTATGCCAGCCTAAAGGGATATTAATCCCTCCCTTTTGCCCAGTTGCAATGATCGGGCGATGAGAACTTGAGGTATTGTTTAGACGCCAGTACTGACCTCGTTCATGGAGGTACTAGACTCGACCGTGAGAGGGAATATAATCCGTGGGCCCCATATCGGAGCATCCGGGTGTTTGATGTGGACTCCTGAGACTTGTAGAGCGACAGTTGGGCAGGATGAATAGCTCCAGGCTTTGACGGCAGGCCCCTTAATCGGTCCGGAACCGTAAAATGGGGCATACCGTGCTACCAGGCGGATAGGTTCTGGGCAAGCCGTTGTCTGTGACAGCTAAGAAGACTTCAAAATTTCCATTCCATGTCTACTATCCTTGAGGCATTCCCAAAGAGCCTGTGGAGGTTTGCGGCAAGGTAAGAATTTCATCAAATTCAACGAGGCCGAGCCATGGAAAGCTATGTACAGGAACGTTGAACTGCGTGGTATCACTGTTTGTCGCTCCTTGTTCTCTGGAAATGGCCCAATAGCTAGCCTAACAAGGCCGATCACCGACAGAGCCAGACCCCTGATCTTTTTGATCAGCCCATACTATTCTTAGAGCTTCGGGTTGAAGTGCTGTCCACATGGACCGACTCGTGTAGATGAATGATGCCGATTTCGTCGTCGTCGCTTCGAGTAGCTCTCTTGGACGCCGATACCGAGAAAACGTAGCTATCCTCGATGTTGCTGAGAGCATGAAGACCATAGCTGTCTTTGGACCTTGAGCCTCCTCCGTTTCCATAGCGGCTACTGATGGCAGTGCCGAGCCCCGACTTGATGCACATGGCGCGTAGAAGAGGTCGAATGCCTGGGAGACAGGAGCAGATGAAATAAGCACTGGGTTCGAGGGAGGTATAGATTAGGGTATTGACGCTCAGATAGGTAAAGTCTGACTGTAAGTCAACTGTATAGAAGCCAACGAAGCGAATAGTAGCCGTGATAATACCCCTTAGGCGGGCACGAACACTGTCAGTATTGCTATACCAGATAAGACCTAGACGACAGACTATAGATTAGTCCGGCAGGGGATTACTTACAAACTTCCCGCTAAGAATGTAGCAACAATACCGACTTTTCGTACCGTGCTCATCTGGAGCCGCAGGAGGGTGGACAAGGGAAGGGCGAGGATGGCCAGGTCGGTGACAATGTTAGGAATGCTGACGTATTTGTAGCTAGCCTCTTGGTTGCCGCAATGCCCTCCAGGGATTGTCTTGTCCCATCTGAAAGCAAATGGTCGGCAAATGGCGAAGTAGACAATAATGCCATAACAGACAAAGTGACCGAGGACGAGGGCTAAAACAACCCAACTGATGATGCGAACTCTGCGATCGATGCACACCCTGAGATAGAGAAGCAGCATCGAGACCTTGGGGAACGTTATACCGGCCATATACACGAACTCGCTCGCCGTTTGAAGCTTCCAAAACGTTGTAATAATAGTCGGGTTGTTGATGTACCAATAACTTTTGTGCCGGCCGGCCCCTCCACTTTGGACATAAACTACAGGTGATGGGAGGGCAGCGTCAGTATAATTTTCGGTATAGTTTCTCTTCTGGCACGAATGATATGAAGAGAATCGTGGGGGAGGAGTCAGGAAAGTACCTACAGACACACATGATGGAAAGCGCAAGCGAGCACAGGTATGAGAACGGGTACAGGGTCCAGGTGTCCCAGCCGTTGTGCTCTGCAAAGAAGATCCGAGAGACGATAAACAGGGCGAATACGACAGAGGGCAGAACGATAAAGGCAATGCTGGCGTCTATAAGCTTCTGGCTGTTGTCCTCCGCCAGATACTCTGGCGACAAGGACATCAACTCTTCCTGGGTAGGAACGTCAGCCATGGCGTACGATTGTCTTGGTCATTGGGTGATAGAAGGACGAGTGTCACCAAGTCTTGCAATAAGTTACGTCCCGGGTTTCGGATCTCCTCTCGTTCGGCAAGTTGGACTTTCTTATAAGCAGAAGCACACCGCAGGGGTTGTACAACCCACACTGCTACTCCACTTCTACATTCTGTGTTCTACGCCGCTCGCTACCGAGGGCTTCTCATGCCGAGGCACTAGTAGGGAAGCCAGCCCTCGCTCTTCTTCGTGTGGAGGAAAGGGAGGGGTTCTATTATGAAACTTGTCTTCAAAAGCCCTTCACTCAGCAATTCCTTGTTCCTCTCACTTTCCTATCCTCAAGTTCTTGCTATGTGGCGGGCTGCTCGGGATGGCCTGCGGCTGGAAGCTATTCAAAGGTATACTGGGCGAATTCTGGAGCATGTACAAGAAATGATCATATTAGGAGGAGGAATAAATACGCAGAAGGCGGGAGACCAATTGCACAACTGCTCAGGCCACGCGGATATCGCTATCAGAGCTACTACTTTCTTTACAGTATTATGGAAAAGCTTCAAGAGATTCTCATCAGAGTGTGTACGTTGTGTTTTCCTTTTACCATGGCGCAATCGCACGACCCAGCGGGGCCCGGTGACCCTTGCCAGACATGACGATCGAGGGAGCTGGGCCTCACCAGCGAAGGGACTAAATTCACGCTTATTTCGGACCTGCGAGACGCCAAGAGCCTGCAGGAACAGGTCGCCCCTCCTAACACTGACCCATTTCAGCTCCTCTAAAATCTTGTCACCAAACCCCCTGCTTAGAAGTCGATCCGTCCGCTCTGCGCCTGTCAGCGACTAGGGGGGCCCCGCGATAATTCGATGGCAAATCAACCAAGCCAGATTTACGAGCCAGGCGACCCAGAAAGAGCCATTATGGTTATTCCCGGCGGGGGGAATTATTGCAAGAACCTTTGCGGTTGCCGGGGAGCCATAAAAGTTTCTTGGCCGGTGGAGTGGTCTCTACCAAGGAATTAATTTGCCACTGTCTCTCTGTTGTGGTGACCAACTTGAACCTCAGATATTGCTTTTTTTCTTTCTTTTTCTGTCTCTCTTTTCTCTAGCTTACCCCACATGGGCAATTCGTGATGCTGGGGTAATAGGGGTCCTGGGTCCCGCCGGATCGCATTTCGGTCCCTCCGCGTTGGATCCGTGTTTCTCAAGAGACTAAACGTCACCATGCTTTCATCGTCGTTCGGCCTTCTTGTTTGGAGTTAGCGCGCTCATCATGGACCATAATTCACATGAAGACCGAGTTTGTCGCGTGTAAATCCCAGGACCCGTACCGCTATCCCTACGCGATCAGCCCTTGCCCGCCTCTGTCACAACACCCTCCTCACAGGAGCTCGGGACAGCCCAAAGCTAAATCCACAAGGTGTTTTCCCCGATATGTGACTGATTTACTTGTATGGAGATGTGGCCTACTGAGCAACAAGCACGAGGTGCCTGGTTGGGAATGGGCGATTGAGCCTTGACAGGGGCGGAGTAACCGACGCGCAAAAGGCAGCCGGGCAACTGGCGTTATCAAGCGGAGGCGCCGGAAGTGCTGCTATCTCTCAGCTTGCGGATAGGGCCGCCAAAGATCCGGGAAGAGGAGGCCTCGTCAGCTCAACCTCCGACTTTAGAAGCAAGTCTACAATGCTGTGCCAAGCGGTGGTCGGCTCGGTCTCAGCATCCACGCGGTTGGCGGCCGGGAACAGCACGCCAAGCATAACCGGAGCTTTACTCTTTAGGAGCACTTGCACTTCTACCAGATGAGTAAAAGCCCGGTCAAAATGGAGAATACTGTGTATTTCGGGTGTCTCGACCCGAAATTCTCGGAGACCAGGGCTGCAGTGGTCGGTCCGATATTACGCCATTACGAAGGATGGCTGGGTCATAGAGCTCGGCACCTCTTCACACCCCAATGGAAACACGCCTTGTTCTCCGTCCCAACCACGACGTCGCCGCCTGGCAGTTCAACACCATGCCTCCTTACGACGATGAATACGCCTTCAAACCGCGATTCCAAGCAAAGAAGGCGCCGACGAAACCTAGGCTTCTCCTAGTGGATCAATTTAAGGCTTATGAGAAGCCCGAATTTATCTGGTATTGTAGAACGTTTGATGTCATCCCTTTCCGCCTTCCTAGTAATACAACCCATATGACGCAGCCTCTCGACGTTGACGTCTATCAATACCCAAGAATGTAGCAAAGGGAGGCCCTCAGGGGGAAGAAGAGCGTAAGCAAGAGCCGAAAAGGCTATGCCGTCTCGCAAGCTTCGAGACTACGGCAGGCCGCGCCTTCGGGGAGGCGCAGCTGTGAGGGCTAAAAGAGAAAGGGCAGCTGCAGAAGCAGCCGCGACGGCTTTACAAGAGGCTGACCAGGTCAGACAGCTAGCTGAGGAGGGAATTGAGGTCTGTGAGCGTCGCCGACGCACTTGAAAAGAGGCCAACGAGAAAGAACACGACTTCTACTATCGAATTTAGCCTTACGGCACCCTGGAAGCTATTTCCTGAAGCCGCGGCTTTCTTAGCAGCCCGCCGTAAGCTGGCAACTTGCGATGCATATCGCGATGATATGCCTGAGGATGTGAACTTAGTATCATCAGGTGGGCTGGCGCCTCTGTTCCCCGGCAACGATGACAATTGAGGCCATCACAAGCACACAGATAAAGTACGTTATGTGATCGAATAGAAAGAAGAGAGATTGAGGGATTTTTGATCCGCTCACTGTTGATGTAGTTACATTAAGATTCTGGCCGGCCACGGGAGCACGTGGACTCAAACTATCACCCGGCCAGCTTCTCATCAGGCGTGTCAACACCCATTTCGTGTGGCCATTTACCTAGACTACTAGACAGGGCAATGGGCCGAGACAGACTCTAAGCGATGCAGCAAGCGCTCCGACGAGGTGAGCGCGTTGATCCTCGAGGTAGGCCTATATCATTGATTAGAGTGAATCGTCATGCGTAGACCATATCCAATGACTAACTTTGACAATCCCCAGCGGCCGAGGCGTCTGGCCAGCACGGTCCTCGTCGGCTGATCACGTTTTTGTCCCCACCGGCATGCCCGAGGACGACTCCGTTTGGTGCAGTGCTGACCTCGGGCATTGACTTGTTGCGAGCGTAGGGCTCTGTGGGTGGTCGGAAAGAGTTGTAGCACTCAAGGTCGGTGAGTGTGCACTCTCCGGAGGCCCCGTGTGCTGGGTAGTAGAACCGTGTTCGGTGCCTACGGGAGGCAGGGAGCTGCTAGAATCCACAGGATTCACGGTTCCATCATCGTCCTCTAAGTCCTCTGCCGGGGTAGTTTGGACCTTGACCAGCCGGAGGAGGTCGGCAATGGCACCTGCGAGGCGTGATAAAATTAAGGGCCAAAAGTCTACGAACAACCTGCAGTGCATCACCTTAAATCACTATTTTTTAACATTTTAAAACCATGATAAAAGCCTCAATAAATTAGTTGGAATATTAAAATTATAATATATATTATATAAATAGCTTAAAATACTTATAGTAGTTTTAAAATAATTTTATTATTATTATTAGATAAGATATAAAGGTAAGAAAATAGAGGAAATAATATACATTTTAAGGCTCTATAATATAGTGGGAAATATAGAGGACTTTAGTGACTTATAGGGGGCTTAATACAGTGCGACGGAACTCTTTTAGGGCATTTTCGCACTAAAAAATATACTTTTTATCTTTAATAATTTATCTAGGCTTAATTATACTATATATAAAAAAAGTAAATAAGCAGAAAGTTAGATTTAGTATTTATTTATAAGAAAAGATTTTTTATTTATTTTATTTATATAAGAATCTTTTCTTAGTTATCTTTTTATATTATACAAATTAGTGGGTTTTATGTGGCGCACTGTTATCTGTTCGCAGACTTTTGGCCCCAAATTTTACCGCAGCATCAAGCAGGGAGAGCGGATATATCCCAGCGCCAGCGGCATAGTTCATGGACGTCGTGATCAGGCTGTTGGTGGCCGATGAGACCTCGCCCCTCAGCTTCGCCCGCTGCCGGGCAGAGTCTTCGTCGTCGCTCCGTGGCACCTTGGCGTCGTGGGTAATACGACGCACACTGACTACGACCAATTTCGCAGCGTCAATCACGGACTCGGAGTCATTGGCGCGTGCCTTGCGCAAAAGCTCGTCAATGGCTGTCTGGAACTCGGTGACGTGGATATCTTTAACGAGGCCGTGGCCGTCGACGAAACCCTTGCCGCGGTCGAGTTTCATCGCATCGTGCTCCGGCCCTAGTTCAACGGAGGATGCGCATATAGATCGAAGCTGCGTCTTGACACGGACGCAGCGAACTCTCCACTCATGCACTTCTTGCTCGAGCCGCTTGATGGTCTGCCGGAGCTCTTCTGTTTGTCGCTCGTATATCGAACTGTTTTGCTGTGAGAGCGCCCGCACCTCACGCAAAAGCTCTTTGGTCTCCTTCCGTACCTCTTCCATCGCCTGCTGTTGCGCCCGCTGCTGCTCCAGGAGCGAATGGCGAAGGTGCTTATTGACCCGCTCAAGTGAAGAGTCCGACGCGACTGGCTCGATACCTCTCGGGGCCTGCTGAGCAGCAGCATACTGGGCGGCCACTTGCTGGGCTTCCCGAGCTTCCGTTTGAGCCAAGGCCACCTCATCTCTGAGCCTCTCCATCTCGGCGTCGTTGCCTTCCCGTACCCGTTGTAGTTTCAGCCTCATCGAATCGTTCAAGGCTTGCGCTTCGGCTAGCTTGTTTTCGAGATCGAGTCGCATATCATCCCATTCCTGTTTCTCGATGTCGTGTGCAGTAGCTCTTGAACGTCCTTCGTCCAGAACGCCGCCGATTTCTTCCTCCCTATTCTTCATGGCATCGTCTATTCTACGAAGTCTGTCGCCCACTTGCCGCAACTGGCCTTTATACTCTTCAACGAGCTTGTTGTTGGTCTATGGTCTGTTAGTCATCTAGCGCTCATGGTAGAGGCATCTGGGGCACCTACTTTCGTGGTCACGCCGCTGCCAGCGCTTCGTGTGCTCTCACGGCTGCTCGCAGTCTGCTCAAGGGAAAACGCTTCGCTTTCGCTTCCGCTCTCATCATCCTCTTCTACCATAGAAAGCCTCCTCGGAACGTTGGCGTTATCTCGGTCGGGCTGCTTCGGCGTCGGACTATAATCGCCGTTGGTACCAGGGCTCCTGGGGAAATTGGAGGCACTTGGTGATGCGGAGGGTCCGTGGACGTCTGTCCGTCTAGGATCTATCATAGATGGCGCTTGGGGAGATTCCCTCATGCGACCTTGACGCCTTGGGGCAAATCCGTTGAACGGAGTGCTCGATCGAGGGCTGAGTAGGTCACATTGGGTCGACGTGCGATTTCCCGTATGCTGGAGGTACGGTCTCGCAAAATGAGGGAATCTTCGTTTGATTTCGCAACAAACGTCCGCCACAAGGTCTCTGAATCGGGGTTGGTCGACAGCTGACAGCCTCTGCCGAGCCTGGTTTCGCCTACCACTGAAGGCACTGTTGGGGAGTAGAAAGGCGGGAGGGCCATTGGGTCCTGCGGGAGTCTGCCTTCGCATCAACTCGTCGAACACATCGGTGCTAAGTTCATAGATTTGGGCGGGAGTAAGACGTAGCAGCTTATTGTGGAGCTTGTTGAGCTGCTGTTTGTCCTTGGGATCGCCGGTATCAAGGACGACGCGGAAGGCAAGATAATGCTCATTGAAGGTAATCTCATCGAAATCAGCGCGGGCATGTATGTCGGCAGTGATGCTTGAATAGATAGTTGGGGCCGGAGATGAAGGCTCGCTGTTATTCCTTGGAGCAACGGGAGAGCCGAGGATGCTCATATAGCTGTTTGAGCCCGCGGAATTTGGTGAAGAGGCGAGGTTAGAGCTGCCTCTGGGATAGCGGCTATCGTCGACTTGTTGGCCCTTCGAAACTGAGAATTCGGTACCGCATAAAAGAACTGCGGGTACCGGCGCGTTGCGCCTCTCGCTGATGCTCATGCTGATAAAGGGAAGACAAGGGACGATAGGGAGGTGCTGCTTAGCATGTATCTGGCTATAGAAGGAGAATAAACAATCCCGGTCGCCTGTCTTATAGTTGAGTGGTGTTCTGCGGGACCAAACGAGATGCAGTTGTATTATTCTTCGAATCAGCGTCTAAGCTTACCCCTGAAGTCCGAGGCCTTTCTAGAAGATGCGGGCTGGCGGAAACCCGACACTGCCAAGAGTTCCGGTAACCAAGAGGGGCAAGATAAAAAACGATGGTTGAAGGGAAGGATGATGACGCCGAAGTTGATCTTGAGTGACAGGTACCGTACCGAAGAGAGGCGGCCTCTTGGCGTAGGGAGCAGGGCTTCGTACCACCTGGCCCGCTGTCAAGAGCATGCAGTGCCACGAATCACGACTGGAGTGAATCTGGCAGAAAGGGGATGGTCGCTTCTGCACAGAGGAGACATGGGGTCGAGATCGAACCGTATTTCAGAGGGGCATGAGAGGAAGTGGAGGGTGTCAACGAATTTCGCGCGTCTACAGTCGCGACCCCTCTTCTTGTGCAGCTACCGGAAAAGTCAAAGAGGCCGGCCCAGCTGACGATAGGGGAATTGGTACGAAATACTCTCATCGATTGTTTCTTTGTCACCGTCAGATGGCGGTTGGTGGCTGTAGCAGACCGCCGATGAGGCATGGGGCCCATCCCACTGCTGCTGCTGCTGCTGCTGCTGCTGGCGTGGGTGGAGCGAGTTCCGCAACCAATCTCCCTGAGGCTTGTCCGTCCCTCAAGTGATATAGTGATGCCTCAGCCAGCCTCTTTCTCAAATGGAGGGCATTCAGTTCTTATTATAGTAATGCGTATCGGTTAGTCTTGGTTTGAGAGGGGGGGGGGGGGGGGGGGGCTACCAAACGGAAACATAAACGCATTGTTTAGCTCGGACTTTCCAGGCCGAGAAAAATGATCGGTCCATGGTGTTTGTTGCGTCCGATGTGTCGGGAGGGTGGACCAGGGACGACGGCGAGACAAGGGAGGTAGATAAGCTTTCCTGGCGGGTCCGTTGGTGACCGTTGAAGAACAGCCCACAGAATGGGGTTGCCCTGGAGGACATGGTCAAATGTCAGCAACCAGCTCCGTTAGGGCTTGGATGCTCCCCAGGTTGCTGATTTCTTCCCAACATCGATGAACTGGCAGAGCGAAAAAGTTGCCCGCCCATTGTATCGTACCCGACTCCGGCGGCATACTAAGCCGGAAGGTGATGCGCTGCCCAGTTCAGCCAGCCACAGGTTCTCCCCGCCTCCCCGGGAATTCCTTTTAGGCTCTTGGTCAAATTCAGTATGCGGCCATTCCTGCATCATCGGGAGGCGCAGGCAAGATGCAGCAGTGCTCAAAACGCTTGTCAACGGCCATAGTCGCAACGTTTCCTACGTGACAAACCCGCCCTGCTTCAGCTGAACAGGGATCAATCATTATGCAGGTTACAGGGGTGTAATCCCCGCATGAAGAAATTGGGGCAGCCTGGAGTTCGGTGGGCCCAGTGTAAAGCTCAATGTCACTGGGTGATTATGTTCCGAATTAAACAGAATATTGAGCTTGGTCCTCACCAATGCCGCCAAGCAATTGTACTGGCCAGGGGCCACTAAAGACGAGGAACTGTAGCGAGGTTCTGATGTGTTTGTGGCTTCGTCCTGCACTGAATTCGATGCTTTTCTTTGGTAGGCCATCTGGATTATTCGGCGCATCCCGACCTAATCTTATCCTCTTCGCTGCCATGGCCTGATGGCCCACTTCTAGCTCATCTTGGTGTTTTCCATCTGCCACAACTGCCTCTCTAAATCTTGTTGGCGAGATACTCACGCTGTATTCAAGCGGATGGAGCCTTGCGGCCCCTGCTATGACACACGATGGTGCTCCTCTGCGTGGGCCACTCCCTGTAGGGCTCAGGGCCTTAGCGGCCATGTTGTTATTGGCTTTGGTCAGCCTTGCGCTTTTTGGAGAGGGGATCACAATGCTGCGATAGACAGTCCACTAGGAACCATCCCGTACGGGGACGTCGTCGAGCACGGAGGAGATCGAACAGCATCAAGCACATGACCCGCGACTTCGTCTCGCCTTTTTGGTTCCACGTCTTTTTACACCTCTCATTCATCCACCTTCAGCTCACCTCGGCCTACCTCCCAGCTTCAGTTGCACCCCTTTGGCCCGTACCCAATCTCCCTCATGCCCTCCGCGGTACGTATTTTCTCAAACAACCAACCCATCCTCAACCCTGCCGGGACAAAGCGCGCCTTGTTACTCAAGAAGCCACCGATACAACCTCAATTCCCGTCTGGGTAGCGCTGTTTCTAGCCAAGGCTTTTAACAGCTATCATTCATCTGCTCAACTAGATCAACCTCAACCTTGGAAACGATCAAGCAAACCAGCTTTAACCTCTAAAGTTGATGTGGTTGACATGTAGTGCGTGTTGCCGGCACTAACTTCAGCGGGTTTCTTAGGGGACGTTGTCGTGTGCACCCATGTTGCTGGGAGGGTCCAGGTGTGCGCTCAGCATTTTACTCAACCCCCCTCCAGTATTTGCTATTCATCGTTGCCTTATTTATGGCTTGCTCTCAGTCAAATTTCTCCGGGACATGGTGTGCTAATATTAATATAGCCGTTGCTTCTGCCCTACCTTGCCCGAGTCGGTCGCGCTCCAAATTTCTTCCCTCTATGATATATCAGCCCCCGAACCATCAACTAATGACGCGAATCCACGCACAACTTTCGTGAAGATGGCCCCCGGCACCCTCCCAACATCGAAGGGTATGCCGGTGCAAAGTGCGGCCGTCCTGGCACATACCTACTCCCAGCAGAGTGAAGCGGATGTGATGCTCCCGACTCGACCGACGCCGGCTACAGGTATGCTGTCCACAAGGCGAGGCCAGAATGGCCAGCAGTACGTTAGAGGACAGCCTCTAGCTCCTCGATATCGCGCGGGTACTCCCACTGGATACCGCGACGACTTGGCCCCCGTCCAGCTATCCGCTTCCGCAGGCACCCTGACATTGAAACATAGAAAGTCCTGGCAGTCGGAGAGCCTTGTCCGAGTGCATGATCCCGACGCAAACTATGATGGCCGTCGACCCGGCTCCTTTGTGGGGGGTTTGGCATACAACAATGACATGGGAACCGTCCAGAAGGATCCGCGCCATGTTACCTCCCCCCGAACTGAGCCCGCTTTTCTCGCTGTCCCTGCCCGGCAGTCCTTCTCTCCAACTTCTCAGAGCGAGGCTACCCATGACAGGTATAGGCGGGCTGCCAGCCCCCAGCCGAGCCAGCATAGCCACTTTCGGGATACCGTTCTTCCCAACAAAAGAATGCCAACGGCGAGGCAGGGCTATTACACGGCACTATCTCAGCATTCTGCAGCTCCAACGCGATCCAACAACCCCTACAATACCGTGGGGCCCATGACGAACAGAAAGCTGCCCCCTCAGCCGCCTGTAAACGACCGCAGCCCGCCAGAGCGGCAAAGCACGTACGGTGCCGACTCCCCCAAATCGCCTCATGACAAGGCTGGGAGCTCACAAACTCTCACCGTCATTAGCAACCCCGCTGCGCACTCACACCTAAACACCTCCCAGGGCAATACACCGAGCCGCAGCGGCCTCTCCTACCCATCCCAGGTGACTTATAACCCTGTTGCATCGCCCAATGGCGCCGAGTTTGCGAATACTACACCCGAGGCAGTAGGTGCTGGACGCAGTACACATGACGGTGGATATTTCGGCGATTCAGCTGATGCTTGTTCCATCTCGTCTACAGCATCTTCGGCTTCTATCATGCTCCGCAAAATGAGCCATGGCATGAAGAAGAGCAGTCGCTCATTGGCCAGGATTTTCCAGCCCAAATCGGTTGTTGGTGTTGCTTTTGCTGATTGGCCTGCCCCTAAAGCCGACCAGGCTGCCACACCGATGATCACTGTTGAGGAAGAAACCCAGCGAGTTAATATCACAGTAAGACTCAAGGCGACGGACGACTTCCCCTACCCTGAGAGTAGCCCGATCGACATGAATCTGGGTGATAAGGTTTCTCGACGTCTGGGCAGCTCCGGCATTGGCTCCAAGCCCCATAGGGGTATTGTTGGCGGCGGCAGGGAACGAACGAAATTCTTGGTTGCAGTCTGCGAAAGAATGTTGAAACGTACGTACAGCCTCTATGTCAGAGCATTTCTCAAACCAATATTGATGCTAGGCCCAGGTTCCCCACGCCCTTCTACTTGTCCAGTAGATGCTTCACTTGAACTTGATCACACCAGTGTCCCCGCCATCCTGATCAACCCAAGCCCTCCAAGCCCCCCGAACGATGAGTCTCAGGGGCACCGAACAATAGTCTCAGCTGTGATTAGCAGCAAGAACTACTCTATGGCTGCTCTCAAGCTGCACCAGAACACGCCTCATAAATCGGTTAAGCGCAACGCAACCTTCTTACCACGCATCGTGTTCTACGATACTTGGCCTAGCGAAGAGTACGACCGCCGCAGTGAGGTAGTGACATGGAACCTGATGACTCCCATGTTGGCCAAGCAAATCAAGGAGGAGATGAACGCTTTCAAGATGGTACGCTCAGTCCCGCTGTGATGGCAGTGAGTTCAGGAGCTGACTGACTGTGCACCTAGGAGATGGAAGTTCATGAAAACTCGAGGATCTACACGCACTTTTTCCGAGAATAGCAAAGAGCACCGCGTGGAATAAAGCCTGTTACGCAGAGTGTCCCGTTTCCATGATTGACTCTCCCCTTCAGCAGCAATCTATCTCTTAAAATCCTGCCTTTACTATGTGCACATGTTTCGCACAATTACAGAAATCCATTTACAAGTAATAATTAATTCAACAATTTTGCGTCGACGTTTTGCTTTGTGGTGGTACACAGTGTATGCATTGTCCTTGGCTTTGCCTTTCGGTGCCATTTGAGGCTATCGCCGGATGGACCGTTGCGCCCAGCGTTCAGCTTGGTTGTGTTTTGCCGAGGTTGGCGGCCGAGCTCAAGAGGGCAAAGTCCCCAATCCCTGCTGGTGGCGGCGAAACGGTGTCTGTCACGTGTGGTGCTTTGCCACCGCCGGGGTGCCGCGGAGCAAACATGTCCGCCAAGCCGGCGACCGGCCATTTAATGCGGGGCCGTTTGCACCGGGCATGCCGCAGAGCTTCGGCCACCCTACCGGAAGGGTCATCAAAATTAAGCTGTTTTAAAGTTATCAATGACCCCCTCGCCTTGTCTGGTTGTTAAATGGGTGCGTCAGGGAATCTAAAGAAGCCGTACGGCAAGAAAGGTGGTGGCTCATGGTCAGATGGTAAGGAGAATTGACGCCTGCCTGGAGAAAAGTGATGTTCTTGTTATCTGGAGTCCAAGGACATCGGATAGGCATAACCTGCCGTCAAAGGGGCATTTCACCCGTACAACTTCAATACTAGCCTCAATAAGAAAATATTTCTAATCACAGTTCATCCCGTAATTGTTGATCGGGTGTCATAGACACTGCCGGCCATGAGAGCTCTAAACATGATATCGTCTGAATGCTGCTGGAGTTTGTCGGATGCGAGGCACCCCGGGGTAAATTCCGACCGTGCGATTGGAGTGTTCATGTTACCAGCAGAGATGAGGAAAGAGAGAATGATGCCGACGATAGCGAAGATAGTGTACAAAACGGTCGCAACGATTCCGTGCGCGTTGGAATCGTAGGGGTCATCGTCCACTGTTGGTAGGCTGGTTTGTGGAAAGCTCTCCAAAGTTCCTCGTACACAGCAGGATTGACTGGATCATTGCCGAGGTTGCTTCGATGTCCGAGCATGGCCCTGAGTAGGAAAAGAAGAGGGGACCGGGGATGAACGGGAACGGCCTTCACGACACTCAAGCAGAATGAACATATCTATACGCCTGAGTAGGTGGTGGTTCATGCTCTACCCCCCACGTACTTCAATTTACCGTGGTTCTGTACTGGATTCTCAGGTCATAAAAAAGGATATAGCTCGTAGCGCCACGGATATATACATTAGGACAAAGGCAGGTGAATTTTAGCTTGGGAGATTGTACTGAGAAGTCTTTCGCTTGTGCGGCATAGAATGTGCACCCCAACCGACGAGCTGCACTACTGCAAGCCAGACGTTTCAGTTGTCAGGGATAGACAAGGCAATGAGTACTGGTTTGAGGGAACTCGGTTTTAGTCTATACATCTGAAGCACTCGCCACTTCCTAAGTCACAAAGTCCATGGTATCTATCGTTGAGACGCTCACTACTACCGAGTCCGCGGTTTCAAGAATTGTTTTTCACGTGTTCATGTACTTTCGCCAGGTCTCTAAATTGGGCTCACTAAACAACCAATCTCATTGCTCAATCTGACCGGTACAGCATAACGCCAATTCGTGGTAAGAATTAGAATGGCTTCGTATAGTCAAGATCCGGTTCTTTTTAATGATTCACTTCTCTGGTTGGCTTTCTCAGTCAGAATTGCCCATTTCCGCTTCCTTATTGCTTGGTGCATGGCCGCTCCGTTTCTCTGCCGATCGTAGAAGACCGCACAGTCGTTATATAGTTTCGGTCTGACCTCCTTGAATGCGTCCAGGATATCACACACCCTACTGCAAATCCCTCTGGTCATGTAAGCAACAAGTCTGCCAACACCTCGAGTTGAGTCTACTATACCTGTTCCAATAAAACTCGCAGGTTTCAAAAAGAGGCCCAAACATGATTGGAAGGATAACCTCCGCACTATCGGTGACGAGCTCGCAGAAATGTGCGCTGTTCCATAAGCACAATGTACGCTCGACAACTTGGTAGTGTGGACTAGTCATGGATTTGGCAAGTTGGCGGAAGAGAGGTACTTGGACTTTGAAGAATTCGGCAGAATCCAGGACTTTGAAGATGTCTTCGACTTCATTCAAGAGGAGGATCTCCTTTGTGCTGCTGACTTTGGGCCAGAAACGTAGCAGTCTGAGGATTACCTGTACTAGTCAGAATGCTGTAACGAAAAGGTAATAATCTTCGTTGTCTTACAGACTCAGCAAGTGTTGCATCCTTTTGCAGAAATCCAACGATGCAGAAGGACAGCTGGGGATGGTACCTGCCAAGGATCGTAGGTTTGTGGAGGGGGAGTAAGACACAAGTCAGGAGTGTCTTATGCTCCTCTTTCAGGGGTATGGAGAAGCCGGCAATAATAGAGCCCATGATTTCCAGTAGTTCAGCTATGCCGTTGAACCTTTGTGTCTCGTATGTAAATTGGAGGAAAATGTGGTTAATAGACCGCCGAATAAAAGATCGTAGAGTAGAAAATTTGACATAAATGGAGTGAAGGATGTTCTTCACATAGTCTCGCTCGCGGGGATCTTCAGAGTCGAGGAGCTCTAGAAGCTGGAGAATGAAGCCCTGTTGGACAAAATCCTTGGCAACATCTGCCTCGAAATCGTCGCTCCTTACGAAGCACAAGAAGAGCTCGTAGATGATCTGGATGTGGGGCCAGGCAACCTCGAAAACTGGTGCGTCCAGCTCGAGGTCGAAGACCCCAGACGGGGTATTCGACATGGGTGGTCGTAAGGGTCGAAAAAGATTTCTCGCCAACATGTCGAATACTTTCGAGTACATGTATGGCCTCATGAATTGCGTGTTAGAAGTAATGCTGTCAAGGAGCTCGTGAAGTACAAGTCTCTTGATCTCCTTGGATTCCACATGGCTGCTCGCGTCGTTGAAGTCGAAGATAATATTGCACTGGTCGATCTTCTGCATGACAAGGACGTACCGTTGGCTCGGGGGCACGTCGTAGATGCTCGGAAGACGCTCTAGCTCTTTGCTAGTGGGTATATTAAAACCGGACGAGTTTCGCCGTTGTTGGGGCATCAGAAACACCGTCGGTATCGCATCCAGGCAGTCTATTGCCTTCTGGGTTGAGGGCAACCCCTGGCTTCTTCCCGGCAGTGTCAGGTGATGATGTATCGCTTCCGTGGTATCCGATGGGGAGAAATGCTAAGGTTAGATTTAGTAACATGCCCGTTTATCAAGTTCTCAAGCCGCTTACGACAGGTGCCAGGCTAATACTGACGGTTTCAGGTACTCCCGGGTCCGAATTATCGCAGTCAGTATTTTCAATACCGCCTGTCGAAGCAACTTCATCCCTGATTTCGCTCGGCTGTTCGATGCTTGCCAGGGTCAAAGGCAGAGGGCGAGCAGGACTCGGGGGTGACCGTTTGATACGGGTATCGTTCAAAAGTGGGCTGGGAGATGGAACTTCCAATAGAGATGACTGGCTGGATGAAGCTCCGGTTGGTAGAGACACTGATTCATCTCTGGATGGCTTGTTCGTCTTGTTGGATTTGGTGAGGGGCTTGCCTCGTGAGATCTGTCGATGCAGACGTCAGTTCTCGAGATCCAGAGCAACCAATGCCAGGCTCGGGGGTTATAACTCTTTTCTGAAATCGCTTCATCCTCCTTAGCGACCGTTGTCGGCCCTCTATCGGGGCACATTCAAGTGAGGGTTTGCCCTGGGTGATGGAGGACTGGCGGATGGAACGACACATTCAAGTGGTACGAGGAGGGGTGAGCGCGGCCTTGTGGCAGATAAATGGCTGGAGATAAGGTGTCTATTTGTCTCACCCAAAGGAAACCGAAAACTAGCTACATAAACCTTCCATGCGGGTTTCTAGTTCAGCATATAAGGTGATCGGCGGGTAGGTGTACAACTGCACATTAAAATTTTGAATGTGACACGTAGGTATCAGGCAAAATACGAACTAACAGAAAGATTGCAGACACTGTCGTACGGTGGAATCCGGGTCCTCCCGTGCGGCTCTCCTGGGTTGGAGAAACTGTTCGTTGAGCACTTGGCTCTCCCTGGGTGGGATAAAGCTCTTCACCCACACAATTGCAATAAACTCGGCAGGCATTTCGGCAACAGGGACTGTGAGATGATGCTCTTTGTCCAGTTGGCCGTTCGTTAACCAACCCTATTAGCCAGATCCCGATGTTCAGGTTGTAAACAACAGGCAAGCGTGTGCTGCCGGAACAACATTTAGCAATCATCAGACGATTCGGAAACAACGAACCCTCCCCATGCGACAGGGGCCACAGCGTTAGGCCATTAGCAGTCACGGCAATTCCGAGAGCCGCAACGCCACATCGGCGTCACCGCCGTGGATCCGTGTAGCAAGCCGTGACAGGCCTCACCATCCTGGGGCTAGTTTGGGATCTAATCCTTGCCATTTTGAGAGCAGACAGCCCCTCGCAATCTTCGACGTGGTTTCCACGGATCAAAACTCTTCTCCCTGCAGTCGTCTGCTTCAGCCATATTGCCGTCCCTCCCAAGCGTATCGGGAGTCGGTCGCTGCTTCGCAGGCAGCTCTGTCGGATATTCTCGGCTGGTCTGTCAGTCACAATTGAGAATCGAGGCACCTACGAGGAGAGAACCGGACAAGCAACTAGCCTCATACATTAAATCAGCAAGGTTTAGCACTGGAGATGACACGGCACAACACCACCAGGCATTAGATCAAGGGTAGAATATCTAGAAAATACACACAACGCCGCTTGTGGAGGTAATTCGGCACTCGGGATTTCAGTTGACCGAGGAGAACCTCATTAAGGGAGTCGACGATGATACAGTTGGGATTGGGATGGGAATAAGGAAGGACGTATCTACCAGGGACACGGTCGGCCCGACGGTCAGGGCGAATCAGTTCGAGGGAGGAAAAGAAGAAAAGAGAGGCCCATGTCTCACATCTCACATGGAAGAGCGACGCTAACCACAATCGGAGATCAGCTTCAACCTCGAGATCCTGACACTTCCACGAATACTTTCCTCAGCACCTGTCGACCTACGGGAAGGTAGAATAGCGCGTCTTGTAAATCATCAAGCCAAGGACTTGGATAATATCGCGCATCGAGCTTGCCATGTCGCAGCGAGCAAAGCACTACCCCCCGCCCCGCCCAGCGGGCCGTAACTACGTTCAGCCGAAACAAGCCAGTGGACGATGGACATTCTTCTGAGCTGAGCTGTGGAAGGATGGAGTCCGGGGGCGGCGATGATAAGGATGGGGAATAAGGATGGGGAATATAGATGGGGAAACTTATGATTGCTCAGCTGGCCAGGGCCAAGACCTACGTGAAGAGGGCCATGGCATTAGGACGTAGCCAACTCGGGATGGCCGAGGCAAGGTTATCGAAAAGGCCGGACCCCTGTGCGGATCTTTCTCGACCAACTGAAGGGTAGAGGCACCGCCATGCCGTACCAAGAGTGTGTCGACCCCGTTATAATACAATTTCGGCGCCACGCGGATGGTCGATCTACGACAAGGGGTGGACTCCGCCACGATGCAGTACATGCTTCCGGCTCGGCTCCCCGTAACAGAGGCTCAGTCTGGCAGCTGATGCACCCCGCAGTTGAGCGGGGAGGCGGAACCATTAGGGTACACGCGGATAATGAGTTGTCATGGCACTTCTCATTGTAGGATGGGTGTCTGAGATGATCTCACATGGGAATAAGATGGTTATGCTGCTCAATACCGCTCAACCAGTTGATTTACTGACGGGGTTCTGACCTCTCTTTAGTTCCGAGTTGGACATTGACGGAGGCGGTGTAGATATTCCTTGCTGTGTATCATCGGAACGGACCGTTCCCTGTGTCTTTGTCCAGCGGGTTTGCTAGACTACCAGTTGACTAAACCTCAGAAGTTTGAAGCGTGCAACATGGGTGGGGACAGAAGGGATGATTGGAATGTACCCCTTTCACCTATCACAGACCAATAGTGTTGGATTTTGAGGTGAATTATGTGTATTCGTTGCTCTCCTCGCCCTCCTATAGGGTCAAGGCAGGCTATTGATGCCTTTTGGTGGAATCAACTAGAATAGCTGCATCGTCAGCCTGTGACGATGTTCCTGTGGCAAATTCCTTCCTTTCCAGCAGCTTCCAATAGCTTTCTTCTACCACATATTCAACAAGATAATGGATCGGTAGTATTTTCGAAACAGTAGACATAGAACGGTACAAGCCGTTTTGCAAGCCATCAGGGCTAACTGAAAGCCTTAGTCATATGTCGGGGCTAAGCGAGGCACGGGGGAAGGGTTGCCAGATGTCCCCTCCGGCAGTGCTGGCGACAGCAGAGAGGGTATCTTGAGGGGTGCCCGAGATGCCAGGGCCCGAACCTTCGCGGGAGCCGATAAGGGGGGCAGATGAGCATTGATCCGGATGCAGTCATCTGAACACAAGGGACCACTAGGCAGGCCTCTCGAATTTATTAACCGATCCAATGAGGTTGGTGTTGGTAGTGGAATATGTCCGCTGGTAGCTCGAGACAGAGCAGTTTGCTCCACGAAACCCGTTGCCTCTGATGATACCCTGAGGGGCTGCATTCTAGGTTCTGTGAGCAAGCCATGCCCTAGCTGTATACTCAAAGATGTTGTATATTGAGGATTTGTTGGGATGTTGGACATATCATTACGGGTGCAACCGGCCTTCTTGCCACCTGGCCTCTTCGAGCGAGCATGTCGTCGGATCCTGAGTCGACCTCCCTGGTCTGATATGGTTCTGGTGAGCTCGGTGCTTTCCATCAAACCAGGAAACGATTTGGGCGTATAAACATTGAAGGAAGCGGTCTCGATCTTCATCCGATAATTTG
Organism: Fusarium keratoplasticum; assembly: GCF_025433545.1. NCBI lineage: Eukaryota > Fungi > Ascomycota > Sordariomycetes > Hypocreales > Nectriaceae > Fusarium > Fusarium keratoplasticum. Next base: position 109,740 of record NC_070534.1, read on the forward strand.
CACCACAGGCAAAATCTCTATAAGGGGACTCCATGTCGAGATCTCTTTCCTCTTTGGTAATCTCAAACAGGCTGAATGATAGACGATACCAGCCCTTCTCGTCGACAGCGAGTGTGGGGAAAATAAAGTAGCCTGCCTTCGTCGGATGATCTAGATACATCATTCCAGAAGTGCGAGCACCAAATAATGGACGAGGGTCGGCGCTGGTGAGAGTCTGGGCACCTTTACGGGCGACGGGAGGCAGAGCATCTTCGATGTTCGCCTGTAGGAAGAAACTCGCATTGTAGTCCGACGTGATGTCATTGCCTTGCTCAATAGTAGGGCCCTCAATGACCCGAAGGCTAATAATGGGCGGCGGATCAATGCAACGTTTATGGCCTTTGGCTGGTTGACGTCAGCACCCCAGGGTCTGATGCGGCTCTCACAGGTGAGCCGAGGCTGTTGTTGAGCACTTACCTACCTCTCCAGGAGTACAAGCTCGAGCTTGCACAGGCTCCTGAAGAACCATCAGGTGGTACCACAGACTTCGGTTCTCTCGCGTGGCCCGATGAATGCGGGCGACGGTGTTCACTGGGACAACTGCAGGGACTGCAGATGAGTGGGCCATGATGGTGTACCGTGTTTTAATCAACGGCAGGCAGGAGGTCATATAGGAGTGTTTCCAGAGGCCACCAGGGGTGAGGGCTGGGGGAAGGTGGGGGAATGATTGCGAACAGTAGGCTCACGGGTTGGCGTCTGGGATATCTAGAGCCGGATTATAGCTGCTGTGGGTTTTGCAAAGTGAAGGGGCAAGATGAAACTAGGAGGCGCAAAAAGAGCTGGATGAAAAGATTTCATTCTCTAAATGAATTGACGTGTCATGCCAAAGGGTTGGGCCCAGGTCAGTAGTCCCAAGGGATAACCCGATGTACTTAGAACGAGCGCATTGAACTCACGCTGCAGAGGGAATGGAAAGACGGTATATATATAACTGACTCGGTGAGTTCGCAGACTGGAGGGCCACAGCTGGTCTACAGATTGCTCCCGGAGCGAAATGGAACGGCAAGGGACAGTCCGCCCCGATATGTCTAGCACTGACGTCCATCCTAAGCGATCAAGAAGAACATCAGATTCAGTTCCATGCGCATTGGTTTTTCTTTTCTTTTCTTTTTTTTTTTTTTTTTTTTTAATCAGATCCAGTCATCGACATGTGGGGCGCAATTGCAAAGAAACAAGAACGAAAAAAAAAGGGGGGCGGAGGGGTGAGGGCGATCGAACATCAGGTCACGAATTTCCATATACGTCATGGATGATCGGAAAACCCGCAACAATGTGGACAAGCTGATCGGAGAGCTCGTCGATTGGTCCCATGGGAACTCGGTACGTCGGAGCTGACAAGACATCTCGTCCGACCCTGGGGATCCAGAGCCCAAGCAGGCGACCTCGATGATACGAAAAAAGCAAATAACGAAGCCGGGTAGTATGGGAAATACCAGCACAAGCCATCCCCGGATCAACTTAGGTGGCGTTGGCAAGAGCTGAGGCCAAGGGATCGAATATCCCTGTCTCTATGGGGAACAGACACCCACCGAGGGGCCCGGTGGTGTCAACGGGGTCCAGTTGGATACCGTTCCGAGGCTGCCTTCATGCTAGTTCGCGCCGCTCGATTTTCAGCTCCTCGCTGAAGTTTAGAGTAGCTAAAAATGGTACTGTATGTACCTTCGTGCAAGGTTGTATAGCGATATCAACACAGGCCAGCCCCAGAGTCATGGGGTTTGATGAAAGGGGAAGCTTGATCCCAGCCGAGGGGCAGAACACAATCCACGCCAGCTAGCATCGCGAATATGGAATAACAGTGTCACTGATATTTCAGACGGAACCTCCGAAACATAGTTAACCACCAAGTCACGACGACGGACTCTGGCGCAATCGCATCTTGGCCTGTAATCCCCGGCACTCTTCGGTTGAAGAGGAAGTCGTTTTTCCATATCTTTTTCGTCCGAAGTTGGGCGTAAATGGCGCTATGCCTCTTGCTGAGGCGTGTGTGGCTGTAGGGCCTTTGGTTTCCTGATGCCGCCGTGTTTTCCATCTTTCGTAGACAACTCGGCGCGACTACAATTTCATTGTAGTCCTCGGTGAATGCAGTGCGGGGGGCTGAGATGCCCTTCGTCGTGGTGACCCTCTCTGTCTCTATCCGGTATCTTCTTTGATGGCTCGGTCTGCCGCTTCATTGCCATATGCCCCCGTATGGGTTGGGATCCATCAACGCTTGGCAGTCAAGCCTTTTATCCTCAGATCTTGTACCCCCCGTGTTATGTGTTGGAGAAGGCACAACCCTGGTCTGCGCCTGAGCTTTGCTACCTCCCTGATAGCTGCTTGATTGTTTGTGTATATTAGGATCCTGTTACTATTTTAATCTCGGTTTACATCTTCCTGCGCGATCTGAAAACTACAGAGATGCCATGGATTTCACCAGCGTACGCCGTCGATACAGCACATGTGGGTATTCTTGGCATGGCCTATGCTATGTCATTTGCGGTTAAGTACGAAGGTGCCTATTCTTATATGTACCCTGGCAAGTATATGAGTGAGAGTTTGCGGATGGATATGTGGGTTCTTGTCTATCGCTTGGCTATTTAAAGTGCCCCTTGTAACTTATTATATATCTCTACCTTTATCTGTTTCTATGTGAGAACCGCGGGGTTAATATTTTCCATAGGTAATAAGAGTAATAAGACAGTAGAATTACCTTATTATAAGAGGTATTAAGACTATATAACTAAGATAATTAAAAGATATTTTTTTTTAAGCTATAATAGCTTTTTTAATTAGGCTTAGTTTATTATAAAGCTAGGGATTACCCAGGTAGCTATTAAAGGTATATAACTACCTTCTAAGCTATTATATAAGTCCTAATCTAATAAATGTCTCTTATTATAAATAAGGAAGGGTATTGTTACGGTTGCGCCGTCTAAGGACGTAATTCCTAGAGGTGCAGGGTAGCCGTGATTTACCGCGTTAGGCAGGACCTCGATCGATCGAGGTCATAGGTAACCTTTTGGCCGAGTAGCCACGAGGCTTGCTACCCTGCAGCCACTGCCTAGCTGCCGCGTTACACGTATGAAATAATAGCTCTCTGCAATAATTAATAGACAGGCCTCCTTAGTCTACCGAAGTACCTTGGACCAGGACCAGGACTAGGATCTCAATTGCTAATAGTAGACAGGAAATTAGAACGATGTAGCGCAGTCGGGACCGTCCCGGTTTTTATGGGTCTCCAGAGATCAACCTGACATCATCGGCATGCTTCCAGACCATTCAATACAGAGTGGGCTGTCGACGGAATCAGACCGACAACATCGGCATGCTTCCGGACCAGTCAAGGATAACGTGGCGACCGGTTCTTAGCATCGGGATTATGATGCTATGATGTGTTAAAAATGTGTTCTTTATTATAGTTGACGCCCGGTCCTCGATGGGTTAACTGAGCCTGAAGATCGTGGCGACCAGTTCATGTTATGGCTGTGACAGTACCGACCGGATTCTTCCGCCTGCCGCTTACTTTCGTAGTCTAACTATGGTTGGCCCCATCTCATCACCCTTTCGGAGTGCTGCCAAGGTCTTTTCATCGATGTCAGCGCGCTCCTGGCATAGGTCGATGGCCTTCTCCATAAGGGTTGGAGGTACAACCACTACTCCTTCCGCATCGCCGACCAAAATGTCGCCTGGGTTGATCCACAAGTCATTCTTGAATTGAAGCGGGATATTGATCTCGGAGGATCTGGTGAATGTGTTGGACCCCAAGATAGAGGTGCCCCGCGCGAATACCTTTGAAGTGGATAATGTTAGTGCATCGGATTCATCCATGGAACAAGAAGCGACTCACTGGGAACTGCATGTTTTGATGCTCTCCAATGTCTCTTACACGACCGTCGACAATCACACCACCAGCGCCGAGGTACTTGGCCCGGGTGGACATCAAGCCCCCCCAGCACGCCGAATAAAGACCCTTGGGCTGCTGGATGTACATTATGCCACCTACCGTATTGCAATCGGCAAAGTGACGCGGCGGTTTGGGAGCGATTGTGTTGTTGGCATCTACCATCTTGACCGTCACAGCTGGCCCCATGATCTTGGTTGAGCCAGAGCGCATATGCGGCGACCACATGGTTATTCCATCAAGGAAACCACCATATGGATAGTCGAGTTTGACAAGGGCATCGCCAATCTATGCATACCGTTGTTAACATATGGCTAGCCAGGGAAGGGGGAACTCTCACATCACAGGTGGAGAAAGCGCGCAGGCGCTTCAGTAAGCCAGTGGATGTCATATTCGTTCAGGGTGCTGGCCGCGAGTGAAACTATTTTCAGCAGTGGAGGGGGAGAATATATAGTTACATGACGGATCCACCCGGCATATGCGGGGACATACTCGGTGCCCACTCCCTACACAAGAGTAGGATTTTATTGACGATCTCATGCATTGCGTTTTGCGCTAATACGCCTAGTCGGATTGAGATCATGGTCGGGTTATACCATGGGCTGCTAGTTGGTATGTGTGTTGGCAATCCCTGTGAATCTGGGACTTCTCATTGAACATGATGTACAGTTGCCATACATTGATATATTTATTTCGGCCTTCTGGCTCAGTTATCCCTCAAGAATGAGGCTTCAACTACAATAAAGAACACATTTTTGGCACATCGTAGCATCACATCCCAATGTTCACACAGTGACATATCTATTTCTACAAACGACTGCTTTGGCCAACCATGGTGCGACGCAACACTCAAGCAGTCGGACCTCGGACATACTCCTTGGCCATGTCACCAAACCCTACCATACAGATAGTAGCCCATGCTGCTACCCCAATGCGAGGAACAATGCCTCGGAAGAAACCCAAGGGGCCTGAGTTGGCCAGGATGCGCCTCGCTGCAGACGCCATGGTTGGCTTCGACGACACATCTTTGCCCGACGCCAGTGACTGCATTTCCACACGAAGGACCCGCACTGCGATCAGCATTGGTATAAACTAACAAGAATTGCCGCAACTTACTTCAAAAGGCTGGTTCCAGCAGCTCAGCGCTCCTCCGACCGTTGACGCGCCAATCTTCTCCCACACGCTGAGCTTCGCTTCTGCTGGCTTTGAGTGCATAGCGCGGATCTGAGCCTCGGCAAACCTTGCAATTCCAATGCGAGATGCCCATCCACTGATTTGCCGCAGAGCAACCGCGTTGACGCCGCGATTGACGCCGCGAATGCCTTCTTTGCGCAAGATGCCAATAAAGATCTCGATAGTTCCCGGGACCCGGACCCCCGGCTGAAGGTTTTTTGGCCGTGTCACTTCGACAGTCTTCATGCAAGTTGTCATGCCTGATATAATCTACGTCAACATGCATGCATTCTCCAGAGTCCACTCTCCTTGTACTCACCCATGGTCAAGTATGCCTGAGCAGCACCACCGGCAATGCCGCCCAATGTCCCCGCAATGGCCGGACTCGCACCGAGTAGTGTTTTTGAATAGGCCTCTACTTCATTCGAGGTGAAGAATAGGATTGACCCTTTCGTTGAGCACTCAATCCATGCCTTGAGAGGGCGTGTTAGTCGAGCTTGCGAACCGAGCAGCGATCCACTTACCCAGGGAATGAGCCCTTGATAGAAGGCTGGAGCACCCCCACGAGACCATGTTTTGCTGATCGCAGTGCGCAGATTATCGCCTCTATTAGCTGCAACCTGGTCATTGTCTTTGTTAGTCTCGCGTCCCTCTTTCCTCTTGCATGGCCAACATACATGTGTTTTCAGGACCTCCATTGGTTGACCCAGGGAAGTTACTACGACCTGTTAGTTTTGCCCCCAAGCGGTTCACTTCGGAGGTTAGTGACCTTGGAAGAGGTTCATAGCCGCCCCGACTAGTAGATTGCTCCATGAGCTCTGTTTGCGTGTCGCTTGGGCATTTCCAAGTGTTGGTGATACTGTGACTGCGGTCGACATCTTTAGTTGATTGTCCGTTGAGTGTAAAGGAACTTGGACTTGCATCACCGAGCCAAGGATACTTGAAGGAGTCTAAGGTTGCTACCCGACATGTTACACAATGCTGTTGCTTTGCACAGAAGCTACCGTCATCGGAGATGTCCGAAACACTGCATGAATCAGCCCCTCCCGTCGTTCGGACACATCCGAGGGAATGTCCGATGGGCGGTCCACAGTTCCTGGGGTCTCCATCTGATTGTAAATCCGACCCACGCGAGTGGCCATAATCCTGCAGACAGTCTTCAGCATATCATGGTCGTTGCACAACCTGCACTTGACTGACCTCAGCACCCTGTTACTTACTGATCCAAACTACAAGCACAATGTTGAGGGCTAGTCGAACACGTGCAGGCTCCGCCGTCCGATCTTTCGCCACGGTGAACCGGGCCAGAGGGCAAGCACCGCTGAGTCGATTCGAGCCTGACCACAGCGTTGACTACGTTGGGTTTTTGGACAAACTTCCCCGCCTACGCGAAATGTGAGAATACCCCATAACCCTGCAATTATACATGCCTCTTACTTTTTTTTTTTGAAAGTCTTGACCGGCCTCTCACGTATGCTGAGAAGGTTCTCCTTGCACACCTTGATGAGGGCCATGAGGGCAAAGTAATCCGGGGCTCAACCCAGCTGAAACTGAGGCCCCGGCGAATTGCTTGCCAAGACGCCACAGCGCAAATGGCAATCATTCAATTCATGACTGCCGGCCTAGACAAGACAGCAGTACCCACCACAGTGCACTGCGACCATCTGATCGTAGGCCGAGATGGCAGCCAGAAGGACCTTGCTGGTGCACTTGCTAGTCATGGTGAGGTCTACGAGTTCATGTCAAGTGCCTGCCAGCGCTACAATATGGGATTCTGGAAGCCAAATGCGGGCATTATCCATCAGATTGTGCTGGAGAACTATGCATACCCTGGTGGCATGTTAATTGGCACTGACTCTCATACGCCAAATGCCGGAGGCATGGGCATGATTGCGGTCGGTGTCGGCGGTGCAGACGCAGTCGATGTTATGTCTGGGCTTCCCCTGGAGATCACAGCCCCCAACGTGGTCGGCGTGAAACTGATGGGACAGTTGAGTGGTTGGGCTAGTCCAAAAGGTACGTCAAGCGCAGTCTATGGTTGCTGAATGCTACTAACAGTTTAGATGTTATAAACAAAGTAGCAGGGATTCTGGGGGTTAAAGGTGGTACTGGCAACATCATCGAGTACTTTGGCCCAGGTGCGGCTACGATATCAGCCTCAGGGATGGCTTCCATCACGAATATGGGCGCCGAGACCGGAGCAACAACGTCACTATTCCCCTATTCCGACGCTATGTCTGCCTATTTGCGGGCGACTCGCCGGCCAGAGCTGGCTGAAGCTGTGCAGGTAGCTAAGCACGAGCTGCGAGCAGACGAAGGCGCAGAGTACGACCGCATCATCGAGATTGACTTGTCCACGCTGGAGCCTCGCATCAATGGACCCTTTACACCAGATTTATCGACGCCAATCTCCAAGTTTGGCCAAGCTGCGCGGGAGAATCAGTGGCCAGAGAAGCTCACAGCAGGACTTATCGGGTCTTGCACAAATTCCTCATTCGAGGACCTGTCTCGTGCCGCTAGCTTGGCCCAGCAAGCTCTCGACGCGGGATTGAAGCCCAAAATGCCGTTGCTCCTTTCCCCCGGAAGTGAGCAAACTAATCAGACGCTGAAACGCGAAGGCGTCATCGATGTCTTTGAGCGCCTGGGAAGCAAGGTCTTATCTAACGCTTGTGGCCCATGCTGCGGGTCTTGGGATAGAACCGAGATGAAAAAGGCAAGTCGAATGTCTAGACTGTCAGGCGCCTCAAGGCAATTTGTTAACGCATGAACAGGGCACTCCAAATTCCATCCTAGCATCATACAACAGAAACTTTACGGGACGTCTGGACGGAAACCCTGCTACCCATGCATTCCTTTCTTCCCCCGAGATGGTCATGGCCAAGGTCTTCTCTGACGACCTCGGCTTCGATCCGGTCAGGGATAGCCTCGTAACGGAATCAGGTGACGAATTCCGTTTTCAACCTCCTAGGGGCGACGCACTACCGGCAGATGCGTATGAGAATGCGGACCACGTCTACGAGGCGCCTTCGACCGATGCCCAATTCCGACAGACCGTGACTGTCCAGATATCACCAGACTCTCAGCGCCTGCAGAGGCTAGCGCCGTTCCGCCCCTGGTCTGGAAAAGACTTCCATGAGTGTCCCATCCTGATCAAGACGGCGGGCAAATGCACAACGGATCACATCACCACGGCTGGCCCGTGGATGCGTTTCCGTGGCCACCTCGAGAACATCTCCAACAACACTCTTATTGGAGCCGTCAACGCAGATAACAATCAGGTCAACAAGGTTGTCAACCAAATTACGGGAGAGCAGGGGGGTGTTCCTGACACAGCGCGAGACTATCAGCAGCGAGGACTTCCCTGGGTTGTAGTGGCTGATCACAATTACGGCGAGGGCTCCTCGCGTGAGCACGCGGCTCTACAACCGCGATACCTCGGTGGTGTCGCCATCATCGCCAGGTCATTTGCCCGCATCCACGAGGCCAACCTCAAGAAGCAGGGCATGCTGGCGCTGACTTTTGCCGATGACACTGCATACGACAGAATCAAGGCTTCTGATCGTGTCAGCATTGTTGGATTGGCAGACTTGGAACCTGGGCAGACCGTGAGGTTGAAAATAACCTCAAAGGATGGCAAGAGCTGGGATACGGAGGCGAACCATACGTTTACTCGCGAACAAGTCGAGTATTTCAGGGCCGGAAGTGCGCTAAACGTCATGGCTAGTCGGTTGTCGGACAGATCCTCCCCGACGGCCTCTTCGTAGGCTTGTGTGGTCTGGGAATAAACTTCAATTATATTACTCAAATTTCTATCTATTTTTTTCCCCAATGGATTTGGAGCCAACAATGTTGTTTCACGTCATTCTTGTTTCTTGAACAGTTGGGAATCAGTGGAACAAAAAGATCTCTGCACTACATGTAAACTGATTGTGTGGAATGGTGTCACTATTTCCAGTAAACGGTCCCATCCATCAAGCGCCTGGCTGTACGGAACACTGTAGCCTTGACCAGCTCTCCTGCATCGTCAAAAGAAGCGTCAACTCGCAGCCGGCCGCTTGAATGACAAATATCCAGGCCCTGTCCACTTTGGCTACCCTTCAGGCAATTAGCAATTGTGCTGCCCGGTATCTTGGCCGCCGCCGCTGTGGCTAGAGCTACAGTCACTGGAACGGCCTTGTGTGCCTGGCCAACTGACATGGCGCGGATATTGATCTCGTCGCCTGCCGGGCCCTTCCTCGGCGAGGCGATGGATATCTTAGGGACACTCCCGGGGACGCTGTCGACATTCTCCGCGAGACCCATGGTGACGGCAGCCTGGCGACGGATGGACTCGAGCTTTTCTTTCAGTGCCGTGTTTGCTTCGATATCATCTGAAGATAGTTCACCATCGACGCCCAGCTCGGACGCATATACAAAGACACAAGGATTGCCAACATCGATGCACGTTGCATGATAGCCATCCAATATATCCAAGACGTTGCCAGTAGGAAGTAACTTTCCTGTCCGTGATCCAGCTGGCCTGACAAAATCGAGCTGAACAGGGGCTGCAGCGCCCGTGACCCCATCGATGGTGAAATCGCCCGAAGCCACAGCCTCGCCGTCCGCGATTGGGAATGAGGCATTGATGAGCTTGCCAGTGTTTGTATTGTGGATGCGGACAGTGAACCGGTCTTGCGACTCGCTGGGCACAGGGATAAGACCAGAGTCTACTGCATAAGGTCCCACGGCGGCCGACATGTTGCCACAGTTGCTCGAGTAATCGACCTTGTCATTCTTGATTCCTATGGACACAAAAGTGTAGTCCACGTCGGCATCGGCATGCGTAGAGGGTCCGACGATGCAAACTTTGGAAAGACTGGAGATGCCTCCGCCCATACCGTCAAGCTGCCGTCCATACGGGTCGGGGCTGCCGATGACGCCACGGAACATGTCATCGCGGGAACTTTCCGAGGGGAGGTCCTGACTGTTGAAGAAAACAGCCCTTGAGGAGCCTCCCCTGTAGTAGGCTGCAGCTAGGCGATTTTGGCGGGAAACGGTGCTGATGGCGCGGGAAGGGACCGGCAGGATGCTTGGGTGCAGCCATGTTGCTGAGGATCCGGACAAGACATGAAAATAGGCAAGACGAGCCATGATGCCTGGGATAAAGAAGACGGGGCTACAAATGATTCAGTAAAATGCAATTGTCACGAATGGTCAACATGTCAAGTAGGTCAGTCCCCCTTGCGGCTTGACCCCTGATATTCTCCTAACCACGTCGGATCGGTCCGATAGAAGGATAATCAACCGTGCTGGGCCGGGGACTACCTACGTTAGATCATTCCAGACCATCGTACGATAGTCGGATGCGTCCGATCCGCAGAATTTCTAATTCTTTCCCTAGAATTGGTTTGACTCCAAGTCATGGCCCGTCAGGTCCCCACGGGGTCAGTGAACAAGCTTGGTCTAAGCACATGCGGGGTATGGGGTTGAAGTGAGTGCGGGGACGCGTTGCCTTTGGTGGTGTTGTGATATATAAAACTGCGATGCTAGCTTCTGGGAAAGACATGGTTTGAAGTACTTGTCATACCTTGTCAACGCTCTCTTTCACTCTCAAACACCGTCACTATGAAGGAAACAAGCTTTACCAAATACAAAAACGCCATCAAGGCACTTCCTCGAGAAGTTTTCAACCGGCAACTATTCTTGACCGCCTTCACGTTTGCCTTGTGCGGGTGTCCAAAGGGTAAGTTCATATTGTTCGCCAGCTCTCCGATACATGTTTACTGATGCCACTGTCCTGTTCAGGTTGGGATGAAGGCTCCGCGGCATCCATTACTCAGCTTCAGTCTTTCAAGAGGCAATATGACCTCGACAGCGAACTCGACAGCGAGACGATTGAAAACCTGGTATCCTTTGTCAACATCGGCGCTGGTGGCGGAGCGTTCCTATCCTTCTTCCTCAACGACAAGCTCGGTCGGAAGCAGTCAATGAGGCTCTATCAGACCATCTACATCATCGGGGCCCTGGTCTCCTGCTTCTCCTACGGCAGTGTTGGTGCGCTCTATTTCGGTAGAATCTTTGCGGGACTTGGAATCGGCGCCTGCACTGTTGTCGGCCCCATGACGCTGGCAGAGATTGCACCGAAGACCATCCGCGGCTTCATGACTCTTTGGTTCAACATGGCCATGCTGCTTGGCCAAGGACTGGGCATCTTTGTGGTGTACGGCTGCAGCGTGCACATCTCGGGAGCATTGGACCTCCAGTACCAAGTCCCCTGGTTCGTCCAGACCTTTGCCCCGTTCATCGGCATCGTCTGCTCCTTCTTCATCGTCGAGTCACCACGGTGGCTTGCAATTCGATGTCGCGAAGGGGAGGCTCTCGCCGCATTGTGCACTCTACGAGGCCTACCTGCCGATCACCCGACAATCTTGGAGGAGCACAGCCACATTGTCCATACCGTGGAGGATGAAGGCAGACATATCGGATCCAACGGGTTCCTTGCCGTCGTGAAAGAAACGTTCCTTGTGCGCTCCAACTTCCGCCGTGTTCAGCTCACTGTTATCGCCTATATCCTAGCCCAATTCTCTGGCGCAAACTCTGTTACCAACTACCTTCCCACAATCTTTGGGTTGATTGGAGTAACAGGCCGGAATACCAAGATCTATTCTTCAGGGCTCTACGCCGTCGCGAAGCTGGTTTGCACCATAGCTGCCTCGCTCTTCTTTGTCGACATGATGGGACGCAGAAAGTCACTTCTGATTGGTGTCACTGTCCAGATGTTCTGCCACTCCTACCTCACAGGCTACCTCAACGTGTTCCGTTCCGAGGGAAACTCCATACCCAAAAGCGCATCTGATGCAGCTATCGCTGCTATCTACGTCCACGCTTTTGGTTGGGCTGTCGGATTGTACACCTTGCCTTACCTCTTCGGAGCCGAACTGTGGCCGAACCGCATTCGATCGTTCGGTGGTGCACTATCTCAATGTTTCCACTGGCTCTTCTACTTTGCCATCACAAAAGCGACACCCAGCCTCTTGAGAAGCATGGACGTCTGGGGAGCGTTCATGTTCTTCGTTGGTTGGTGCATCATAGCTCTAGTGTATACCTTCTTCTTCGTGCCCGAGACAAGTGGACTTAGCCTTGACGACATGGATATTATCTTCTCGCGTCCCATCTATAAGATGCGTCACCCTCTTTCCGCTTCGGGCAATGATATCGAAAAGTGAGTTGGCAGCCTCTTACAGAATATCTGAGTAAATAGCTAACTCTAAAGGAGTGTTGGTGAAAAGGATCATATTTCAGCCGACTCTGGTCATGTGGAGAATGCTAAGAGGTGAAACCCATAAGGGTTAGATTTGACGTGAACGAGGTGTTTTGGGGAATGGAGCTGGCTCGTTGATGATGCAGACAATGTTTGATCCGTCGGTGTCGTTGTGCTCGGTTTCAGATGAATTCTTTCTGTAGTGATTTCTTCGGTGCGATCAAATCCTCATGGACTGGCAACGGGGGTGTAACAACTACTGCCTAGACTTCTCTTGTTGTCTCCAAAGGGAAGTCGCCCCCACTATTGCAAAGAAGACATTCATCACCTTTTTACACCTCAGTAGCATCAAGACTCAAGGTTCTAACACATTAGCGTAACAGCATAGGTCTAGTACGGAAGGTTAGAGGAGTTAAATACCACTTAAGAGGTAGAATATCCTTTTATAATATAATAAGTAATGATTGGGATTGTTTCTGCTCGTATCTATATTATCTAGGGGAAGCAAATAGCTCTCTAGGGTTGTCGACCATGATTTTCCTCCAAGTATCCTCACTCTCTGACCAATTCCGTAGTGATTGCAGGATTTCAGCATTATCTATAGTGCGGAACTCTTCGATTTCAGCGAGTAGCGCAGCGTTGTCTTTGCCTGCTCGAGCTTTGCCTTCTCCGGTGTGCGGCCAGTCACTGGCCCAGATCAAACGCTCGGGGACTTCGCGGAACAATCGGCGGACTATTCCCTCTAGATCATCGTAGCAAGAGTCGGTCCGCAGCGAAGCACGGTATAGACCCGACACTTTAATCCAGGCTCGGCGACTGCGCGCCAGCTTCACAAGACTGTCGAATCCCGCCTGCGATAGTGCCACGTTTGGGTCAGCATTACCGCTGGCAATTCTGGAAGCGCCTAAAAGACCGCCAATATGATCGACAATAATCTCAACAGGTAACTGCAAGATGAAATCGTAGAGTTCTAGCAGAAGAGTTTCAGTGGGGGCTAGCCATAGACATTGACACGGGGGCCTTACCTGACCATACAGCAGCAGGGGCAAATACCTGAAGCCGCCATCCTGGAAGATGCTGTATCTTCTGGGATGCAGTAAGAAGGGTGAGCTTCAGCTGTTCCAAGTTTACACCTTTGCCCGCTGACTGGAGATTTACCCGCAGCCCACGCACGCCAACCTGGTGCATTTGCGCCAAGTCGGCATCGGTGACTTGCAGCACGTCAACTACTGCAATCCCCCGGGCTACAATCTTGGGGTTCTTTTGAAGTTGACACAGTGACTGCAACAAAACTCGGTTATCATTGCCGTAAGGCGATGGCTGAACGAGGACCAAGTTCAGCGGGCTGTCAGAGCTGTTGAGCGTCGAGGAAAAAGCGACCAGGTCCTTTAGAGGCGCATCGGCGGGAGTGTAGGCTCGAGATCCGTCATACGGTCCAACGTTGGGATCAAAAACGTGAACATGGGTGTCGAAGCTCCCTGCAGGTAATAGACTTGTTGAATGGGGCATGTCGAGTGGTGTTGCAAATATGCAAAAAATGACATGAGCTCCGTTTAATCTGAGAAGTAACTACGATTGCAGAACCCCATCCTCATAGATAATCAGTGGCTGATGTAGGTCGGGGGTGTGTCGGGGATCATCAAAGTACCACGTGATCGGAGGAATCCGATGGACATCCCCGCCACTTCGTAACCAGCACTGACGCGTGTTTCTAAATGTCCCCCTCCCGATTCTCCATCTTTCACTATCCTTGCATCAGCCAGATATGGACCCAATCGAAGCTGGAGCTCCCCGATCTCCTTCGGACAACATCGCCTCAATCCCGTCGGCAACTCCGCGACGGCATCTGAAGAGGAATTCGGCAGCATGCGAACGCTGCCGAAGGCGGAAGCAAAAGGTTCACCCTCTCCCCTCCCTGCCTTGCTTTGTGTGAGCATCGGAGCCGTGCTGACCAGCGTAAAAGTGTGATGGGAGATTGCCGTCTTGCGGACCCTGTCTCTTGGTCCAAGCTAGATGCATCCCCTCCGATAGACTAGTCATCCGCCCGGATCCTAATTGTCAATGTGAAGCGCTGAAGCAAAAGGTGCAGGACCTTGAGGGTCAGTTGGAGGCATTGCGCGCCGAGAGAAGCAATGAATCCCGCGGCTGCCTGGAACCATCTCAAGACTTTCCCCAAGAGTGCGGCTCGTCTGTCGTCGACCATGACGATCATGTGTACCGCGGTCGCATACTTCGTCCTACCTTCTCAGGCTCGATCTTGGAACCCGCCTTGCGAGGCAGCCCCTGGCAGCTCTGGGCCGCCGACCAAGACAGTCAATCGTCCCCCACCCCGGTGGACCTCATCGGCGGTCTTCCTGCTGTCCAGTCTGAAGGTCTAGTCGAGATATTCTTTACAAATCGATGGCCGCAGCTACCAGTTCTTCACAAGCCAAGTTTTATCGAAAATGATTTCCTTCCCCTGACAAAAGGCGAGCCGGGCCGTCCACTGTCACCTTTCCGAGTCTACATGGTGCTTGCGATAGCAAGTGCCGAGACAAGCAACTTCAGGGGAGCACAGCAGCAGCATAATTCGCACAATAGTTTCTTCCAGACAGCCATCAGGGACCTTGATTTGGTGTTGGGAGCTGATGACCTGGATTGCATCCAGTGCTTGCTCCTCCTCTGTCTTTATGGAGCAAATGAACCCCAGTCAGTCAATATGTGGTATACGCTTGGGCTGGCCCTTCGCATTGGGCTGGGAATCGACCTTCATCGGGAGGAAAGCTCAAATGCCAGCCAGAGTCTGCTATCCCAGCAAATGGCTCGGCGTCTCTTCTGGTGCATCTACACTATGGATCGAAGCATGTCTATAGCAATGGGTAGACCTCTGAGCATCAACGACTCGGATATCACTGTGCCTTTCCCACTGCAGCTTACCGATGAGCAACTCTGTCACCCGGAGGCGGCCCCCAACATGGTGCAAGATCCTAGAGACATGTCGACCTTCTTGCATGTCATCAAGCTCCGACAGATCAATGCTGCCATCTATGTTTCGCTGCATGCAGCGTCGGGCAACACCACCAAAGATTACGACAGTCTAGATGCCGTCCGACAGGCTCATTACACCAGTCTCAACACATGGCTGGTAACAGCACCGCGCTACGGACCAGGTAGCTGTCTAGCCATGTTGCAAGCGGCAGAGTGGTTCCAAATCGCATACCATTATGCGGTGCTTTCTCTTTATCGCCCATCAAGAGTATTCCCCGTCGGTACAATCTCCGCGCTCAGACTTTGTGCCGATTCTGCCATAAGCCTCATCTCCTGCTACAATACTCTCTATGCCAAAAATCGAATTAGCTACACCTTTGTAGCTTTGAATTCGTTGTTTATGGCAGCGGTTACTATGCTCCATTCCCTGCGATCTAGCTCAGTGATACGCAGCGAGCTGAGTAAAAGTATTGCCGAGGCAAACATTGACATGTGCCAGAGACTTTTGCGAGGCGTGTCGAATGGGCGTTCTGTTGGTGAACGCTGTGCAGTTATTGTCGGGAGGCTCGGAAAGGCCACATTGGATGTTTTTGATCGACCTTCATTGTCTGATGACGAGGTTGATAGAGAGTTTATGTCATGGTTCGGGCTGAAACTACAGCCGTCAGGCCCCGGACAGCTTACTAGCCAAATAGGGCAGCAACTCACACCAAGCATAGATATGCCTTGGAATGACTTGCTAGTTGAGGGGTTTAATATTACAAGTCTTAATTACTTAGACTTTATAGTATAAGTAATATCTATAAGTATTATTATTATTATTATATTATATTATATTAATAAATATAATATATAACTAAGTTTTAAAAATAGTTCTTTATTTATATTATTTTTATTTAATTAATTACTTTTATATTATATATTATATTATATATTAATTTTAATAACATATATATATAGCTTGCGTGACAAACAAGTATGCGTGACACCTATACTGTCACGGCCTTAAGAAAGGTCGCCAGCACGTGACATAAGCGGGCCCCAGACTAACCAATCAAGGATAGATTACTCAGATCGCGCCATGATCCCAATAATCTAGATCAATAGGATCACTAGGTAATCCTTATGATCTAGCATATCACTAAAAAGTATATAGATATATTTATTGCACTTTCCTATATAGTAGCTACCTTAGCTATCAATATAACTTAGTTATACTTAATACCCTTAAGCATATTACTAGACGTGACTTATACCCTCTGCCTTAGAGTATGCCTCCTAATCCTCTGCTAATATAAACCTAGTATAACTAGTTTATCCCTTAGGAAATACCCTCTTGTCACATATTAATAGCTCTTATTCAGTGGATTACCTAGCATTACCCTAAGCAATACTATACTATCGCTAATATATCTAATAATAATACTCTTAGCACCCTAAGCACTAGCCAAGGTTAGCTACCTATATATAATATACCTCCTAGTACCGCGGAGATAATCACCGAGATCTATTAGCTCCGCGCTATAATTAACCAACTTAGGGGATAGGTATAGCAGTAGGCTATATTACTACCGCCGCTACTAGTAATTAACCCTATGCCCGCTAGGGATATTAGAGAAGCGATTAAACTACCTAAGCTAGTATTATTTAATAGAGATGCTAGGGATATTATTTTATTCCTAACTCGCTATAAGGGGTACTTTAAACTCTTTCTAACTAAACTTATAAGCGCTAAGGCAAGGGCCTTATTCGCGGGATAACTTATAGAAGGCACTGCAGCCGCATAGATAGAGCCTATTACTAGGGACTTCCTTTCCCACGAAGAAGTAGACTAAGACTAGGATACTATTAATATTTTCGCGGATTAGAATAACTTCGAAGCCGCCCTAAAGGACGCGTTTAGACTTATAAATAAGGAACGATAGGCAGCCGCGCAGCTATTTACCCTTAACTAGACTAAGTCCTACGCCGCCTACGTAGCCCTATTTAGGTAATTAGCCTCAAAGACTAAATTCGACGACGAATCCCTTATAGAAGTATTCTACCAAGGATTAAAGTCAGAGGTTAAGGACGAACTATATAAGATAGACCGACCTAATAACCTTAATAAATATATCGCAATAGCTATTAAGATCGACGAATGATAGTATGAGAGACGCAAGGAGAAGACCATAGAATAGAATAAGCTAAGAGGGGCGAGTTTTAACCCCTATTTCCCAAACTAATATTAATAATAAAATAACTACAGAAACTAATAATAACCGCGAAGAACCTCCTATAAGACGCACGCTAGACCTATAGAACTAGGAGTAGCCTAGTAAGGACCGAGGGATATTAAGTGCTATTACTACTATAAAAGAGGCCATAAGGCTAATAAGTATAAGAAGAAGTAACATAATATCTAAGAAGGATATTATAAGCCCCGCGAATAGCAAGCACTCCCCAAAGGTAAGAAATAGGTAAGAACTACCTAGGCAAATATAGAACCCTAGATAGCTATCTGGATTACTAGGATACTTAGAATAGCACGGATAGGATATAATAAAATAGGCTTATAACCTAAAGAAATCACTATACCTTACTAATCCGCCTACTTAATAAGGGAATAAGCCAAAGGTAATTATATAATTAGTAATACTATAGGCTAATAACTTTATAAACTAGTATTACCCCTAAAGGCCAGATAATTATACCTTATAGACCTAATAGTTTAGGAACTACTACTAAAACCCTATAGGGAAAGGGGCTAATAAGGAATTTTACTATAATAGTAAACTATCACTATAACTAGATATATTAAACCTAAGCAGGAACCCATAGCGCTAACCTCGGCTCAGTAACCCGCGGAAAGCTAATATAATAGAATACTATATAATAACTAGGCCGAGAAAATAAATAGATACTACGAACCCAGTAACCATAATAACTACTCTATGGGAGCATAGGCATAATAGGAACTTAATGCTATCTAAACCCGCTAATATAAGCGCGACTAATATATAGTGCTATAGGAAGATAATTATAAAATCCTCCTTAAAGAAGAAACCAATTAGTATTACTAGACTAGCTTAGCCGCATAGTTTGTTGGAGAAACAGAACACACCACACCACACAGCCAGATCTTCGCGAATTCCTTTCGTGACCTTTCAAAAGAGGGATCTCACACACTGTCTCGTGATCTCAATAACATAGAAAATAGTAAGGGCAAATGATCAATTGATAGCAATAATGATTACGCCGAGGAAGAAAGCCTGAAGCTCCCCTTTCTCGTCATGATCGATGAAGATGATGATGATGATCAGAGGCCGCGGCCTCTGACCTTTTTCTACGTACAAGAAATTGCCCAACGGCCCAAAACGGCTTAGCACTCATTTTCCCCAACTCACAGCTCCCCACGAGGCTTTGACACCTGTCCTCACGGTCCCAAAAGCCTCGTCAAACTTATCCCCCCCTACTTCACGTGTTGTTCCCATTGCGCCTCACCCAGCGCCGCGCCCGCCACATGACCATTCCAGATCAATTGATCAAGTGTCCCTGCTCTTCTGCCGTTTCTTCATCCTCTCGTCTCGGCTCTCTTTTGACACCGCAGCAGGTGTCCAAGGCTGGGCGGCAGTGGCCAGAATCTCGTCCCACTGCGAGGGTCTCACCATCCCGCCAGGGAGGTGAGTAGCGTAATTGCCGGTCAGCAATCGTTGCGTAGGCCGGCCACGCACCATGCCGAGCCAACTCTTTTCCCCTGGGTTGACTGACATGATCTTTGTCCCCGCCCCAATCGCCTTCCGCTTTGATGCAGCTTCCTCATCGGTCTCGTAGTCTGAGCAAATGAAATCTTCGGCTCCGCGGACGTAAGGTCCTTCTTCGACAACAAAGGGACGCCCGTCTCTAGTTTGGCCCCATCCGTAGTCAATTATCATTTGATCAGACGGACCTGGTGGCTTCTGTCCCGTAGTCGTGTCTTCCACACCCTCAGATGAGGAGGGGCTCCCGGTCTGCTGGTACTCGGAGCCACTGTTCGACGAAGGTCGTGGCCGCTTCGGAGTCCCCAGGGATAGATTACTGAGGGGCTTGCTTGGGGTCCAAGGCTGATCCTTCTGATCAGGAGGTGCAGGAGTCGAGGATTTGTCGGCTTGCTTCTGAACCCTGGGTCTTGGGCCGACCGACTTCTTCATCGGCTTCTTCGTCTTTGGGTCGGGCTCATCGTCGTCAGTCGGGACGACTACCCCCTCTTGGTAGATAGGGAAATTGTCCGTGATCTCCACGCCTCGGTCGGTATACCATTTGATCAGTTGCGCAGGGAGGTCAGGAAATGCGACTCCGGAGTTGAGGACTGCAAATGGCCCTGGCCCTTGGGGAATTTCCACCGTATTGCCTAGACCGGCCCGGGGAATTGAGATCAGTCGGTGGGATTGCCAGTTGCTAATGTGGCTGATATCCCCTCACATCTGCCGGCACATATCCTCCCCAGTCGGTGTAAAGCTGGTCTCGGGACACCGTCTGAGCGAACTCGACCGGACTGTAATTGATCACATCCGCGTAGAGGGATTGCCGCTTTACAAAGACCTTGCTGCGGGTGCTCTTGCGCCAGAAGTAACCGTCCTTGATCCCCAGCTCGTCAAAGATCATAGTCTGGTAGATGCCCTGAATCCCATCCAAGTTGTCATTGTATAGGATGTCTCTGGGCTTTCCCCCTTAGTCCACGAGTCCGGTAGCCAGTCACGGACCAATAGATCAAATGGTTGCGAGGGTACTACCTCGTTCCCGTCAATGTTCAAGGCTGTGGGGGGGACAAATCGTGGCCAACTCGCTTGAAGTCACTCCCACGAGCCCTCTAAGGGTTTGAAAGAGGCAGAACGTGCTGAGGAGACCGCATTCCCATCCCCCTCTCTGTGGAGTCAAGGGAATAGAATGGAAGTTGAAGTGGTATGGTTGACCGGCGCTTGCAAGGTGTTCTCGCCAGGCGATGGAGGCGAGCTTTGCACGGAGCTTCTGATCAGTTGATACAGTATCGAAGTGATAGAAGTCGCCCCCTGACCCTGTCCCATATGAATGTGGTGAAGTGCTTGTTGTACCTGAACCTGAAAAAATCCCACAAAGAATCTTTTTCCCTCTGCAGGCTTCACGCCACCTCCGAATCCCTCCAAAACCCATGTCATGGTTTGTTGGCACTCTCTCTGTAGTCATCGGGGAGGAATGGCGAAGGCTCCTCCCAGTCGGAGTTGTATTCTGGCTTCTTCGCTTGGATGTCGATTTCGTATCGTGCAACTGTAACGACCTTTTCGAGGCCATTCCCAAGCATTCGCAGTACCGCTGAGATCGAGTCATTCAGGAGCATCTCTCCGTCCTTCTCCAGGTCCTGGTGTAAGCGCCACAGAGCTAGCGCATGTTCCCCCCCATGACACATTGTAGGTGGGATTATTGAAGTAGTTCCTCTGGAGCTCATCCTTTCCGAGCTTTGATTTGATCAATTGGCGATCGTCTGTTGTACTGGGGTATTCGAAGGTGGCAGAGTCCCAGTGGTCCCATTCCTGTCGTGGCTGAAAGAAGGGCGGCTGCTCAGATTCATACAACTTCTCGATCGTATCAGGGCTGGTCTCATTCTTCTCGAGGAAGCTTCCTGCTCCTCCAAAGTGATTGACCCGAGCCACTAGGTAGGCCATCTTCCCTTTCTTCATGAACCGCGAGTGGTCAACGGGGGCGAAGAAGACGGTTGGTTGCGTGAGTGGAGGCATCTTGAAGGTTCAAAGTGTACTCGAGGGTGTAGAGTTGTCGCTGTGGGAAGGTCTTTTCGTTGATTCGTGTGTGGTATGCGCAGTGTATGGTTCTCGTGTAGTTGCGCTTCGTATGATCAAATGGAAAGGCGGTCGATCGGTCTTTTAAGCTCGTCGGTTCCGGGGTGCGAAGGGCTAATCCCAAGGTCGGTCACTGGTCTGCGCTGATCTCGCTGTTGTTGGATAAAGAATGTTGTTTTGTCAGGGGAGTAGATGCGTGCTCTTGAACAGGCGGAAAGGAGGCTTTGTGTTCTGATCAAATGGTCGGCGCGGGTGATTGTGAACAAGGAGCGGATGTGTCTTTGTGTCTCGAGGAAAGTGAATGAAGGGTCGGTTTGTGTGCGAGGTGTGAAAGAAGGCTGGTGTGTTGTTCTCCTCTTGTGAGGCTGTCCAGCTCTTTTGTTGTGTGCAGAGGGCGACTGTGAATCACAGCCTTCCACTCAGAGGTCACCTGAACACGCCGCTCCTCTTACTTCACACATTTTGACCTTACACGCATATAACTCTTGTGTGCTCCTCATTTTCTCATTCTCCTCTCTTTCAACTTCACCACTCTTGCCTGCGCTTTTGATCAATCGATTCACCATGTCTGCACAGACTCCTCACGAGATCCTCGCCAACAAGCGACGGAACGTCCTTCCCAACATTCGGACTCTCGCTCGGCCTCAGCTCTCTCACACTGACTTCCAGAGGGGCACCTCCTCTCAGTGGAGTGACCGTGGCGGTTTCAAGGTGACTCCTGCAGAGGCCCAGACGGCCAACCTCCCCAGGGCTAGTTCCCGTATCCTCTCTGCTCTCGATAGCCTTTCTGACCAAATGATCAAACAGGTCCACGAGTGCCTCAGGGTCTGGATCTGTTCTCGCTTCGCCCTTGACCGAGATGGCTTCCCTCTGTATGTCGAGCTCGCTTTTTGACGACACGGGCCGTGAGAACCCAAAGGCCATCGCGAAACGTTTCTTTGAGCGCTGCGGCGCTCCCGATGCTGTCATGAGAGAGCTCATTTCGCTGATACCGAATCGTTCCCTCCAGACCATCTACATCCCTGCCGACTTTGCCCATCCCCGTGGATGGTTCTTCAAGCAATTGATCACTCGCCCAGAGCACCGGAAAGCTCTTGGGATCGCCCTCCTCGGGTTCCGCAACCCCATCTTCTGTCGACACTGCTGCCAGTCCTACTTGACCAACATCAGCTGGAACAAGGAGCATATCCTTTACCCCTTCTCATCTTGCGTCTCGATCAAGGGTTTCATGGGCGGGAAGTGTGCCAACTGCGTTTGGCACCAGAAGCCTTGCGAGTGGGAGTTTCTGCCTGGGTACCAGCCAAAATCCGCCACTGAGGGTCCTTTGGACTGGCCTCTGCAGGGGAAGGATACTCCAAAGGATTCGTCCGATGAGGTTGGAATTGATCAATTGAATCGGGTGTCTTGTCCTCGCATTTCCTGCCTGTACCCTTCCGAGGATGGGAATCAAGAGCAGGACCGTCAGCTTCTCCAGGGGATGCGCCAACTGGCTCTTGATGAGAAGGCTGACCCTTCTGGGTTCTGGAAGGGGTTGGATTTTGGGTCCTAGGAGCTTTCCCGCTGAGGGATGAATTTTGAGCGTGGTAAGGAGTTGTCGTTTTTGCTTGACCAATGGTAGGGTCTGGCTTTGTGTCCATAGTTGCTTTCAATTGATCATTTGCCTCCATCTGTTCCTAATCTCCCTATCGAGTCCTTTGTCTAGTTTTGGTTGTCTTCTGCGGGCTTTGTGTCGAGCTTATTTCTCAATGAACAATAAATTCGAGTGTTGCGTCTGAATTGTCGTGGACTGTGTCGCGGTTGTCTCTTGCAGTGTCCCGCCTGTCCTGGACAGCGTCCTCTGTGTCTTGGGCGGTGTCTCTGGTGTCTGATCAAATGATCTGTGTGTCTCTCGTAAAATGAATGCCCGGATTTGTTGAAAATTCCGGTGGTTGTGTTGTGGTACTAAAACTTTCTCCTCCGTCTCGTCCTTCCCCCCACTAGAAACCTAAGGATCCTCACAGGTTTCTAGTGCCACCCCTCTTTCCTCTTCGTTTCATTTCAGAGGCTTTCATACTGAGCAGCTTGCTCAGCAGTGAGGCCTGGAAGTTGCACTTCTATGCGTACTGGAGTGTTTCTCCTCGGGTATGGCATCTCACTTTTTTTCGCCAAGATCCTCCTCCCCCACTATCTTCCTCCTCACTTCCATCATCGCTTGCTTGATCAACCATTTGATCATTCGCTGCTTTCTTGCTTCTCGTTACCCGCATGTTCTCTTTGTCTCCGCTTCCCTCTGAACTTTCTTTCTCCTCTTTGAGCTTCTTGAGGACTTCCTCTTCATCTGACTCCCCTTCCCACCAGCCATTTTCGTCCTTCACGAATTTCTTCAGGTGATCCCCATGGATAGATTTTGTGATCTCGTAACCATCAAGTGTCTCGAGCTTGTAGTGATTCGCCCCGTCATAATGTTTAAAGATACGAAATGGGCCATACCACTTGCGTGCCATCTTCATTTTTTGTCGACATATCATTTGATCGGGGAACGTCGAATCTCAATACCAAATCCCCAACCTTCAGAGGGGTCTTTCTCAACCTGTGGACGTTCTTCTCGTTCTGCTTCTTCGCAACTTTCGCCCTGAATGCACCAATCTTTTTGCCGCGCTGCTTCTACGTCTTCACCTTTTCTTTCAAGGATTCTGACCCTCGCAAGGATGAGGTCGTCTGCCGTAGACACTTCATCCCAATTGATCAATCGCCAAGTGGGAAGATCAACCTCCAGGGGGTACGCTGGCTCCCATCCGTGGATGAGATAGAAAGGAGAGTGTCCGTGTGGTGCTTTCGCAGCTGTTCTGTCGGCGAAAAGCGCTCTCTCTAGGTTGTCGTACCATCTTGGCTTCCCTTTTCTTTCCATCTTCCTTAAAGCCATCGAAATAGAGTAGTGCCCTCTCTCATTGATGCCATTAGCTTTGGGGTTATACGGAGACGTGACGATCTGCCGTATTCCCAATTCCTCGAGCAAGGGTGGAAATTCCTTCTTGAATTCGGGCCCACCATCCACTACTGCCACAGAAATCATGCCAAATCGGTAGACAAGGTTGGCCGCAAAGCGCCTCAGTGCTTTGGCCGTGATCTTCTTCAGAGGGATCGCTTCCACCCATCCTGTCATATCGCATCTTGCCTCCGCGAGGTACTTAAACCCTTGGTCTAGTGGCATATACTGGCAGTCGAAATGAACCTTGATCATGGGATCAAATGGTTTAGTGTGCTGGACGGCCTCTAATGGCCTCCAAGGAGCGTGGGCTTGACAGGTGGGGCAGCACCGTACTGCTTCGGAGACCTGGTTCCACATGCCATTCCAGAAATATCTCCTCTTCGCAAGGTTGTAGGTCACTTCCCTGCCCTTGTGACCGCTGTCGAAGTGATACGATTTGATCAACTTCTTCTGCATCTCCGGGTCATCTACCACCAGCAGAGGTGAATCGTAGTCCCGTTTTGCTCGCTTCCAAAGTCGTCGTCCTTGAACAAAGAAAGAAAGAGCCTTTCTTTTTGAACCATTGTAGTTGTGAACGAGTCAGCCCCTCAGGCTTCTCAAAGGTGCACAGGTATTTGGCTATATCCCTATGCTCTTGAGAGTAGACGCCATCCAGGACGTCAGGTTCCCCGTTGACGTGAACTATGTTGAGGTGGAGGTCAACGAAGTCTTCAATATCTCCTTCAACTTGCGCGTCCAGTTGATCAGATGGTCCCGCATGCTTTCGTGACAATCCGTCAGCCACGCGGTTCTTCTTTCCGGGTACGTGTCTGACTGTAAAATCAAAGAGAAGAAGGTAACTGATCCATCTCAAGACGAGGGAACCGGGCACGTCGTCTGCTTTGCCGTTGATTTGGTGGACCAATACTTGCGAATCAGTCTCAAGGACAAAGGGAATGCCATAGATCATGCCCCTAAGGCGGCGGAAGGCATAGAGGACCGCCCTGCACTCTCTCTTTGTCGCGTCGTACTTAGTTTCGGCTGGGTTCCATAATCCGGATTCGAATCGAATTGGTTTCCTTTTTCCCATCGATCACCTGCATTAAAACGCATCCCCCAGCCTAAAAGGCTTGCGTCGACCATGAGGATCACCTCCCCAGCTTCCTCGGAGTAGTTAAGAGTGATAAGGATCGGCGGTGCCGTGATCCTCTTCTTCAATGTCTCCATGGCCTCTTTTTTGGTCTGCTCCCCAGACAAACTCGGCGTCTTTCTTCAGCAGATCCGTCAAAGCCTTCGCAATCCATGCGAACCATTTGATCCATTGGCGATAGTATCCCACAATGCCAAGGAAGGACCTTACCTCCCCCTACGTCGAAGCAGTCTTCCCACTCCAAAATTTTCACAACCTTCCTCTCTTCTGGCTTCCTCCCGTAGGTCCCACAGAGGTAGCCAGTAACCACTGCCGTTTTTTCTGCAAAACTGAGACTTCTGGCCTGCAACCGTGCAGCCTGATAGCTCAATGTTCACTAGCACTTTATCGAGGTTGATCAAGTGCTCCAGAACAAAGCGGCGTATTCCTGGGGCTGCCTCCTCCCCACCGTAGTCCGTTGTAGGTCCCCTGACGCAGATATCGTCTAGGAAGGACCGACAGACGTCAGGGATCAGGTCTCTCAAGATTCGGAGGATGTTTCGGGTGAACTGGGCGACTGAGTTTGTGGCTCCTTGCGGCAGCGTGCACATTCTTAGTAATCCAATTGGCGTCATGAAACTAGTCAAGTCTCTGCTGACCTCCGCTAGTTCCATCTGATCATATCCTGAAAAGAAATCCAGGAGTGACAGCATCCTGCACATGGCAAAGTCTGCAGAGAACTCATCGCAGCCTGGAGGGATAAGGCTGTCCCGTATTGTGTGTTTGTTCATCAATGTAGCCGAATTGATCAATCGAAACTGACCGTCCTTTTTCTGAACAAGGAAGAATGGGTTCCTATAGGGGCCATGACCTTCTTCGAGGATTCCTCTCTCCATCCGGGTTCTCAGGAGTTTGATAACCTCCTTCTCGCACCCTTTGGGGATAGGTATGCCTTTTGCTTGCCAGGCCTTGTGCTCAACCACCCTGATGACCTGCGGCGGTGCGACGAGTGGGTCAAGTTTTCCGCACTCTGAAAATTCCCATGCAAGTGCCGCTTCTCTGTTGTACATGATCTCGAGGAATACATCCAATTCTTCGCGCGTGAGGGTGCCATCCACTTGATCAATTAGTCCTTGGAGTCGCTCTTTGTAGATCCGGGTTCCTCGTTTGATGTCTGAGAATTTTGGCGTGATCCAATCTCGGTATTTCGAATCCTCTTGCAACTTCTCCTTTGCCTTCTCCCACTTTTTGGCTTTCCATTCTGGGTCACCTTCTGGGGTAGATCCATCTGACGGAACGTCATCTCTCGGTGGATCTTGACGCCTTTCTTTTTGTAGAGAGTATTGACCAAGATTTCTTCCAACTTGCTCCGGTCAGGCGGGTCTTTTCCTTTCCGTATTTCATACTTCTTTCTTGCCCATTTTCTGATCAAATGGTTTGCATCCTCAAGGGCCACATGATATTGCCTGATCGTCTCTGCTTTGACAATACCGATCACCTCCTCCCCCGACTCCCGACTCAACCACCGTAGTGACGTCGGGACGTCGTCCGGTTCCAAACCACTCTCCCAGTCAACCTCAGGTTTGGAGAGAAGGTTGACGTTTATTTTAGCGGCACGCTGTTGTCCACGCCGTAAGTTGGGGCCTCCCACTTGATGGACCCTGCAGCCGGGGTGACGACACGGGTGTTGCCTAGTTGGCATCGGAGGAGCATAGAACCGTCTCTTGTCGAATGATCAAATGATACTCGCCGAGCGGACGAATGGCATGCCGAGGATGAAGGGAATTGAGATTCCCTTTGAGGGCGCCACGTACATCCTCTGCTGGATCCATACATTGCCGAGGTACAGTCGAACAGTAGTCTGGCCTAGCATGGTGATTTGGTCCTGGGAGAAAGACGTGGTTGAGGCACGGGCTGGAGCAACTTTGAGGCCGCAGGCTTTTTTGCAAGCTCCTGCGAAATGATGTTCCCTTCGGAGCCTGTATCCACCATGGCTTCGATGACCTTGCCCTCCGGATTATCGAGTCTCACAAGAATGCGAGGTAGTTCCTGGGACTGGGCGACTCTCTTGCTTTGGCCCTCGTCCATCAGTTCGATGTTATTAACCATCTGATCAGTCGGTTCTCTTTCCTTGGCTGTGGGCGTGGTCTTCCCTGAGGTCT
This sequence comes from Fusarium keratoplasticum, assembly GCF_025433545.1. Taxonomy (NCBI): domain Eukaryota; kingdom Fungi; phylum Ascomycota; class Sordariomycetes; order Hypocreales; family Nectriaceae; genus Fusarium; species Fusarium keratoplasticum. The sequence goes on from NC_070534.1 coordinate 137,066, forward strand.
CCGTCTTGTTCTGACGAACCTCCACCGTCTTTGTCTCTTCGTCCGTTGTGCCCGCGTCGGTTGTGACGATATAGTCTCCGGGCTGAAGGTCCTTCGTATTATCATCGGTTCGGTCGGTTTGGCTTACTTCGTCGATGAGAATTACGTTCACGCCGGCTCTCTCGCTGATCGCTGTCCAGTAGGCCTCTCCCCAGTCTTGTTCACCAACTTGGACCGCATTGGCGCCGTTGGCCTTTTGATCAGATGGTCCCCGCCCTTCTCCGGTGGTATACGGCGCGGGTTCGATGTAGGTGATCTGTTCCACGCTGTTAGCAATGTCTTGGCAATCTTCCGCTACCTCTCTGCCTAGTTGGGGCAGCAATGTGAATAGCTTATCAGCTGGAATCGAGATCTTCTTCGTTCGAAAGTCATCTCTCAGCTCCTGTATGATTGAAGCCTGCTTTTCCTCAAGCGTTTGAAACCTCTGGCTCTTCTCTTTGCCTGTAGCGGCTGGTTTCTCAATTGGAGTCGACTTCCTGATCGGCTGAGCAGCTTCTTGCACTTCAGTGATATCTTCGACATGGACCCTCTTCCTTGCATTGGCGTTGACGGCGACAGTCGTAGTGGTAAGCGTCTGAGGCGCCCCCTGCTTGATCAAATGGTGTGGGGTCTTCGTTGACCAAGATCACATTAGTGGAGGTTCCAGGCGGCGGGTTCTGGCTGTCCAGGATATCTCGGTCCCCACGCGTAATTTCCTTAGGCAATCGATCAAACCCTTCTGGGGACTTATACTTCGGGCGGTAGAGATCCAAGGCCTCGGGGTTCTTCCGTATGAAATCGTCAATGATGTTGTTCTCGGCTGGGTTGGTGTGAACCTGAGCCCGGCTTTGTTATGTTGTTCAAGCCGCCTCACCAGTGGGTGTAAATCTGATTCCGGGAAGCGCATCAACCAGTTGTGGACGAGCTTTCGGACTCGAACTTCTTGAATTGGTACACAAGATTCGGCGGCAGCATTGCATCACCCCTTCCGAGGAGGGCCGCTCCACCTTGAGGGTCGTAACTCGCGATACCGGCGCTTTTATCATAGGCCAGGTCAGCACAGGTGTCGGGAAAATGGTTTCTTCCTGCGCAATACCAACACGCCATGTTGTTTTGGTAGCCACCTCGCCCCGATCCGTAGGCCGCGTATGTGTAGAGATTCTCGTGGTTCTGAGGTTGATCAATTGATACGGCGTTTGTCCTGAAGGGTTGGCTCGTCCCCGTGGCAGCCTGCCTGTCGTTCTCCCTCTGGATGATCTGAGCGAGCTGTAGCTGTGTCTCCTGCCCTTTCGCCAGATTGATCGAGAGCTGGGTCAATTGCGCGGTAAGGTCGTCGATCTTCGAGTTGGTCACTTCGTCGGGCTCCTTTCTCAGGATCCTAGGGGTCTTGGTGCTTTTCGTGGAGGGGCTGGAGTTCCTTGGAGGGGTCGGGGCCCAGGTGACCTTGCGAGTATCATCTTCGTTTCTAGAGCGGTGGGTCTTCCTGATCTCGATCTTGTTCTCGCAGTACCGTTTGATCATATCCGTAAGGTCATGGTAGTTCATGATGGTGAGTTCCCTGACGCCTTTGTTGTGCCTTTCGCAGATCCCATCAATGACCTCCTCAGGCAGTGCTTTGTAGATGGCTCGGGACTGCGTGCGGGAGTCCATCCAATTCTTATCGGTCTGTTTGAAGAGATACTGATGTTCATTCAACCATTTAATAATGGCGTGAAAGTCAACCTTCAGTCGGACCTCATTGAGTATTTCAAGCTTCTCTTCGACCGTTTCGGTTTGATCGGAGTCATCGTTCGCAAAGGACTCCTTCAGTTTCTCTTGGGCCTCTTTCCAGTCGAAGCCTTCCATAGCTTGCCGGACTTCTCTCTTCATCTCGGGGTCGGTGTATGATTCAAAGAGTCCCGGCTTTTTGTCTTCAGAAATATTCATGAGTTCTGCTTGCTGGTTGAAGTTTCGCAGGTACTCAGTCACATCTTTCCCTTTGAAGGCAGGGAGTGGGTGGAGCGGGATCGCAAACGAAGGACCATTTGATCCTTTGGTCATGAGTTCCTGGAACAGGTTGAAGAGGGCCTTGTTGACCGTCGCCTCGGTGTCGTTCTTGGCCTCCGTGCTTTGGCCAGTGTCGCTCTTTGGCACGGTATCAAGGCTTTTGTCGTTCTGAGCCATCGGTACGATATCTGTGGTTGTCGTTGTTTGATCAGATGATTCCGAGTCGTTGCAATGTTTTTCCTTGCAATTCGCGCCTTTGAGAGGGTCGGGGGATCCCGTCCTGGGGGTTTCCTCGAATGCCGTCAGGATCAGGATGAGAGCAGTGAGTATTTCGCTTCTCGTAAGCCACCAGGCAAGCATTCCGATGATGAGGGCCTTCCATTGTCGCGTCGTAAGCGTCTTCATGAGCAGTTCCGGTGGAGGTGGCCTGCTAGCTCCGGTGAAGGGAGGTCCCTTCTGCGCTAGCCATGGGTTCACGATGTCTTCCTTTTCCGTATCCGTAGTAGGTGGGTCCCTTCTGCAACCGGCATTTGCTTTGTGTGGGGCACGGGAAGGGTCCATGTTGACTTCGATTGTCCGGGGTAATCTGATCAAATGATTCTAATCTTTTGGCGGTCAGGGGAAAGGCGGAATCGAGCCGTGGCTAATTTCGATACCGGCTGGGCGATTTTCAGGGTCCTCCTAATCGCCCGCTTCGTCTTTTTCGTCGCAATTCTTCAATATCTCGCGTTTCTTGATCTCGTGGAGGTGGTTGTGTTTATAGTCCATTGATTGGCAGCGTAGGAGTGCGCTCTCTTGTCTGATCAATCGGTTTTAACCAACTCTGGTATATACCAATCGTCAGAAAAGCAAGAGTATCAAAAATCCTGTGTGGGGGCACCAGATTTGTTGGAGAAACAGAACACACCACACCACACAGCCAGATCTTCGCGAATTCCTTTCGTGACCTTTCAAAAGAGGGATCTCACACACTGTCTCGTGATCTCAATAACATAGAAAATAGTAAGGGCAAATGATCAATTGATAGCAATAATGATTACGCCGAGGAAGAAAGCCTGAAGCTCCCCTTTCTCGTCATGATCGATGAAGATGATGATGATGATCAGAGGCCGCGGCCTCTGACCTTTTTCTACGTACAAGAAATTGCCCAACGGCCCAAAACGGCTTAGCACTCATTTTCCCCAACTCAATAGCATATCTAGCTAGCTAAAAAATAATAAAATATTAATAATATAAAAGATATCTATATCCGAGTATATTATAAGGAACTAGCTATAAACCCTTAATAGCTAGAACCACGGCTTAACTTATTAGACGACCTATATATTATACCTATATACCTATAATACAAAGAAATCTCTTAGGTATTATATAGGGACTACCTTTATAGCATATATATCGCCGATAAATAATAAAACGACTATTTTCTAGTCCTACTACTATAGCTAAATACTAGGCCTTACTTAGCCTATGAAACCTATTAATATAAGGTCAATAAGTAATACAAAGGACTTAGTATCGCTACGCTATGTTTTTATCCCACTAAGGAAGGGACTATTAGCCTAGAATAATAGATTATTATCGCTATATAGCGAATTATTATAGAGTAAGAGGAAGCACTAAATAGAAGCTACCCTAATACAGAAGTAACCCTCTATTGCGAAGAAATATATCCACAATACGGATAAGAGGTACTAGCTATATATAACCGACTAGAATATATAGCAAAAGAAGGATTTAATTTCCTTACTCACTAAGGAAATGCTATTAATAAAAAATAATATAAAGGCATCTAATTATACCTCTAGAAAGACTATAGACCCACCGATAAGGTTCTATAAGAATATGCTAATTATATTAGGCGAGGAGACCTCAATAAGGTCCACCTAGAGCCACCACGAGAAGACTATACCTATTAAGATAAAAGAAATAAGATAATAGAATAAAGCTACTAGGAATAGGTTAATAGCTAAGTAAATAACTATAACTACGAAGTATACGCGAATAGCGAGTATAAATTCAATTACCTTAGCTATGCTATCGAGAAGTTAAAAAACTAGATACCCTATCCGGCATAGGGTAATAGATAGATAAATATGGGAAAAAGCTACCCTAGAAGGCCCTTTACTCTATGAACAGAGTATATAGGCGATAATACCTAGAATTAAAAGTATAAGTCAAGGGAGAATAATTAAATACTTTAATAGATAGTAAAGCTAAGTAAAATTACTTTAACCCGACCACGGCGAATAGGCTTAAGCTACTATAGAAGCATAAGTAGGCGCCCTATATAATTACTAACTTAGAGGGAACCCTTTTTAATTATAATAATAGAGTTATCTAATATAAGATTAATTACCTTAAGGTCTTTATTAAAAAAAAAAACTAAGGGATTTTATTTAATATAATACTAAATAAGTACTATGACCTTATACTTAGGTACCTATAGTTATAATATTATAACTTATATTTTGACTAAAGAACTAGCTAGGTATTCTCTTTTAATAATAAGGTACTCTTCATAATAAATAATAACTTAGGATATAATATAAGATCTTAAACTCCTACTAAAGATATTAGAGAAGTTAGGTAAAGGCAAACCCGAGATACCTCTCTACCTAAAGGAATATAATATAAATACTATAATAGATAAAAACAATAGAATTAGCAAATAATTATATATATTATAAAATAATTTCGTAAATTAGAAGAGAACCTAGAATAAATTAAGGAGATACTAGAAGAAAAATAACTTAAGAATATCTCACTATAATACTATATCTATAAGAAACTCTTCGCAAAAGAACTCAAGATAGGATTACCTAAATATATATATTATAACTTAGAAATTAAGTTTATAGATAGGAAGTAACCTAGCTTTAATAAACTCTACCTACTTAACGAAGCATAACTACTAATATTAAAAGAATATATCAAAGATATATTATAAAAAGGATATATTAGGGAAAGTAAGTTACCTATTAGATACCCCGTTATATTTATTCTAAAAAAGAATAATAAGCTTTAACTCTACGTCGACTTTCAAATACTTAATACTATAACTATTAAAGACTATACGCCGCTATTACTTATTAGCGAGCTAAAGGACTAACTATTTAGAATAAAGTATTTTACTATACTTAACCTCAAAGGAGCCTATAACCTCATCCGTATTAAAGAAGGGCATAAATAAAAAACTACTTTTTATACTAAATATAGACTATTTAAGTACCTTATTATGCCTTTTAGACTTATTAATACACCTATGGCATTTTAATAAATAATTAATAATATGCTATAAAAACATCTAGATATATTTATTATATATTACCTAGATAATATCCTTATCTTCTCTAAAATAAAGGAAAAATATATAAAATATATCTATAAGGTATTATAAATACTATAAGATACTAAGTTACTAATAAAACCTAAAAAAAGTAAGTTCTATGCCTTAGAAGTAGAATTCCTTAGATATATTATCTCCCATAATAAAATATATATAGACCCTAAGAAGGTCTTAGTAATTAAAAAATAAAAGGAACTAATAAACATTAAGGAAATATAAGCCTTCCTAGGTTTCACTAATTATTACTATAAGTTTCTTAAGCGATTTAGGAAGATTACTATATTATTAATTAACCTTATAAAGAAAGATAAAATATTTATATTTAGGACTAGAGCTAAAGAAGCCTTTAATAAAATCAAGGAGCTTATCCTAAGCGAACTAGTACTTAAGATATTCGACCTATCTCGATAAATCGAACTTAAAATAAATACCTTAGACTTCGCGCTAGGTACCTAGATCAGATAGCAAGATAATAAAGGACTTCTATACCCTATTATATTCTACTCCCATAAGTTATACAGGGCAGAACTTAACTACCTTATCTATAATAAAGAATTCCTTATAATAATTAATACCTTTAAGGAATTCTAATACTACCTACTAGGGAGTAAGCACTAGATTAAGATATATATAGACTATAAGAATATTACCTACTTCGCGAGAACCTAAGAACTCAATAGATAATAATTATAATACGCTAAATACCTATTAGAATTTAACTATATTATTATCTATATTAAAGGAATAGAGAATAGACGAGCTAATACTATTAGCCGATGACCTAACCTTAATACTAGAAAGATTAAGGCAAAAGAATAACTCCTATAATTTATATAAGAAGGATACCTTAAATAATAGATAATTACCTACCTTAGATAATAGGCACTCCTATACTACTTAATAAATAAATAGAAAAATAAAATCATCGCCGATATTACTATTAAAGAACTTAGGAGACTTATTATCCGATAAGCAGACTAGGTAGGAAGCTAATAAGAGATAATTACCTACTAGAAACGCATCTTTATACTATAGAAATATATAGAAGAATTCATCGAATACTATTATTAGACTATGAAATATAATAAGAAGCTTAATAATAGAGATTTCTAGGAAATAATATATCGCTACTTTAATTAGGAAGACCTTAACGCGGGACCAAGCAGTTATATATACTATAAAACCTGCCGAGAAAACTAATAGCTAACCTAACGAAAGATAAATACAAACACCAAACAGAGCGATGGGCTAATACCCCTACTAGAATACCTCCAGCTCATCCATAGCTATAAGAAATAAATCATTGACTTTATAGATTATGCTAGGGGCTATGACCAAAGGGAAGATAGACTCCTTATATACTAAGGAGGAATCACTATTCCTAACGAAGTATTTAAACTAATCTTTAGATATTATCACGACTTATTCCCCTATGATAGAAATTACTAGCTAATATTTAAATAAATAAACCATATCTATAACGACTATTAGTTTAAATAAAAAATTAAATAATAGATGCGGAAATATATAAAATATAACCCTAATATTAAACCTATTACCTACGAATAAAGTAAGATCACGGGAATACCTCACCGAGTTATTAAAATAACCTATGCAATAGAATAAGGTAATCTACTCCTAAAATAAATTTAATAATATAATAAATAACTCCTAGATAATAAGAAAATAGATAAATAATAAGTCCTAAACGAGCTATAATATGACCTTATACGCGAAATCTATAAATACTAACTATATAGCCACTAAGGAATTAATAGAACCCTAGAATAAATTAAGATAATATTTACTTTCCCTAATATAAAGAAAATTATTTTAATAATTATTAATTAATGCGACCTCTATATAAAAACTAAGATATAACGCTATAAACCCTACGGAAAACTATAACTACTCCCGGTTATAAAATAACTATAGGATTTAATTACTATAGATTTTATTACTAAATTACCCCTATTAGAAGAACTAGCTATTAGAAACTTCTATAATAGTATTTTTATTATTATAGATAGACTTATGAAATTTTCCTATTTTATACCCTATAAAGAGTTAATAATAGCTAAAGAATTCGCCTACCTATTTTACTTTTATATTACTAAGATATATAGCATACTACTCGAAATTATTATAGACTAAGGATTACTATTTACTTTAAAATTCTAGTAAAGCCTAATAGGATACTTAGGAATTAACTATAAACTCTCTATTATATACTATAAGGAGATAGATAGATAGATAGAACATATAAACTAAATACTAGAATAATACCTCCGATACTATATTAACCATAAATAAATTAATTAGGTTAAAAAACTACTAGTTATATAACTAGCTTATAATATAGCTATAAATAAAAGCATAAAGATTATATTAGCCTATACTAATTTTAGATTTACGCTAGATATATACTAATAAATACGAGATATTATTATTAACCTTAAAGCTATCCTTACTAGTGACTAGCTAAAAAATCTATATAAAGAAATATAGATAGAACTCGAGTTTATTAGAAATAGAATAATAAGTTATATTAATAAGAAAAGGATTAAGGGACTAACCTTCTCGGAGGGGGATATAATCTACCTCGCGATAAAAAACATTAAAATAAAATAATAAAATAAAAAACTTAACTATAAATATATTAGACTATATAAAATTAAGTAGAAAATCTTAAAATATAACTATAAACTAGACTTACTACCTAAGGTTAAGCTCTACCTAATCTTTTATATTTTATTACTTAAATTAGTATAAAATACTATCTAAGTCAAAACTAGTAATAAACTAAAAACCAAAGTTAACAGACTAGAAGAATATATTATAGAAGCTATCCTCGATATAAACAAAGTCAATAATAAAATAATATATTTTATTAAATAGAAAAACTACCTAGACTTAGAAAATACCTAGGAACCCCTAGAGCACCTCACTAATACATAATGCCTTTTAAAGGACTTCTACTAACGACGACGAGATCTAACTTATCTAAACCTAAGGCAGACTAATTAATAATACTAAACGCGCCACTCGCCTATAAGTTGCCCACCGCCTACTACTCGGCGATAAGTACCTCCTCCTAGGAATAAACCCTATCCTCCTTGTCTAATTCCCGTATCCCCCGAGAAAAAAGCTAGGAACCCCGCTCACGAAGTAAATAATGCTACTTCCTTAGACGAGCTAAATGAGCCAGGGTCTCTTATAACTTATCCTTAGCCTTCTCGATATCTATATCTACCTTGCGCTAAGTATTAAGGTTTTTAGAAACTAGGACCCCGGGAATTAGCTAAATATAGAGTTAACCGGTAGGGAAGCATAACTTACGAAAAGACAATATATTAGTACCGTTATAAGACTAACCGCGATAAATATACTCTTAGTAATGAGTAGAACCCGCTATTATCCGATAGACCTTCTAGGCCTAAAAATACGATAAGTAAGGCATAGTATTAAACCCCTTAGTATTAAAACGAGAAACTAGAAGGGAATACTATATGGATTTCTTTAATTTAGAAATATAACCTAATATCTTATTAGTAAGAATTTTTAAGGAATTAAGTTAGTCACTCACCGATAATAGGCTATAGATATAGCCTTGAGGATAAGACTAATAGAGGGGAAGTCTCGTATTATGGCCTTAAGAAAGGTCGCTAGCACGTAATATAAGCGGGCCCTAGACTAACTAATTAAGGATAGATTACTTAGATCGCGCTGTGATCCTAATAATCTAGATCAATAGGATCACTAGGTGATCCTTATAATCTAGCATATCACTAAAAAGTATATAGATATATTTATTATACTTTCCTATATAGTAGCTACCTTAGCTATTAATATAACTTGGTTATACTTAATACCCTTGAGTATATTACTAGACGTGACTTATATCCTCTGCCTTAGAGTATGCCTCCTAATCCTCTGCTAATATAAACCCAGTACGACCGGTTTATCCCTTGGGAAATACCCTCTCGTTATATATATTGTGTACCTAAAAGCGCTAAACCTTAGGTCTATAAAAATAGCTAGAAATTAGCTATGAATAAAAAAAAAGTATTTTTAGTTATTTAATAAGTAATAAAACTATATATAATTTTCTTAGGTTTTTAAAAAATATTATTTATATATAAATAGCTAAGTACATAGTGAGTTGGGGAAAATGAGTGCTAAGCCGTTTTGGGCCGTTGGGCAATTTCTTATATGTAGAAAAAGGTCAGAGGCCGCGGCCTCTGATCATTATTATTATCTTCATCGATCATGACGAGAAAGGGGAGCTTCAGGCTTTCTTCCTCGGCGTAATTATTATTACTATTAATTAATCATTTGCCCTTACTATTTTCTATGTTATTGAGATCACGAGACAGTGTGTGAGATCCCTCTTTTGAAAGGTCACGAAAGGAATTCGCGAAGATCTGGCTGTGTGGTGTGGTGTGTTCTGTTTCTCCAACAAATCTGGTGCCCCCACACAGGATTTTTGATACTCTTGCTTTTCTGACGATTGGTATATACCAGAGTTGGTTAAAACCGATTGATCAGACAAGAGAGCGCACTCCTACGCTGCCAATCAATGGACTATAAACACAACCACCTCCACGAGATCAAGAAACGCGAGATATTGAAGAATTGCGACGAAAAAGACGAAGCGGGCGATTAGGAGGACCCTGAAAATCGCCCAGCCGGTATCGAAATTAGCCACGGCTCGATTCCGCCTTTCCCCTGACCGCCAAAAGATTAGAATCATTTGATCAGATTACCCCGGACAATCGAAGTCAACATGGACCCTTCCCGTGCCCCACACAAAGCAAATGCCGGTTGCAGAAGGGACCCACCTACTACGGATACGGAAAAGGAAGACATCGTGAACCCATGGCTAGCGCAGAAGGGACCTCCCTTCACCGGAGCTAGCAGGCCACCTCCACCGGAACTGCTCATGAAGACGCTTACGACGCGACAATGGAAGGCCCTCATCATCGGAATGCTTGCCTGGTGGCTTACGAGAAGCGAAATACTCACTGCTCTCATCCTGATCCTGACGGCATTCGAGGAAACCCCCAGGACGGGATCCCCCGACCCTCTCAAAGGCGCGAATTGCAAGGAAAAACATTGCAACGACTCGGAATCATCTGATCAAACAACGACAACCACAGATATCGTACCGATGGCTCAGAATGACAAAAGCCTTGATACCATGCCAAAGAGCGATACTAGCTAAAGCATGGAGGCCAAGAACGACACCGAGGCGACGGTCAACAAGGCCCTCTTCAACCTATTCCAGGAACTCATAACCAAAGGATCAAATGGTCCTTCATTTGCGATCCCGCTCCACCCACTCCCTGCCTTCAAAGGGAAAGATATGACTAAGTACCTATGAAACTTTAATTAGTAAGTAGAACTCATAAATATTTCTGAAGACAAAAAGCCGGGACTCTTTGAATCATATACCGACCCCGAGATAAAGAGAGAAGTCTGGTAAGCTATAGAAGGCTTCGATTAGAAAGAGGCCTAAGAGAAACTGAAGGAGTCCTTTGTAAATAATAACTCTGATTAAACCGAAATAGTTAAAGAGAAGCTTAAAATACTTAATGAGGTCCGACTAAAGGTTAACTTTTACGCTATTATTAAATAGTTAAATGAATATTAGTATCTCTTCAAATAGACCGATAAGAATTAGATGGACTCCCGCACGTAGTCCCGAGCTATCTATAAAGCACTGCCTAAGGAGGTCATTGATGGGATCTACGAAAGGCACAACAAAGGCGTCAGGGAACTCACCATCATAAACTACTATGACCTTACGGATATGATTAAATAGTACTACGAGAACAAGATCGAGATCAGGAAGACCCACCGCTCTAGAAACGAAGATGATACTCGCAAGGTCACCTGGGCCCCGACCCCTCTAAGGAACTCCAGCCCCTCCACGAAAAGCACCAAGACCCCTAGGATCCTAAGAAAGGAGCCCAACGAAGTGATCAACTCGAAGATCGACGACCTTACCGCGCAATTGACCCAGCTCTCGATCAATCTGGCGAAAGGGCAGGAGACACAGCTACAGCTCGCTCAGATCATCCAGAGGGAGAACGACAGGCAGGCTGCCACGGGGACGAGCCAACCCTTCAGGACAAACGCCGTATCAATTAATCAACCTCAGAACCACGAGAATCTCTATACATACGCGGCCTACGGATCGGGGCGAGGTGGCTACCAAAACAACATGGCGTGTTAGTATTGCGCAGGAAGAAACCATTTTCCTGATACCTATGCTAACCTGGCCTATGATAAAAGCGCCGGTATCGCGAGTTACGACCCTCAAGGTGGAGCGGCCCTCCTCGGAAGGGGTGATGCAATGCTGCCGCCGAATCTTGTGTACCAATTCAAGAAGTTCGGAGTCTAAAAGCTCGTCTATAACTAATTAATACGCTTCCCGGAATCAGATTTATACCCACTGGTGAGGCGGCTTGAACAACATAATAAAGCCGGGCTCAGGTTCACACCAACCCAGCCCGAGAACAACATCATTAACGATTTCATACGGAAGAACCCCGAGGCCTTAGATCTCTACCGCCCGAAGTATAAGTCCCCAGAAGGGTTTAATCGATTGCCTAAGGAAATTACGCGTAGGGACCGAGATATCCTAGACAGCCAGAACCCGCCGCCTAGAACCTCCACTAATGTGATCTTAGTCAACGAAGACCCCACACCATTTGATCAAGCAGGGGCGCCTCAGACGCTTACCACTACGACTATCGCCGTCAACGCCAATGCAAGGAAGAGGGTCCATGTCGAAGATATCACTAAAGTGCAAGAAGCTACTCAGCCGATCAGGAAGTCGACTCTAATTAAGAAACCAGCCGCTACAGGCAAAGAGAAGAGCCAGAGGTTTCAAACGCTTAAGGAAAAGCAGGCTTCAATCATACAGGAGCTAAGAGATAACTTTCGAACGAAGAAGATCTCGATTCCAGCTGATAAGCTATTCACATTGCTGCCCCAACTAGGCAGAGAGGTAGCGGAAGATTGCCAAGATATTGCTAACAGCGTGGAACAGATCACCTACATCGAACCCGCGCCGTATACCACCGGAGAAGGGCGGGGACCATCTGATCAAAAGGCCAACGGCGCCAATGCGGTCCAAGTTAGTGAATAAGACTAGGGAGAGGCCTACTAGACAGCGATTAGCGAGAGAGCCGGCATAAACGTAATTCTCATCGACGAAGTAAGCCAAACCAACCGAACCGATAATAATACGAAGGACCTTTAGCCCGGAGACTATATCGTCACAACCGACGCGGGCATAATGGATGAAGAGATAAAGACGGTAGAGGTTTATTAGAATAAGACGGAGACCTCAGGGAAGACCACGCCCATAGCTAAGGAAAGAGAACCGACTGATCAGATGGTTAATAACATCGAACTAATAGACGAGGGCCAAAGCAAGAGAGTCGCCCAGTCCCAGGAACTACCTCGCATTCTTATGAGACTCGATAATCCGGAGGGCAAGGTCATCGAAGCCATGGTGGATATAGGCTCCGAAGGGAACATTATTTCGCAGGAGCTTACAAAAGCCTGCGGCCTCAAAGTTACTCCAGCCTATGCCTCAACCATGTCTTTCTCCTAGGACCAAATCACCATACTAGGCCAGACTACTATTCGACTATACCTCGGCAATGTATAGATCCAGCAGAGGATATACGTGGCGCCCTCAAAGGGAATCTTAATTCCCTTTATCCTCGGTATGCTATTTATCCGCTCGGCGAGAGTATTATTTAATCATTCGATAAGAGACGGTTCTATGCTCCTCCGATGCCAACTAGGCAACACCCGTGTCGTCACCCCGGCTATAGGGTCCATCAAGTGGGAGGCCCTAACTTACGGCGTAGACAATAGCGTGCCGCTAAAATAAACATTAACCTTCTCTCTAAACCTGAGGTTAATTAGGAGAGTGGTTTAGAACCAGATGACGTCCCGATGTCACTATGGTGATTAAGTTAGGAGTCGGGGGAGGAGGTAATTAGTATTATCAAAGCAGAGACGATTAGGCAATATTATATGGCCCTTAAGGATGCAAACCATTTAATTAGAAAATAGGTAAGAAAGAAGTATAAAATATAAAAAGGAAAAGACCCGCCTAACCGGAGTAAGTTAGAAGAAATCTTAGTTAATACTCTCTATAAAAAGAAAGGTATTAAGATCTACCCGAGAGATAACGTTCCGTTAGATAGATCTACCCCAGAAGGTAACCTAGAATAGAAAGCCAAAAAGTAGGAAAAGGCAAAGGAGAAGTTATAAGAGGATTCGAAATACCGAGATTAGATCACGCCAAAATTCTCAGATATTAAACGAGGAACCCAGATCTATAAAGAGCGACTCTAAGGACTAATTAATTAAGTGGATAGTACCCTTACGCGCGAAGAATTAGATATATTCCTCGAGATCATATACAATAGAGAAGCGGCACTTATATGGGAATTTTCAAAGTGCGAAAAACTTAACCCACTCGTCGCACCGCCGCAGGTCATCAGGGTAGTTAAGCACAAGGCCTAGCAAGCAAAAGGCATACCTATCCCCAAAGGGTGCGAGAAGGAGGTTATCAAACTCCTGAGAACCCGGATAGAGAGAGGAATCCTCGAAGAAGGTCATAGCCCCTATAGGAACCCATTCTTCCTTATTTAGAAAAAAGACGGTCAGTTTCGATTAATCAATTCGGCTACATTAATGAACAAACACACAATACGGGATAGCCTTATCCCTCTAGGCTGCGATGAGTTCTCTGCAGACTTTGCCATATACAGGATACTATCACTCCTGGATTTCTTTTCAGGATATAATCAGATAGAACTAGCAGAGGTCAGCAGAGACTTGACTAGTTTCATAACGCCAATTAGATTACTAAGAATATACACGCTGCCGCAAGGAGCCATAAACTTAGTCGCCTAGTTCACCCGAAATATCCTCCGAATCTTAAAAGACCTAATCCCTAACGTCTATCAGTCCTTCCTAGACGATATCTACGTCAGGGGACCTATAATGGACTACGGTGGGGAGGAGGCAGCCCCAGGAATACGCCGCTTTGTTCTAGAGCACTTAATCAACCTCGATAAAGTGCTAGTAAACATTGAGCTATCAGGCTACACGGTTACAGGCCAGAAGTCTCAGTTTTACAGAAAAACGGCAGTAGTTACTAGCTACCTCTATGGGACCTACGGGAGGAAGCCAGAAGAGAGGAAGGTTATGAAAATTTTAGAGTAGGAAGACTACTTCGACGTAGGGGAGGTAAGGTCCTTCCTTGGCATTATGGGATACTATCGCCAATGGATCAAATAGTTCGCATAGATTACGAAGGCTTTGATGGATCTACTAAAGAAAGACGCCGAGTTTATCTGGGGAGCAAACCAAAAAGAGGCCATGGAGACATTAAAGAAGAGGATCACGGCACCGCCGATCCTTATCACTCTTAACTACTCCGAGGAAGCTAGGGAGGTAATCCTTATAGTCGACGCAAGCCTTTTAGGCTGGGGATACGTTTTAATGCAAGTAATCGATAGGAAAAGGAAACTAATTCGATTCGAATCCGGATTATAGAACCCAGCCGAAACTAAGTATGACGCGATAAAGAGAGAGTGCAGGGCGGTCCTCTATGCCTTCCGCCGCCTTAGGGGCATAATCTATGGCATTCCCTTTGTCCTTGAGACTAATTCGCAAGTATTAGTCCACTAAATCAACGGCAAAGCAGACGACGTGCCCGGTTCCCTCGTCTTGAGATAGATCAGTTACCTTCTTCTCTTTGATTTTACAGTCAGACACATACCCAGAAAGAAGAACCGCGTGGCTAATGGATTATCACGAAAGCATACGGGACCATCTGATTAACTAGACGCGTAAGTTAAAGGAGATATTAAAGACTTCGTTAACCTCCACCTCAACATAGTTTACGTCAACGGGGAACCTAACGTCCTAGATGGCATCTACTCTCAAGAGCATAGGGATATAGCTAAATACCTATGTACCTTTGAGAAGCCTAAGGGGCTAACTCGTTCATAACTATAATGGTTCAAAAGAAAGGCTCTTTCTTTCTTTATTCAAGGACGACGACTTTAGAAGCGAGCAAAACGGGACTACGATTTACCTCTACTAGTGGTAGATGACCCGGAGATACAGAAGAAGTTAATTAAATCGTATTACTTCGACAGCGGTCATAAGGGCAGGGAAGTGACCTATAACCTTGCGAAGAGGAGATATTTCTAGAATGGCATATGGAACTAGGTCTCCGAAGCAGTACGGTGCTGCCCCACCTATTAAGCCCACGCTCCTTAGAGGCCATTAGAGGCCGTCCAGCACACTAAACTATTTAATCCCATAATCAAGGTTTATTTCGACTGCCAGTATATGCCACTAGACCAAGGGTTTAAGTACCTCGCGGAGGCAAGATGCGATATGACAGGATAGGTAGAAGCGATCCCTCTGAAGAAGATCACGGCCAAAGCACTAAGGCGCTTTGCGGCTAACCTTATCTACCGATTTGGCATGATTTCTGTGGCAGTAGTGGATAGTGGGCCCGAATTTAAGAAGGAATTTCCACCCTTGCTCGAGGAATTGGGAATACGGCAGATCGTTACGTCTCCGTATAACCCCAAAGCTAATGGCATTAATGAGAGAGGGCACTACTCTATTTCGATGGCTTTAAGGAAGATAGAAAGAAAAGGGAAGCTAAGATGGTACGATAACCTAGAGAGAGCGCTTTTCGCCGATAGAATAGCTGCGAAAGCACCACACGGATACTCTCCTTTCTATCTCATCTATGGATGGGAGCCAGCGTACCCCCTGGAGGTTGATCTTCCCACTTGGCGATTGATCAATTGGGATGAAGTGTCTATGGCAGACGACCTCATCCTTGCGAGGGTTAGAATCCTTAAAAGAAAAGGTAAAGACGTAGAAGCAGCGCGGCAAAAGATTGGTGTATTTAGGGCGAAAGTTGCGAAGAAGTAGAACGAGAAGAACGTCCATAGGTTGAGAAAGACCCCTCTGAAGGTTGGGGATTTGGTATTGAGATTCGATGTTCCCCGATTAAATAATATATCGATAAAAATGAAGATAGCACGCAAGTGGTATGGCCCATTTCGTATCTTTAAATATTATGACGGGGCGAATTACTATAAGCTCGAGATACTTGATAGTTATGAGATCATAAAATCTATCTATGGGGATTACCTAAAGAAATTCGTGAAGGACGAAAATAGCTAGTGGGAAGGGGAGTTAGATAAAGAGGAAGTCCTTAAGAAGCTCAAAGAGGAGAAAGAAAGTTCAGAGGGAAGCGGAGATAAAGAGAATATGCGGGTAACGAGAAGTAAGAAAGCAGCGAATGATTAAATGGTTGATCAAGCAAGCGATGATGGAAGTGAGGAGGAAGATAGTGGGGAGGAGGATCTTAGCGAAAAAAGTGAGATGCCATACCCGAGGAGAAACACTCCAGTACGCATAGAAATGCAACTTCTAGGCCTTATTGCTAAGTAAGCTGCTTAGTATGAAAGCCTCTGAAATGAAACGAAGAGGAAAAAGGGGTAGCACTAGAAACCTATGAGGATCCTTAGGTTTCTAGTAGGGAAGGACGAGACGGAGGAGAAAATTTTAGTACCACAACACAACCACCGGAATTTTCAATAAATCCGGGCATTTATTTTACGAGAGATATATAGATTATTTGATTAGATACTAGAGACACCGCCCAAGACATAGAGGACGCTATCTAGGATAGGCGGGATACTACAAGAGATAACCGCGACATAGTCCACGATAATTCAGACGCAATACTTAAATTTATTATTTATTAAGAAATAAGCTTAATATAAAGCCCGCAGAAGATAACCAAAACTAGACAAAGGACTCGATAGGGAGATTAGGAATAGATAGAGGCAAATGATTAATTGAAAGTAACTATAGATATAAAGCTAGACCCTACTATTAGTCAAGCAAAAACGACAACTCCTTACTACGCTTAAAATTCATCCCTTAGCGGGAAAGCTCCTAGGACCCAAAATCCAACCCCTTCTAGAACCCAGAAGGGTCAGCCTTCTCATTAAGAGCTAGTTGGCGCATCCCCTAGAGAAGCTAATAGTCCTGCTCTTGATTCCTATCCTCGGAAGGGTATAGGCAGGAAATGCGAGGACAAGACACCCGATTCAATTGATTAATTCTAACCTCATCGGACGAATCCTTTGGAGTATCCTTCCCCTGCAGAGGCCAGTCCAAAGGACCCTCAGTGGCGGATTTTGGCTGGTACCTAGGCAGAAACTCCCACTCGCAAGGCTTCTGGTGCTAAACGCAGTTGGCACACTTCCCGCCCATGAAACCCTTGATCGAGACGCAAGATGAGAAGGGGTAAAGGATATGCTCCTTGTTCCAGCTGATGTTGGTTAAGTAGGACTGGCAGCAGTGTCGATAGAAGATGGGGTTATGGAACCCGAGGAGGGCGATCCTAAGAGCTTTCCGGTGCTCTGGGCGAGTGATCAATTGCTTGAAGAACCATCCACGGGGATGGGCAAAGTCGGCAGGGATGTAGATGGTCTAGAGGGAACGATTCGGTATCAGCGAAATGAGCTCTCTCATAATAGCATCGGGAGCGCCGTAGCGCTCAAAGAAACATTTCGCGATGGCCTTTGGGTTCTCACGGCCCGTGTCGTCAAAAGCGAGCTCGACATATAGAGGGAAGCCATCTCGGTCAAGGGCGAAGCGAGAACAGATCCAGACCCTGAGGCACTCGTGGACCTGTTTGATCATTTGGTCAGAAAGGCTATCGAGAGCAGAGAGGATATGGGAACTAGCCCTGGGGAGGTTAGCCGTCTGGGCCTCTGCAGGAGTCACCTTGAAACCGCTACGGTCACTCTACTGAGAGGAGGTGCCTCTCTGGAAGTTAGTATGAGAGAGCTGAGGCCGAGCGAGAGTCTGAATATTGGGAAGGACGTTCCGTCGCTTATTAGCGAGGATCTCGTAAGGAGTCTGTGTAGACATGGTGAATCGATTGATCAAAAGCGCAGGTAAGAGTAGTGAAGTTAAAAGAGAGGAGAATGAGAAAATAAGGAGTACATAAGAGTTATATGCGTGTAAGGTTAAAATGTGTGAAGTAAGAGGAGCGGCGTATTTAGGTGACCTCTGAGTGGAAGGCTATAATTCATAGTCGCCCTCTATACATAACAAAAGAGCTAGACAGCCTCACAAGAGGAAAATAACACACTAGCCTTCTTTCATACCTCGCATATAAACTAACCCTTCATTCACTTTCCTCGAGACACAAAGACATATCCCGCTCCTTATTCATAATCACCCGCGCCGACCATTTAATCAGAACATAAAGCCTCCTTTCCGCCTATTCAAGAGCACGTATCTACTCCCCTAATAAAATAATATTCTTTATCTAATAATAGCGAGATTAGCGCAGACTAGTGACCGACCTTGGGATTAGCCCTTCGCACCCCGGAACCGATGAGCTTAAAAGACCGATTGACCGCCTTTCCATTTGATCATACGAAGCGCAACTACACGAGAACCATACACTACGTATACCACACACAAATCAACAAAAAGACCTTCCTATAGCGATAACTCTATACCCTCGAGTATACTTTAAACCTTTAAGATACCTCTACTCACGCAACTAACCGTCTTCTTCGCCCCTATTAACTACTCGCGGTTCATAAAGAAAGGGAAGATAGCCTACCTAGTGGCTCGGGTTAATTACTTTAGAGGAGCAGGAAGCTTCCTCGAGAAGAATAAGACTAGCCCTAATATGATCGAGAAGTTATATGAATCTGAGCAGCTGCCCTTCTTTCAGCCACGATAGGAATGGGACCACTGGGACTCTGCTACCTTTGAATACCCTAGTATAACAGACGATCGCCAATTAATCAAATCAAAGCTCGGAAAGGATAAGCTCTAGAGGAACTACTTTAATAATCCCACCTATAATGTGTCATGGGGGGAATATGCGCTAGCTCTGTGGCGCTTATACTAAGACCTAGAGAAGGACGGAGAGATACTCCTAAATAACTCGATCTTAGCGGTATTGCGAATACTTAGGAATAGCCTCGAAAAGGTTATTATAGTTATACGATACGAAATCGATATCTAAGCAAAGAAGCCAAAATATAACTCCGACTAGGAGGAGCTTTCGCTATTCCTCCCCGATGACTACGAGAGAGTCCCAATAAACTATAACATAGGTTTTAGAGGGATTCGGAGGTAGCGTAAAGCCTATAGAGGGAAAAGATTCTTTATGGGATTTTTTAGGTTCAGGTATAATAAGTACTTTACTACATTTATATAGGATAGGGTCAGGGGCGACTTCTATTACTTCGATACTATATCAACTGATTAGAAGCTCCGTGTAAAGCTCGCCTCCATCGCCTAGCGAGAATACCTTATAAGCGCCGGTTAACTATACCACTTTAACTTCTATTCTATTCCCTTAACTCCATAGAGAGGGGGATAGGAATGCGGTCTCCTCAGCATATTCTGCCTCTTTTAAACCCTTAGAGGGCTCGTGGGAGTAACTTCAAGCGAGTTAGCCATGATTTGTCCCCCTATAGCCTTAAATATTAACGGGAACGAGGTAGTACCCTCGCAATTATTTAATCTATTGGTCCGTGATTAGCTACCGGACTCATGGACTAAAGGGGGAAAGCCCAGAGATATCCTATATAATGATAACTTAGATAGGATTTAGGGCATCTACTAGACTATGATCTTTGACGAGCTAGGGATTAAGGACGGTTACTTCTAGCGCAAGAGCACCCGCAGCAAGGTCTTTATAAAGCGGCAATCCCTCTACGCAGATATAATTAATTACAGTCCGGTCGAGTTCGCTTAGACGGTATCCCGAGACTAGCTTTATACCGACTAGGGAGGATATATGCCGGCAGATATAAGGGATATCAGCCATATTAGTAACTAGTAATCCCACCGACTAATCTTAATTCCCCGGGCTGGTCTAGGCAATACGGTAGAAATTCCCCAAGGGCCAGGGCCATTTATAGTCCTTAACTCCGGAGTCGCATTTCCTAACCTCCCTGCGCAACTAATCAAATGGTATACCAACCGAGGCGTAGAGATCACGGACAATTTCCCTATCTACTAAGAGGGGGTAGTCGTCCCGACTGACGATGATGAGCCCGACCTAAAGACGAAGAAGCCGATAAAGAAGTCAGTCGGCCCAAGACCCAGGGTTCAGAAGCAAGCCGATAAATCCTCGACTCCTACACCTCCTAATCAGAAGGATCAGCCTTAGACCCCAAGCAAGCCCCTCAGTAATCTATCCCTGGGGACTCCGAAGCGGCCACGACCTTCGTCGAACAGTAGCTCCGAGTACCAGCAGACCGGGAGCCCCTCCTCATCTGAGGGTGTGGAAGACACGACTACGGGACAGAAGCCACCAGGTCCGTCTAATCAAATAATAATTAACTACGGATAGGGTTAAACTAGAGACGGGCGTCCCTTTGTTGTCGAAGAAGGACCTTACGTCCGCGGAGCCGAAGATTTCATTTGCTCAGACTACGAGACCGATAAGGAAGCTACATCAAAGCGGAAGGCAATTAGGGCGGGGACAAAGATCATATCAGTCAACCCAGGGGAAAAGAGTTGGCTCGGTATGGTGCGTGGCCGGCCTACGCAACGATTGCTGACCGGCAATTACGCTACTCACCTCCCTGGCGGGATGGTGAGACCCTCGCAGTGGGACGAGATTCTGGCCACTGCCGCCCAGCCTTGGACACCTGCTGCGGTGTCAAAAGAGAGCCGAGACGAGAGGATGAAGAAACGGCAGAAGAGCAGGGACACTTGATCAATTGATCTGGAATGGTCATGTGGCGGGCGCGGCGCTGGGTGAGGCGCAATGGGAACAACACGTGAAGTAGGGGGGGATAAGTTTGACGAGGCTTTTGGGACCGTGAGGACAGGTGTCAAAGCCTCGTGGGGAGCTGTGAGTTGGGGAAAATGAGTGCTAAGCCGTTTTGGGCCGTTGGGCAATTTCTTGTACGTAGAAAAAGGTCAGAGGCCGCGGCCTCTGATCATCATCATCATCTTCATCGATCATGACGAGAAAGGGGAGCTTCAGGCTTTCTTCCTCGGCGTAATCATTATTGCTATCAATTGATCATTTGCCCTTACTATTTTCTATGTTATTGAGATCACGAGACAGTATGTGAGATCCCTCTTTTGAAAGGTCACGAAAGGAATTCGCGAAGATCTGGCTGTGTGGTGTGGTGTGTTCTGTTTCTCCAACAAAATAGTATAAATATATTTTTTCTAAACTAATTAATTAATTATTTTATTAAAAATCTATAAAATTTAATATAGCTCTCTTACTATTTAATAGGCTTAACTTTAAATTCTTAGCTAATTTAAGTTTAAATTAGATTTTTTAGAAATTTTTAAATACCTTACTTTTAGGTATAAGTACATTTGTTATGTATATTTATTTGTCACGCAAGCTATACATATACGTTACTAAATATCTTAACATTTCTTTAAAAACAATTTAAAGTTAACATATATATATAGCAAGTGTCACAGTCATGCGAGTGTCACAGTTTTAATTTAGGTCTTAAAACTAGGTTTTTTAAAATAATTCTAGAAAATTCAACCTTAGCCTAAATTAGCTTAAAATTGGGAGGGAGCTTAATTATATAATATATTACTAATCCTAATTTTTCTAGATTATTAGAAAAATGCCTTATAGGGTAGTTTAGAAAAAAGTATATTCGCACTGTATAAATAGCTATTTCTCTATAAAGGGAATTTTTTAAAAATCTATAAAAATTAAATATAGTTTATTTATAAGTTAAATAGCTAAAATTATTCTTTTTAAGTTTTTAGCTATTTTATTTAAGTTTTTATTAAAGTTTAAAAATCCTAGTTTTAGTGCACAGTCTAGCTGTGACACTTGCATGACTGTAACACTTGCTTATCATATATGTTACTTAAGTATATATAAATATTTTTAGTATAGCCTATCTTATATCATTTGCGGTCAAGTGCTAGGGTGCCTATTCTTATATATACCCTAGCAAAGTATATAAGTTACGGTTTGCCAATAGATACGTGGGTTCTCGTCTATCGCTCAGCTGTTCGAATAGCCTTATGTAGAGCACAAGGGGTATCACGTGAGCCGTCCGGTTGATCCGGTAATCGTTGGTCGCTCGGCGAATCATAGGAAGCACTAGTCCCAATTAGGAACATTATCTCGGAGACCTCGGATGAAGGCCGAGATCCCCTCAACCTAATGATAACACAATAGAAGCCATACATCTTTGGCAGCCTCGCTTTCTGACAAATATGTCCTCCAAGTATTTGCCCGTAATATTACGTTCTAGTTAGCCACCCCCACAGGAGTCATACACACAAGTGCCTGACCAAGCTATTTAAGGTAGATGTATCAGCCTAAGTCGTTCTGTACAAGATGCTCCAGTTTACATACCACGGGTAGAACACAGCAGCGGGCTCGCTGACCAGTGGCCGCACATATCTGACTAAACGAGTCTGGGTCTGTCGGGGTCTCGGTTGCTAATATCTTGATCAGTCTTAAACTCCCAACCACGAAGGCGAAGCACAACTTACGGGAATCGCACTCCGCATCAACCACTCCTAGGCCATTGACCGAACAGCATTGAGGGTTTCCGTATAAACTATCCGGGCAAGGCTCATAGGAAGTACCCGTTTCAGCTGGAGCGTTAGTCGACACCAAGCTGTCCGACAGTGCCCCAGTCGAGTCACTTGGCTCGCCGGGGTCGATGGAGGTTGGGTTAGGAATTGACGTCATTTCGGTTGGTTCAGTTGTCTCGGTGTTTACGGTAGAGGCTGGAAGACTAGTAGATTCTGCCTCAGTCGATTCGGCTGGTTCAGTGCCTCCAGCCGATGTCGGAAGTGAAGGAGACTCTGCCGGCTGGGTGCCTTCAACTGAGGCTTGGAGGGAAGTGGATTCCGTTTCAATGTACTCGGCTGACGTGTTGGTGTCAGTCGACGTGCTGGTGTCAGTCGACGTGTTGGTGTCAGTCGACGTGTTGGTGTCAGTCGACGTGTTGGTGTCAGTCGACGTGTCTGTCCTGGGGTCGCCGAGGTCATCAGTAGACGTATTAGAGCCGCCATTGGAGCTTGTCGAGATATTGACGCCAGTGTTGGCTGGAGCCCCAGTCTCAGTCATGGCTTCGGTCGAGTCAGTCTCGTCCCCGTCACCAGACGCGTCAGTGCTACTAGGGGAATCAGTCTGAGCGGCCTGTCCTTGGCTTGTCGAAGCAGTTTTCTCATCCAAGTTGGTGGCAAAAGAGTCTGTGGGCCCTTGCGTGTTTTCAACTGATTCTGAGCTCCCGTTGTTATCGCCTGTGGCAATCGTGGAAGCATCCTCCACTGAAAACACCTGAACGATGACAGTGCCTAGGTCACCACCGTCGGTCGGTTGGTATGTCTTTGTAACAATACCATCAGTAATTCCTTCCGAGGTTGTAGTGATGGTGGTGTAGTGCGTAGTTGATGGAGATTGGGGTCCCGTTGTGCCGTCCCCGCTGGTTGCAGCAGTAACTGGCGGCACTTCGATAACAACGGTACCTAAGCCTCCACCGTCGCTTGGGGGGTGGGTTCTCGTAACAGGGCCATTGTTAGTGCCTCCAGTGGTAGTGACGGTGGTATACGCCTCAGTAGATGAGGAGGGGGTTTCAGTATTTCCGCTGCTGCTGGTATCATCAGGGTTTGAAGCCAGTTCGATGACAACCGTGCCAAGGCCATCAGGGCCTGTCGGAGGATATGTCCTCGTAACGGGACCTTCGTTGCCGTTGGTATCAACACTCCGGGTTACGGTAGTATAAAGCCCAGCGACTTCGACATCGTCCTCGATCTCGGAAGGTGTGGAGGCTCCGGTCGTTGGCGGTACCTGGATGATCACAGTGCCCGGGCCGTTGGGGTCCTTCGGAGGATAAGTTATCGTAGTTGGACCATCATTGGCATCACCTGGACCAGCGGTTGAAGTGACAGTGATGAATGGCCCCTCAAATGGATCCCCGCTGAAGGCACTGCTTATGATATATCAGAGTATCCAACGACGCGAGAGTCCGACTTGCACGTACCTTGTGAGCTGGGTTACACTCGTAGAGGTCTCAGTTAAAACGGTGCGGAGGGACACGGGAGCATCCGTAACGTGAATGACCAGATCGTCATTGATGACAAGGTCGGTGTTGACAGGAACGAAAGTGTCGACCAGAATGGGCTGCAGGACTTGGAACTCGAATGGTTGAACGTTGAGGCCGATGGGGCATATCTCGTCAACCAGAGGAGGCCCCATTGCTTGGGCAAGCACAGAGCCTATGTGCGCCAGAAGCGCAGCGGCTGTGACAATTCTTTCAGGGCGCATGGTGATAAAAGAATGTGTTTAGCAGGAGGAGAACTAATGATTTCGAGATGACTGTAGTCTGCTTGATGATGGGGAAGGGCACCAGAACAGGTGATAGAGCCTGTATATATATATACTTGAAGGTGGAACTAGGGGTTGAGAGTCCGCTCTGGCCTTGACAATGCGTGAATGGCTCTAACGGCACTTCTCCTTTTCTCCTGAAGGAATGTCCCGAATGACTCCTGAGCTGAAGATATTCCTGTGGAAAATTGGCTCACCTAGCTTCCCTTGCCCTCGACAGAAGAAATTAATGTCGATGGAATGTTAACCGGCAGCTTAATAGAGCTACTCGACTGAAATGAGGAGTGATAACCCTACAGGGTGGAGGCTATCGAGACAATTCTATCCCGGCAGCAGCGCTTGCGTAGTTGGCGGCTTCGGCCCGATTAGATTGGGCTGTCCGACTATTGATTCTCTTTGCTTCGCCTCTACTTCAGCTCTGATGTTTGGATAAGGACTACTGGCATTCTTAATTTCCCGTTGTAATTCTAGCTCAGCTGAGTGGTGTTCAACATGTTAAGCCATGGAACAACACTTGGGCAGAAAGCGACGAAGCACTGCGTCTATATAACCTAGCGGACAGCTTCCTCTCTCGCCGCTCTTGTTTGCTTGACATAGTACACATCGTCGCACAAGATACACTCGTTTCTACACTAATATTGCCCCTTCACTCGCTTCAACATGCAGACTTTCAGGCCCTTTGCCCTCGCTTTCTTTCTGGCCGCCGCCGGGTGTACCGTCAGAGCCGACACGACTTCATGTGTTACTTCGGTCAATACTCTTCCCACCATCACCAGCACCATTACTGGAAGCACCAGAACCTGGTCTGGAGACACTCCTGGTCTTGATCGCCAGACGAGCATCGTGTACACTACTCAGTACCCTGAGTTTTGCCCTACTGGGCTGCGTATGCGTACCTACGCCATAACTGCGTACTGCTCTAAGGCCGAGTGCTCACCTCATACCGGTGCCCCGCCCGGTTTCACCTCGACAGTGGCTGTCTGCTCGTCCTGCGGTCATGAGCCCATCACCGCGACCCTCACTGTGCCGATTGCCGAAGCCGCCCCGACCGGGGAGGTTGCCCACGGAGGATTCGCTGGAAGCCAGAAGAACATACCGATTCCGTCCGGGCCTGATGCTTGCACCACATGCGGCGCCCAAGAGGACACTTCCCATGGGTCGTCACCCAAGACAATGCCTATGCCCTCGAATCAGTCTATTAAACACCCCAACCCCGGGGCTGGTGGCTCCGAAATTATCACTGGCAACGAGGGAGAGGTGGCTGCCCCGCCAGGGGCTAATGGTGGCGCCCAAGGGAACCGTCCCGAAGAGCCGTCATTTGTGATGGGATCTGGGTCTTCGCAGCCATCTGTCAAGCACCCTGCTGCTGTAACCGGCGGTCCTGGAGCTGCCCCCGGAAGTCAGACAGACATGCCTCTCCCATCAGAGCCGAGTCCCTGTTCCGCATGCGGCGCCGCCAACAATCTTCCCGACGAGCCGCCATCCGGCTTCTCACAGCCATTTCCCAAGCAGCCTGCTCCTACGGCTGGCAGCTCCAGAACCGCACCCAAAAGCGAGGTTCATGATTCCATTGTCTCAGGGTCCAGCTCCTGCAAAACCTGCCAGGGCTCAGGAGACATCCCCAGTCATCCCTCATCTTGGACAGTATCCGTCTCGTCACACCCATCTGCCGACCACCCGACGTCTCCTGCTGTAGGCCCCGAGACAACTGGTCCAGCCGTGGTTACAGGCACTGCAACAAATTATGTTAATAGTCGTTTCGGGTTTGGTGTGATCTTTGGGCTGGCCTTAGTTATGCTTGGCGTTGTAGTCTGAACATGCTGTGTCGGGGAGTCGGTCATCAAGCAAAGAGTCGTTTCTACCAGAGACCATTTAACGTAAATAGTTCCAAGGTTTGGAGGGGCATTAAGCTCTTGTCTCCCTACCGATCGCTGTTTTAGTTAGAAAGTTGATGATCACTCTGTCCTCGTTGTGCCAGAGCTGAATAAAACGTGGTTGTCGTCTTAATTGAGTTATGTCTAAGACATCGTCAGGCATCGATCGACGGTTGGAGGACGCCCTTGCCGCACATGTTAATTAGTCTACATGTCTATCATGATGTATCATAATCTGGTGTGGCCGGCTAGCCGGGTTTCTGGGATGACCCCTGATGGCATGCCGTCTTCCCGTGCCTTGTACATCCACAGGATCCACCAGATGTCTGCATCCCGCTCACTAATTGGGCAGTCCGGCTGATCTATGACATTTGTGACTGTTCAGCTATCAACTGCCAAGTCTGTTCCGGATGAATTGGCTCTGAGTTTTGTCTGAAATTACAGGTGGGCAAGGCTTGAGCGGGACGGGATATTTCCAAAACCTAGGATCAGCCACAATAGGAGCTTTGCAAGCTTTACAATTACGTCAAGAGCATACGTGTAGAGCTGAAGAGCATTCCAAACTCCAAGTCTAGGTAAGCTTCGTCGACATCGGCGTAACTCTAGGTGTCGAGAGCTGAGTAGGACATACTCAAAGTACGAGAGCGAGATGATGAGTTTTTGGGAAAGACACACGGGGGACGGTGGCTTTGGCAAGTATAAAACCAACGGTAGGTCCCCCAGAGAGAAACAGATTTTCAGAATCATCATCAGAACAACTACCACTTCAGCAAGTAAACATCCTTCACACAACACCCATCTACGCCTCAAACATCATGAAGTTCTTCACTGTCCTCTCCCTTCTCTTCGCTGGCGCTTCCGCCATGCCTGCCGCTGCCGTGGCCGACTACGATGCCTGCCCTGATGGTGGTCTCTTCGGTAACCCTCAGTGCTGCGGTGTTGATCTCGTCAGCCTAGTCGCCTTCGATTGTCGATCCCGTAAGCATCACTCCTTCAGACTTTTCAACCCGGACTAGCTAACAAGGTGCAGCTGTCGAGGTTCCAAAGGACGCTGCCCATTTCGCGGCTATATGTGCCAAGTCTGGCCAGCGCGCTCGCTGCTGCGGCGCCGCTGAGGTTGTAAGTGAGCCCCGTTGAGCCGCGTGTTTCGAGTTTGATGGCTGACATGCTGTAATTCTCCTTTTAGGCCGACCTTGGTCTCCTTTGCCAGAAGCCCGTTGGCGTCGCTGCTTAAGCCTTTATTCGAGCGCCAAGCGGTCCACAGCTTGCTAATGGTACTACTGCCAACGGAGACTTGGTGCTTATCTGGGGTTGGAAGTTGGGTCAGCAATGGTGTCGTGTGACAGGGGAATCAAAGCTACATGTACGGTTGAATCTGCAAGACAATAATATGAACTTGAAATGTAGCCTAGGTTAGATTATTTATTAAATTGGGCATCTTATGGTCCTTCAAATGTTAGACCATTCTCGTGAAGGGTATTCCCGTACTCTCTATATTTCTGGGTTGCTGACTGGTTAGCAACAGAAGCTTTGGGTTCGCAATAGTCATAAATACGAAAGAATGGTAACCCAAATAGACATGCGAGAGATGGGGAATCTATTGTAATATATACTGTCAGTGCAAGTGGTCTTAGGCCAAAGAGACAGCATATCATAGAGAAAGCTGTGAAAAAGACGTCTAGAGCAGAAAACCTAGCTTGGACCCGTACTCGTCAAATACTCCCAGAGTTCAGGCATAGGGTTGGTCATGTTTGAGCCTTATCCCCTATGGTATGGTATTTCATTTTTAGCTCCCGTGGCCAGTGTTGGCCCACGGTGTTTTAGGGTAGGGTCAGCGGCAAATTCGCGGGTATAGGAACATATGTGAACGTGAGCGGGAAGAAAGTTAAGAACTAGACTCTTGTAAGGCCCATGGCCCTGATACCAATTGCTTGAGGTACGTCAGTTGGACCCATGCATTCACGGCTCGAGGGAGATGAGGACAATTTTATCGAAGAGAAAGAAGCTTCACTAGGCGAGCGGGCGGTCAGAGAACGACCCCGAGAACGAGAGACAAACTGGCGTGGAGAAACTGGAAGACGCTAAGGATAGTGTGAAAACAAAGCGAGGAACTTGCAGG
This sequence comes from Fusarium keratoplasticum, assembly GCF_025433545.1. Lineage (NCBI taxonomy): Eukaryota > Fungi > Ascomycota > Sordariomycetes > Hypocreales > Nectriaceae > Fusarium > Fusarium keratoplasticum. The sequence goes on from NC_070534.1 coordinate 165,868, forward strand.
TAGCGCCATTGGATCGACTTCACTGCGTGAATGGGTCGTCGGTCCGCGTATCCAGGGGTTTGTATGTGCGGTGGACCAGGCCCATTCCGGCTTGCTGATCTTCACCGTTTCAGCTGCTCAAGGCGAAACACAGCCAATGACTAGGTTTAACTAACCCAAGTCAGGGAATAGCTCTTCTCATCTTTCAGCTGAATGAGGTAGCTTCTCAGCTCACCTTGAGAGACTAGCTAGGCTGCCCAGGCCCTGGTCCCCGACCAGCCTGCCTTCCCTTGCACCACGCCGTCGTGACCACCTATGTATGCCACAAGGGTTTTCTGCCGATGCTCAAAGGGAGGGCCAAAATCGTGCTTGCTGAGAGCCGTGGCAGGATATTTTGCCTTCTGCACAGCCGCCTCAGCAGTCGTCGGTAGGGTGCCGCACTCGATATCGGCCGCATCTCCCAGTCGAAAACGCCTGGCACAATTTCCTTGTCATCGGAGAGTACACGAAGGCACTGGTCCGTCAGAATCTGAGGAAGACACCCCGTCTTGGCAACCCCCAGGTTGGTCACTAGCGGGCACTGCTTGTTACCCGTGACTCATATCGCCATTCCACATCTAATGTCTCCTTGCCCTTTGACGATGATGCGGTCACTGGCTACCTCCTGAATCTTGACGTCAGTGTTGACTTCGACATCCCGCCTCGAGAAGCTAGCCACAGCATCTTCTCTCAACGACTCATTGAAGGCGCCTAAGATGGCATGCGCTGCATCCTAGATGGCAATGGTCATCTTGCCTTTCAAGTGGGGATATATGGTAAAGAAGTCATTGCTGAAGAGGCCAGACATCTCAGCCCCCGTAGACCCCCCACCGATGATAGCGATGTGCAACAGAGATCTCTGCTCCTCTTAGGTAACGCCAGGGTAAAATTACTTTATTTATTATTAGTGCTTTTTTTAATATAAGAATTTAAATAAAATCACTAGTAATTCTACCACGTAGCTAGGATAGGGAGCTCTATTTATATACATGTAAGGCCTTCCAAGTATGCCTAATAGGTATTAATACTAGAGCTTGACTAATATAATAACGAGAGGTCAAGCACCTAACCAGTAGACTATATATAGATAAATGTCCTTAAAAAGAGAAACTTCATATTCCTCATCATCTCTCAGATGCAAGGCATCCACCCATTGACCACACTATGCTCAGACGCCCTGTTCAGATCTCCGCCACTCATTATGCACATATCCGCATCTTCCGCCCCGGTCGATACACGCTGCGTTCACATCCGTGTGGCCAAAACAAGTTGGCCTCGTTCTCGAGCATGTATCTGAATAAGGCGACCTGCATGATTCTCGGCGGTCCGATATTCCTGACCCCGTCTATGCGTCGGACGAGTGCTGCAGAGATGAGTCTGTGCCCCAGGATTATCGCACCATGATGAAATCCTGCCCGGTTGAAACCCTATTTTCTCCCGAGGTTGCTTGATCCGAGCACCCTGATTTGGCATTCCCCAAGCTGGCCTGACTTGCCACCCATCACGTTGCTCAAGCACTGTTCTATAGAGTCCTAGAATATAGCACAGATAAACGGTATTGGAATTCATGTCGCTTCTTCGTTCGTGTCCGCCCCTTTCTTCTTTCAGTGCCACGCCAAGTGAGAGTCGGTTGGCCCTTGTTGCCTTTCCTTTCACCCAACTCGCAGACCCTTCCTTGTGGTTTCGTTCCTGTCTATCTGCAGCCGGTCCAAGAAAGCCATGGCGATTTTAGCCTACGTCGATCTTGCAGACGCGACGTTTTCCGGTGAGAGATACCAAGCACTGGGGGGCAAAACAAAAACGTCATGGAGTTTCGTGACAGAAGTAGAGAAGGCTACTAGTTGGTGATTCATCGGTACCTTCTGATCACTGCGCGAGTTACTCCGTTTCACCTTGTGCGATGGCATGTCCTCAAGCTTTGCAATTGTAATTTAGACCGTGAGAAGAACGTGAGAAGGATACTTGCGTTATTCAAGAGATCCTCAAAGAAAGGAAGAAGAAGGATAGGCATCTTTATGTTGGAGATCACAAGTGTGAGGCGACCAAGGCGGTGGCAAAGGATAGAAGAAAGAGGAACATTCTATAAGAGATCGTGCCTATACATAAATAATGGTTCCCCTCCTGCACTTCTAGGATAAATTAAGTAACCTACATCTTCTTATTCCAATAGGGTATAAGGTTCTTTTGTTCCTTAAGGCATAGAGCTCCCCCGGACTTAATAAAATTTCATCTCAGATGATCCTCCACAGCATAGAGATACATCCTTCGGACTTTATTACGCCCTCCTGACCTCCGGTGAGGGTGTCACCATATTTCAACTCTCTTGGCTCTTGGAACATGTTCACAGCATCACAAAGGCACCCCATCCTCGTCTTCCGTGTCAAGACCACCCCTCAAGCGCATAAACCGAGACTCGGTCGCCGGCAGCTCCCCATCCTCCCTCCCCCTCCATAGTTTCTGTGCAAAACTGCAGGTCTTGAAGTGCTCCAAGAAGCCAGCCCTTGAAAACACCAACCTGCTGTGCTGAAACTCGGGTGTGGTGATCATTGGGAGATTGCGCCCAGCTGCCAGGCGTGAGCCATAGGGTGAATTCTTTTCGAGGTAGAGATGGATGGCTTTGCAGTTGACGCCGCGGTCAGCTTCTGCATTTTCCACGTCGTACCAGGGGTACGCTGTAGCTGCTGCAAATCGGTGACTCCAAATGTCTCTCTGCTCCTCCAAGGCCGAGCCAACGGCCTCGTGAGGTACACCGAGCGAGGCGAGTGCCGAGACAACTTGAGGCGTCGAGAGGAGTTCTTGAGGGAGGAAATAGGCCTTTTTGTAATACTCTAGGCAGAACCTCCCAGGCACGGTATGCAGCACAGGTCCCAGTTCCATACCAGGCTGGGGTTTGGATATATCCAGAGTTTGGCAAAGTTTGTCCGTCAAACTATGGTCCGTTCCGCGCAACTCGGGGGCATGAATGAGGCAGGCAAAGCAGCACCGCGTGCAGTCAAAGAGGTGCAGGAAGCCTCCGAAACGAGGGCAGAATTTGCAACTGTACGTCACAAGGGGTTCATACAGATCCCGGATTGTGAAGTTGGCCGTCAGTCCGGTGCGCATCAGTGCTGTCAGGCCCTCGAGTCCATGCGTAGAAACGAGCTCGTATTCGCGGAGCTGCGTTGCGACGGCTCGAGCGCGCCGGTTGACCTGGCGGAAACGGAGATAGGACGCGATATCGATTTGGAGGAGGATTTCAAATAGGAGCTCCGGGGAGAGGCGATCCAAGAGACCAAGTTCGGAACTAGGTTGTGTGTCGAAGCATGTTTGAAGGCATGGTGCGATTGCTTGGAGTTCATGTGGACGTGTGCGGATCAGACACAGGTCATAGTCGGTTCGATGGTATGAACAGACGTCAAGAATTTCCTGACCGTCTCTGTCAATGTCTATATCAGAGACCATTTTCCAGTCACTGCTGGCGAATCAAGCACCGATAGCGTAGATAGAAGCACGAGGAGGGGTGTGTTGAAATGAGCATGTGATGTTAATCGAAGAAAGACTAGCCCTAACCAGGGTAAGCATGGACAAGAAGACATCCACATCTCAGCCACCAATGGATCGGAATAGTCATTGATCCGTCAAAACGGATCCCAACAGGGAGAGCCGATTAGCTGTGACGATCGTGTGTTTCCTAAGGGATAAACCGATTATATTAGGTTTATATTACCAGAGAGTGCCAAGTATAGTCTAAGTAATTAGAAAACTGCCGCAGCGTTCTGCACACGATGTTGTGATTCTACGGCATGAATGACGTCTTGAAAAGGTAACCGGGTCAGTCATTGATGTAGTCCCGAACATCATCAAGCCATTTCAATGCCTATGCGGCGTTAGCGAGTGGACTGAGCACGCAACGCGGCAAGTTTAGGTTTCTAACCTGGGCCTTTGAGACGGTCCCATGGATCACTACGGACCCGCATTCCCTGATACGGTTGATAAGCTCAGATGAGGGGTTGTCGACGAGTTCATCGTAGGTAGCTTTCGGGATTGTCTAATCATGATGATCAGTAAGCGATGGAAGACGCGATAGTAATGTAAGTATGAGCTAAGATCGAACGTACGCGTTGCCGCTTTTACTCAATTTCCGCCGACAGCTCAGGCAAGTCGAGAGGTCAATCGTGCCCAGGCTGCAATGAGAGCCGCCTGGTTGGCTTCGTCACCAATGAGCTCACAGGGGGAGGTTCAGTCAGTCTGTTGGACGCATGTACCAAGGGACCATGCTCACCGCTTGAGATCCAGGTATCTTGCAGGAGCAACGTCTGCTTCTCTCCTGCGAGTGAGGCAAACGAGTTACCAATCTGAGTAGTGCATCAGTATCCCCTTGACGACTATACAGAAAGGCTTTTGAATTTACGCTCCCCTCCTGCTTCTCGGCGCGCGGCTTGGAGGACATCATTTTAACGACGGTTGGAGTGAAATGGGGATAGATTTAAATCAGCGTCGTCTATGGAAGTAAAGCGTAACGTCAACCAGGGGTGAAAGCTAGCTTATAACTCATTTACGCCTTAACTTCATAGAGTGAAGCCTTGGGGCTTCTGGTAGATCTGAGCCTGGCTGACAGTTGGCCGGGGTTGATCCCAAACAAGTGCCTTCCAATGGCCCGGATGACAGCTTTCCGGTTGATATTCAGCATCAGTGAGGTCACACATATGATCAAGCCTACCTAGGCGGACGTCTATCTTCCGGCCGAAAGGTTCTACCAATCATCAGGCTTGCTCATAGCATCGGGTAGTAAAGGTCCCTGAACTGTCGGAGCTCTGTGGTCCGAAAGTGGACCAATCACATTATCTAATTTCAGGATTGGGGCGGGGAAGTGATCCCTTTCGGCTCTGTAGATTGGTGGACTCCTAGTGTCCGGTGGGTATCTTCCACAATGAGAGATAGCACTAATCTATCCGACGAGCCGGAGTTCTCCCGGCCAGCCATTAAAGGCACGTGACCACCCTTGGAGCTATTGTGCAGCGCCCAGTTCAACAATATCAGCCTCAGGGCGAACCACAGCGACAAGGCAACCGCTGCCTCTTTCAAACTTGGAAAGCCACAACCAATAAAACCCCTGTTGAGTGGCTGGCTCAGCTCCGGGCTCACCGCATCCGATCGACGATGGAACCATTGAGCTCTTTTCCCCTCAACACAATCGAAGCTCATCATGTCGTCTAGCGACGATTCCTGGGACAATAGTGCTGATTCCAACTCTGAGTGGGACCTCACATCTGATGACAGCAACTCTAGCGACGTAGCCGACGGTGAGGAGGCCGAGTTCAATGACATCGATGGGCTGCTCCCTGAGGGGGGAGAGGTGGGCACATATGTCGAGCTCGATGGAGCCGAAAGTGACCATGATCGTGAGCACCTCTCTTTCATTATGTCATTGGTTCATAGCTCACACTCAATGCAGGCAATTTTTACGGCGATCATTCCGATTCTGATACAAGCCCTGACAGACATCATATACGCTGTTAGTGAAGCAATACTCTGGTCATTCTAGTATCTTGACTTAATTAACCTAAACGCCAGATGAAAACCGGATCATGGCTCATGAAGACTTCACTGATGCTAACCAAGACGATTCCCATCTTTTTCTATCGTCTGTTGATGAAATCAGTGGGGATCAGCTCCAGCCGGGGCGCAGAGGCTTCAATAACGCCGATTACGAAACGCGTAATAGGCTACCAGCATCTTCGGAGCTTGACGTAATGAGGCAGATCCGAGCTCTTGAACATAGGATCCAGCGTGATGTTTCACCAGGGATCCAACCAATATCCACAGAAAGTGACGATGAGGACTGGTTTTACAACTGCATCCACGCTGTTCTCCCGGCCGGACTATCCTCAACACCCAAGTATACACCTCTGCCGACGGTTTCGTCTATTCGTGTCATCTCTCTTCATGCAGGCCGGCAGGATGACGTTCTCTCAGCTACGTTGGACGTATTGGACCTTGATAATCCCAACATCGAGTACGAGGCCATCTCATACCGCTGGGGCCCTCCAGCTCTCTCCAAACAGCCCATCTTTCTATCGGGACGATTCTTGCACATCAATAACGAACTAAAAGAGATTTTAATTCGTCTTCGGCGAAGAAACTGCGCCAGAGTTGTGTGGGCTGACGCTCTCTGCATCAACCAGGCCGACATGTTGGAGCGGCGACAGCAAGTCTCAAAGATGCAGCGGATTTACTCGCAAGCCTCCAGGGTCATCATCTATCTCCAAGGAGACAATCTGCATACAAATTTGTGCTTTAAAGCTGTGAAAGATCTCACTTCTGCGTGGATTACGTTTCATCAGACAAGAGATGCTCAACACTCCCTCGACAGGATACTCAATGAGGTCGTTGGCCACTCCGAAATGTCGAGGATAGCACAGATATTTGAGAACTGTTACTGGACCCGCTTATGGGTAGTGCAAGAAATTGTCTCGTCGCGCCTCGCTATTGTTCATTGGAACGGCGAGGTCATATCTTGGACCCTTGTTGGGCTGGCTACAACGTTGATCAGAAACAACAAGCGGCTATGGAACATGTTTACGTCTATCAAAAGATCAGGCAGTGCCAGAGCCGGTCTTATGAACGCTTATCTCATGTATCGGCTACCGTCAGCTCGGTTCAGGAGCAGTTCGATGTCCTTTCTGGACCTGATTCGTCTGACAAGGCGGTTCAATGTCACTGAGCCTCTGGATCGTATATACGCCATTCTTGGCCTACCCAGTCAACAGACTGGACCAGAACGACATTTCATCACACCCGATTATCGGCTTTTGCGACAAGGGCTATACACCCGAGTGTTCCACTGGGTCGTGACGACTCACGAGACCCCTCTGGAGATCCTGTCTGCCGTCCGTCACACAACGTTGCTATTTCCGGATTTCCCCACATGGATACCTGAATGGCACATTGATCCGATTCGAAGCATAGGGGCCTCGCACCGGAAGGGAATGAAGTTTGATGCTTCCGCTGGGTGGCCCTCGAAGCCCCTGCTACATGTCTCGTGGAGGCTCGACCAACGGAGCTTGACGCTTGAGGGCTTTGTGCTCGGCACCATCACATCATCTCAACAAATATTCTCAGAGGTGCTTTCCATGAATAAAAGAAAACGAGCCAGGCAACGAAATCACTTCAAACAAGAGGTGGCAACGTAGGTCAACGAGCATGTTCCAGGAGGAGAAGAGGGTCGGTCAATGCTGAGTCTAACGTTGACTGCCGGACAAGACTGGTATGGCTCCATCATCCAAGGGAAGTCCGCCCTAGATCGGCACGCGAGGTGTTTTGCAACCTGGGCACCTCAGGAGTACGGAAACATGAACCTCTTATGTGGAGCGCCGGCTCGACAGACCGCAGACGATGCTAGGCAATACGGTCAAACGGTACGGACAGTCGGCCGGGGGCGTAAGTTGTTCGCCACGACGGGTGGTCGGGTTGGCTTGGGGCCTCAGATTCTCGGGCACGGGGATATCGTGTGTTTACTCTTGGGTGGGCCGGTGCCGTACGTCCTGCGGCCATTGCGTAATGGTATGTATCACTTTGTAGGGGAGTGTTATGTTCCTGGGTGTATGTTTGGGGAGTTGATTGCGCAGCGGAGGGCCTTAACCATGAGGCTGCAACAATTCGTTCTAAAGTGAAGAGTGTCGGGGCGTGATGGGGCAAGGTAAATGCTGGGAATAAATGGGATACTTCACATATTGCTGCTTCATTTTAAGCTTTCTGGAGACCGAGATTGTTACTTAGCCTACCTTGGAAATAGATCAACGTTCGTTCCTAATATAACCTCAAGCTCTGATTTGGCCTTTGCTGCTCGGTTTGGTACCAGCTGGGCACGTCTTTTAGATAAATAATGGGGCGCGTTACCGCGATGCCCTTCGTGGATTAGCCCTCGGCCAGCGTTACCGCCAAAACCGAGTGGGATTAGCTACGTCCCAAGTTTTCAGGCATGGGTGTAGCGCAGGATTAACCGGGGTGTAACGCTCCCTGATAAGCTGGCTTGTCATCGTTCCAGCGCATGGACTATCATGGGAAGCTGGTAGCACGACGAGGTATGAAATGGGAATAAGACACTCTTAAAGCGTCATGTTCTTGAGAAAAGGCCTTAGATGACTCTAGTCATCACTATAGTCGGCTTTATCTAGTTCTGAAGTTGAAAGAGGCCCAAGAATGTCTTTTGGAGAGATGTGATTTACGCGCCCCTTAACTCTCATCTTGACGTCCACTCTGACCTTATCTTCTCACGCCCACTCCAAGATAATGCTATCCCACAGAAAGCCTCTCCACTTGGTATACCGCGTGACAGTAAACCCAGCCGTATTGACGCCCTCCCTCAACGCGTCTGGCTCAATCTCGTACTGAAAGAAGCGCCATTCGCCACTAGTCTTGCCGGATCGGTAGAGGGCAGGGTCACTCGTCAAGACGTTCTTGCTCAACGAGCCGTAGACTTTCCCGTTGACGTCTATATCAAGTGCTGCGCTTTGTGAGTATCCAGCGAGTGAAACGCTCAGCAGCGCTGCCTTGTTGGCTGCAAGGTCCTCCTTTGAGATCTCGAACTCGATGGTCCACGTTCCGATCGCGGAGGATGCGTAGTACCAGTCTGAGTCTTGGGATTTGCCGATGGTAAATGTCAAGTTGGCAGGGCTATCCTCGGCCACGCCATGTTGGTATGGAACCCCTCCGTTCTTGAATCCTCGCGCCGTTTTGTCAAAGGCCCCGATTTGCCAGATCCGCTTGGCTCTATCTTTCACTTCCCAGTTCAACTGGCCCAAGTTCAGGGTCTTGTCCTTGGTGATAGTGATATCTGACTTGGTGAAGTTGGTGTAGACATCAGCGAGCTTTCCTCCGTCTGACCAGGCATAAAGACCGTAGGACCCGGTTCGGATGTCATCGAAAGAGAATCGACCTTTATCGTTGGTGTAAGTAGTATAGTAGTAGTTGCTTCCCTGAACAGATGGCCGAATAGAAGTGTCAGTGTCGCCGAGGAAGACGGCTGCATTGGAAGCTGGGCGGCCGTCAGAAAGGCGGAGGGTTCCTTGCACGCCGCCTCTCGCACTATAGGCCTTGTTGTCAAACCAGTTGTATGGGAAGTGCCGAAGCTCCTTCTGCCGTTTGTGTGCAGCGTCGACTCGACTGCCATTGTTCTGCTTAGGGTTATCTTACTGGTCCATTAGAGCCAGCAGAATGGAGACTCACCAGGTACCATAGCCAAGGACCCCAGATCTTTCCGGCTGGTTGGAACGTCTTTTGACCAACTCGGAAGTGAGAAGTGTCTTGCACGACGTTGAGCTGCACTGCATCGCCAGTCTTGCTCTCCCGGTGAACAGTCAAGGTTTGACTGAGGTGGTCGCTGTTGTAGTACTCAGTCGAAGGATGAATCCACCAGGAACCGACTTTTGAGCCGTAAACCCCATAAAAGTCGCGGTCCCTGACAGCATTGGACCAGTCATACTTCGTGATGTATGACCCATCGGCGAGTTGCCAGGTCTCATCTTGCACGTTGGTGCCCGTGGAAAAGAGCGAGAAGTCGGGGAGTGGCTCATCCTTGAGATGGGTTCGCCCGTGAGTGAAGTAGTCTGGGGATAGCCTCCAAAGAGTACGGAAGATGCTGATATCAGGCAAGGCGCGGTTGACAAAGTATTGATATGCTCCGGAGAGGTCGTCAAAGATGACCCAGTGAAGGTCTCCAGCGGTACTTTCAAAGCTGATGTCAATAAAGTGCGTCCCTTTCACTGCCACTCTGGCGTCAGTGAAAACAAGGTTGCTCTCTCCGTCTACAGAAACAAGATTAGCTTTAGACTCCCGAAGAACAAGACGACGTACCATATCCGACATAGTGGCCAGAGGCAGACCCGACCAAGTCTGCCCCGGGGATCCCTTGCCAAAAGAGTTTCTTGGCATAAACAGGTCCTTGGGTGACATTCCATAGATCATTGCCAATGACCCAAGAGCCATCACCTGTCTCTTCCAAGAACGGGCCTCTACTCGCACCCACAAGAGGGCTGAGAAACGTCAAGAGGGAAAGTAGTTGGAGCCGCATCACGAAAGGTATCATCTATGGTTTCGACTGTTCTACAATATTGCGACGCAGATCCTAAGCTTTTATATACTAATGGAGGCAGGCCTAGAGTAGAATCATGCCCCATCACACCAGGCCGAAACGAGATGGTGACAGCCATGCCGCAGATGGGTCAACGATGACGGGATTGACGACACCTAAGTGTGATAGCTGGAATAATTGAATGTTGTTCCTTTGTAAATATTTTGCGCTCCAATTGCTATGGTTCATTCCTCGGGTGTACTGCCATAAATGGAGATGGACTTCTCTCTGGACCGGTCGAATCTCCGACCCAGGCGGTCGCGTCATCGATACTGGGATCTGGGTTGGCCAGAGAAATTGACCCTAGTTATAATCGCCATAGGTGCATGTCTTGCATCATTGAGCTTTATCATTTACTCGGCCATGTTGCCTATACTGCCCCACGGCCCCGAGATCCGAGCCGACGTTCCGAGTTTTAGAAGACTCTGCCTATGGACTATCGAAGAGGTGTGCAACGGTCGAACCGTCGATGTGTCTTGCGGACCCGCTGAGTTTCCGCTCTCTGCGCCCACTCTCACATCTTCGGCTCTCCAGCACCAACAACATCATTTGGATTCCGCATTCTCTTCCCGGACTCATGCCACGAAGAGAGGAATCATCATTTCGGTTGCATCGGGTCCCACGGTCCCCAAGTATTCCGACATGGTCACATCAAGCTGGGCATCGGCCTAGGGTATGCTATCCAGTTGACTTCACACCACGAATGCCTGGATCCTCGAGGTAAGATCTACGAAGTCTTGGGCTTCTTGAAACCAGAAGAGCGAAACCGTATTCCGGTGGGTTACAACTTTTCAAGACGGCGAAAGCTCAAGATGCTTGCAGACTCTGTATTTACACCAGTGGATGTCACAGCAAGAGGGTGGATGAAGGAAGTGTATGGTACCGTCAACTATCTGTAGGAACTCTGGCTCCATGGGCTGTAAATCGATGGCTGGATCGATCCGAGGTCTGCAGCCTTATGGCCATCTACCTAACAGGAGACCGAGCCACGTCACCCCAAAATATATGAGAAATAGAAGAGTTAATAGAGAGCCTTATCTACCACCTATTAGAGCGCCGGTAAATATATAGAGAAATGCCTAGGGGGGGTTAAGAAGCATTAGTCTACTCCTACGTATTATAAAGCTAAATTTATTAAAAATAAAAAATAAAAAATAAAAATAATTCAAAGCTGATTTTTTAAACCGAGGAAGTTTTCATAAAGACCCGCGGCCGCACCTACAAATACGGGCTAATACTGACCCGAAATACACCACTAATAGAAACTACTAATTCTTTTTCGCCTTTTGAACCACCTCTTAAGTAGCCTTAGTATCTTCTTTAACTTACTCTCTTCTATATTCATTCCCCTCCCGAGCTGCTCAAATGTATCTATAAACTCTTTCGTCCCTAAACCCCTCAGCTCGAGATAGGCCGCCCAGCTATTAGCTCGTGCTATTATCACTTTGAACGCCTCTCGAAAGACGTCTTGCCGGGGTTTATTATAGTCAATAGCTAACCGCTGCTCTTGACGTACAATACCCATTAGGCCGTAAACCTTGTCGTGACTGTCTGCGCAAATGTTATTGCTGAAGAGAAACATTGCCGTCGTAAGGCTGTAGTTGTCCTTGACTTTACTGTAAGCAGCATTAAGGCCAGAGGAAAGCATGAGGGATGAAACGTGGGAGGGAATGGTGTTTCCGTACTCGATCCCACTGCACTGGGTCCACCATCCGCTCTGATTCCTTCCGCCCTCGACAAATTCTTCCAGCCTCATCCAGTTTATTTTGTCCCCTCCACAAAGTACAACAATGGCCGGCGCGAGCAGGATTTCTTGGACAATCCAGAGACGGTTCCAATACGACCTTTTGAAGAGGGATCGTAGAGAGTGTAGAATGTCAGGTGATATCGGCGTGTCTTCGGCGTCACTGTTGATGAACCCGATGGCTTCTTCGGTATACGCATCTGAAATGCCGAGCCAAACCACAACCTCTCTCGCACCCCTGTAGATCTCCTCCATCAGTCTGACCTGATGGTTTCGCTCATGGATGTTCGCTTGGTCGATGCACCGCTGGTCGACCTAAAGAAAATCCTCGCATTCTGACCTCGATTGCAAAATGCAAAGAAATTTCCAAAGATTGTGGCGGACTTGGAACTGCTTGCCATTGACGGCAATAGTTCGTGTTGGGCTTGGGGGACCCCAGGTGTACGACAATGCTCGGTATGGTGGGCAGCTATCAACGTTGAATTGCTCCATAGTGCAACATATGGTCTGGGAGATTGACGGAGAGACACGGACCAGGCGAATTCCATTTCCACTCGTGTCCAGGGCGGTATGCTTGAAGAGCTGCTCGGTTGGGTTCATTGCTGGCAGCGAAAATGGCGGGATTTTTTTGAGGTATGGAAAGCGCACCTGCTGTTTTCCACCATGGTGGGTCTTATATCCGTTTGAAGCGTTTGAGGTGCAGCTGCTGCGGCCGGTCATAGCGAGCAATAAGGCAAGTACTGCTGCCTAAAGCAGTGCGCACTGCATTTTTAGCATCGGAGTTACCCCTAATAATGTGTTTGGCTCAGGCTAAGCATTTGTATTTACGTGTTTAGGCGAGGTCACCGCTAGTATAGATGAAAGCTTCTTTACTTTAAAAAATTATGTTTATAAGATTCTTGGAAAGTTTCTGAGAAATAGCAAGACTATGACTTAACAAATGTAAATACCGGATTGTTTTACAAGAGTAGCGTCAGATCTTGGTAAGCCTGTTCCATTAGGAAAGATATCATAAGCATAGATGGTTGCTTCTACAAGCGCCCTTTCTCTACTCCCCGAGAGCTGTAGGTTGCCTCCCATGGCTTGTATTCCTCTTCAGTCATGAGACGCTGAATTTGCCGCCGACGAAGCCCAATATTACCCCCATCAAACAAAGGGTAGCACATAGCCTCGTTCAGCAATCTGGGGAACGACATGTCCTTTGCATACGACTTCATGCCAACCGCCTTCATCGCATCCACAACACAGTCGACAGCGCAATCTGTCGAATAAATCTTGGCCTGCATCGAGATCTCGAGCTTCACCTTCCAATCAACCGCAGGGTCATCAAGCTTACAAACCGCTTTCCACACCAGAAGACGGCTCGTTTCGATCCGCATCTTGCAGTCGATGAGCTTGTCAGCCACACTCTGGTGTTGAATGATAGGCTTGGAGCCACCGCGCGTGTCAGACTTGGCGAAGGCAAGGGCTTCATCAAAGGCTGCGCGCATTGTACCAACAGCCATCGCACCAACGAGGGCTGCGGACATAGTGAAAGCTGTCTCGACGATAGGTGCACCCTCTCCAGGAGGACAGAGCAGATTTTCGTGAGGGACACGGAACTCGGTGAAGCGAGTGTGCGGGCCAGAGGTGGTGATGTGGCCCGCAAGCTCCGGCTCCCCTAGAACCTGGTATGCTTCTTTCGGATTGTTTGCGATGACCTCCGGTGTAACGAGGAGGATCATAATGAGTGAAGCAGGGTCAATGTTGGGGTCTTGGGTCTTGGAGGCATCATCGGAAAGCCTGCACACGACGCACGCAAGATCTGCTCCCTCTTCACCCCAACCGGCGCTGTTCGAGGTCCAAAGCTGGATATTGATTAGTATATATCCGGTTGGGGTCAAAGGCCACAAACCTTCTCGCCATTGATAATCCATTCATTTCCAACCTTTCTGGCTGTTGTCTGGAGGCCTCGTCCTCCCTTCTCGAGCCAATTTGCAGTTCCATTCGGCTCCGAATGCATCAAACTGGCAAGGGGCTCACCGTGCCCAGACAGGAAAGGCTTCAAGTACTTTTCCTGTAGAGCAGGTGTGCCGCCCAGAATGAGTGGCATCAGTCCCAGGGCCGTTGCGACGATTGTAATGGAGGCAGCGGGTTCAACCGCGAACAACTCTTCGAGAATGATGGCGGAGTGAGTTAGACTCTCCATGGTGCCCCCCAATGGGACAGGAATTTGGCCCTTGACCAGGCCATGCTGCACTGCTTGCCTGTAAAATGGGCGAGTCGCCTGGAAGCGGGACTTCTGGTCCTGATGAGGGCTGTATTCAGTAGCAGCCTTCTTAAGGACAGTTGACGCAAATTCCCGAGCGTTCTGCTGGGCATCTGCCTGAGATTGGGTAAGAGTAAAGTCAATCATGAAGTTCAAGATGAGGTTCAAGATATAAATGAATGTCTGCAAGGCAAATTCCACCAGACCAGGCTCGCGATGTCCGTCTTATTATATGTTAAACAGAGTTATCAATGTTGGTTGTGGGGTAGGGATAATTGATATCCGACCATGGAGATCATTAGATAGACATCTTTCGACGTCGGAAACCACGCCAATTATGATTAAAAACTCAGCGCTATCTTGGGCCGTATCTCTGTTGTCGGGTAGTAAACCAATTGAGATAGGATAGAAGAGAAACACATCCGAGACTTGTCGGAGGGTCGGGTCAAGCTGAAAGATCTTGTTGATTATCTCTTCCTCTCGCGCGTACCCCTAATGCGGCAACTGGGCGGACGCGCCCACCACATCATGCTGGCGTTGGGCAACCTCAGCTTCCGGTCTCTCAGAGCCCAACGTCCCCAAATCTCTTCGTCACTTGGCCTCAAATAGTCCATATCGTAGTTTCATTACCATTGGCCTACTCATGCGCCGTTCTGGCTCAGTTCTCCCATTAAGGGGCGGGCTTCAGCTATAACAAAGAACACATTATCAACACATCGTAGCATCCCATCTCAATGTTAACTCCCTAAAGGTACCACTGACCTCTCAATCTATTCTTCAAGGGTTCCTCGACCAACCGCACCTGGTGCCGCATCGAATACATCGAGACGCCTCTGGCTAGTATCTAGATTATAGTAATAGTTTTTTCCATAAATTGTCCCAAGTCCTCCAAACCCTCAAGAGACTCTAACCCCTTCACATCTCTGTAGGACTCCCTTACTCTGCCAAGTCTCTCATACCTTGTTGTATCCACTGGCGACTTCCCTAGAACCAAATATATCCGCAGTGCTTTTCTCTTCTCAATGCCCTCCCCTTCATCATCTGCCCATAGGCCCTGGCCGTGCCCTAGAAGCAGAAGAAGGACAGGGCTCTCAGACGCAGCTGGATGTTTGCTCGAGCCAACAGGTGACCGCCGAACAGATCTTTCAACAACACCTTGGGGTTACCAGTTCGAATGTCTCTAAAGCTGTGTCTGCGTACATGTGGAGATCTCGGGCTCCTCTCCGTACATAGTAAGTGAGTGATTGTTCCCTGTTTCGCATCGGGGCTAGTCGAAGCGTCGTGGCCAATGTCAGGCCGTGTAGAGTGATGTGGGCGCTCTTGACAACACCAAGGGGGTTCTTGCCCACGACCGTCGATTCAGCCTGGATAAGGGCAAAGGGGCTTAGAGGCACCCAACCCCATAATCTTTCCCACAGTACCTTTTCGTCGATCGAGACCCAAGAGAAGGTTGGCCCGCGATATTGGGAAAGGACAAACCTTTCAGAACTCCACGAGAGTATTGCCGCTGATGCGGCAGCCCAAGCTAAGTCATAGCTGAGATTATCTGACCATATCCCTGCAAGATATCCAGAGTGAGTGATGTCTTGAATAACTCGTGCAATTCCTGAGATGGCAGGTAACTTGTCCATCGAGTTAGTCAGCTCGCGACTCAGGTACCTGTCGACTGTAAGATGCCAATGCTGGAAAGCTTGATTCGAATTGTCGATGGACAGCAGTGACTTAAATCCACTACTCACTCCCCAGGATCGTTCTTCCGCCTTGCTAAGAGTATCACACTCGCAACGTGACTCCTCCAAGCACATCCACCAGAGTTCCTCCTTGGTGTATGTTAACACTCGCCTCGATAGCTGGCTCTCCTGAAGGGTCCATCCTCGGAGATATAGAGGTAACTCCTCTCCCCCGTCTCTCTGCTGGGTATGCGCCGCCTTATCAGGAATGACCCTTGCACCCAGAATGAATATTTCGCTTTTTCCGTACTGGCACTCAGCCCTGAAGGGAGGCTTCTGGCTTGCAGCGAGATGCCGATGGTGTAGAAATCCTTCTGTTGCTGAACTTGCAGTCCCAATGGCAATGGTTAAGTAGGCATCTCGGTACACAGAAGCCATCCTGGCTGACTCATACTCCCAGTCTGATAATGAGTCTTGGATGATGCAGATAGCATCGACCCACAGATGCCACTGTTTGAGTTTCCTGGTCACCTCAATCGCGTCCTGGATCGTTCTCGGAAGGCGGCACACTTTTATTCCCTGTTGCATGATTTGGTAGTTTGTTGATATAGTCTTGACTACCTCGGACTTTCCTCAACAATAGCTAAGGGCAACATAACGGTATTCCGCCGTGGGCGTGGTTTCCACAAGTCGTACCTCAGTATCGTTGAGCGAGCCGACATCGATAAGTCTGGTTGGAATGTCGCGTATAGGAGGATAGCACGATGAATGCCGAGCACATCTTGCAAGGCAGGACTCGATGAAATTATACGCCTCCTGAGAGCCCGCATATAAAATCATTTCGTGGTTGTTGACGAGTCCTTCCCAAGTGGCCGGTTGGTCTTTGAGATACATGTCAGAAGGTCACTAAGAATTATTGCACTAAACTGACCGATTAGTGTGTAAATCTGTATCGTGATAGACAAGGATGGAGAAAATACTGCAACTGCGCCCGCTTCGGTGATGGAGAGGTGAACTGTCGAATCGTCGGCAGGGAGCATCCCAGAGTATGATACTGCCTTGACGATAAACGCACATAACCGACACGCCTCAGCACCCGACCGCTCAAGGTGTTGAATTTGCCTCGAAGAAAAGTTCAAGCCTGGTGTATCTCTCCACCGCCGGCCGAATTTGTGACGGCTACGCTGCGGTGAGAACTTGAAGTCGAAGCAAACATCGCACGACGGATTTCCGTGGGTCGGTTCTGTCATTTCCTCTGCGTGAGCTATTGGTCGCTGACGGATGGCAGTTCAAACTCAAGGGAAGAGTGGCGGACTTAAGTAGGTAGCAGATGCGTCTGCTACCTCCTGTCCATGGTCAGACGCCGAGACATTAGGCGCCAAAAGCTGCACATTTCAGCCTTCCCCAACCATGCCAGCATGGCGCCTTCCAATCTGCACCACGTTTCGTCATACTGCATCCGCACCCAATGACCTCACAGCCCGGGCTTCCTCAGACTTGGCCTCAAACTTGGCCTCCAAGGCAGGCTGCAGGCCAACACCTAATAACAAGGTAAGGGATGGTATGATCAAATCAAGTAAAATCAACGAACCAGCCGGCCAACTGAACATTACCGGCTCTTGCAACAATCAGCGTTGTGAACTTCGTAGCTCGAACCCCAGTTATTCCCAAAATAGTGGAGGGAACGCAATTTTCGTCAGCGAAGAGGCTCACCAGGCGTGGTCCTCCAAAACTTGGGATAACAAGCTCTAATAAGAATGTCCAAGGGGACGTCTCACCCAGCGCTATCTTTCTTTGTTACCTTTCTCCAAATGGTCTTGAATACCGGCTTGACAACAGAGGTTGGTTGGGAACTCGCCCACAAGGAGATCTCATTTTCGGGCAACTATACAGCTAATCCTTACTCATTATGAACAAAAAAGTTATTTTAATGCTTAACTTCATCGAAGAAAAGGCTATGTTCACCATCTTCGTATTACTACCATAATGCAACGTGCTCAATTGGGTAATGCATTCTTCAAGGGTTAATGGGATGCCAGCTGGACGAGGGTATACCAAAACACTCTCCCACAGTCACACCTCTCATGCCCCTTGCCTGAATCGCGGAAATAATTCCGGGAAGCATATCGTCCGCCATTTTGGGGTGCGTGTCATGCAGCAATGCAATCGTCCCTCCAGCGTCTAGGCCGTTTACGAAGTTGTTAGTGGCCTGTTGAGGATTTTGCTGTAGGTTCTCGTCGTCTACAGTGATGGAGGAAAATATGGTTACATAACCAAGATCTCTAGGAACTCTCATCGACTCGGTATTGTAGCGTAGGTAAGGCGGCCGCATGTAGCTGGGCTGCAAATGTGTTCTTTATTATAGTTGGAGCCCGGCCCTCGATGGGTTAACTGAGCCAGAAGATCGTAGCTGGGCTGCACGTTGGCGATGGAGATGAGAGCGTCTTCCAGCTTGATCATGTTATCCTGTATCTCGATGGGGGTCTGCTGTGTAAGATCGAGATAGCGCCAGCTATCAACGCCGTTAGGAGTGATCAATTGCCATCTGCGCCTTAAGGACTCACCTAAGAGAGGCAAGCTGGTGGCCTCCATTAACTATGCGCTGGATAATGGACGCGTGGTCGTGTATGGACCCATGATTTAATCCATTCACGAAGAAAGTGGCCTTCATGCCGGCAGCGTTCAGCTTGTTCAGAATAGCGGCCGTGTACTGGGTGGGACCCTCGTTGAAGGTGAGGGACACGACGCTGGGCATGGTGCACCAATCCATCGGTGTCCTAGGGGGAAGGCCTCCCCTCGGCGTTCGAGTTTTGAGCACTGGTGGAGGACTGGTGGATGTTGTGGTGCTTTTTGAAGTGCTGATGTCGGCCGAGGTGGCAGCAGAAGTACTGCTGTCGGTCGTTGTACTGAATGATGAAGTCATGTGGCTGAGGCTGTCGGTCGAGATTTTAGAGGCGGAATAAGAAGCGGTGGCAGTGCCGGTAGTAGTATCAGAAATCCAGATACTAGATGAATACGCGTTGCTGCTTGTCTCAGCCTTGGTCGATGTCACTGATCCAGTCCCGCTCGAAGTCCCTGAGATTACGCGCAGTCTCTAATTTAATTCCAAGGCATGCCAAGGAGTTCCAGGTGCGCCTCTTCCTCAGCCGTGGCAGTTTCTGGACAAAATATCGATTGGTGCTTGCAGTAGCCCTAACCAAACAGGTAAAGCTAGCCCGCAAGAACCCAGATAGCGAATGATGTCTAACGCCAAGCGACTCTCGAAATGAGCACTGCTGAAGAGCGGGTTTGCTTGAATAACCTTAGACATACGATTAAATCCGGCATCCTCAGCGCGCACTTTGTTTGTAAGAACCCCTAATCGTGGAGCGGTGAGCCGCCACAGAGGCATGAGCCGCCCTGAGCAAAAAGCCCAGGTTTAAAATAACCGTTCCTCAGGGGTTGGGCTTTGCCACGAGTGTGTACGATAACTTATGTCTCAGTCCCCCCAAAGATGAGAGATGAGATCTACAGCAGCAACCAAAGAAGGTTATTCTAGGTTATCGCGTTTTTCGACTGGGGCTAATGCTGGCACGTGTCAATGCATGCGTCCTTTGTTACTGTGGCTCATGATTTCTTTCAGAAGCGTCATCAAGTCACAGAGAGAATTCTATAGCAACATTTGAGGTGAAGAACGTCGAGTCAGTCAACAGGTTCATTGGGGCCCAATCATTCAGCCCTTCTTCCTCCAGTTTGACCAGCGAGCGTGGAAGCCGTTTCAGGCGAGAAGTCACGAATACATGTAGACATTCACACGGCCTCCTAATGTGTGCCCCGGTCATTCACTTCCACGGCGGAAGTCGCACACCGACACCATCCGAGGCAAACTGGGTTTGAGAGCGGCCATGCCATTGGCACGGTGCTGTTAGGCCTCGGCAGAGTCGTGCGGCGCGATAACTAGTTACCTCGCCTTGGTATTTCCAAGAAGACCCCAGTCACGCCTTGAACGTCTAGAGCAGTGAGAGGGCGTTCTCCAACGCGTTATATGGCTCATAGCCAACCGAGAAGCCGGTTCGAGCTGACAGACGAAGCCTCTCTACATCAAGCAACATGTCACAAGTGCGAAATCTATACCCCTTCTGTCCGGCTCTCTCATCAGGATGTCAGACAATAAGATGACTATCCCTTTATTCCGTGTATTGATTAATTTGATCATGCTTCCTGCATCATGTTGCTCACTTTGTTCGGGTTTTTACCCGATGAGAGTGTAAATCTTTCCATTCAAGGTCATGTGTACTTCTTTGAGAGTTTTTCTTGTCGCCTCGACAAACAGTCACAGGACAAAAGGGGAAGGGGAAAAAACACTCTGACTGAAATCAAAGGCATAAACGTCACAAAATTTGTTCCATTGCGAAAGGGGCAGTGCAGAGGTCCAAAAAGCCAAAACCAAAGGCAATATGATTAGTCTGAATGCTTTTCTATTACTGAAATGAGATAGAAACGGGATGAAACCTTGGGCCTCATTCTGACACCATCGTCCCAATCCCATCATGCCTTGCATCAAAAAAGACAGTTCCGCCCACTAAAAGCACTGCTCGAATGAAATTCCCATTTGAGCAGATCCAACTATGCTCCGTGTTTCTCTAGGTTAGGTAGGTTGACCCACCCGTGATGAGCGGCAGGGCCAGGTAGGTCGGTACATGTCCGAGCCGCTGATTTGCGGATGAACGAGTCCAAGCTTGGCATGATCTGTTGATCTCGAGTCCCTCCAATCGCCGTAAAGAGGCACTCGTAAAAGCTCCTGATTCCTCTCCACCATCATGTAGGTGGTGTCTATGCGCGCTCTGACACTCTTCGCAAGGTGTGACAGAATAGGCAAGGCGGGTTTTCCGGGGTTTCATCTCTAAAACCAAAACCACGCTTGTCAAAGTGACAGCTTACAGTCGGATTCGCTGATTGGGCTCTTTCATGTTTGCGGGGAACGTTCCATCCTGCCGGTTTAGCGATCGGCGCGGGTTGCAACTAGAAGCGGAAGAGCTTGCGGGGAGGGGCACGGAGGAGGTTTCCTGATGCGAGCAGTTTGCCTGAAACTATCACGACTCATAGCTGCGAGCGCATGGTCCAGTATCAAGAGTTTTGACATCCTTTGATGAAAACTGCCCCTCTCTCGACGTTAGAAACCGAGGAAATGGATCGCGAGCCGAGGCTCGACTTCAGAGCTCGGACGATGATAGTTTCATCTGTTCAAGCTTAAATATCGTTGTGCCAGACCACTGGGAACGGAACCAGACAACCACACATACCTTCACTTCGCCGACAATCACTTCTACTCTTCACCCCTTACTTTTCGCTCTTTACCAGCCTCACCATGAAGTTCTTCGCTCTCACCACACTTCTCGTCGCCACGGCCTCGGCTCTGCCCACCTCTAACTCTGCCCAGGAGCTTGAGGCGCGCCAGCTTGGTAGAACAACTCGTAACGATCTGATCGACGGCAACAGCGCTTCCTGCGCCGATGTCATCTTCATTTATGCCCGAGGTTCAACAGAGACGGGCAACTTGGTTCGTAGAATTTGTTTTGATGACAACATCACTCTTCTTACACATACATTAGGGAACTCTCGGTCCTAGCATCGCCTCCAATCTTGAGTCCGCCTTCGGCGAGGATGGTGTCTGGATCCAGGGCGTTGGCGGTGCCTACCGAGCCACTCTTGGGGATAATGCCCTCCCCCGCGGAACCTCTAGCGCCGCAATCAGGGAGATGCTCGGTCTCTTCCAGCAGGCCAACACCAAGTGCCCCGACGCGACTCTGATCGCCGGCGGTTACAGCCAGGGTGCTGCACTTGCAGCTGCCTCCATCGAGGACCTCGACTCGGCCATCCGTGACAAGATCGCCGGAACTGTTCTGTTCGGCTACACCAAGAACCTGCAGAACCGTGGCCGAATTCCAAACTATCCTGCGGACAGGACCAAGGTCTTCTGCAACGTAGGCGACCTCGTATGCACAGGTAGCTTGATCGTTGCTGCACCTCACCTGGCTTATGGTCCTGATGCTCGTGGCCCTGCCCCTGAGTTCCTCATCGAGAAGGTTCGGGCTGTCCGTGGTTCTGCTTGAGGAGGACGAAATTTTTAACAGGCGGGCCTGTTAATTGTTACGAGGTTTCAATTTTTGTTTTTCTGTGGAATAGCAAAGATAGATTGGTTCAACACTCAATCTATTACAATGCCCATGTTTCAAATTAAAGAAGCAATGAAAGATGATCTACATATCGCTTTGCCCAAGAAACCTCAGCCAGGCTTCCATACCTTGAGCCAGCCGAGCACAAGTTTCATTGCTCTCGTTTGAATCTTGCCAGGAAAGGCTAACAGACAAATCATGGCCTTTGACAGACAGGGCACTTACCTGCACGAATGGTCCCGCCAGGTGTGCGCTCAAGGCGAAGTTCGCCTGATTTATAGACCACCTCTCATTCCCATCATGCACATCTGTCCCGGACTCGCTTCCCCCATCAATAACACCGAGATTGGTTACAATCCAGGATAACTCGCGATCCCTCTTCGCTTGATCTCCGTGATACTCCTGCCAGTCATGCACCAGCTTCATCAAGCCAACAATGTTGTTTTTCAGGCCGGCGTTCAGCCTTTCCTCGATATCCCCACGGGCGATCCATGATGCTGACCATATCTCCTTCTCAAGATCACAGACAGGCTGGGTTTCCCAATTGTTGGCTCGGGCTTTGGCCCGAATATCCGACACCAGGTCGCAATCAAACGTATGGTGGATAGTCGACACACAGTTCTGTACGCTCCGCTGGGAATCAGCTGCATTATCTTGTCTGGGGTACATGAATCTCCGCTGGTCCATTGCAGTGGCGGCGGTGAAAGCGCGGGCCTTGTTTTCAGGGACGTAGCAGGCCAAACATGCCAGTATGATGCCGTGAAGGAGACCGGTTAAAGTGGTATCATGCTGGCGACAGGCGGCAAGAATACGACAAAGGGCTGCATTTTGGATGTTGAACGAAGTTGTTTGGGAAGCATATGACCCGAGTTGAAGAGGAGCCCACGTGGCCTTTGCCGACTTGGAGGAGAGCAACGATGGGCCGAAGGTATGCCATACTTGTGAAAAAGCAAACCCGAGAGTTATGGGGTGTTTGGCCAACTTCTCTTGAGGAAGAGGGAGATCTTGCGCGGTCAACGCAGTCGGGATTGCGCTCGAGTCCGGAAGAAAGGAACCCCAGTTGGTAGGTTGATTGAGACTTTGCAAGAGTGAGAGATGAAAAATTTTGCCGCTCATTCCATCGCAGTTTGCGTGATTCCAGATGAACATGACGTCAACGAAGCCGTCTGTTTCAGTGCGCATGAGAACAAGCCTCCAGCCGGGTTTAGTCTCCAGGTGTTCGAATTTGGCATCAAGCTGATATAGAAGATTTGCGTTGTACTGCTCGTCGTAGCCCGTTGAGTCGGCGAGAACATGCCACTGGATGTGATCGGCCAGATCAATCGTCGGAAGCGAGACCCAAGAGGGCCTTCTCGAGCTCTCTCCAACAAGCCCAACTTGCAGCATCGGAAACTGGAGTATAGTCTGTGCGACGGCATTTTCAAACCTTCGCACTACTTCCTTTTGCATGTCGAAACTTGCCAATGATGGAGGGAGTAGATAGCGGCAAGTGACAGTGGTGCCGCAGTAGTGTCGGACATTGTGCAGGGCGGATTGATACAGTTCACTAAGACTTGTTAACACTTCTCATACAAGTGAGCAGGGGAATAAGACAGTACAGGCAACCAAGTCGGCGTAGGCGAGTCTTAGCTCCAGGCAATTGAACAGTAGAATCCAATCCGGCCATGATGAAATAGATATAATGAGGTGGTTTATGTTTAAGACTTTTGCGATAAAACAGCCAAGACGGCCGCTTATATACGGTTCTTTACCCCTGATTGCTGTGATACGGCTGTGGAGGTTTTGGCTAATCTCCGTCCCCGGAAGAGGGTTTTGAGGCTCAAGTCCGGTCCCTAGGTTTGCTGGTACGCGCATGAACCGCGTGGCTGCGTCGCACTTTGACCCTGGCAATACGAGAGTCTAAACTCTAATCCGACGCAAAGGCACCAGAGTACTAAAGAGATCGCTGTTGCCTTATGATCTCACTAGTGACATTAACCGAATTACGGCCAGGGATGGCCCTAACACTGGTGCGTCATCGCGTGGTCGCCCTTCCACGGGCTCCCGCGGGCCCCCGCGGGCTCCGTGATCACTGATTGCCAGCACTCTCCGATCCACCGAGACAAGACAAGTGCAAAGCTTGGTCGTGGAGTTAGTTGGAAAAACAAAGAGCCAGCAAAATTTGTCAATTGAACGGAGCCCGAGGCTAGATCCTGGAGGAGCTTCAACCAATGTCATAGAGAGGGATAAGAAACTGGGCGCCGCCACAAGTACCAACGCAGGTCACCGTTATGAGCCTGATCGCGAGCCGCCTCTGATATTTATCTTGTGGGACCCCTCAATCGCACTTTTCAATAATACCAACGACACGACACTTAGGACTGCCCATAGCCTGGCGAGGCTTGCGGAGGCTCTTTCCAGATTTCGCAACACTTTCATGCAACCTGCAATGATCAAAATGAGTCAAGTATTATACGGTGGGTCCAGACACTGGAAAAGATGGACGTCGGTGCTGATCGGATGCAGAATGTTGTAACGACCGGATTTATTTTGATAGGCATAGTCAACAAAACTCTCGGTCTATAACAAAGTCAGAGTAGCAGTTTCTAAGCAGCTCTTACTATGAAGCAAGGACAACTGATGGAAAACTAGGGTAGGAATCTCATTCTGTATTGCTGTGACTATTCTGTTTGTAAGTGTCTAGACCATGCGTAAATGCATCAAGAGATGCGAATGAGTCGGGGTCAGTTGTCGCTCTCCTTCTATCATGTCTTTCCGCATGGTCGTGCTGTCTTCCCAAAATAGCCCGCTTAGGGTTTTGTATCTGGTTAATAAACCCTGTCTGAGGCCCTCGCGGCAGCCAGGTCCTCTGGTTTGTTTGTCTCCACGCCCATGTATTTGTCAGTCTGACCAATTTTGGCCCAGGGAGCAAAAGCCTGCCATACAAGTTAGCAATGGTACGCATCTTGTTAGACTTGAAACGTAGCTCACATTCTTAACATTATGCAGTGGCCCAGCAAGTTCAGGGAAATGCCTGCAGAGCACATCTTTCATGGTATTATTCTGCACCCAGTTGATGCCTTCATGGGTGTAAATCTCTGGGCACCAACCATCGCCGGCAAGGAAACGGTCAGACTTGATACGGCGACTGGCCATCAGAATGAACACACGGAAGGCAGTGTCACTGAAGCCGAAACCTTCAGGCAGAGGCTCGCTGAGAGTGCCGACAAGGAGGTCCACGGCCTCGATGTCACCGTTGTAGACCTCATCCAGATCAGCAGCCAGCTTCTCATCGCCACCGGTGAGCTCGATAAAGGTGCGGGCGGGGGGCATGTGAAACAGACGACGGAAGGCATTGTAGCGAGGGACGCCGCGTTCACGATCCCGAAGGATGTCGATAGCACCCAAGTCCAAGTGACGGCCCTCGGGGAAGTCCTTGTCTTTCGGGATAGCCAAGTCACGAAGGAAGTTAGGCATGTTGCGGGCACGTATCGCACCTGGGTAGTTAACGCCGAAGGAGTAAAAAACGTCTGCAAAGTCCAGTCCCAAGCGTCCGTTATCTCCCTGATTATCTTCAGCCTTTGCCTCCAGAGGTTTGCGGGCGGACTCGAAAGCAACTTCCTTGATTGGGAGTGTGCCCTCGTGCTGGCCGTCCTTGACGTTGAAGAAGGCGATGTTATCCGGGATGAGAGGGTGGAGACGGTAGACAGACACAAACTCCTCGGTGAGAGAGTATGGAATATTATCGTGGTTGACATCCGAGCCTGGAATGCCGGAAAGAACTTCGGACTTGTTTCCAAAAGGCCTTCCAAAGACGTGCCAGAGCTAGTATAGCCCGGTTAGTTTTCCATCTACTGAATACGACGTATTTGAACAAAGACTTATCAGACTCACCTTTTCACCTAGAAGCCCCCACCAGTTCGCATCCATGGCGATCTGTAGGGTGGGGTGTTGCAGAATACCAGGCGTCCACTCAACAGTATGGATCTTAGCCATTAGCGCACAGTTGACCAGTCTGGCAGTGTCGAAGATCCGATCGCTCGGCCAGGTAGGATTTGAAATGTGAAGCTGCTTAGCGATGGCGTTATGCTCGAGGGCGAAGAGGGTGTGCAAAAGTTCAAGCCCAAGCCACCAATTCTGACGAAACCCTGTGAGGGGAATGTTGTCCTCTCCACGGGGTAAGAACTGCTCTCCATCGCCAACAGTAACTGCAAGCTGCCCGGGATGAGTCTTGTCACACTTGGCCCGCAGTTCTCTCGTTTCGGCCTCGGTAGACCCATAGATCTGGGAGGCGTCCCACCAGTGTGTGTTCTCGTTGTCGTACGCTGGTGTTTCGGCATCCTGCTCAGAGAGATCATCGGCCTTTTTAGTACGTGGAACGGCCATCTTCTTGTCAGACCATCCATCATCTGGGTTCAAGGGAATGTCAATGTGAGTCTCTCTTCTTGTGTCGAACATGTGCTGCGCCCAATCGTGCACCTGGAACTGGATCCAAGCAGCAGCGAGCAAGTTCACAATGACGGCAGGCTTGAACTCGCCATCGGGCCGCGCAAGGATTCTCTCGGAGATGACTCTCGGATTTGGTGTGAGAAGCTCCTTCTGGCTGGGTGGTTTGGTTTGATCTCTCGGCACATTGCGACCGAACCTCATTCCAACGCATCCCATCTTGGGTGCACTAAGATCATTGAAATAGCCATTCGAATTTCGCGAAGAAATGAACTTTGAGTCCTTCATTGGGCATGATGCAACGGTACCCTGAGACCCGGCGTCAGGATAAGTGTCGTACAAGTTCTTTTTGCGAAGCTCGTAGCGCAAAGCGAGGAGGTTGAAGATGCCAATCCAGGCGGGGAGTTTGTGCCAGTGAATGAAAGTGTTGACGATCTTCCAGAAACCAATAAAAAGAGATTTAAAGATAGGCTCAAGGAAAGAAACCATTGTGAGGAAGAAGGCACTCAATATGGCAAAAAACGACTTGGAGGCCGCAAGGCCACCTTCGATAATTTTAGAAGTCATCGGTTTTATGTGAAAGATTTGTCAAGGCTGTCGATGCCTGTCAGAGGAGTAGTTGGGTGAGGGCCATGTGAGTCTTTTTATACCTTTTTGAGCCCAAGCTTGTTATCATTTAGCATGTAAAGTTCGAGCTGGGGGGCCATTTTCACATGCATCTGAGCCATATGCTGAAGATTAGTATTATCCTTGACTTGATAGGCTTTCAGATGGCATTTTGGCCCTCCTGGAGTGTATCCCGTCTTAGACATGGCTGAGTCTAGGAACGGCCCAGACCAGCCCTACCATTCACATTCACTCGTGTCCATACCAAGCCACAGACCATCAGCCAGCCACAGCCTTTCAGCTAGCTAGCCATACTCCACCAGACTTATCTTGTGCAAGCTCGCATCGAAGAAATGCATAAAAGGCTTATGCATCAAACATAGTTGTGCCAGGTAATCCCAAAGCTCTGGCACACAATCTCTGTGACATTGATTCCCCAAAGTGTGGTAAAGGATCATGGAGCCCCTCATTGCTTATTCTTGGCGTTCGTCCAGATGGTAAGCATGCGGTTGATGCGGCCGACATGTGGCCGCACTTCGACACATTCGGCCGTGCCTTTTTAAGTGCCCACCCGTACCTCCGCTAGCCCATGACTATTGACCTTTTATCGATTTTATCCCCTTGGACATTGTCTCACTCCGCGCAAGCTATTTCCGGTCTAGAGCAGCCACAGTAGGTTTGCCGTAAACAGAAGCGGAGATGTGACAAGGGGCTTCCACAACTCGGCACCTGTCGCCGAAGCGGCAGGGAGCACGACTACTCGTCCGTTGCTGAGAAAAATGACGAGCTCAACTGGCTATGGACGCGCGTCGCTTCCCTTGAAACGGCCCTTCGGAGCGGCTCTTCAGTTACGACCACACGCAACTCAGCCAGTAACCTTGCCACGACGAGTTCAAGCAACTCGCGGCCAGTCTCGTCGCCTGTGGAGGAAGAAGATCTGGACATGGGGATCGCCACTTGGTCTCCCCGCGAATCGTCTATGCCCCACCCGGGAGCTTCTCTGCCGTGCTCCGCTTTCTTTCTCGACAATCCCGTGTTTCGGCAGAGGTAATATTTTCTGACTCTCGCATTCGTGTCCATAGCGTAGAGGCTTCTCGATGAACTGGGTTCAGCCGCGGAAATGGAGGAAAATGCTAACGTATATTTCGAGGGCATCTACCTTTGGTTGCCCATTGTGTCAAAGCGCAGGCCTGGGCGCGAGACCAGGGCACCTGGAATGCAGCCTTGGTGCTTGAAAGGTGGATGAATTATCATTTGGTGTTACCTTATCTTGAGTGGCCGGTACAGCGAACAGTGGATGTGGTACGGTCTTTATTTTACTTACTTATTATATATGTTAATTATTAAAACTTATTATTTTATAATAAACAGCTCAGAAGGCATAGCTAAAAGAAGCCATTTAAGTTAAGATTATAAACTTATATTAATTATAAAGTACTCTATAAGGTAGCTTATATGCAAAGCACCTTTTGCCTTGCTACTAGGGCCCTTTCTCGCAGCGGAGGCCCTGCGCTTTTCTAGGTACTTAGTACTAATAATCTGTTTTACTATTATGACTCCTCGATTTGAGCTGAAGCCTCTTTGTGGGCAGAGTTATATTACGCATCAGTCCTCGTTGCGAAGATGGTGGCTTACTTGATCACACGATTGTCGTGCGTTCCAGGGAGCGAATTACAAGGCCAGAAGCCTACTGCATGTCGAATCGCAGAGATCTGCCTCCGCCCCCTCGTCAATACCTGCGCCAATATATTCGCCAACACCCTCGTGACTTATCAGCCGCAGGGAGGCTTTCTAATATTGGTTCGCTTAGCCAGATTAGGAAAAAGTGAGGCTGTCTGTGTCACCAATGACATAGGTACCATTCAGCCAACCCATAGGTACACCCTCTTTACTCGCATTCCTCATGAATTTGAGAGATAGCGGCCACTAATATTAGGTGATTTTTTTTTTCGTTTTTGAATCAAGGTGGGAATCCATCATGTTTGGTTGATCGTGAGGCTTTTCCCTTGCAGCGCTTTAAAGGTGCTCTACTCCCGCCATCTTTAAATGCGTGCCATGGTTTTCTCATCCGCGCACCGTCTCCTTTCTTCAGAGAATTACATTATTACTTCCAGAATCCACCTGCTATGTCTTCTGGCGAAGAGGGCTCCAGCGGCCCGAGTGCCGAAGATAAGGCCAACCGGCTGGCCTTGGGGGCTATCGTCATCGCTTCAGTGGCTTTTATCGTAGCCTTCCTGCAATTTCTGCTCGAATATTTCGCGTCTTCCGAAGCCCGTAGCAAATGCACCTACGAAGCAATCGGGCCGTCAGCAAAACACGTCAAGTTCCGCCCCAACTGGCGTTTCTTCAAACTTCGTGTCAAGTATCCCTTACTTGACCTATCCTTCGGCAAGGTTTTTACGGCCGCTTGCACTTCCGAGCTGTTGGCTATTGACTCGCTAAAGTCGCCACTGCGACGGGTGTGCGAGAACAAGCCGCACTGGGGTTGGCAAGTTATGCAGGAAACGGACAACCTTTCTTTCAACATGGTGTCGTAAGTTTCTATTGCCCAGCGTTGATCAGATACATTTGCGACGATGTTTACTGATGCGCGGCCAGGGATGGATTCCAAAAGATGACTCGCGATCAGAATATTACAGTCACTAGCAAAGACCTCACATGGAGACTGTACTTTATTCTCGTCTTGTGGAAAATTACCCACACTTGGAAGCCTATGGTCCGTCCTAGAGCCTCGTGGGCCCAGCTCCTGACGGCCTTTGGGATCCGAGACACGAGCAGCCTGATATATCGACATGCCGACGCCGATGTGATCCCGAGCTCGATCGGTGCGCCGATACAGAGGGTGAAGCTTTTCGATCTGGGCATCATAGCGTTGCAACTTGGGTTCAAGAAGGTGACTATCGATACCCGCAATCGAAAGTTTACCGCTGTAAGTGACTTTGGCACTATCAAGACATTGAAACTAGATGAGCTTGGCAAAGTAATCCGGTTCGAAGGGGATATCCTTGCCATCTATCACCAAATAAGCAAAGGTTCATTTGTTTCAAACGTGATCGGAGGCACCGGATCGGCCAGCAATGGACGGCTATCTTTCGGCTTAAAATATACTACCAATGGAATGTTCTATCCACTGAAGCTAATTAGCACAGCCTTATCTCAACGATGGGACCAGAACAGATTTGATGAGGAGCAAACGGAATTCATTGTTAGGGGCCTTGAGGAGCACAAAGAGTGCATTATCAAGGGGGAGGTTTCTGCAGAGGCGTCGCTGCTCGAGACCCTTCTGGCCGATGCTGACTTTGAAGTGGATCAGCCTGCCGGTCTTGGTAACGACCAAGCATCGGACGACTTGTCGGAGGAGAGATCGGAAGATTCGGAAGACTTTGAGCCCAAGGAGCTACAAAAAACGACAACGGGTCTCAGTGCAAAACACCTCGGGAATCTACTCGGGGCCTGGCCACAGAAAAACCGGGCCAAAGAAAGGGTATGTTCCAACTCTCATTTGATAATAGCGATGAAGCTGTTCCAATCTTGGTCATCTAACGGACGCTTTAGGCAGCCTTTGTTCAATGGCAAAGAGCTACTGGCCTCGATTTACCTACCATCCTGGCGGCTTTGACCATCGCTTCCCTGGGAAGTTGTGAGGTAGGATTTCCATCGGGCATCATCCTTTACCCCTTTGCTGCTTTCCTCAACGCTATCGCTCAGCAAGTCGGGTCGACGCTGCGGTCCCTCAATGCTGACTCGGAAATCACGCGGCTCTTTGCCCTGGACAGGCTGCAATTTGTTCGGTCCAAAGATACATTTTGGTACTCATTCAACTATGTCGGCATGTCACCACGGTACTTCCTGTGGAGCTGGATGTTCCAGGAGACGAAGGAAGTTTTCGACTCGCTCGACGAGAAGGAGCAGGACAAGATCATTATTCGGCAAGACGGGCAGCACACCGGCGATGTCAACATTGTCCTCTTTTCCGACTGCGACTCCCTCCTCCACAACTTCAAGCCCCGCGACTGGTCTGCCAAGATCGAGAGGATCATTGCTCTGTCCATGGTCAAATATCGCCCTGTCAACATGGTCTGGGCCCAGATTCTGATCCTTGACGTAGCTATCCATTTCTTGGTTAGGGGTGGCTGGTACGAGGGTCCTACCGAGGGGTATAACGTCGCCACCGACGAGGTTGCTGCTGTCGTCGCAGCTGTAGTCGACTCCTGGCAAGGGACCGACACAGAGGCAGAATCCGAAACCCCAGCCGTGCCGCTTGCTACCATTTCCGATCCGGCCGGTGAGAGGCAGAGCTACAAAGGAGGGAACCAAGAACGCCAACAGGGGACTGTGCATGGGAGTGTAGCAGCAGCAGGGCAACATGGGTCAGGAAGTGATGGCACAACCGATAATGCGGGCCGTCACCAACATACAGATACTCATCCAGTGGAACCCACGATCGTTTGGGACCTCGTCGGCAGCCTCGAAAAGCAGCCCAATCTGTTCCGCACACTGCAGAGTGAGGTGCGCCAGGAGAGGCTACGCAAACTCGCAAACTTGCTGCAGCTGCGCACTATTTTCTACGCGGCATTCCTAATGCTTAACCCGGATTCTAGCGACGTGTATCGAGCCGAGTCGAGCAGTGTAGAGATGCCAATTATATAATAGTAAGGGCTCTTGGCTTGTTTCTTGGACTAAGCCAACCTTGGGCCTATGCTATCTTACTTAGGGATTACAGACTGAAATGGGGCCTGTTCCTGGTTTTACAGTAATTATGTATCTTTATTATTATAACAGTTATTTTATTTTGAAATAAGGCTTAACGTACATCACAAGTGAGTGAAACACACAAGCGAGTGAAACAAAAATCCCAACCTCTTTTATAAAAATCGCAATAAAAACACCACAAACCATTTGATCAATTAAAACTACTCACTATACTCTTCCCCAGACGTCTCAATCACTACTTGACAGGTCCTTGCATTATGGCCGGGCTTGCCGCAGATACCACAACGTCGAACACCCGGTCGCGCCGACCTCCCTTGACCACCACTCCGCGACGATTCGGCCATTACCCGCGCATCAGCATCCATTTGATCAATTGCTTGCCTTCCTTCCTCTACCGTCATCACCCCTCTTTTCTGTAGCCGGGTCCTTTTTTGCTCTCCGGCGCCGGCTTAGTATCTCATTTGCCTGTCGAAGGTCTTGAACCTCTGCCCGAACAAGAGCCATCTCATGCATAACCGCCTTTGTTCCCTTTGCAAGAGACTTTAATGCTTCAAGAATTGACTCTGGAGAGCTGCTTTGGTGCCTTCTAATTCGTCTCTCAAGGTATTCAGACTGAGATTGGGCCTCAAGCACAGTCTTCGGGGTCCTTGATGCCCAAGAGGTCAATTGATCAGATGCCTCCTCAACCGGCGTTGGCGTCCGTAGCTGCACATCAAGCTTCGAGACCACACTTTCTGGATCAAGAGGAATAAGCCCGGCCCCTTTGAATGATGCCTTGATGTTTTTTTTTTCGTCATAGTGGCCTCGTGTGCTGCGTAGAAGGCTGGAAAGAACTCGGTCTTTGAAACGTGTGTTATAGAGCATCTGATCAGATGCTCTATTTCTCGACCATATGCCTTCTTTAGTATGCTAAAGCACCCGACGTCAAGGGGCTGGAGTAGATGAGATGAATGAGGTGGCATACAAAGCCGGATAATCTTATTCTCCTCGCAATATCTCTCGAATTCGATGGAGTGGTGACTTTCGTGGCCATCAAGGATCAAGAGACGATAGGAACCAATTGATCGATTGGTTGTGTGCCGGTCAAAGTGCTTGAGCCACTCGAGACCGGTCTCATTATCGGTCCAGCCATTTTGGGTCGTTGCAATAGCCCAATCGCCCGGGAGGTTGCTTTCTCGGTACCAGTTGGCGAGGTGATATTGGCCCGCACCGATGATAAACGGCGGGATCGACCAGCCTTCCGCATTGATCGCTTGGATCACTGTAATCCATTCCCGATTTCCAGGCTGCACTGATTTTGGCTTTAAACGCCTTTCTGAGCCCGTGACGACCATTCCGCTTGCAATCATGCCCATAAGGAAGCCAGTCTCGTCAAAGTTATAGATATCTTCTGATCGGATGCCGTACTTCGCGATTATGTTCGCCACAAGCATAAACCAGTTGCGGATAATAGTTGGATCTTCGCACTTGGCTCTCTGGTAGTCATATTTACGAAAAAAACGCGTCTTGAGGTCTGGGTGTCGCCTGACGAAGTTTGAGGCCCAGTTTGTGCCGACTGGTGGTGCGTCGCGGTCGGCAAGCAATTGATCAGCCATTGCTTTCACACTACGTAGCCGGGGGGGAAATCCTCGCGAATCTAGGTCAAGAATAAAGTGTTTAAGGATCTGTTCCTCTAGATTAGATAGTCGACGTGATTTTGGGGTAATATCGCGTTGAGATTGGATGCCTTTTTGCCGACGCCAGAGCGTTGTTGGGTTGACTGTATAGATTGTTGCAGCGCGTCGGAGCTTTAAGGTTGGGTCATTTTGAAGGGCCTGAAGGGCAAGAAGCATTCTAGCCTCATAATTTGACTGTGACATGCTGGGTGGTTGAGAATTAATTAATCAAATAGAGAAGGTGTAGGTTGAGGGATTTTTGTTTCACTCGCTTGTGTGTTTCACTCACTTGTGATATACGTTATTTTTATTTCTAATTTTAAACTATAATTTTAACATATGACTTATGTTTATCTTATATTAATTCTTATTAATTAAATTAATAAACTATTTTAGACTTGGGATCGAAGGGCGCCATTATCTTCCACGGAGGGGGGCAGTCTAGCACTGACCTGGCCTCAACAAGTTTACAAGGGATTCTAAAGCTGCAAGGAGATGATATGAGGCGTCCCATCTCTTGCGGTATTACAAGTCAGTCCAGTGGGTACTTCTCTTGGTGCTCCGGAATGGCAGAAGCTTGGGCGCAGAAAGTACGGCGATTTGTGATTGGTAGGATACCTCTCTGGAGTTCTAATATGGTTTTGGACTGCACGATATTGCGAGAGTGGTCCTACGTGTGTCCTGGATATCTCCTTGAACCAGAACCTAGCCTTCGTCGTGATGATAAGACGTGTATAACTAGAGAAAAGACATCGATAAATGACAGTTTGCTCGGGGATCAATAATTAAAACAAGAGCTCTCTAATTTCCAGTCCAAGACGACTTGGAACCCACAACCGGAGCCCGGCCAATTCTGCAGTTGCCTTTGCAGCTTAGATCCCCAGGATGAAATCATCGACGGTTTAGACATTGATTTGGCGATTGAAGACATCTTTGCTCGTCTTCGTAACATTCTTCACCAAACCGGAGGCCTCCGGCTTGGATTTGGATTTTATCTCGAGGCGTTAAGAGGGATAAAGTGCGCGCCGGGAAGACCTTGTACCCACTTGTCGAGTTTGCGAGCGTCATCTGAGAACTTGTCGGCGCCGACCTACCTAAACCAGATGCCCATGCTTGGTCAAGGGGGCTTTTCCGAGCCACCCGAGGACAGTTGATGATAAATCCACGTCATCTGAGAATTTATCGGTCCCGAACTACCCAAAGCATGGGTAGTCAAGTGAAGCTAAGTTAGTATAGCCTCATTATAAAATGCTGGTGTTGCAAGCAACCTTTCATTTCTGCCATCTCCCCTAATTCACGTTTACCTCTCGCAATCTTCCACATGGCCCTACAACGTCTTTCTGTTTTACTCCTTTGTCTCGGCTTAGCAACATACTCAGCAGCCCAAGATGCCTACATTAAAGTCACGCTGGATCCTACCTACCGGACAGTGCCTCCGCCCAACGACGACTTCCCCCAGGACCGAAGCCACATATGGGTTATTCAATGCATTCTATTGCCCATATCACTCACCTGCGTAGGCCTTAGTCTCTGGGAAAGCAAGCGATGGGGTTCGACGGTGCCTGCGGCCCTGACAATTGGGTCTGCGTCATTTGTCTTGGTCGAGGCAGTAAATTGCTTCCTTGGCAACGTCTACTAGAGCACATCCCACGACCCTAAGAAGCTCATGTTCACCCTACTCGGAAGTGATTTTGATATATACGTCGGTATCATCTGGTGGTCCTATGGCGCAGTTCTGAGCTGCGGGATTTTTGCTGCTTTGAACCGAAACATCCGAACCGGCTGGCTATGGGCACTTCTGGCTTTTGCAGGATTCCTGGACATCGTTCTCGAAGAATGCATGCTCATCTACGGCGGCATCTACATCTACTACGGTCACCAGCCGCTGGTCTTCAACACATTCCCTTGTTGGTGGGCCTTTTGTAACGTTTCAAGCATCTTTCTCGGCATCTCCATCACCTATCGGTATAGCCACTTGCTTCAAGGATGGAAGAGCCTTCTGGTTCCCCCCATCCTACCAATCTGCTACGCTGGTCCTCAAGTCCTCGCAGGCCTCCCTACCATGTATGCCGTCCAGGCAGACTACTCCCCACTTGTCACCGAACTTTGCGGCGTCGCCAGTTGTGGTCTCGCTGTGATTCAAGCGGGAATTATCATGGACACTGTTCTTGCACGCAACCCAACCAACGTGAACCAAGCTGGCCCGAACCGTCAATCGAAGTTGGCTCACCGAAAGGTACTGTGAGAGAGTGTGTATCACTCTGCGGTTATGGAAATGGATGCGCGACGGCCGCCCCGAGGGAAGCAGCCAGGGAAAAGAGCAAGATATACTGGCCACATGGCGCTTGTCACGACTATGACGGGGCTAAGGCTATGAAGCATAGCAGAACACTATATCTTAATAGGATAAGTGATTATAAACGAGTCCAGGGGGAGTCGAAACGAGTGCGAGAGATCCGAGCGAGCCAATCACAGTGGACCCTGATCGGACCAGCAGCCTATTTCGCTCGGCACGATAGACAAGTTCATTGGCAACTATTGACAAGATAGCTTACCTGATGGCTGGGCGAGATCCGCATCATGATGGAGAAAGATGTATCCCTCATGAGGTCTCGGCGCACCATCATTGGAGCCTTGAACGGCATACCTGAGAATACTGTAGAAACTAGTCACGCTTTGCTACTTGATTATGCTTATTGGTGAACAACAATCGAGACCGACGTGGAATGAAGTTTGGAGATCAACAAACTAGATTTGACTGCGCTAATATACATAGAAAAAGTCGGGGTTATTCCTATCAGTGAGAAGCTCCGGAGCCTGTTCCTGGACAACCTCACCACTGTCTCGCACCACCATGACCTTCCTGTTTCGTACGCCGTAGAGAATCCTAGTTAAAATACTGACAACGACGGATCCACCACAAACACAGAACACGGTGACTTTGGCTGGAATATAGCCTGGTGCATCCCTGGCCTGAAATGTTTGAGGGCCAATAATATTAGCAATGGAAAACCCGATTGCAATAATGGCATTAGTAGTGACCTTCTTCGTGTATCCCTGAATATTGGCTCCCACCAAGGCATAGATCAGTGCCAGTGGTGCCACGTCAAAGTTGATCAAATAGATACCAGCGAGGGAGCCAGCTTGGCTGTCCGGGTAGAATGACATCAGTCCTGCCCCAATAAGAGTGGGGATCATGAGAAGACAAAGGCCAAGCCAACGTGGAAAGCGGTACAGGATGGCGAATGTGCTGAGCAAAGTGGCAGCTACCGATACTAGGCCAGAGGGCATGTTCAGCAAAGCTGCTTGTTTCGGGTTGTATCCAAAACTGCGGATGAGTGTGGCGGAAAATGTTGTGATGATCCCAGATGGGATGACAATGAGGATAGTGTTGAGGAAGAGAAGCCAGACCTGTAGATCCTTGAGGGAATCCCAGATACCAGAAGCGTGAAAGACCTTGGCGCCGTTTCCTCCCTGGTCAGCGCTCAGAGCCTCTTGAAGCACGAGCCGCTCGTGTTCGGTGAGGAACTTGGCCTCTTTAATACCCGAGGGCATCCAGAAGACGACAAGAAGGCCGACCAGCATATTGAAGGCCCCAACCGATACAAACATGATACGCCAGCCCTCAAAGCTGCCGACTCGGCTACCATGTTGAGCGGCAAAGGAGATGAGACCTCCGACGGTTTGCCCAATGCCAAGACCACAGTACCAGATGCCAGTTCTGGGGGTGGCTTGGCTTCTGGTATACCATTGCGATGTTATCATGATAAGAGCAGGAGAGATCACAGCCTCAAACATGCCGAGTAACGTCCTCGCAGCTGTCATCCCAGGGAAGTTCTGAGCCGCGGCAGAGCAACAGATGACTGCGCCCCAGAGAATCACATTGACGCCAAGGACTTTGCTGACGGGAAACTTCTGAATGAGGAAGCCTTGGGGAAACTCGGCCACTGCGAAACCGATGAAGAAAGCCGTTGCCATCCACGAGAAGTCATTTCCCTTGAAGTTGAGCGTCGTAGAAAGACCCATGATATTGGCATAGTTGATGAGAACTTTGTCGAGGAACTGGAGGAAGTAACAGACGAGCATCAAAGGTACAAGATGGTAGTCAACTTTGCGAGTGATGTTTTTCAAGGATTCGTTGGTCGTCATGTCCCGCACCGACCCCATGACGATGGATGGGGGGTCCTTGTTCGTTCGAGTCTTTTCCATTTCGTTGAGAGACATTCTGACGCTCCTCAGGTGCTGATGACCTCGAATGTTGGACTATTGTGGAGGTGTCAGTATTATCCGATGAGGATGGTCGAGGGACTATGTCCACTTACCTGTGAGTGCTCACTGGAATTTCGGAGAGAGTAACGGGCTTTGATGAATGAGGCTGGCAACCGGTGGCAAGACAAATGTCTGACAATGAGAGGTGATTGTAGGCCTGGTGTGACTAGATGATGCCACAAGGAATGAGTCGTTCGTCAACTTAAGTACTTGAGAATAGCGATGCGACCCTCAGATCCCGGGATGTCAGGATATCTTCCAGTGATAACACGGTGTGTTGGAATTGCCGAGCTCAACCAGGTCTGACCTGGTCAATTCCCAGGCAAAAGGCCTTGAGAGAGAAGACGGGAGGCTCTCCCCAAACGGGCTAGACCAAGATAAGCTCTTGTCTCGTGCTTGTGTCTCCAAGCCAGCGCCCAGACCAGAATCAATCTCACCTGTTTGCGGGGTAAAGACTGAGTGGCCGACCGTCGCTCCGCTACTGCAGCCGTCGGATCGAGGTGGAGCCAATGTTTAGTCCGTCGCTTCAAGCGTTGCCGATAGGGGTTTTGAGTTTGTCATGACGATAACGATCCGCGCGGTTGGCGGATGCGGTGTGGCCAACCGACATTCACGCGGAATTAACGAGAGTCACGCCATGAAGGAATCTCGGGCGTCAAGGAGGCCACCATCTTCAGCTAATCGAATCGAGAGTGGATGGATAATTGCTAAGAAACCAGAAAGCCAACACGGCTAGAAAGCTTAAGAGGGGCCGATGGATGACATGGTCGCCAAGTGCCTTGTGGTAAATCACCTTTCGACGTCAAGTTGAGGATTTTACTCTCGGATTTCTCGACAGACTTTCATTTCAGTGATTTCACTACAAGAATTGTTTGACTTCCGTGTCTCGACACGCTCTTCGAAAATCTCTGCATCAACCTGAAATATTCCCCTTTCCATTCACCAACGAAATATTCACTTTCAGACCAATATGCCTGCACGCACTGAAACATCTCTCTCGATCGGCATCGTTGGGTCTGGCCTCGGCGGCCTCTCTGCCGCCATTTCTCTCCGTCGAGCCGGTCACCAGGTCACCCTGTACGAACGTTACGACTTCGGCGGTGAAGTTGGGGCGTCTCTGTCTGTCGCTTCGAATGGCTCTCGCTTCTTGGAAGAATGGGATATCAACATCCCTGCGGCCAAGCCCGTCATTCTGAGAAACCTCATCCGTCACGATTACTCGACTGGGCAAGTCGAAGGCACATATCCCCTAGGGGACTATCGCGAGCGCTTTGGCACCGACTACAACAACTTTCACCGCATCGATTTACACAACCATCTTAAAGAAGTGGCGCTGTCCAACAGTGGGAAAGGGCGCCCTGCTGTTCTGAAGACATGGCACAAGGCGTCCAAGCTGGAACCCGAAACGGGACGAATCACGTTTGAGAATGGCACAGAGGCAAAGCACGACGCGATAATCTGCGCTGACGGTATTCGAAGCATAATGCGTCAGCAACTTGGCATCAGTCCACAATTTGTGCCAAGCACGTCTTGCTGTTATCGCTGCATCATTTACGCTGATAAGCTTCGCGAGTTGGGACTTGAAGAATTCATAAACAACGATGCCATTGAGTTCTGGGGTGGTGACACAAAGACCAAGATCGTCCTCTCCGCATGTAGCGACAACAATGTTGTTTCATGCTACTGCTTTTACCCTGCCGAGAAGAACGACCTTAAAGAAGACGGATGGAACATCTCGACTACGGGGGAAAACCTTGCGGCTACGTTCCCAGGGTTGGATCCCAAGCTCATTACCCTGTTCCTCAACGCTGAGGATATCAAGATGTGGCGACTGTACAACCATGATCCTTATCCCTACTGGACCAAGGGTCGATGCACTCTGCTAGGAGACGCTGCCCATCCCATGATGCCTGACCAAAGCCAAGGCGCATGCATGGCCATCGAGGATGCCGGTGCGCTGGGCATTCTTTTCTCGGAAAAGTACTCTGATCTGACTGTTGAGGAGCGTTTGAAGCTTTACGAAGCGGAAAGAAAACCACGGGCAACAAGAATTCAAGAGGCTAGCAAGCGCGCCAGAGAAAACCTCAATGAGAGAATTGGATGGTCGAGTAAGAACACCAAGCCTGGCATGTTGACGATTGATGAGGTATGCGGTTATGACATGCATTCTCACATTGCTGGATTGGTCGCCGATCTGAATGCCTCTGCAACCAAGTTTGAAGCCAGCTCCTAATATGAGATTCATGGTGTAAATTTATCAGGTACACCTTACTCTAGGATTCTATAGATTGACCGGGTTGCCGTCAGTACAGTTTTGAACCCATGCTCTCTCCTTCGCCGTAGCCTCATGTGCATCTCCGCCGGCTCACTGTTATGGGACTGAACTCAATACAATGAACGCCCTCAGCTTATGCTAGCATTTATACGAACCCAAACTCCGTAAGTAAGCCCCAACTTTTTATTATGGAATAAAAAACTATTCGCACTTGCCAGGCTTGATTATAAGGTGATACGCAGTGCAGCCAACCAAGGATTAGTAAAGAGCCAAGCCGCCCATCTCCTCGTATCGGATCCTCGCCCAGTTGACTATGGGCTCAGTTTCTCTTCTCTTCCATACCTTTTCCACTAGTTCCCTGCTCTGATGAATGTACCCAAAGCCACAAGTCCGCTCCATAACCATCAGCCTATCCTGCACGATCAATCTCTGCCCAAGACAGTCACAAGAACCACCAGCCATAACAAGTGGAAACAACAGACAGCTCTCCACAGAGCTACCGTAACGGACCTTTTGAGCTGACTCGATAATGCGTTCTACACATTCGGATACCTTATCGCCAAGTGAGTAGCCTTCTGTGATCTGGTGTAGTCGGAGCCGAAGTGCCCATTCGTATGCAATTGTTGCGTGAAGAACGTCATCGTTGCTTGAGGAAAGGGAGGCAACAGCGCCGGCAATTCCTCCGTAGTCATAGGCCCAGTTATCTAGTTGCTCTTGAATCTTTCCCGCTTCGTGACGGAACAAGGCCTCTGAACGATCATCGACCCTCGTTCCTCGCTTGCTAGCCAGATTGTTGATGCGATCAACTAAATGGAACAACTCCTTTGGTATCCCGTACACTGCTGTGTCCTCGCCGTTGACATCCTCAGTCAGCTCAAGTGAGGATGTCACCGTTTCATTGTCAATCAGAGGAGGTTTGCATGTGCTTGTCGTAGCTGCACTATCCAGAAATCGAGCCAACTTGACAGAGAACTTGAAATGCCCGGTCAACATATCGCCATGCTGAAACTTGAGTGTTGATAAGAGACGCTTCGCTCCTTGGAGATGAAGTTTCCACCCTTGTGAAGTGCCGTCAAAAAGCTCCGTCATGCAGAGCAATAGACATGATGCCAGAGCAATGTCGACTGAGTTGGCATCAACATGCGGAAGCAGACGAGCCAGCGATTGTGTTGCTTGACCTTGGTGAAACAATGCCCGGTCCCGCATGCATGGCTGAAGCCTTTGCCAATGTGTGGCACTCAAGGCTAGTACGCAATGAAGGATAAGTTGGTTTGACATGGCCATTGGCAGAATATAGCCAACATAGGGATTGGATGCTGTGTTCGTACGCCTCGACAATACGGAGGCGACAATGGTCGAATAGTGATTGAGTAAGGCCTTGTCATGGGGAGACGTCATGTCTGGAACTAAGCTTGGTGTGTACAAGCTGAGTGATGTATCTTTCATGCTTACTGGTGGGCTCGCGCTGGCAGGGGGTGTTTTCGGAAGTATCTCAAGCCAGGCTGCATCGGGTGATAAGCTCCAGTATGGCTCCTGGGTTGGAGCGGCTTCGTCGATGACCGGTGCATCGAAGGCAGAGGCAGATGACATTTGACAGAGCAAGTCCGCGATGCTTACGTCAAGATTCGATTCGAGATTCGATTCGGCCGAGTCAGTCGAGTGACTTAAACTTCGCGATCTTTCCGTCGATAGGCCAAGGATTTGATCTGCATCTGACCATATTTCATTATCCCGGTCTCCAACTCTCCTCCGTCCCGGCCTTTCAGCAGGCCACGAGCACTGCAGGCAAAGCCTCCTACAGTCGCCACAATGAGGCTTCCTACAATCCTGATCAGTGTGATGGGCCGGGGGAAGACGGCGTGCCAACAAACCTTTCATCGCATTTTTTCTTGCGTGCTTTGCATGTCAAGCAGCCAGTCTGGACTCTTCGTATCTTTGCCTTTGGCTTCTCGAGCAAAATGTTGTCGAAATCGTCCAAGATATGCACACGTGGTTGAGAGGCCACCGGGTTCTTGGGACGGCAGGGAAGACTCAACCGGGTGCATCGGTCGCAAGGGATGCCACCTTTGCAGCCTTGTTTGATCTCAGCGCATCGCAGGCATGTCCCACTTGGTCGAGCGCAAAACGCCATGTTCATCACCCGTCAACCGTGGGGAAGCGCGTTCAGGTTGATTGACGTGGCTTGGGCAGTTGGAAGCAGACGACGTGTGAGGAGGCTGGGGATTATCTGAGGTGGGAATGGACCGATCAAGTACCCTCGCTAGCTTACCAAAGCTTAGCTAGACCATTGTTGGGGGGGTGGCTTGCTTCTTATCATCGGCTATGATTGAGGGGAAAGGGCGCGGTCCGTTATCAGTGACCAGCTAGGCTAGATAGGGTGCGATCTGGTTACTGACGGGGCTTCCAAAGTGGCAAACTTGATTGATGTCCATTGACTCGTGCTCTGGTACGTGCTGATTTGACATTCAAGAGCACTTGCGGTATTCAACTTTGAGTGGGAATTTTCTCAGCTTCATCAACATGAAACCCAGAGCGCTGTAAATGATATGCCTCCTATCCTACTCCGCCCACAAAGACCCAGGTTCTCGGCATTCCTCGCTCCCTCCCAACATCAAGTTATAGCCCATGCAGTGCAACCCGGATAGCAGCAGCCGTTTGCAGTATAAAATCCTTTGCCTGCCAAAGATCCTTATCCATGTGCATGAATGGGTGCGGCACCCCAGGAAACCGCTTGATCGTCACCTCGTTCCCATGCTCTATTAGCTTCATTCCATATGCTTCACCTTCATCTCTCAATGGGTCAGCCCCAGCCGTGTAGATAACTGTTTTCGGAAGATTGGTGAAATCTTTAGCCTTGAAGAGGTTGGCAAACATTTCAGGAACTTGTTGCCGCTTCTCTGCGATTTGTTCTGGGGTCGAGCCGAGGGAGCTCCATTTTAGCTTGTCAAACCAGGTCAGGCGGCCCCAGTTGAGCGTTGGCGCATGTTCGTTCTCCTGCATGGATGGAAAAGGTGAGTCGGACGCAGATGAGTACTGGGACAAATCGTCAACCACCGGGGTTCCGACTGCGATGAGTTTGAGAGGAATCCCTGCATCGCGCGCCATGTGTCCCAGTGCCAGACTAATGAACCCCCCAGCTGACACGCCGCCAACAGAAATGCTCGTAGGGTCGATATTGAACCTCTCAGCACCTTTCTC
Organism: Fusarium keratoplasticum; assembly: GCF_025433545.1. Taxonomy (NCBI): domain Eukaryota; kingdom Fungi; phylum Ascomycota; class Sordariomycetes; order Hypocreales; family Nectriaceae; genus Fusarium; species Fusarium keratoplasticum. The sequence continues at coordinate 208,955 of NC_070534.1, forward strand.
GTAGATGTACTTGAGGGCAGCGAAGCTGTCTGTGACGCCACACGGAAACGCATTTTCCGGCACGAGACGGTATGCCACGTCTATCACAGCAACTCCGGCCAGCTTGCAAATGTGCTTGCAGATATGACTCTCCGTGTCGAGATCACCAAGACCCCAACCCCCACCATGGTAGTCGATATGGACAGGCCATGGCCCGGTGGTATTGGGCTCATAAACCCTCACGTCCAGAGCGACACCCTCGTGAGTGGTGATTTGGGTCTCATATTGACGGGCAACATCTGGCGCAGGACCAGTGCCATAAGAATAGAGGACTGAGTATTTTGATCGCAAGACAGAGAGGTCAATGGGCTTGAGCGGCGTGTTGGCAACGTTATCGTTGTAGAGCTTCTCAAAAACGGGGTCGAGCTTGCCCTTCATGGAGGGGTGGATGGGCTGAAGAGCCTCGTGTTTCTGGTCTTGGGTCATGATGGTTGTGATGGTGGCAGCGGTGTGCGTGATGCGTTTGTGTCGGGAAGTTACGAGCCCACGAGAAGCAATCAGAAAATGGCGGTTATGAGGACTTGGATGTCAGTGAAACGAAGAATGAAGGAAGAAATAGACTGTATATTCAATGGGCTGCTGTGTTGTTCAAAACTTTGCGTGCGGTGTTTCCGCAATCACAGTCTCTCAAACAAGTCCCATCCCACGACTCTCCTTGGGGCTTGAGACCGACTGCGGCGGATCGGATTCCCCGCCACAGCTGGCGGTCCGGCGGTACCCTTCGCGTGGAGCGATTGTCATTTTCCGACGGCTGCATAACGCCGAGGACCCGACGGAAGCGAATGCAGGACACCTCCACGCTTCGCAGTCGGGTCACGTCGGGATGAACCATTGTGCTGGGTTGCCTGGTCCAATCAAGGAAACGTTTTTCTCAGTCGGATCAGGAGATGCTGAGCAAGTCCCTGTGTTGATCATAGCGATACAACATACCTCGATTCGATCAAGAGCTATATGACGCAGTCGTGGCGTCCTCCAGGTACTCTCAGCCCATGCGGGGTTCGTTCCGTTCAGCTATCATTACTCTTCCGATATCGTATCCTGATTAGCTTCCCAAACCCTCGCCCGAACACTTCAGCGAACCAGTCGGTCAAGACATTATAACCACCACCTCTTACCTGCACTGTCTCTGGCGGATCTGTCGTAGTTCCCAAGAAACAAACCCTAGCTTGAAGCCCAATAGAATCAGCACAATGTCACACGACCGCAAGCCAATTCTCATCATCGGTGCCGGAGTTGTTGGTCTTGCACTTGCCCATGGCCTCAAAATGGTGAGAGCTCTTCCTCAACCTACGGGTTGTGTTCCACCTGAACACGCTCCACACGACATCCCTTCACCATCACGCATATCGACCAAATTTGCTGACATTTTGCAAGCTTGGCATACCATACCGAATCTACGAGCGTGATGCTCATATCAGCTCTCGTGGTCAGGGCTGGGCCATAACACTTCATTGGGTCCTCCCATTTCTGAAGGAGCTTTTATCGGACGACACTTTCAAGGACGTCGAATCCGTCCAAGTCGATCCAGAGGCAGACCGTCAAGGACTCGGAAAATTCGTCTTTATCAATCTTGAAACCCTAGAGCCAAAGTTCCTCATTCCACCGGGTGATCGACGACGAGTCAACAGGGAGAAGCTACGGAATGTTCTTCTCAAGAGCGTGAGCGATCAAGTCATGTGGAGCAAGCGCCTCACCTCGATCCGTGATAAAGACGATGGGGTGGTGGCGATGTTCGACGACGGAACCCAAGCCGAAGGGTCTCTGATAGTAGGCGTCGAAGGCAGCAACTCAAGCACACGAAAATTCTTGGCGCCGGAATCCTACCGAAATATTCGGCTGCCCATACGATTCACAGGTGCCGCTCTCGATCTCACGCCAGAGCAAGTGAAGCCGTTGAAAGACATCGATCCTTTACTCTTCCAGGGATGCCATCCCGTCACAGGGACCTTTTTCTGGTTCAGCATGCTCGAAACACCAAAAGTCAACGGTACGGCAGGAACAGATGATGAACACTATCGCGTCCAAGTCATGATATCATGGCCTTTGAAGACACCAGACGACGAGGTAGGCGTTACAGACACGGAACGCTTAGCAAACATGAAGCGACGAGCAACAGAATTCAATCCCGTGTTACGGGATGTTGTGCACAGAATCCCCGAAGGGTCTGAGGTGATTGAGATCGTCCTTCAAGATTGGCCATGTCCTCACTGGGATAACCACCATGGCAAAATTACTCTTGCTGGTGACGCCGCTCACGCAATGACCATGTATCGAGGCGAGGCTGCGAACCATGGCATTCTCGATGCGTATCGCTTATGCAAAGCATTAGAAGCGGTGTATCGCCAAGGAAAGGACCTTGAGGAAGCTATTGGAGAGTACGAGACGGAGCTCAGAGAGAGAACGAGTGTTGCCGTCTTGTTGAGTAGACAAGCTTGCTTGGATGCACATGACTGGGCGGGGTTGAATGAAAATTCAGCTGTGCTGAAGAAAAGGGCAGTTGCTGGTGTTTAGTTTTACTCCGTTGAAGCCATTTCGATCACTAGTTGTTCACCCTCTGATCACTTTCTAAACCAATCAGTGTGTAAATATCACCCGGTAGAGTCAAGGCCCAGAGTCGCAATTTCTGTCAAAATGAAAGTCGATATCTGTTTCGGCACAGATGCTTAACAGGTCGCGCTGTTCTCAATTTGGCACTTGTCGAAATGACGTCGACGCTGATGTGCTGCGCCCATGCCGGTTTCGGTCCCGCTCAATAAGGCCTAGAAGGCACAGTCAATCCCAGTCTCGCCGTCAATTACAAAAGCTTGGTAAAGGAGCTTTCATAATTGACCAGCTGACATCCTTATCGATTGCGAAAGATGTGATCCATCTCATCATTCTGTAGCCACAACCATGTCGTCACTGGTGGAGTTCTCATGTGTCTAGGGTAGCATACCCACCAGTTTCTCTACGGCATACGTCTGGGCGCCATCAAGTTCAGGCTCATGCTAGGCTAAAAGTATTGTTTGGCCATGGGGGACCACGCTAATGGTTCCTCTGGATTATCCCCGAGCCAATCGGGGATGTCCGGAAAATGGATGTCGGATGTCGGTGGGACGCGCCACCCTGTGACTGCGCGCCGGACCGCGCTCTTCTCCACTTTGAGATAGAGAGCTGATTGATTATGACCCTGCTGCACCCGTCGCATCGTGGTCTTTCCGACGGACTGCCCAATTTTACCGTACTGGGGCGAAAAAATGACAGAGCTGGGAGGGCCGTGCTTGGACAGGGTTGGAGCTGCCATGGCCAGATGGTTTGTATCTTTTAATCATTATGGCCATCGAGCTCCGTTATCCTGTCATCTCAGACCCGTTCGTCCGTCCTACAATCATTTGTCGGTATTCTTGTCAAATTTCTACAGTAACTCGTACTTACTCTGAAAATGCCGTCAGCGCTTCCAAACCCCATCTTGCCCCCCTCTGTGGTCGCCGTCACAGGAGCCAATGGCTTCATAGCCCAGCATTGCATTGCTCTACTTCTCTCTGTGGGATACAAAGTTGTTGGTACTGTTCGGTCTCTGTCCAAGATTGAGCAAGTCCACGCTATTCACGAAAGACATCCCAACCTTTGTGTTGTGGTAGTCGAGGATATTACGTCTATCGAATCCTATGTCTCTGCCCTGGAGTCAGTTCGGCCGAGCGCAATCTTGCATCTCGCCGCCCCTTTTCACTACGACACGACTGATCTGGAAAATGATCTTATGATACCTACCATCAAGGGTGCAACAGCCGTTCTCGGTGCAGCCAAACAACTCGGAGGTGTAAAGCGCATTGTTCATACCAACTCATTCGCCGGCATCTATGACGCCTCAAAAGGGCCACAACCGGGCAAGATTTACACCGCGAAAGATTGGTCACCACTGACCTATGAGGACGGCGTAAATGCCCCTGCTGCAGCCATCGCATATCGAGCCAGCAAGACTGTCGCCGAAAGGGCTGCATGGAAGTGGATGGACGACAACCCATCGGCAGAGTTCGACCTTGTGAGCCTCAACCCAGCCATGGTATTTGGACCGTTTCTGCCCGGCGCAATCCCAAACAGTTCAGAGAAGCTCAACACATCCAACCAAATCGTCTACGATGTTGTGTCTGCCGGAGTGCATGGCACGATACCTGATACACGAGGCCCAGTCTGGGTCAGCGTCAAGGACGTCGCGCTCGCGCATCTCAAAGCTCTTCAAGTTCCCGAAGCCGGTGGGGAGCGATATCTTTTAGCTGCAGGAGTATACTGCAATCAAGAGATCGCCGATGTTGCTCGAAAGATAGCGGGGGAGCACAAGGCCAAAATTCCGCGAGGGTCTCCTGGGGTGAGGCAGGCTGATACGCATTTTGGTGTTGATGCTAGTGAGACTGAGAGGGTCTTGGGAATTAAGTGGCAGGGGTTGCCTGATGTACTGCCCGAGTTGTTGTCTCAGTTGTTTAGCATTCAAGGAGGGGCTAAGTAGAATTTTGTTCTTGTGTTTATCGCAGTGCACCTTCGATTCTGCCGTCAAGCTGATTGAGTGAAGAGAAACGGCCTCGGCCTCGAGGGCAAGTGAAAACTGATGTGGAGCCTATGTTACACTTGAGTGCTTTGCAGTTGGGAGTAGCTTTTGGGTTGTGTTAGGTAGATGGCCACAAGGCTGCAGGCCTCGGCCACGTCACCTCAGACGGCCAGGGTAGATTCTAATTGGACACAAGAATGACCCCTCCTACGAAGCTTCAACAGTTGAGTTATTTGTTTCAACAGACACTAGCGATATGAATCATGGCTCGGTGTGACTTTTGCCGCCTGCTCACTCTCGAAAAGCTACGAGGGCGCCTAGCCTTTCATCCCAACCTCGCGTCTCTCAAGAAGAGTGCCGACAATGGTTGCGACTTCTGTTTCCTTTGCTGGGAAGGCTTCAAATGGGAATGGAGCACGTCGGAAATTGACTCTGCACTCAACGATGAAGCCCCAGAGGGAGTTGAAGACTTTGATCCTACGATCTGGATATACGGTCATTTTCAAGACTTTTCCGCAAATCTCTCCCAGCCACAGGTAAAGGTGGCATGTGGAGAGATATCTGCCATCACTGGAGGTCAAGAGAGGAATGATGTCCTGAACTGGGTGACACTCGCCGTCTATGCGTCAGTATATATGTTCTGTTCGCCATTCTTCTGTGATTCAAGCTGACCTACCATAGCGAAAAGGGGAGCCGCTATATCTTGGGCCGGCTCTGTACATCGGATCATGACCCTCATCTTTACGTTGATATGATCTACACATGGCTCAGTCGATGCGAGAGGTTACACAGATCGTGCGACTTAAGTGGCACAATAGAGATGCCTACCAGGCTCATCAATGTCGGCAATCCCCAAAAGGGCCAGGCTCCGCGACTTGTGATTACGACACCGACAATGCAGGAGAAATATCTTGCTTTATCATACTGCTGGGGTCCTGCAACGGATACTTTCACTCTCAACGGCTCAACCATGGAAGGAATGCTCATCGGTATCGATGAATCTCGCGTCGTGGCAGCACATCGCGATACATTTGCTCTGGCTCGTACACTCGGCATTCAGTTTGTTTGGATCGATGCGTTATGCATAATTCAGGGCGATATCCAAGACTGGGAACACGAGTCTAAACTCATGGCAAGAGTATACGGCAACGCGTTCCTCACGGTTATTGCCGCGAGGTCTTCAGATGCCCGCAACTCTTTTATTGTCAACCATCTTCAACAGCGGGCCCCTCCTTGCAAAATACCGATGGATGAATCAGGCTCGGAAAGCGCATTTATAGGAGTGAGAAGGTCGCGTGACCTTGGTCAAACCGAGACCCGGGGTTGGTGCTTTCAAGAAAAGCTGCTCAGCCGTCGTACCGTCATCTTCGCGCCAGAACAGCTCGTTTTCTCGTGCCGCAGTCGCACTTACTATGAGGATGGTCATGTTGGGGATGATAGTAGCACTACATCTCTCCAAGCTGTTCTCCACGGGGTAGATGCGGATCTCTCAGTAAGGAGGGAGAAGCTTCTCAAGCAGTGGGACTGGATTATTTTCACTTACACTAAGCGACAGCTGTCAAATCCCCATGACATTTTTGCCGCCATCGCCTCGATCGCCTTCCCTATTTCGGAGGTCTTAGGGTCGCGATATCTGGCTGGTCTATGGGAATGCGATCTTGTTCGCGGCTTATTATGGAGACCCGGTCATCTGATGGGATCCCGTTTTGGTCCAGGGACAAGACCCTTACCAACAAGATTTGCTGCTGCACCTGTGGTTCGGGCACCTTCATGGTCCTGGGCTGCTATCCAAGGCTCTGTCTTGTACGTGAGCCGTGATGCGTTCAAACGCAAGTTGGCCAAGTATCAGAGCCAAGGCTTCATAAAAGTCAAGCCAAAGTTGCGAAACCCCGATCGATGGTCACCAGACGTTCATTTCAGCCCCAATACCCTTCATATGCCATACTGTGAGATCCAACTTTGGGGGCGCATGGCAGAAGCCATTGTTCTGGAAACAACTGACTCTGAATACCTCAAGAACCTCAGCAAGCGGTACTGGTACGTGCCCACAATGACTTGGCACGGATCGCTGCTTGGGCGTAAGGATGCAAAGCAAGGCACTGCTAAGACGGATCTCTCACTCTTTGTTGCCCTTGGAGCGTTTGATTTCGCTACTGAGAAGGTTCAGGAAATATGGTGTTTACAGCTCACGGCCGAAGAAGGTCTAATGCTCCGCGAAACACAGGACGGCAAGTTTGCGCGTTTGGGATGGTTTATTTTGGATAACAAGACGTGGCTTGACAACATCAGAGAAGTCGAAGTGAGTCTAGTATAGGAGGCGCCCTCTTTCATATGAAGCACCTTTGAGGACCTTGTTCATCATGTTCTTGCCATGCCGTTCCATTTCCATACCCCTACATAATCGATGCCTGCTAAGTAATTAGGGCTTGTGCCACATTCTCCTAATGCAGCAAGCCATCGTCTTTGACCTGCTGGACATACTTCCAATAACGAGCGACACTGGCCCTGCGAAAATGGCGGCCCCATCTGATGAAGACGAGAAATAAAGACAGCTGGGCCAAAGCTGCGAAGGCCGCAACAAGGAAAGCATTCTGATAGCCCATGTTCGTAACCCAAGGCGTAACTCTAAATCGGCTGCATTAGCAACGGCTCGTCAAGTTGAGACAGAACAACCTACCCGTAACCAATGGCAAAACTCATAGTGTTTCTGATCAGAATCACAGTGACAATGGCATCGGATCCAAGATCTCTGTAGCAATCAATACAATAGCTGATGGGCAGTTGACAGCCGATTGTAATGGCCGCTCCGAGCGCACCCATGGCAAACATCATCCCAACCCAATGAATCTGATGGGCAGCACCGACGCCCCAGAGAAGCATGCCACCAGGTACCGTGATTACCAGGGCAGTATATAGCCAGAGACGGTACTCAGGTTCCATGATCCCATTGTTTCGGCGGGCCTTCCAAAGGACAAACTTGTCGCCCAATGGTCCGCAGTAATATGTCCTGCGACTCTTTCTCAGCAAAGATTCCGTAGGATGAGCGAATTTACATACCCCAAGCACACTCCGATAAGAGTTGATACGTATGAAAGCCCTACAATGCTCGAAGAGAAGTTGTAAGGGTGCCCGGAAAGGATAAGCGACGCTGTAGCATTCAGCACATTGAAGTAGCACACAACTGCGCCATACATAAATCCAGAGAACACAACAACAGGGAATGAGAAGTACGCAAATGTTCGAATGACCATATTCGTCAATGGAACCTTGCTCCGGAGGTCTTCTCGACGGATGATCTTGAGTTTCTCAAGGTACGTCTTCTTGGTAGAAGATATAACGGTGCCATGATCAACGTCAGTGTTAGCAGTACTCTGTACCCTTGTAGCCTTCTCTTCATCGGAGCAGTTGTCGGCCAACTTATCCGGCTGTGGGCGGTCCTGGTCTGAGTCGATCATCGGTGTAGTAGCAGAGCGGTGGTAATTGGTTTCTTCCATGCAGAAAAAGATGATTACGAATGCGATTCCGTTGAAGATAGAACACCAGTGCTGTTCGCGGTATTAGATTCAAGTATCGAGTAAGCAGTTGAACATACCAAAACCCATTGCCATCCTTGCCCGTCATTGATGAATCCCGAGATGACAGGGGCTAGGAAATTAGACCCAGCAAGGAACAAAGCATAGAGTCCCATGTAGGTTCCACGCTCGTGAGTAAAGTACTATGTAACGTGTTAGACAGAAGAATTGGGCTAGCCTTGGAGTTCTCATCACTTACGACATCGGCAACAGAGATTTCGCACAGAGACTCAATGGGTGCGCCAAACATTCCTTGGATGACTTTGTTGGCGATCCACTGGCCATTAGTTTTGGCGTGAGGAGCCCATAGCATCATTCCCTATTAACACTTCAGCCAACGTTCACATCTAGAAAGATGGACTAGTTAACTTACCAGGGTGCCCAGCAGTGACAAAAGATATACTGGCCGCTTGCCAATCTTCTGAGCCAGCGGCTGCCAGATCAGACATCCCCAGCCAAATGCCAAGAACATGTAGCCGGTTCCGGTATTCAAGTCGCCGACAGTGAGATTGGTAGCAGCGGAGATGGGAACAAGGACCGAGTAGATAGCGGCCGACGCGATACCAACCGCAAGACAGTACCTACGAAATTAGTATTGATTCTGCTTAGAAAGAGGGCAGTTAGAAGGCAACTTACACGCAGACGCAGGTTAGAAGGAGCGTCTTCCTTCGGTGGCTCCAGTTCAATGGGTCGTCTGGATCATCCGAAGGTGCTGGAACAAGGACAACGTCGCGAGTCGCGCCCTGAGCATGACGGGAGTGCATGGTACCATCAAGATCAACGAGGTGGATAGTGCCCGGTATGAAGTCCGGCGAGGGAGTTGCCGAAGAGACGGGTGAAGCCATGACGATGCTCCGGTATGAAATGTAGAGCAGAGGGAGAAATACGTAACAATACTTGAAGAAACAATGGAAATTGGTTGTAGCTGTGCTGTTCTGCAGATGGAGGCACAGATGAGGACTTGGGATTTCCTTCCACACTCAATGAGTATATATAATGATTCGATGATGACAGGCGGACCGAGATTCATGATCGTTAGACTTTTCCACTAGATGGCGGCGTATCACTGCTGTACGAACAGGTGGACTTTGCCGAGCATGGCACTATCAGGAGGCTATCCCCTCCAGACGCCTCATTATGCTCTCTCCCTACCGACGCCCGTTATCTTGTACCAAAGTCCAGGTTGGAGATTGTCGGCAACTTGGTGGAGGGTTATTTTGCGGAAGAGCAGCCAATGGCTAACGATTGCGAGATTTAGCTCGGACAGGGGCTAAACTCGGAGGAAGATAGCGAAATCCGGGGTATGACCCTAACACGGCTATCCTGGCCAATCCGCAACAATTGCGAGGTCTAGCCAATGGCCTGGAATTGCGAGACAGGTCAAGCTATCTGCAAGAGGTATTTGGCTAGAGTGGTCATCCAGGGCTGAATGGCCACGCTATAGATCGGTTCCAGCTCTTGGATACGGCAGCGAAACGGCACATGACACGGCTATTGAGAGTCAGCAGCTGCCCTTGACGGTCCGGACTCGGTCCGCCAGATAAGATCCAATCCCCCCGAGATGGTAGGATACCGAGATATCGCTATAAAGATGGTACCTTAAGTTCGTTATCTCCCACAGCTCATACTCCTTCTCCGCGCAAAGCGAATCTGGCCAGACACCTACCTTTTATCTCTCAATTCAAATCAGAAGTTTCTTCAAGATCCTCCAGCAATGGGTTCTTTAACCGCAGTCTCCTGGGAGACCCAGGCAGAGAAGTGTCGCAAAATTCTCAGAGACTCGATGAACCCAGCCTGGCTTCTGTCACCCAAGGAGCTAGCACCCGCCAGTCAGCTGAACGTTTCTACCTTCATAGAGACATGCAGCTTGCTCACGGCACGAGAGCTGAAGATCACAGCAACCAGCGCTACTGGACTGGTTCAGCAAATGGCTTCCGGCTCGCTTACGGCTCTGGAGACTACCACCGCCTTTCTTAAGAGGGCACACATTGCCCACCAGTTGACCAACTTCGCAACCGAGTTCATGGTTGAAGAAGCTCTGAGTGCTTCGGCTGAACTCGATGCCTACTTCAAGAGAACCGGAAATCTCAAGGGACCGTTGCACGGCCTTCCTATCTCTGCCAAAGAACACATCGGGTTCAAGGGTCGCATTGTTCACTCCGCATATGTTGCATGGATTGACAACATTGCAGAAGAAGACGCACTTATGGTTCAGCTGCTCAAGGAAGCCGGCGCAGTCTTTCACGTACGCACAAACGAGCCTCAAAGTGTCATGGTAAGCCCACTATTGCTTTATTGATGCTCAAGCTAAGTCATCAGCACATCGACTGCAGCAACCCCATCTATGGCACTACTGTCAACCCTCACAATCGCGCACTCACCTGTGGCGGCTCCAGCGGTGGTGAAGGAGCCTCTCTCGGCCTTCGCTGCGCCGCACTCGGCATCGGTACCGACATTGGCGGCTCAATTAGAGTCCCGGCAGCATTTTGCGGCGCATACGGCCTTCGACCGACGTCATTGCGAAACCCATACAATGGAATATGTCTGGCCGGAGCTGGACAAGAGAGCGTTCGCTGCGTCATCGGGCCGCTGGCCAATACCGTCGAGGATCTGAACCTCTTTCAAAGGGCAGTTCTTGATCAAGCGCCTTGGGAGGTTGAGACATCCTTGGTACCTCTGCCTTGGAAGAATGTTGGACCATTCAGTCCTAACCAGATTACTGTTGGGGTTATTTGGGATGACGGGTAAGTGTCACAAGAAGAAGCCGATAATACATGTTCGGATGCAACTAACATTCTCACCAGTTTGGTGCGCCCACATCCTCCTGTTACACGCGCCTTGCACCATGCCGTTACCAAGCTCAGGGAAGCTGGCGTGGAGGTGGTTGATTTCGAGCCGTATAAGCATCAAGAAGGATTCGACATCATCACGTCCCTCTATTTCCCAGATGCCGCGCGCACACAGAGGGATATCTTGGCACAAGGTGGAGAGCCGATCGCGGCTTTGACAGAATGGGCTTTTAGCTGCTCCCAGCCAGAGCCCCTCTCCATACCTGAGAACTGGGCACTGAACGTCCGGAGAGATGCCTATCGGGAAGAGTATATACATTTGAGCCAACCGCTGCCTCACGTTGCTAACTAATATCTCCAGGTATCATCGCGTCATGAAGGAAAGAGGCGTCGACGTCATCCTCTGCCCTGCATATGTCGGGGCTGCTGCGACGTTGGGTTCTGGACAATATTGGCTGTATACAGCCATTTGGAATATCCTCGATCAGCCTTGCGTGGCGTTCCCTACTGGCCTAAAAGTCGATCCAGCTATTGACGTCGTCGAGGACTACAAGCCTTGTTCTCAAGAAGACGACAGAGAATACAGAAAGTGTCAGTCCGATTTCCCTTCACAGCTCTCAATTCCATCCTGACGCTTTTCTAGATGTGCCGGAAACGTTTGCAAATGCCCCCATTGCACTCCAACTTGTGGGAAAACACTTCCGAGATGAAGAGACAGTGGCAGCAACTGAATTGGTATCCAAGATTGTGCAGTCGTGAGGTCGTGGGTTTTAGCGAAGCCGTTTCAACTGGCCGGGTTTTGGGCAGAGCAGCCATTTTTCATCAGCTCAAGCCGTTACTTCTCGTGCATCATAGAAAGCAAGCCTGAGATCCAACACTCGATAAGAGATTCTATGACTGTACTGTGTATGCTCGAGCCAGTAGTTGAATAAACTTGGTAATATCTCTTGTAGCTATCAACAATCCGCGTGTAGTGCCTTAAAAGCCTCCAATAAGCTCGACAGTTTATACAAGATCTACCGTAGAGGGGCAATTATCGTCTTGAGCGGCATGGGTCTCGAAGCGTCAAATACGCTTCTCCAATCAGATCACCCGAGCCTTACCCCGGTTCAATGTTATGCTGGATTATGATCGATAAGAGCGCACTAACAATCCTTTACTTCCGCCGTTCCGTTCACGTATCAGCGGCTAACGTGACGTGAGATGGCCAAACACGTCTTAGCCCCTTGCAGACCCCAAAGCATCTCGACCGATGGAACCCCGCTTTTGATAGCCGTCCCTGTCTCCCGGAACAGCCACTGGCAACCTGGAGGAACTCAGCTTCATCACATCAATACTTTCAGCATTTAGACATAATTAGCAATGACCAAGGCAATGCTGCGTGCCAAGACTGGATGCTTTACTTGTGAGTTCTTTCGCACAGGCTGCCCTTGAATACTGACAACCCCGTAGGCAGGAAACGGAAGGTCAAGTGCGGCGAGGAGAAGCCATCTTGTCGGAATTGTTCTGCCTTTGGCCGCCAATGTGCCTGGCCAACTTCAACAGACCTTTGCGATCGTCGGCACCGCTCTCGGGCGAGTCCAGATCTATCCTTTGCCAGGCCATCGCCCTCAAGTTCCAGTTCTGCATCAGAAGAGTCGAAATCCCCTGACTCAAGCCGCACAGCCATCGTCCCCTATCGCGGCAGATCGCCTTCTCCGGGACGCTCTCTCTTTAAACCAGGCATCGAGAGTGAGCTCATCCATCACCTCCTCAATTACTACTTCTCCGTTATTGTGCTCCCCACAAGCAGCCAGGAGCACGTCAGACGAAGCCGATTGGAGCTCGTTGACATGATGCTTCATTACCCAAGCGTCAGAGATGCTGTTTTTGCTTGTTGCGCCTGCAACAAGCACGTCCTACTAAATGACAATCGGCATAAGAATGCTGCTCTTCATTACTACTCTAAAGCAGTCCACAAGCTTAATCAGACGCTGGCCAATTTTCAGCCGACGGGTAAACAACCTGATTCTTCACTACTAACGACAGTAGTCTTCTTATACGTTCACGACGTATGTGCTCCTCGCTCTTATATGGTTTTCACTAGGGCTGAGGTTTCTTATAGTTATGGTGCCTCGACGACTCGGTCGATCCTAGAAACCACGTCGCCGGTGCCGTGATGCTGCTTGACCTTGTGTCCAAGAACGGGGCCTCGCCCGGGTCTATGACCCAAGGCTTCGACCGCATCATTGCAGAGAGCATTCTCTACCAAGCATTTCTCCTGTCCACGCGGAGACCCTTTGCGCCTTACTTCCACATCGATCCACAGTTTGTCACAAATGTGGAGAGATTGCTCGCACCGCCAAATTCGCAAGACGCCTCATATGCGGCTTGCAGTCCCGTCTTGGGTATTCCTACAACGCTGTACCGTTTGAAACTAAGAATCATCAATTTCCACAACGCACCCGCACAGCAAAGCCCCGAGAATCTTGCTCGGCTACGATCTGAGATGGATTACTGGGTAGCATTGGTAGTACCCAGAGCTGCGCCTCACCTCACATCCGCCTCCGCTGCGCACACGTTCGATCTCGTGATCCTTGCTACATCACTACTGCTCGACCTAGTGACAGAATGTTTTACCTACCAACTACCAATCGACCTTCTAAGTCTCTTGAATACCAACAATTCTCCCCGATGGCAGGTGGAAAGTTGTTTAGAGATTTTGCGGCAGCCTCAGGAGGTTGAAAAATGGACAGGGATGTTTCTCGGGCTTTGGCCCTTGCTGATTCTTGGATATGCCGTGAATTCGGATGAAGACATGGCGTTAATCCAGGGCATCCTAGGTCAGATGCGGGAACGGCTGGGCTATGGTGAGGTACAGAGAATTCAACAGGAACTGGGAAAGGTCCAGAATTCTAGAAACTATCAAGCCCTTGGTATTAATAGTAACATATCAATCTAGGTTTAGGGAAGCCTGGTGATTATTTTTTTCGTTAAAAGACAAATGTTTATTATCTATCTATAGCTTGTATTTAATAATATATAATACATCTTGGTTAAGCTCATCCCGATAGAAGTTGCTACAGTGATGCAACAAGTCTTAACAGACTCCCCAGATGTGTAATTAAATAAAGCTCTTGAGATTTTAAGCAACATTCAATGAGTCTTGCTATTTAGACCTATAACTAACAGCCATGCTAGGGGTCTCTTGGTTCCTCAGCCAGGATGAACAGGTCCGAGAGCCCTTGCCGAAGGCCAATGTCGGAGATGATGGGGAGTCCCGCAGCGAATGTTGTTAAGGCATGGGAGCACAAATCCTAGGCCTGAGCCAGCCATCGAGCTCCATGCGAGACAAGTCCAGTCAGGATGGCCATTGCGCGGTTGGCACGCGCCTGACACGCGCCGCGATGCGCGTCCTCGTGTCACCGAAACAGCCTTGAGAAAGACACTAGACTGCCAAAGGTTAGACTGTCCTTTATACATCATGGTTATGCACGAGCCAAGAGGCCACTAACTCGTAAGAGAGGGTCGGTTGTCAGACAGACGAAGAAAAGCACCCTACAGGGTATGAGAACGTGGTCGAGCTATAAAGACGTAATGTACTCTTTAGACAAAAAGGAAATACATAAAATATAGAGTAAGTAAATCATCCTTTAATCGTTATATATAACCTTGGTTTCATAATTTTCAATCGCATTTACTTTAATACGAGTATGATCGGAAGCTTCGTTTAGTTTGTCGGCAGCATTCACCTAGAGTTGTGCGATTTGTGCACGCACAGTTCTATCACGTGCATGGTCACGTGCGCCAGATGAGCTCATGGAGCGTAATTACATAATCAGTCCAAACTCCGCAATTTTGAGCCCGCACAGCTAAAACCCATCTCGCAATAGCCTTATCAACGCGCCAATTGCGGCGCCATTTCCGGCATTAATTCCAGCGCGAATCGTGGCGCAAATGAGGTCTAAGCTGCGTCATAAGAAAGGTCATTTTCAGCGCACATAAGCACAATTATTATGGCAACGATGAGGGCCCTTATTGCGCCGTAATTAATGCCTCAATGGGTGCTATGATGAGGCTGGCCTGATAGTGATGGAAAAGGAAGAGGAAGTTAATAGCGGGCTCATTTTGCTATAGTCAAACGGACCGGCACATGAGGGCTGTACAAATAGCATCACTCTTCTTCTATACTTCTCGTACTGTTTCATTGTTGTCGGCTAAGGTCTACAGTGATAAAACGCCAACCCTAATGAACATTCTTTGCCAAAAACCAAAAAGCCTCTTCTACAACCTTTGCTTTCCCAGCCTCCGTATCTATGGGGAACACGTCCACTTCCTCCACAGCCGCATCCTCATGCAGATCAACTTGTCCGTTGACCATAGCTGTGCTCATGTAGTGTCCTGCACGTGTTTCCAAGCGTTGAGCCAAGACGTCTGCACTAGCCTGCAGGTCTATGAACAACACCTTAACGCCTTGCTTTTGCAACTGCTGGCGCATCGTACCTCTGTAAGCAGTTGTCAAAGCAGAGCAACTGATGACAACTGAGTCATAGCCGAGATCAAAGAGGGTCTCTTGAGCGCGGATACACAGCCTCTTCAACCATGGCGATCTATCCTCATCAACAAGCGCCGTGCCCGACTCCATCTTCTCCACCGCTGATCGGGTATGGAGTGAATCACCCTCGACGAAAGGAACTTTGAGAGAGGATGACAGGGCCAAGCTAAGAGTCGACTTGCCAGAGCCACATGGACCGGCGATGACGATGGCAGTCTTGGTAGCGTGGTTCTTGGCTTCTGTCTTCCAAGATGTGCCGAGGAAATACGAAACAAACTTGTTGACGAAATCTTGATCCAATACACTAGCATTGGCTAAGGCCGGTGATAGTTCGCAAGCTTTCTCGGTAGCAAAAGCCTTTGAAGGTGTAAACTCGTCCTTGTCGTACTTGGATGCGAAGAAGTCAACCAGCTTGATGGGGGGATTAGCCGTAGGGTCGGGGTTTGACGCCCTAAGACGCTGCACCCATTCCTTTGGCTCCAGCTCATCAAATGTCAGACCAGCGTTTCGTAGGGCAGGAAGAAGGTCTTGTGTCCAGTCAAACGTCTTGGGGTTGGCAATGTTGGTAAACACGCTGCCCGAGTCGGAGAGGGAAATGTCAACAACAGCTTCGGCCACGACATCAACTGGTAGCCATGATGGCGTCTCTTTAAGCTTAGGAAGAGCACCAATGGTCACTGCTGTCTGCATCATCATGGGGACGCCTTCCTGGGCGTTCCAGATTCCGTGGCGAGTATCAGCGACAATTTGGCCGACTCTGAGAACGCGAGTGGTGAGACCCGCCTTAGCCGCTTTGGCGCAGAGGTTTTCAGAGACCGACTTGGACTGGGCGTATCCCATGCCCTGCGCCCACTCAAATGGCGGAGCTGATTCAGGTACCGGAACAACGGTGGCTCGGGAACATGTGCTGACTGAAGAGCAAAAGTTCATCGAGGCTGTAGGTCCCGCGGCTTGGCACAGGTCGATAAGATGCTTGACACCCGCAATATTTCCCTTCTCAAAACTCGAGAGTTGCATGTTGAAGTTCACGGACCACGCGCAGTGAATGACAGACCGAAGGTTTGTAGTGACGGATGCATAAGTCTCGCTCGGGAGACCGAGATGAGGATCCGAAAGGTCCGAGGGCAGTGCGACAATCTTGCGACGAGCCTCGAGTGGGAGTTTGTGGTAAACCTTGCGCTGGAGCATAGACTCCTTAACTCTGTAGAGCGCTTGAGCATCATCAGAAGCTCGAACAAGACAGTAAATCTTGCCAATCGAGGGATCTGTGGCGAGCTTTGCGACGACGTGAGCGCCGAGTGAGCCAGTAGCACCTGTGATGACCTGTAAAATGTTAGAAGCTATTCTCGAGGCAAGAGGGCTCAAACATACCACTGACGAAGGCTCCTGTTCGGTAAACTTTCCATACTTCTCAAGCAGCTGTCCCATCTCTTGCTCAATTGAGCCAGTCTTGATTGCATCCTGGCCAAGGCGAAGCCCGAGTAAGAACTGACTCAATTTTTCGATAGAAGGGTGCTCAAAGACGACATTCTGGCCAAGTTTGTTGGTTCCCAATTGTACTGTCTTGAGGATCTCGCTTCTCATCTGGATTGCCTGAAGAGAGTCCAAGCCCAGAGTGAAGAAGTCCACATCATCCGCGGGCGCATCCTTGAGAGAAAGAGTCCGAACAAGAAGTTCTCGAAGGAAGGTCTGCAATTCGGGAAGATCAAGTTCTTTCAAATCCCCTCCTTGTACATCCTCAGAGTCGTACGCTTCGTCAATCGTCTTCTTGAAATTCTTGTAGCAAGCCTGACGAATAACGCTGCCCTTATCAGTCCGGGGATACTCACAGTCCCAGGGGAGTAATTTGACCATGGACTTTGAGATGCGAGCGAAAGAGTCTGCAGACTGATTGCTGAGTTCAACAATAGGCCAGACAGCTTCGAGAACGTCGGACTCTGGCTTGCCAGCCCAGATCTCTGAGGGGACGATGAGAACTCCGAGGTAAGGACGGCCAGCTCCAAACACGACAGCTTCCTTCACATTTTTGTTGGATCGAATGGAACCCTCCATCGCAACTGGATTGAACTTCTCGCCATTGACCAAGACGATGGTGTCGTCCATTCTGGCGATGTACTTCCAAGCTCGAGGAATCGTAGGGTGCGGCTCGAAGAGGTCTTTGGTTGCGTACGAATTGTCGGGCTGATTGGATTGCACCTTGGCTGGCCAACCATCTGTGACGCAGCACTCGTACAGGTTTGTCCCTCGCGGCACCCACTTGAGGAACGGAGAGATCTTGTCGCTTTCTCTGACATAGTTCCAAGCCTTGTCCCCCTCGGGTCGGAAGGAGGTCATGAGCTGTCCGACCTCGGTTCTATGGATATGTTAGCCGAGATCTTCAGTTGGGCCTAGCATACTCACGCTCCGTAATGTCCAACGAGATTCACTCCATTGTCAACCAGCAAGTTACCAAGGTCATCGGGGCATGCTGAGCCTCCGTACATGACAACCTTGAGGTTTTGTAAAAGCTTGATGCCTTCTTCTGTCTCACAAAGAAGCTTGAGAGCATATGGCACACCATAAAAGATCTCAAAGTTGTGTTCCCGCATAATGCTGACAAGGTGGTCTTGGGTAAGTGGCAGGTCGGCGTTGTATAGGTGTATAGCTTTGCGTGAGTGGATAGCACGGAACATGTTGCAGATGCCGTGGTTGTGGAATAAGGGCAAGGTGATGAAGGACTTCATGTCCATGTGAATGGCGTAATTTGGCAAACATGACTTTTGCGTCTGGTAGATTGGCTTGGGAAGGCCGGTTGAACCTGACAGCACAATTAGTTGGAGGCGGCATGGGAACCAGGCCAGTAAACATACCACTCGAATGGATAATCCATGCAATATTCTCGGTTTCAACCTCTGGACTCAAGTGTCCGTCCAATTGCGTGTCTCCATGAGCTTCAATGGGGTATTCGAACGTCTCTCTGCCAGCAATCCGAAGAGACTGTAGAGTTGGGATAGTCTTGCTGACATTGTCCGCAAGTTCAATGAAGCGCCCATCGGCGATGATGGCCGTAGCTCCTGTCGCGTTGACCAATGACTCAACGGCAATTTGGGGAATTCTTGTTGACAGTAGCAGCGCTGTGTGGCCCAGTTTGTTCAGCGCTAGCATGGTGATGAGGTATTCGAAATTTGAGGGGCCTAGCATAGCAACAACTGTAGGCTTCTGGCTTGACGATGCTCGAATTGGTAGCTCAGGTTCATAGTACTTGGCTACTCTCCAAGCAAAAACGTCCAGTTGCTGAAGGGTATAGTCGACATAGTTGATGCCCGAGGAAGGGTATGAAACGACATGATCATGAGGGTACAAAGAGGCGCGGTGACGAATGAGGCCGTCGATAGTGCGGAGCTGAGAGTCATCATGTTCTCTGATATGAGCTCGCACAACGGGCTTGTCATGGCCGACCACGTCTGTGTCGTTTGGCAGATTCTCGAGCGGACTCGGAACGTAGATTGTGGCGGGCATCTTGATGGTTGAAGGTATGAGTGTTTGTGGTGATGCTGACTGAAGGAAATGGGAAGATCCTTCTAGTCTTAAATCAAGAAGTTCGGATTCATGATCATGTCAATCCGTCAACGTAGCAATTTCTCTCTTCGCAAAACGTCAATTCCTGTGTTGGCTTTTTCCGGTCGAGGACATTGTCCAAACCAGACGGACAAGTGTCCGTCAAGATAACCCAAAAGTTCCCCGGAAATTTCTGGGGTTGTTAACCCAAAACCTGGTCGAGACTCCCCCAAGTGGATGTTTCTCCAACCGTGCACTGATGCCGAGCCAATAAATGTGCGGCAGCATGTCCCTTTGATGGGGTGACTTTGACGAACACGGTGGACGGATTAAGCGGATATTAGTCCGCTAAACTCTTGCGACTATCCCCCGGATCTAACTCATCTCGACTATGGAGTCATGATGGAGATGGGACCATGCGGGGTACGGGGTAAAGGAGCCGGCCCTCGGTTTCCCCGTGCGTGCCCGACACGAAAAGTCTTTGGCATAGGTCTAGTTGCACGACACGGCACATGGTAAATAGCGCCCTCGACCCGATCTTGATGCAACCTCCGATTTCTTATAATATGAGCTGGCATCTACCCTCATCATTCACTTCTTGTCTCCTCATCCTCACCATCCCTTCAAGATTCCTCTGCTCAGAGCTTAGATTTTGACAAACATCACCATCGCCTTCTATCGCAACATGACTGCGCATAGCATTGCTCTTGAGAAACCTGACGTTGTCATGGTTGACGACATGGACATGGATCGCACAGTTCCTGACCATGAGAAGGCTCCTCAGGCCAGGACGATTGACAACATACGCGTCCTGGGTCTCACCGACGAGGATGCCGACTTTTACAACAACACTACCCCTGAACAACGCAAGAAGATCATCAAGAAGGTACTTCAGAGCATCAACAAGATTTGATAGCAAACTTCTAACTTGCCCTACCACAGGTTGACCGCCGATTGGTTCCCCTTCTCGCCGTTCTGTACCTCATCTCACATCTCGACCGAGCAAACATCGGCAATGCCAAGATTGAAGGACTGGTTGAGGACCTGAACCTTGTTGGCAACCAGTACAACATTGTTCTGAGTCTCTTCTTCATCCCTTACATTCTCCTCGAGATCCCCAGCAACATTCTCTTGAAGAAGTTCACGAGGCCATCCGTCTATCTTGGCAGTCTGGTCACGATCTGGGGTGTCATCATGACTCTCCATGGCGTCGTCAAGGGCTTTGGCAGTCTTCTCGCTGTCCGCATCCTTCTCGGTGTCTTCGAGGCAGGATTTTATCCGGGTGCCGTGTACCTATGCACATTTTGGTACATGCCCAAGGACCTGGCTACTCGTATTGCCTACTTTTACTGCACAAGTGCGCTATCTGGTGCCTTCTCCGGCCTTCTTGCTGCTGGTATTGCTCAGATGGATGGAGTCGGCGGGTATGAAGGCTGGCGATGGATCTTTATCCTTGAAGGCCTCGCAACTATTGTCCTCGGAGTCATGTGCTATTTCCTCCTCATTGACTCCCCGGCCTTATCTGGAAAGTGGTTGACTCCCGATGAGATCCGCTTTCTCGAACTCCAGAGCTTCATCAAGCAAGGTGGCCGATTTTCTCAGGAGTCCGATGACAAGAAGTTCGACTGGCATGACATGAAGATGATTCTCTGCAACTGGCGACTCTATCTTCAGGCCTACATTCTCCTCTGCATTTCAGCTTGCTCCTACGGAACCAAGTTTACTCTTCCTTCCATCGTCAAGGCCATGGGCTTCACCAACACCAACGCCCAGCTTATGACAGTTCCCGCGTACGTTGCTGGCGGTATCTCTTCTGTCTGCTTCGCCAAGATTTCCGATCACTTCCACTGGCGAATGCCCTTCGTTGCTATTCCTCTGGCCCTCATTGCCATTGGATACTCCGTTGTCATGGGCTTCCAGGGTGATATGACTGGCAGCCATACCGGACCAGGATACTTTGCCCTTGTGCTCACCTGCATCGGTATCTACCCTGTTCAGCCCGCTGGCAGCAGTTGGGCCGCCAACAACCTTGCACCTTCGAGCCGAAGAGCCATTGGTGTCGCCTTCAACATCTGCGTCGGTAACATTGGAGGCATCATCGGCTCCTACATGTACCTGGACAAGGAAGCTCCCCGCTACCAGACTGGTTTCGGCCTGTCACTTGCTTTTGGCGCCTCTGGAATGCTTGTTGCGCTGCTCCTCGAGCTGAGCTACAAGTGGGGAAACAAGACAAAGGCGAAGTTGTCTGAGGAGGATATTCGATCTCGATACACCGAGGAGGAGCTTCTGAAGCTGGGCGATAAGAGTCCTCTCTTCAAGTACACCCTGTAAAGAATTGCGACGAAGTACTTGAGTAACCCTTCAACGTCGGCACGTATATAGTCACTGGTCTCATAAGTAATGCCAAAGCGGTCGCAATACCTTGTTCATCTCACAAACGGCGACTAGAAACAATTAGACTAGTACCTTCAGGCTGGGGTCGAATTGTAGTCGCATCATAATAAGTGAGTGACTTAAGCTTTCACTCTTCTCCATCAAAATTGACCTTGTCTGTGTCTCCAACGGTTGTCTTCCAAGCTGTCCCACCGGGGAGGATCTCGTGTTTCACATTCACTTAGGCAACAAGACTCGATGAGGGCCCATAAGGGGTCTTGAGAGCAGCCCAGCGAAAATGGCAGTAGTAACACAACGAGAAGTCTCGCATTCACCAACTGCTTTACGAACTAGTTCATCTTAAAGATGTTCATTTGTGTGAGGGAAGGCCGCAGAGATTGTTCATTCAAAGGTTCAGTGTTGAGACATGGCAAACCATCAAATCTACACTCCACATCCTACGTTAAACGTCATATCTTGCCCGTCTCGCCCCACTGATAGGCATCACTGTGAGAATGAGTATAGTTCTTACCGGATTTCACTAGGGAAAAAAGAGCGCAAATACTTAGATTTCCGCCTTCGTAGGGACTCTCCATGCTCCAAAGTAAATCCGTACCCTATACAGTGAATTACTAGTCGGAATCACTATCTATGATTCCGAGTCGTGTTTGTTGATGACGGATATGATGAGTGACGGTGTGCAAATGCTATTTCATGGGCTCGGCCCACAGCGTGGGCGGATTAATATCCGCCAACGTCGCTAATCCGCAAACCCGATTCATGCCGCACCTGAGTTAGGACCGAGTCATTATGGATCTACGGATTTTACGCAAGGAAATCGCTATAACACTTGGTTTAAAGAGCATCACGATGTCTCTAAAAGGGCAAATATCCCGACTCTCACTCATCTCAGCATCGAACCATCCTCACAACATCTTCCCTCAACACAATGCCTCTTCAAACTCACTTTACCCTCAATACTGGGGCAAAGATCCCAGCTGTCGGCTTCGGAACATGGCAGGCTCCCCCTGGCCAGGTTGAGAAAGCCGTCGAGATTGCTCTCCGCAGCGGCTATCGCCACATTGATTGCGCTTCGATTTATCGAAACGAAGTTGAAGTCGGCGATGGTATCCGGAAAAGCAGTGTTCCCCGTTCAGACATCTTCATCACTGGCAAACTGTGGAACACCAAGCATGCTCCTGAGGATGTGGAAAAGGGTCTTGACAAGACACTAAAGGATCTTGGTACCGACTACCTAGATCTATTCCTCATGCACTGGCCTGTGTAAGTCCCCCCGCATGTATCCTTCTCTCGTCCGGGTACTGATAGTTTGTAGTGCGTTTAAATCCGGCGATGACTGGTTCCCTATCGACTCAGATGGTGTCTTTCAGTTGGCCGATATTGATCCTGCTGTCACCTATGCAGCCATGGAGAAGCTCCTCGAAACTGGCAAGGTCCGCGCCATTGGCGTGTCAAACTTCACAAAGGACCGCCTAGACAAGCTTCTGTCCAAGACTACAACGGTGCCTGCAGTCAATCAAATCGAGGCCCATCCTTACCTTCAGCAACCTGAGCTCTTTGACTACTGCAAGTCCAAGGGTATCCAAATCGCTGCTTACTCCCCCCTTGGAAACAACCAAACCGGTGAGCCTCGAACGGTTGACGACCCTCTTGTCGCTGAGCTCGGTAAGAAGCTGGGATTGGATATCGGCCAAGTCTTGTACTCGTGGGGTGTCCAGCGAGGGTCTGTTGTATTGCCGAAGAGTGTCACTCCTAGCCGCATCGAGTCCAACCTCCAAGTTGCCGAGCTGCCTCAAGATGCCTTCAAGCAGCTGAATGATCTTGAGAGGAACAAGCGATACAACTGGCAGACGAGATGGGGTTATGATATTTTCCAAGAGCTAGGAGAAGAGGAAGTTAAAAAGGTGGCAAGGGAAACAGGCCCTGAGAACTTAGAAAAGTTTGGAAAGAAATAGAGAGATGTATCATTAGGTTAAATATGTACTTTAACTATTATTCAATCATTCCATGATGCAAACTGAGCGCTTTCAGCTTCTTTGCTGGATGCGGTTGGGTAGAACTTCATCGCATAGGTGACTCAGCTTCAGCGACGCGAATGCGTATTCTATACGCGTACCCATTGTTAAGGCGTCTATTCCTTGATCCTTGTTGCTAGCCTTGGCGTCCTCGACCATTGGGTGGCTGGCCTTGGCAGAAAACAGTGATTTCACGAGGGTCCATATTTCCCTGCCAGTATCGATGCAGGTGTGTGGAATACAATGACCACAAACCACAACGCCATTGGCAAAAGTGAAAGATACCATTCAACAGGTAAGGCAAGTTATACTGCTCAACACGACGGGAGTTCTGATATTAGGTAGTCACAGATTAAATATGAGCCACAGTAACAAAAACAGTTATCAACACACAGCTATAGTATTACGGACTACCGTAGAACATCATGGCGGAAAATGCGAGCTGGCTTCACCGGAATTCGGGTCTTATCCCTCACTTCAGCTCAAACATCCGCTTTCCCTTCAACTACTTTATTGGCCCTTCCATGCACTCTGAAGCATTTCCCGCACAGTGGTGACTTTGATGTCAGGGAACTGCTTGTTCAGCAACTTTTCATCGGGAAAGTCAAAGATGCTCTCGGTCACCCAGATTCCAAAGGCCGAGAAGAGTTTCTGCGCCCATTCTTTGGGGAAATACGAGTATGCGGCAACCTGACCTGGAAGTTCAGTGATGCTGCCGGCCTTAAGCTTCTCCACGCTGTCATAGGTGACAGTGAACTTCTCTCCTAATCCCATGTGTGGTTAGATCTCTGCAGTTCTCGGCCAGATGGTCGATCTTACCTCCTCGAGCTTCCTCAGCAATCTTGACAAATTCCTCCCACGTGTACTTTTCACCAATTGCATAGGTGTTTTGTTCCCACTTGGGGAGGTCGAGCGCCGCAACCACAAACTTGGCCACGTCTTTGGTGTAGGTGAATGACATTTTCTGCTTGCCGTCACCGGGGATCGAGGCATGCCTATTAGCCATGTCGACGACGAACGTGGTCTGTGGGATGTATGTTTCGACGTTCGGCATAGCATAGTACTCGAGGAACCACCCAACATTGAAGGCTGTCCATTCCAGCTGGGTCTTATCTAGTTCCGTGTACGACGCCACGTGCTGGAAGCCGTGGGGAAGAAGATCGAACCACCTGCCCAACGCTGTCAGCATACCGGATCATGAGTCTCAGGTGATACAAGTTGACGCACTTGAGCTCAGGTCGAACTGCCCAAGTGCTTGTAACGAATCGCTTGGTGGGCTCGCTCTTGTCGGCGGCCTTGATGAGATTAATCTGGGCCTGGCCCACGCCAATAATATGGAGAGCCAGTGCCGAGATAATGGTGTTAATCTCATGCTTTTCTAGGACAGCTTGAAGCGCGTCGACATCGTCATAATCGACAGCGATGACGGGCGCGCCAAGGTCAACACCATCGGGGACTTGCACGCAGGGGGTTAGCTTGTCCGAAGGCTAGTTCTTGGCTCGGATCGGGGAGACTTACGGTACGCGATAAGATGATGGCCTTGTGTTTCGGGTTGTCCTTGAGGGCGTCGATGATGGTGCGACCAACACCTCCGGTGCCTCCAGCAACTGCTATGTTGACCATATTGGAGAAGGAAGTTGTCTTGACAGCGTTGTAGAAGCGATGAAAGGGAAATATAAGTGCTTCAAGTGTACCGAAAAGATGCGAAGCCGACACGACACAGGACGAATGACTGGAATGCGTGTATGCTACTTCGGTAAATATAAGTATGATGAGACTGACTGGCGACAGGAAGTATACATAGTTTACATTTGTATTATGAGATTATTGATCGATCCGAATTCACCGCCATGTATTCCGTATCAAGGACCAACAAAACATCTTCGTCCGAGTTTCGGCCGTGATCTACACTCGGGGACCGTTGTGGGGTTAAGAATCGGGTCGATGTTAGGCCGTCAGCGGACGAGCTGCTAAAGTTCAAGACTACGATGATAGGCAAGGGCCCCAACAGTTTATACGTACGAGAGAGCATTGTTTTTAAAAAGCAGGGCCATTTCCGCTCCGGTGTTAACCCAGGCCAAGATTTGGGCAGAATAAGACGGGAAACTACGCATCAGTCCACGCCACCTGAACACCAATCACTGTCACAATCACAATGGTGACCACTATCGCAGTCGCAGGAGGCACCCGAGGCATTGGCCGTGCCATCGCCGAAGCCATCAATGGCAAGGAGAATTACGACGTCAAGGTATTCAGTCGATCAGTAAGTCGCCCTGCATGAGCCGCATCCTGTGTCTGCTGTGAGGCTTTGTTAATCTTCACAGCCCAATCCCGCCCTCGAGGCCGAGAATGGCATCCCCATCATCGCCATCGACTACACCGATGTCGACTCCATGACCAAGGTTCTAGAAGACAATAAGATCGATACTGTCATCTCGACTTTGTTTGTCACCTTTGATGGCAAGCCGCAAGTGAACTTGATCCATGCTGCTGAGGCTTCCAAACACACCAGGCGCTTCATTCCCAGCATCTGGGGTATCCCATATTCGAGAGAGTAAGATAAGCTTATAGCCACTTTCCCAGCCCTCACCACATTCCTTAAGCACTTCTCCAACAACAGGCATAAGCTCACCAATGGTTTTACAAACAGACAAGTGGGCGAGAGGCAGATGACGATTGGGCAGTCTAAGCTCGATGCGGTTGAGGCTTTGGAGAAGAGCACTCTAGAGTATACCCTATTTTACGTGGGATACTTCCTCGACTTCTGGGGGTACCCTCGCGTCCAGTCGTACCAGCGCCAGAACCTCATCGTCGTTGATATCGAGTATAACAGGGCCGCCATCCCTGGCGATGGCAATACCCCCGTCACCTTCACGCATACTTTTGACGTTGCCGAGTTTGTTGCCGCCAGCCTCGACCTGCCTAGTTGGGAGAAAGAGAGCTATGTAATCGGGGAGTCGATTACATGGAACGAGTTTCTTCGCCTTGCGGAAGAAGTCAAAGGTATGCCATCACGAGACCCTACAATCGGCCCTGCTAACCCACCCTCATAGGCGAGAAATTCGAAGTCACCCACGACAGCCTGGATTTGCTCCTATCTGGACAAATCACCGAGTTGCCATCGCATCCATCGCTGTATTCTCAGATGCCCAAGGACCAGATCCAAACCCTCTTTGCCACGTTCGGGGTATGGTTCGAGAAGGGCTTGTTCGAGCTGAAGCCAACGAATAAGACGCTGAACGAGGTGTTCCCCAAAATTCATGCCCGAACCGTCAAGGAGGTACTAGAAGCGGGATGGGGCAAGCAGTAGTGAATTCATAGCTGTGACACCTATCTAGCTTATTTAGACAGCATGAGGCTTGCATGAGTGATCAAGAAGGCTTTGGTGCTATATAAATCAAGTAAAGATAATACCACCGTCAACGACGAGAGTCTGCCCTGTCACGTAGTCGGAGTCTGGCCCACTCAAGAAACTAACCATCTTCGCCACGTCCTCCGGGACACTCGTACGTCCCAATGAAATCAGGTCACCACTATGCTTCTTGATCATGTCGCCCTTCTTGGCGCCATGCACCTTTGCCAACTCCTCATCAATAAGATCCCACATGGCCGTGCCCACGATTCCCGGTGCATAGGCATTTACAGTGATCTTGTGGGGCGCCATTTCCATGGCAAATGCCTGTGTAAAACCACGGACTGCAAACTTGCTTGCCGAGTAGTGGGACAGCATGGGAAAGGACTTCATAGCGGCGATGGATGCAGCCCCGATGAGCTTACCGGGGGAGCCCTGCTTGATCATTTGCTTGGCGGCAACTGAATAACAGTTGAATGTGCCAAAGACGTTGATATCAAACATGCGACGGAGATCATCTGTCGTGACATCGAGAATGGGCTTGACTTGGGCAATTCCAGCGTTGGCCACCATGGTTGTTAGTGGACCGAGCTCTCGAACTGAGGCTGCAACCAGCTCTTCGACTTGGGCAAGGTCAGATACATCAGCGGCATGTCCGTATGCTCGACGACCAAGCTTTTGGATCTCAGAGACTGCTTCGTCGATTCCGGCCTTGTTCGCCTGAATGTCTGTAGGGTGGGGTTAAGACCGAGGTGATCGCCAGGTGATGCATGGGTGTCTTACCATTGATGCAGACGTCATAGCCATCCTCGGCAAGGCGAAGAGCAATCGCCTTTCCTCTAGCGAATACGCGTCAGTTGGTCCTTTCGGAAGAATCAGAGGGCATAAACACACATGCCCCGCGCCGAACCAGTAACAATCACCGTTCGTGGCTGCGAAGTCATTGTCTTCGTGATCTGTAGTAGCCGGGGAAACGTGGTTGGGGTGTTTTCAAGATGGCTTGTAGAGCAAGAACTAGAGCGGATAAAAGAATGGGGCTGGCGGGAAAGGCTGTGGCAGTATTTATACCTTCTGTCTGCAGCAAATCGATGCCAGCAGCATGCATCAGCCTTGATTTCGGCAGTTACAACATGATTCTGGGGGCCTCATAAAGATGATGCATCAGGGCGGGTCAACGGAAGCGGGAAGCTTCGTTCTTGGTGGAAGTAAAGACGAGGGTTCCTAGTTTCATGCCGACTTCATCTTGTGACCTTGATCCGGTTCATATTGCATAACAACCCCACCTTTTTCCTCTGTCGCGAAGTATAAACGGGTTCTTGAACATGCTCCCCGCATCTTCTTCCCCAGGTTCATGATGCGGACCCGATTGAGGGGGTGGGAGAGATGATAATCGGAGCCGATCAAACTTGACCGAGAACCCACTTCCCCGCAAGAGATGGCCCCGCGATCTGCAACCTGCTACAGTAGGAAAGTCCCGTGTCCGTAGTCTCATTGAAGGCGGTTGTCGTGTCGAACTGATAGTGGGCTCTGATCCCGTCAAGATTTTGCTTCTCGATCTTGATAACTCAATGGCTCATACTCCAGCCCCTCATCCTGACCATGCCGCACGCTGCTCTGTCTCAGCAATTATCCACGGTCTTAGCAGATGAAGACTTGAACAACAAGCCAATAAGACGCCTTTCACCCAGTTTTACCTACCACCTAATTCTGCGATGATCCCTATCCTTGACCAGCACTTTGTCTGGTGGTCCTTAAGGCCACCACATTTTGGGGTATTAGGATGATCTGGCTGTACAATTTTCGTCTCAGCTTTTTATAGGTAAACGTGTAATTGAACTCTGCGCTACCTAACTGCTAGTCTACCACCGGTGGGTAAGGGTTGCCAACGATCCCATGCAAGCGAACTCCCCTCGCCGTCAAAGACTCCAGTGCATTCATACCTTGAACTCTTCGGAAAGAACCATTCAGAATACAGCATCTAATGAGTCACGATGATGCTGAAAAAGTGGGTGTTGGTAGGTCCTTCGCCCTGGTTGTAGTTGCCAGCCTTGAAGTAGCTATCCGGTCCATTGAGGTCGAAAGTGTCCAGCTCCTTGTAGGGGCTATCGTTGATGCTAACGGAAAGCTTGTTCTTCTCGTATCGAATTTCGTAGTGGAACCTCTGACCCTTGGGAACCTTGGCGAGGACACCAGTTCTGGCTTGGCTGCAAGTGCGGCACTTCTGAACACCGACGGTGAACTCGCCCTTGGAGTTGTAGTAGAGTTCCATGACTGGCTTGGTGGAGATGGAGTCGTCGATGTGAATCTGGCCCACGACGATCTCATCGTCATTCTGGTTGACGACGAGATCAGCGTAGAGACGGTTGCGAGCATTGAAGGGGCTCCATTTGCTGGGGTTGGCCTCCCGCAGCTCGGTGCGACAGTGCTTACTGTTGGGAGTCGTAACACACTGGGACTTGGCCGGGACCTTCATGGCAAGAGCTCCGTCCTTGCTATTGGTGAAGAAATAGTCAAAGTTCTCAAAGCCGTTGCATCCTTGAAGATCGGCGCTGGAGATGGTCTTGGGCTTCCCAGGGCTTCCGATAGGCAGCTGCAGCTTCCAGTGGGAGAGGTCAAAGTTTCCACCTGGGGCGCATTTGGGGTCGAGTGCGGAAACCTGTGAGAGTTTGATAATGTTGAAAGAAGAGGCCAGAAGGCCAGCCGAGAGAATTTGAACAAAACTGGGAGCCATGTTGAAGTCGTGGTGTCTGAAGGTTAATGGATGAAAAGTTGTTTGGATGAA
This sequence comes from Fusarium keratoplasticum, assembly GCF_025433545.1. Classification (NCBI taxonomy): domain Eukaryota; kingdom Fungi; phylum Ascomycota; class Sordariomycetes; order Hypocreales; family Nectriaceae; genus Fusarium; species Fusarium keratoplasticum. The sequence continues at coordinate 238,491 of NC_070534.1, forward strand.
GTCAAGATGGAAACGGAACGACATTTATACCCTCGAGTCCTTCCTACGTGAGGCGGGATCACCGGAGACGGAGTGGATTATACGGGTCATAGCTTTTTGTTATCACGTTCCATTCTGATGTTCATGCGATTCCTATTTGTTTCGGTGTCTCAAGGCGGTCGACCTCGCACGTTTTGGTCGGGCTTGCTGACAGTGAATGCGACATGATAGATTAAGGACATGGTTTAATGGGCCCTTTGCTGATCAGTACACGAGAAAAAGCAGCACTGACCCATGGAGCTTCCTATCAAAGGTAGCGCTTACAGCGGGTCTCTTGGTGGACCGAGGTTACGAGACACATTCAACGTAGCAAGCGGCTTTGAATAAACACCCGTTGCCATACTCAGCCATGTTTTTATGGCACATAACGGGTATCTTTTAACCCGCGATTAAGACTATCCGTAATAGCTATCCAGGGAATTCATTTCAAATTCATGCAAATTTTAGCTCAGCACAAACACAAGAGTCGTGAGCATGGCCAGGCATGGTATGATACTGGCCCTTATTGGCACGGAATAGATAGAGCCAGCAACATATGACGGGTTTAGCCAATAGACTACCGAAAGAACAGACAGGGCACAAGTTTATGTTCAGAAGGCTTCATTTCTACTACCAAAAGGCTGCACGTCAACACTCCAAGAAGAGCGTGATTTGGTTTTCGAACTCCCAAGCAATAATCACGCAAATTGGAGCCCAAAGTATCTCCAATAAAGCTATGTGAGAGAAGGAATTAAGCACCTGGAAGACTATTTTATCATCCACTCGCAAAGGATGTATTACTTTGGCCTACATTGAGCAATCTCAAAAGTCACCATTGTGTTAGTGTCCGGGCTTGAGCTGCCACGAAAAATAGAAATGTGTGGTAAAATATATAAAAATCTGAGAAAAAATACTCCTGGCTGACTACGATAGTATTAAAAGCCCGCCACTGTGCTAGAACATTATTACCAAATATATTGCTGTCTCCCCATTTGCCTCATTGCATCTGTGTTGAAACCTGGGCGCCATGATGCTGAATACCCTGTACCACGGTGAGCGGAAACAGGGCGGAATTAACTCTTTGATCCGGTTTTAGCCTTCCGATGCCGTGATTACACCTTTATCAACTTATCAATGGGCGTACCGATAACGGAGGCTCTAATGACAAATATTTCTGCTGTCAGAACTGTCAGAAAGGTGAAATTAATAGCTACCCCTTATTAGAATCTACAACTTTCTTTCGCAATTGAAAACATGCAATTACCATCCGCATCTGTCTCAATTCGTCAAGCAACAAGCCCCACGGACTTGGCATCTGTGACCGAGTGTTTCCAGGCTTACACGCAATGGCTTGACGAAGATATTTCTTTTCAAGACTACAGCACAGAGTTAGAAGGGCTCCCAGGGAAATACGCACCTCCATTTGGAGCCCTTCTACTTGCCGTGGATGACGCACAAGATCAAGTCCTCGGGTGCATCGCCTTGCGTCCACTCATAGTGCAAGCCGAATATCGTCAACATCACCCTGTCGACAAACGGTACTGCGAAATTAAACGACTCTTTCTGTACCCAAGCGCTCGAGGTCGCCAAGTCGGAAGAAAACTTGTCAGGGAGGTGTTGAAGCGGGCGGAAGCCGAGGGCTACGACGTGGCACTTCTGGATACGCTGTCCAAGATGACATCGGCCATCAACCTTTACAAATCGGAGGGTTTCGTCGAGGTTGAAGCATACACGTACAATCCACTGCAGGGAGCAATGTACTTCGCAAAGAAAATCACGGATGTTGCTACGTAAATAGGCTTGGCGGTTTGTGCCTTGACCCTTTCAATCAATAGCAGTTCAACTCCCCGTTGTTGTCAGCGGGTACTGATGCTTACTCTGTCAACGAGCGATTTGGTTTATGCGAGTGAAATAGAGGAATAGAGGAAAAGAATTTTACCCCACAACGCCATTTATTGGTATCTATAAACTTAATTCAAGCACTGCGAGTAATACTGGTTGAACTGCTTGCAAGTTCCCTCCGAGCAACAGGTCGCCCCGGTCCATGCCTGACCACCGCATTGTCCCCATAGAGCGGCGCAGTTAGTGCCTTGCTCCTGGCCATTTCCCTGTTCCTGTCCGTTTCCTCCTTCACTGCTGCCCCCCGTGGTTGTCTCCTGGGGTAGAAGGGTCGCACTCGGGCTACTGCCAGCGCTATCGCCGGAGCCAGTAGAGAGTTGAACGGGAGCTGTACCCTCATTGGAGTTACCGGTTGATGGCACAGCGGGAGTGTCATCGTTGGATCCACCAGCTTCGCCAGAAGCGCCAAGCTTGCTGTTGACGAAAGCCAAAGCCTCCGTTCCGTAGAGAGTAACGTATTGCTGATGGTGGTTGGCGTCGTTTCCGTTGCAGCAGTATGGATCCTCAGCATCACAGTACAACTGAACCTTACCAGCGTTTGGGCATACAAAACCCGATGGTCGAGCATCAAACTATCCCAAGATTGTTAGAGTGAGATGATACTCATTAGATTTTCTCTCAATTCACTTACGCCTCCAGAAGTGCAGGTTCCAACTCCATATGCGAGCCCACTGACATAACGAGGGTCACCAAGCAGGATGGCTGCCTTGACCTGGGCTACTGCGCTGGCTGTGATAGGAACAGCCGTGTCAGAGATGCCGGCTCCAGAGTCTCCTCCTCCGCAGATGGCGTTGTGCATGATGTGGCCGCCCTAAGAATGGCATGGTGAGCACTTTGAGGTAGGTATTAAAGGTGAAACTTGGCAACAAACCTGTGAATATCCAACCAAAACGATCTGCGAATCGGGGCAGCGAGAGTGAAAGTCGTTAACAGCTGTGGCCACAGCCTCGGTGCCTTGTCGCGCAGAATCGCCGTACTGAACACCACCGCAGGAGGACTGGCCTCCACAGGCCGGGTATTCGATAGCCTCCGCGGTAGCACCTGAATGATCGGCCTTGATCATGTCGATCAGTGCACCAGCGGATCCAAAGCCCGGAGACACAGTGGTCTCGCGGGCGCCAAAAATTTGAATGTCAGGGCATGACTGCGCCTTGGCGACGAGGGCTTGCGCCAAGACAAAGAGAAGGGTCTGATCCAGAGAGGTTCGCATGTTGATGGATTGAAATGCACTTGATGTCTGAGAGTGTTTGTTTCCAGATCTAAATCCACTCTCCAGTTCTCCAAGTATTTAAAGCCTGAGCATCAAGTTCTAGAACGGCAAATTGCAGGGCCTGGATCTGAGACCCGAGCGGTTATTTCGGAACCTAATCGTTCGTGACTGGGATGGTGCATAGAACGTTCCCAAACAAATCAGCAGACACATCTCGTTTATTTAACTATTTTCCGTAGGCCCAGCGTCCGGTGGACCCATTTGTTTCCTGTCAAAGAGGGCATTGGTGGGTAAATCACTGTGCCATCAATCTGAAGATGAAACAACAACCCCCGGACAAGCCTGAAACAACTCGCGTCTGGCACTGGTTTGCAACCATATATGACAGCCTTTTAATTCATGCGAGATCACCATTTCATGGGCCGTCGGATCATTAACCGAACCGGAAGTCGCGTGGCTCAGCATCGCTGTTAACCAGACCCATTAACCTCGGTACGGGTTTTCGAAGCACGAATAATGGCTTGATTTAGAGACTAGAACTCACCTATAGTCGAGAATGAAGGAATTTCTCGCCCGATTTTATTGCTCTCGGCCAATTGAGATGCTCCTGCTGTTTAGAACTTGGCTTGTCCACCATCACCGTCAATTATCACCATGACTGGGCCGCCACTCGCTAGACCTGGAAGCAGGGCAACGACGCCTCATACCCAATAATAATAAGTCCCCAATTTGAATTCTCTCATGTAACTTAGGGAATCGATTGGGCCCATCATCTAAGTTTGACTGGAGTGTACGGATGTTGTGCGTGCCAGGAGGAGTCGCTTCTGCTAGCGCGTTCCTCCGGGATATTCACATTACCATTGACATGGGCATATTTCCAGGCAATTGGTGTAACCCGCAACTCATGTACGTGATTTGAAGCTGCGGTATTGCCGTCCTTGACTGATCAACGTGCTCGGCCACCCGTTCAAATCCGCGAGTCGGCAAATAACCATCTCCATTTTCCGTGAAATGGCCATCAATAACGACGATCCCCCGCATTCTTGAGCTTCAACTGTGCATCATGACAGCCAAAGGATTCAGGCTAAATCGGATATTCTTTAGGCAGATATGATATAAGTCCCGACATCGGAAAACTTACTTTAGTTTACCAAGGTAGGTAGCCATGGACGGCGGATCCATCATAATTATCAACATATATAGAACGTCGTTTGCCGTACAAACATTGCGCAAGAGGTCCGGGGACTTCATATCCATTCTATAGCAAATATGAAGACTTGCTTACTTGTACCCGCCATGGGATTCTTGGCACTTGGTGCTGCCACAAACTCAACATTTCACAACCCGATTCTCAGTGGTTTCAACCCGGATCCCAGTTGTGTCTTCGTACCCGAGTTCAATGACACATTCTTCTGTGTTACATCAAGTTTTCTCGCCTTTCCTGGCCTTCCAATTCATTCAAGTCACGATCTGGTGAACTGGAAGCATGTTTCAAATGCTTTCAGTCGCCCAGACCAGCTGCCTGGTATGGCGTTTCTCCCAAAAGCCACCAGCGGCATATATGCACCGACGCTGCGGTTTCATCAAGGCACTTTCTACTTAATGTCAACCCTGGTCAACCAACAACTTCCCCGTGTTAATGACTCTCGATGGGACAATTTCATCATGACCACCACGGACCCTTATAGCTCAAATGCGTGGTCTGATCCCGTCCATTTCAGCTTCCCTGGCTTTGACCCCTCGCCATTCTGGGACGATGATGGGTCTACATGGGTTGCAGGCGCACACACAGCGGCGTACTATCCTGGAGTGATGCATGCACCACTGAACTTTGAGACGGGAGAAATTGGCGACATCATAATGCCATGGAATGGAACTGGTGGAGCCTCTCCTGAAGCACCTCATGTTTGGAAGCGCAATGGCTGGTATTACCTCCTCCTGGCCGAGGGAGGAACTCGAGAAAATCACATGGTCACCATGGCACGGGCACGCAGCATCAAGGGGCCTTATGAGCCGGCGCCTCAAAACCCTCTTCTCACAGCTGCCAATGACACGAGTTCCTACTTCCAGGCTGTTGGACACGCAGATCTCTTCCAGGATGCCGACGGTCAGTGGTGGGCATCTGCCTTGGCTGTTCGAGCTGGGGGCTCGTATGGCCAAAAGCCTGGCCCATACTTTGGAAATCTGCCAATGGGGAGAGAAACAGTGCTTACTCCCGTCACGTGGGAGGATGGCGAGTTTCCCGTCTTTTCCAATGTTACTGGAACCATGTCTGGATGGAAGTTACCTCCGGAGTCATATGTGGATGAAGGGGAGGGTCAGCTGAATGGCGCTGACGACCTGGTCACTTTTCCTCCTGGAAGCAACCTACCGATTCATTTCGTCCACTTGCGACTACCGAAGAGCAGAAATTACAAGATCTCTCCTCCTGGCCACGCTAACAGCCTTTCTCTGAAATCTTCTGTACTCAACCTTACTGCCTTCGACGGCGACTTTGCACTAGGACGAGGCCAGACGTTCATTGGTCGACGAATGGCGCACTCCATGTTCAAGTACAGCGTGGAAATCGACTGGGCCCAATCCTTAAAGAAAGAAGAAATGGAAGTTGGTGTTTCATTGTTCCAAGACCAATCTCAACATATTGACCTGGGTATTGTGATGCTCAAGCCAAAGGGGAGCGATTTGTTGCAGCCTTATCTACGCTTCCGTGGACACTCGGAAACCCCCTACCGCGGTAGGAGTGTAATCCCAGAGAACTTGACACGTATTCCGGCCCAGTGGGTTGGAAAGCAGCTTCGGCTGGAAATCGAAACAAAAAACAGTACCCATTTCGAGTTCAGGGCCGGCCTGGCTGGCTCAACAGGCCAAGAAGAGGTCAGGGTACTTGGTCATTGTCGTGGAACTGACGTGGTCCCATATTATTCCGGTTAGTTGTGTTCCTCCTTCATACTTTCTTACTGTCAGAAGGCCTCCAATTTTACTGGTCTATTGACACTTGCTAGGGGCAATCTTGGGCGTTTACGCAACAACAAACGGAAAGCATGGCGAGCAGGCATTTGAGACGTACATCTCCAACTGGAGATACCAAGGGCTTCGGCAGTTCAGAAGCCAAGAAGATGTAGATGAGGCTGATGCGAGCCGAGGTTGATTGTGAATCGGGATGCGATATGGTTAGAAACATAGTCGGGCGTTGCTTGTCATCGACATGTTGATTCCCATCCTCCTTCTCCTAGTGACTGGGAAAGGTGCACCACACTGATAAAGAATTCATCACAACTCTCAATCACAGCGAAGCTTGAAACGACGATGGCCCCCCAAGGTTATGGCCGAGCTGCCACTGTTCAAGCGCTTGAAGGCTATTTGTCACGTTACTATTTTCTGGTGCAAGACCTATGCAGCTATGCTATGCTTCAACAGTTCCTCCGGCACTTCCTGTGCGGTGTGATCTACTGCCCGGCACCAAGCAGGGGGATGCCAGGAGCGTGGGTTGGCCGCCTCGTATTTCTTCGTTTGATCCGGGAAGGTCGTAGTTGAACCGGCCCTCACAACTCAAAATAGATCTTGGCATCCGGTGTCTGGTAGAAGTCCGGGGTGTATTGAGCCATTGCTACGCTGGAAAAAGTAATGATCACGCCCGTCCCCACCTCGTATTGGTTCGACAAGGGACCATATTTCTTGGATAGGTACTATAGCCGCTTGGCCGATAATGCATGTTCTTCGACTAATTTCCGAGCCGTCCTGTTCTATATAAGGACCTGAGCTGTCTTGCCAACATGAGACTTTACCGCCCTAGTTTCCAGAGTGGACAAACTCGCCATTTTCATCATGTTGTTCTCCCAAGCCTTGGCTTCGGCCGTCTTCCTCGCGATTGGCGCTGAGTCGCACTCACCCCTCAATGCACGATCAGCGGAGGCCGCCGGATTGGCTGTCACCCTGTCTCCTTCGTCAGGAAAGGCAACCGAAGTTGAGGTTACCATCAAGAACGACGGGTCTCATGACTTGAGTCTTCTAAGAGTAGGAACTATCCTGGATGAAAGACCTGTCCAGAAGATGGTGGTGGTGGACGATGCTGGTAAGCATGGTTTTGAGAACATGAGACAAAGAAATCTGACCCATGGCCATAGGAGAGCAGCTTCCCTTCCAGGGCATTGAATTGAGTATCTACTATGAGGGCTTGGAATCCAAGCATTATGAGAAGTTGACTGCCGGATCATCCGTCACTCGACTGGTGGACCTGTCCTCGGTCTACGACTTCAAGCCTGGAACCTACTCCATCTTTGCCGAAGGAACGTTCCCCTCCGTTTCTAGCGCTTCCAAGAAACCGAATTCGATCTCTTTCAAGTCCAAGGCTCTATCAATCACAGTCAAGGAAAGTTCCGCGGCCGAGGTGAAGCAAATTCTGTCTCGACGGTCGATTGTGGAAACGGAGGACTGCCCAGCCGATAAGCTCAAAGCAAACCTCGACGGAGTGCGAAACTGCGAGACTCTGGCCCGAGCTGCCGCTGCCGATGCTGCCGATGTTCACTCAGCAAGATTTGTCGAATACTTCAAGTCGAACGAGACTGAAGCTCGGGAGCATGTTTCAGGTCGTCTGTTGGCTGTTGCCAAGGAGTGCTCCACGACCGACAGCGGCGATACGAGACTCCTGTGCCGAGACGACCTCAACGTTTGCGAAACTGATGGTCCTCTGATCGCTTACACAACTTGGGTCAACGGTTACATCGTCATGTGTCCCCTGTTCTACGACACCCTGCCCCCGCTGCCCCAGAAATGCCACAAGCAGGACCATGCTACTACGACGATTCACGAGATGACGCATGCTAGGGCTGTTTATGAGGATAAGGCCCCTGCTACGGCTGACCGGGCATATGGTTATGAAAACAGCACTGCTTTGACATCGGAGGAGGCCATGTACAATGCGGACAGCTACTCGCTGTATGCCAATGGTAAGTTCTCTAATCTGCATGATAGCCATATACTAACTTTCTCCAGCGGTGTATATGAATTGCTAAGCAATCTGTTGAGTATATACGGGCGGACGCCAGGATTGAAGGCCGCATCACGTAGCTACCTGCTATCATCCAATAGAACTATGCTCCTCCGGGGTTACAAGATGCCACTCTCGCCCACCCAGCACCAAAAGCACTATACACTATTACGTAGCAAGAAACCGTCATGCTGCAAGTTCTGGAAGACACTCTCGGGATCGTACTTTGCGGCAAGCTCCTTCATCAACTTCACTGATCCATCACCGTAGCTGCGCAATACCTTTTGAGAGGAACTCGCAAAGTTTGGGAGTAAGAAGTCGAGAAATAGACCCTTCTCCTGTGCCATTGACTGCACCTTTTTAACAATCGAGGCCATAGCCTTTTGTGCCGCAGCATCCTCGCATTCGCCTTTGGGCCATTCGCAGGTAAACACCCACCCTGTCAATCAGATACCCTTGTCAGCATCCTTATCGGCTGGGAAAAGGACTATGATCTCGAGTTCGACGTGTTCACTTACAGCACTGCGGGATCTCTTGCAGTCCCATCACGTTGCCTCCTTTAGCCTTGCCAGCTTGAATGCATGCCTTGCCTACGGGCTGGATAGTGTAGTGTAGAACAGCACTGGCCGGGAGGTCTTGAATGGTCTCAATCCACGCATTGTACACTTCAACATAGAGACTCTCTGACACTGTGGTGGTGACTGTGCCAATAGCTCGACTGTAAAGATGTCAGTAAGTCCTCTTTGATTGGGAGGGAGTCAGGATAGGAGGGCTCACTTTTTGGGCTCCTGTTTATGGCCCATAGCCTGAGCGAGTGATAGCAAGGTACCGTTGGTTTGGGGAACGGCAGTTGACAAAAGACTACCAAGCTTGTAAAAGGGCTCAAAGGCTTTGACCTCCTCGTTTGGTTGATCGGCGTACAGAAGTCCAACAGCCACGAATCCAGGATTGAAGTTTGTGAACAGTCCAATCTTGGGGTCTGATTCCATAGAATTCTGGACTTTAATTGTCGCGTTGATGATGCCAGTATAGTCTTCCGGGTTGTAAATGTTGATGGTGTATTGGACCTTCAACAATGGCTGCGTCTCGAGATCGACGCTTGTGATGATGCCTATTGCCTACATAGTTAGGATTTATGGTGAACCGCTTCCTTCAAGCGTTAAGTGTTTACGGACCAAAGTTTGAACCGCCTCCCTTCAGGGCTTTGTACAAGTCGGTGTTTTCAGCAGAATTGGCGTTCACCACTGTGCCATCCGCCAGGGCAACCTGGGAGAAAGAATCCAGCCTGTTAGTGAGAACAGGTCAGGTGGAGAGGGACGATCTTACCTCGAAGTTCTTGACGTTATCCGCTCCAACTCCATGAAGGTTTGGGAAGGCTCCTAGGCCGCCTTTATCAAGTCAGCTCCTGGTCAAACCAGTAAGGTCCGTTATAGCCCAAAGGCTGTGAGTGATGAAATACCTCCAAGAAGGAAGCCAGGCAGGCCAACTTGTTGATCTCTGCCACCAACTGCTGAGAGTTGATGATCCTCGAGCCAGGAGTACACCTCGCCCCAGGTATTCCCTTGTCCAACTCGCGCGACATTCCCTTGGATCAATTCTTTAGACTTGAGCAGGCAAAGGTCAAGAACAATGCCAGTCTCATCGGTGCTGCTGAATCCAAGATTGGGGTTGTGGCCGGTGGTTCGGACGGCGAATCTGCATTTGTGTTGCTGGATCGTCTGAAGAGACTGTGCTACTTCTTCCGCAGAGCTCGGTTTGATGTACGCAGCGGCCGGTGTCCAGCATGTTTGAGACCATGGGTGTGTTTTCGCGGCTTCATACTCGGCGCTGTCTGGAGTGGTGACTTTCCCAGGAAATATGCTCTTGAAGAGATCAACAGTGGGTGCCACGTTTGAAGTCATTGTGCTTGCCAGCGAGCTTCTACTTGGCCGGATATCGTCAAGGTAAGAATGGGTTCACAATGGGTTAAAGACTGAGAACGCTGGACTAGGGCTTGATCAATAACGTCGGCCTAGCAATGGGTCCCTTCTCATCTTTATGTGAATGCCGAATGTCACATTCGGTTCCAAGTGCATGCTTGCAACAACCCTGTTTTTCACATTCCCAACGAGGCGGATTGATGCGGTCATGCAGGGCTTCGTTACAGCGAGTTATCCTCTCCAGTACTTTCGCCAATCGGTTATTTCATGCCGTACCAGACGTACCAGAGAAAACACACATTGACCAATGTCTAAGGATAATTCAGGGCAAGAAAGCGCCTCATCGAGCCTCTTTTGGCATGGCCTCTTCTGGGCGTCATCACATTTGCAGATCAGAGGCGGAAAGGATCGCTTTAGGGGCTTGGCATGGCATTGTGCAGTTAGCAACACCAAGGCGAGACTCGACCAGCTGTTTAGTTCGCAGGTCTCAGTGTTATGATGAAAGAGGCTTGTTTAAGCTGAGGACAGGTTGATGAGGTGTTTTGTGTACCGTTCGCCAAGTTGTGTCCCACCATCGCAGAGAAGAGGGTCATGGTAAGATGATCAATTTGATCCAAGCAGTGTCACCAGCTTGGATCAGTAGCTAGCAATAATTACAATCTCTTGAAGCCAATTGCATCTAAATAACTTCTGGTCTGGTCTACTCTTCGTTCCTTACGCAAAGCATCACAAGGCTCTATTGATCGGAGTCATTTCCATCACCATCTAGCAATCAGACACTTGCAAGCACCTTGCAGTTTGAGTAAATCTAGAAAAGAGAAAGCAGGAAAGCATAAGCTGGTGCCTAAAATTTGACGGGCTAGTAAATCCATCGGAAAGGGGCATGCTCTGCGAATCTTCCGACTCTGACTGGTGGAAGATGACTCATAAGATACCCTGACTCAGCTGCACAGCCATCTCTTTATAGTGGCCGTCTGTTATTTGAATTGATGATATGAACTTATAACATTCATCTTCAACTCAAGCCTAACACTATTCACGATGTGTGCGCCAGACGAAGAGCCGGGGGTGGCCCTGGAGCCGCCACGCCCCTATCAAGACCCGTTTCCGTGGCATCTTGGTGTCTTTGACGCCCACAACCATGTCGCCGAGAGGATGTTGTCTGTTGCTGATTTACCAACAATGAAGGCTCGAGCTATAGCAATTATGGCAACCCGAACACAAGACCAACCACTCGTGACTGAAATTGCAAAAGCACACGGCGTGATTAGCCCAGAGTGCTTCTCACGAGACACAACTGCGGTCATTGCGGGCTACGGGCGGCATCCTTGGTTCTCCCATGAGCTTTATGATGATTCCCAGGAGAACCCTACCTTCATACACCACGAAGATGCTGAAACTGCAAAGGAGAGACATTACAAGGCAGTCCTGTCCCCAAGTCCAGAAGATCCGGCCTTCTGGAGAGATCTACCGACACCGGTACCGTTATCAACCTTCCTTTCCGAGACAAGAGCGAGGTTATTGGCCGACCCCCATGCGATGGTCGGAGAAATTGGTCTGGACAAGGCCTTTCGGTTGCCGATGCAATGGCAAGATGAGGCGGGGCCTTCACGAGATCCAGCCCGCACGGGTGGTGGGAGGCAGAGGAGGCCTCTCAGTCAGTTTCGGATCCAGATTTCGCATCAGAAAACTGTCCTACTGGCCCATCTGAGTCTTGCCGGAGAACTCGGTAGGGCCGTCAGTGTTCATGGAGTTCAGGTTCACGGGCTCCTCTATGACGTCTTGACTTCATGCTGGAAAGGCCACGAAATAAAGGGACGGCGTGCCCAACAGAAGGAGGCAAAAGAAAACGGCTATCAGACGGACACAAAGTCTGTGACTAAGGAAAACAACGGCAAGCCATATCCCCCACGCATCTGCCTTCACTCGTTTAGCGGAAAGTCGGACGCAGTGAAGCAGTACCTCAAACCATCGATCCCTGCCAAGATTTTCTTTTCCTTCTCAAAGACTAATAACCTCGCCTCAGAGGCGGCAAGAGCCAAAACGGAAGACGCCGTCAGGACAGTGCCAGACAATCGGGTACTCGTTGAGAGCGACCTTCATACAGCGGGTGATAGAATGGATGGCGAACTTGAAGACATGTACAGAGCAATTTGCGAGATAAAGGGGTGGACTCTAGAGGAAGGCGTTGGGAGGATTGCCTCAAATTATCGGGAGTTTGTATTTGGTTGACCTACAGTTCAGTGAGGGTAGACATTGCACATAGGGATATAGCGTTTGTTTCGCATGTCAGTTCTTCTTCTTCCAGAGTCTCTTCTTTTTCTCTGTCTCATGACTTGCGGAAACTTGAGCCCAAGCATATCCTCTCCTATGTGTCTAGTCCGATTTCTATCCCCCACCCTCGATGACCTGTGACTCCAGCCCCCTTAGGGCAACACGTATCCTCCGTCAATAAGGAGATCGCTTCCGGTCATGTAGGTAGAAGCATCGCTAGCCAGATAGAGATAGAGGCCCTTGATCTCCTTAACATGACCCTGCCTGCCAAAGACGGACATACGGTACGCCTCGCTGAGACATTCGGGACTAGCGCCCATGTTGGTATCGAAGAATCCTGGCGACACGATATTGACTCTAGCAAATTCGCGCCACTCTCTGGCAATGGACTTTCCAAAATGGGTCACAAAGGCCTTGCTGGCGTTGTAGACGGGCTGGTCGGTAGGAACATTGACGATATGGCCGCTCATGCTCGAGGTGATAATCAGGTTTCCAAAGCCTTGGCGACGGAAAACCTCGCCGACATATTTGGCGGAGAATACTACGCCATCAACTGCGCTTCGTTTTCAGTATTGGTTCTGTAGTTAGGGTTCATGTTTCTTACCATTTACCGACATCTGCTTCTTGTATTCGTCCAGGGTTTGCTCAAGGATAGGCTTTGAGATAGCCATTCCTACCATGTGTTGTCAGCGCAGATATGAATCATGGGGATAAGAGTCAACTTGCCAGCATTGGCCACAAAGACATCAATTTTCCCAAAGTCCTCTACCACTTTGGTGATCATGCTCTGGACTTGATCAGAGTTGGACACTAGAGGCAGCGTTAGCTAGTTGTCTTGACCTTGGAACATCTATTCATCACCCACCATCGACCTTGTAAGGACGGGTCGTGATGTTGTGTTCCTTGGCCAAGGTCTCGGCCTTTTCGATAGCCGTGTCGTTACTGTCCGATGATTAGATATCGGCAGTAGAAGAATACGAGGAGGCAATGACACGCACGAGTTGTACCACAAAGCGACATTTGCGCCTGCCTCAGCCATAGCTTCAGCCACCGCGAAGCCAATTCCACCTGCGGCGCCAGTTACGACAACGACCTTGCCATCAAGACGAAGCTGCTCCAGGACATTGTTCGGGGTGTTGGGAAATGGGCGAGGAAAGCCGTCCCTCACGGTAGCAGCGTCTTGCGTGGACATGGACATTTTGACGGTTTTTTTATAGTAATAATGAGTAAATTAAAAGATGAACGAGGTTCATGATGGGGAATTGAGAGTTGATATTTGATGACGAGCTGCTGCATGAGCAGCGGGGTCCCGCTTTGGGTCCCCTCCACCCCAACCAGTAGTGAGATACTTTCTCGTCAACGTCGTTGGACCTGGACTTTGCTGGTTTCAGCTACACTAGGAGCAGGTTTCGCTTCTATCTATTGTGAGTTGAGACATTCACTCAGGTTCTAGCGTGTCTCTTGACTACCACAAGCACTGGATTACTTACACGACTCAGAACCGTAGAGTTCAATCTCCCTCGAGGACCCCCTCACGGCCTCGTCGCCAGCCCTCTAAAAAGCCTCTTGTGGAGGACATGTGACGGCATGCTCCATACGGTGAAGAAGGCAGCAGGATCTAGTTTGGTTGTAGAAGCGCTCCAATCGCTGGCACTCGTTGTCTTTCTCCACAGTAGGTAGAACAAGAAGCTGTTGGATGGCCCGATGAATTGAGCCGGCCTATAAAGTGCTTGAAATCCCCATGGTAGATCAAGTCGAGACGCAAAACATCGATAGGCTCAGCAAAACGTCAGATAGACTCTTTTGTGACATCATGGCGCATTCTCAGGAACCTTCTCTCCAATTGCGGGGAGATTCACGAGTGATAAAACCATCCGGCAACCGCACCTGATTCTTCTTCCTGTCACTAATCTATTCAATCCTTGATTTTAAGGGTCAATGACCTTCTACCGCCCCTATGGTGCTCTTTTCCACCCTATGCAAAACCCTGGCGCTGCTGCCCACAGCAGGGCTGGTCAGCGCGGACCTCGCTGCTGAAGAAGGTTACCTCGGTGTAGCTGCGGAACAGCGTATGATGAGCCCACCAAATAAGGAAATGAACCGTGTTCATGAAGAGTAGGTACTCCCTAATTCTGAGACTCTCAACTAACTTCGAAAGGCTTATACGATCCCGAATCATTCCTACCGTTATCGACGACTTCATACCCATCCTTGAATTGACAGTTGCTTGGAAGCACCTCCGTGCAAACCTTGGAAACATACTCCCTCCTTCATACCTTCAAGTCGCCCCATCAATTCACCTTGACCATGCCGGGGCTAAAGTCCCTTCCGACATCATGACGGATTCCAGCATGACCTATGTCATCGTCATGACCGACCCCGATGCTCCATCGCGACAGGATCCCAAGTGGTCCGAGTTCTGTCACTGGATCAGGGCCTCATATCTGGCTTTGGATTCAGTCACTGGGCGCCGGAGGAGAGATCTGGTGGAATATACGCCACCAGCACCCCCTGCCGGAACCGGACCGCATCGCTACGTGTTCCTAGCCTTTATCCCAGCCAACGGAACAAGGAAAAGACTACATCTTACCACGCCCAGCGCTAGAGTTCGCTGGGGTTCGGATACCGAGAGAACTGGTGTTCGTGATTGGGCAAATGTGAACGGACTTGTTCCCTTTGGTGAGTAGCCTGGATGTCGGATGTCAAAGCCATAAGCTCACATGTCACAGCTGCCAATTTCATCTATGCGGAGAACAAGAGGCAGTAAGTGAAGCTCAGAATGCCGAAATTTGGACTAGATTACTTATCGTTAGTCCTGCCATCCAACCCAACTTGATTAATGTTTAGGGACATGGGTGTCACCGTGTCCTCTTTTGCTCCCCACCTGGTCTGGGGCTTCCCTCACTCCTTGCCAACCACTGCGCACGGCATCGTGAGTATCTTGTACCAAATCTAGTCCCTCACTACATGACAAAGCTACTATTATTCATCAATCGACAAAACATTGTCTTACGACCTTCCTTTCCTTTCGTACCACCACGTGCTAAACAGCTACCTTGTTCTATAACCCGCAGCCTCGTACGTACCACGGGCATCTACCCCTTGCCATGCATGTCACCATTCAACGGCCATAGATTTCCCAAAACATATTCACTGCAACCCCAGCCATTCTTGCCAAGGGGACCCGGGCGCCTAACTCGTTTAGTTGACCGCGATGGTTCCGTCCCCGCACGGCGATCGACCCATTTCAGACCAAGCTTCCAATCCAAGTTCGCGGCCAGACCATGCGCCTATGTCGAAGTCGTAACCCATGTCTCATAGTGAAAAACAGGAAAGTTACTCAAGCCCGCAGCCCGACCTGCGACATTGCCGGCCTTTTTGAAAGCTTGGCGAGACATGGCAAATCAGTAGACAGAATTAGAGAGCGTGACCACCTTGAAGGCAGTGATCATTGCTCAAAAAGGCAGGTATCAGCCGGGACGATCAACAACTCGACATATACCAGCATGAATGGCCGCATCGGCCTTTGCGGTATTATTCCGCGTATCCCTGTGAATGCCTTCAGTAAAGAATAAATAGGCCGTTAAGTCTGCACCGCAAAGTCTGTGATACTCAGCATCCATCACAAGCCAATCACCAAGAGCAACGTCGACATCATGAAGTTCAGCCTTTGCCTCGTCTCTCTTTTGCCAGTGGCATTTGCCCTGCCAGCTGGCACCAAGGACGAGTCCGTCTCTAAGCGCCAAAGTGCCAACACGGTGACGGATCAGCTGCTCTTCAGTGTCTCGTTGCCCACCTTCACTGCGCGACGTAACGCGCGAGACCCCCCAACCCTCATCTGGGACTCTGATGGTTGCACTTCATCTCCCGACAACCCCTTTGGCTTCCCCTTTGTCCCAGCCTGCAACCGCCACGACTTTGGTTATCACAACTACCGTGCCCAGAGCCGATTCACCGTGAGCGGAAAGGCTCGCATTGATAGCAACTTCAAGACCGAGTGAGTTCCTCGCGCATCCCTTCAATGCTTTTGAATAATTACTGACATGCTATCTCAAGCCTGTACTATCAGTGCGAGTCTGTCAGCGTATCGGGTGTATGCAGGGCTTTGGCCGATGTCTACTATGCCGCCGTCCGTGCCTTTGGCGGTGACGATGCCACTCCCGGCAAGAGGAGTGACAGCGAGTTGGTGAAGGAGTATGAGGAGAAGGTGGCTATTTACAACAAGCTTGTGGAGGAAGCTCAGGAGAAGGGAGACCTCCCTCGACTGGACTAGTTGGCAAAAGTCTAGCATCGTGCTCTGGGCCTTAAAACTCCATCAGTAGCATATTGACTTTCACATGATTAATGAATGATTGACAAAACTTCCTCCTTCACTGCAATATATCTCCTAGTGCTTTGGTTGGTGTCCTACCTTAGGCAATCACGACTACCTTATTAATAAGCTACCCTTAACTATAATCATGAGCAAAACTAGAAGTACAACGTTTAGGTTATTCCCAACGGCATAGGGTTGATGTCACATTCAGCTGAGAGAAACGGTGGGTTTCGTAGGGAATGAGGTCTTGGAATTTTAAACTCAGGTATGAAGTCGCTTGATTATTCTATCTTGTTCTTCAAGTTGATCAATACTGACATCCCACAGGTAAGGCAACAGCCGTCGCCTTCAAAATGTCTGTACAGAGGTCACAGCGCTATATGAAACTGACTTGAAGGCTGTAGGCTGTTGGATCTATGTTTTTGTGACTTTGCCTGGCCTACCAACTAAGAAGCACAACTACATATGCTAAGATCTAATCTAGTAAAATCATCGAGCCTGCTGACCGACCGTTGTCGGCCTTTGCGACAAACACAACCATAAATTGATCCCTCGGCACCTTCGCCGGTGGCGGGTATTTCTCGCTGACTTTGGGCCGAGTAAGACGAGCTGTCCAAGTCCATCCGTTCCCTTCCCATGACACCTGGGAAGATGGCTCCCCATTGACAACGACGCTCAGCGAGCTTGACTCACCAGAGCTTGTCAGGTGACAAGTTCCAGTCACGGTGACCAGGCGGACCTCCTGTTCAGAGCTATCCTCGCTGATTGACTTGATCGATGCAATCTTCAATATCGGCTTGACAAGAGAAGCTGGTCGACAACTCGCTCTCGAGAGCGTAATCTGGTCTGAGGGCAATGATGGTGTGAGAGGTGGGTTTTGCCGGCGCTTCGACACGGTCTCATAAGCAAATGCATATCTCAAGAGGTCCTGATCCTGGTACGCCTTGCCGCAGAACGAGAGGCCGACAGGCATCTTCTCCTCCTCTAGATTCCCCATGGGAACTGTAATGCAAGGGACTCCGAGGTGCTTCAACGATCGACCTCCGTTTGCGTATTTGACTCCGTCTCGCAAAGCGCCAAGCATCGATTCGTAATTCTCATCGGAATCAGCCGACGCGACATCGCCGTTCGTTGGAAACACCACAACATCATACTCATTCTCAGTCATCCAGTCCTCCAAGTCCCTCTTCCTCATTGCCTCCAGGGCTTTTAGTGCATCCTCGCATCCTGGGAGGTCAGTAAGACCGGTCTCTCCCCGTTGTTTCACAACAGCCACCATGTCTTCATAGCGGACCTGATTCTGCGACTCAGTGTGTTGGGATGGGTCGTCCATCGGGGCAATGTGTGGGTGAATCTTCTCAAGCTCAGCAAAGGTGAAGTTTGGTATCTTGTCATCCCCATTGCTACGAAGGAAGTTGTCCCAGCTCAAAGCAATCATGTCACAGCGTTCACGCGCCGCCCATTCCTGAGATAGGCCAGGAACGTTCATTCCCTGGCCAGGGAAGTGTTGTCGAGTGTAATTCTCAAAGAGAGGAAAGTCGGTCTCGAGAACAGTCGCTCCTAGAGACTCGAGGTCTTTCCTTGCGCGGTCCCAGAGAGCCCTAACCCCAGCGGAGCAGGCATTCGTTGGCCTAGCGCCCTCAACTCCAATGAAGCATTTCGGAACTGCGATTCGTTTGTGTCGAAGGGCGTCCGGATCAGCCAAAGAGAGATAGTCGTCCGGCCGAACTTCACTCGCCTTTGGGAGTGACACATAGGGCTGTGACCGCCAGAAATCAGCGTCACCTGCAGCAGCATCATCTGCAACGACAACATTGAGTACGTGGAACAAGTCCGTCATGGTTTTCGTGTGCGGGACGGCCTGATCGCAAGTCGGATACAGCGGCCATAACCCCCGGGGAGGAATGACACTGCGCGAAGAGGTGTAGGCCACTAGTGCATTATTGGATGCTGGAGAGCGGCCTGACGTGACGGCTTCTCCAGCGAACCCAAAGGCAGCCAGGCTTGCCGCCGTGGCGACTCCGCAGCCGTAGGAGGAACCAGAAGCATAAGCAGTGCACATGTACTTCTGGTTATACGGGCTCTCAGAGCGACCATAGAGTCCGCGTTGACAACCACCATCCGCCATTGGGGGCATGTTTGTCTTTCCTAGGACAACCGCACCGGCCTTGCGGAGCAACTCCACAATAGCCGCATCCTCTGATGCTTTAAGGTTGGCAAAAGCAGGCGATGCAGCAGCGACAGTCATTCCTTGGACTCTGTAGCTATCCTTCACCGTGAAAGGGATGCCTTCAAGAGGTCGGGGCGTCTTTCCAGAAGCGCGGTAGTCATCCGAGGCTTGGGCTTCAGCAAAGGCATTGGGGTTGAGGACGCAAATCGAATTGAGACGTGGGCCTCGACAATCATATTTTCCGATGCGATGAAGGTAAAGAGATACAAGCTCAACACTGGTGATGACTCGAGCGCTGAGCAACTGTTTGAGGTCGCTGATACTGGCATCCAGCAGGTTGAATGTGGTCTTGTCCATGATGAAGGAAGGTAAAGTTGTGTGGAGGTGGAAGCAAAAGCGAGCCTTGAGAAAGAATGGATGTCGATGCCGTGTCGGTTGCGAGAGATAAGATTCTTCCTGGGACAATACAAGGTATTTATAAGGGCAATTGTGGTGTTCATGCACAACCCTGGCTCGACATACTCTCCGAAGCAAAACTCGCCCGTTTCGACCTTCCTTTCTAGCTAGTTGACCACACGTGTACCTACAAGCAACCAGTCCAGTCCATTCTCTGCTAATACCACAGATTTATTGCATTTTGCATGCTTGCTCGTTGTGTGAACATCATCTCCGAAGTTATGTGTATACTAATCGGGAAGGTCGTGGCGAATCCTGTGTTGGAAGTTCGAAGCGAACTTCGGAAGCGTTAGTTACGCCGCACACCGGACTCAGCAAGTTAGCAGTCCCTACTCCCTCGACTCTGTTCTCCCATGCATCACCTCTCCCTATCTCCGACTCAACCCGTAGCACCCTTCGTCTAGATTCTCCACAATGGCGGGCCCGAGGAAAACTGATTGCTGCTGGACATGTAAGCTAAGGCATGTCAAGTGTGACGGAGGAGAAACAGCCTGTCTCCAATGTACGAGTCGGCACATAGACTGCCACGGATATGGCCAGAAGCCAGCATGGATGGATGGAGGGACGGAGGAAGAGCAGGAAAGACAACGCATTAAACGCGCAGTCATGAAGAATTTCAAACAGAAGAAGAAGCGTCGTCTCGCCAAAAACCAGGGTCATGCACAGCCACGAGTGCAAAGCCCACACGCATCGAGGTCCCCCTCGCAGCCTGAACAGTGCACTGACACCCTTGAAGGTGAGTCGAATACGCTCTGCTTGCATGTCATTGTTTTTCCTAGGATGGATAAATGTATACTTACTCCACAACCTGTAGTTACTTGTCAAGATACCACCTCGTCATTAGACCGGCGACCCTGGCAAAGCCGCATTCTCTCTGGCTGTTCGTTTCCAAAACCCCTGCAGTATGACGAAGCCAGTCTTTTGATGCACTATCTCGACCATGTTTTCCCCTACCAATACCCATTCTGCAGAAAGGGTGAGTGGTCTCGTGGTTGGCTCCTTTGGCTCTTGAGCAAAAACGGACCCCTTTATCGAGCGTCTCTAGGCCTCGCAGCGCTACACCGTCGGGCACTGCTGGGGGATACAGAGACTCACCACCTTGAGCTTGAGTTTCACACCAACGCTCTGAGTCAGCTCCACGATTTTATCGTTTCCTTCAACACTGATGAGCTTCGGCCTGATGATGAGAACCTCGTCGAGATAATAGCCTGTGGCGTGGCTCTAATTAGCTTTGAGGTGAGATTCAATCATCAGCTCGAGTGCTGAGTCTCCTGACAGCTGAAAGGTCCTGAGGGGAAGCACGAATAACTGGCAGCCACATTTGTGTGCTATGGCTTCAATCGCTACCGCAATACACGGCCGGCATCAACTTCAACAGTCACCAAACCGAGTGCTGCCTCTTCTCTTCGAAAACAAAGCCACAGCAGCGATTTCGTTCCACATTCCGGTATTGTTATGGATGGACATTTTAGCCTGCATAGCGACACAGCAAAAGCCAAAGTTGCCCTATGAGGAATGGTTAGGTCCCAGTTGTAGCTTTGACCTTGTACGTCTAATGGGATGCCATAACTCAGTCATGAAGTCCATAGGCGACCTGGGGACCCTCAACGAGTGGACGGTCGAGGTCACCAACTCAGACCAGCTTGAAGTAGAGCAACTCAGGAGAAGAAAGCAACACATAGAGGACGACTTGGAGGATTGTATGGAAGCTATTCCCATAACTTCAGCAGAGGTTTGCCAAGCGTCATTCTTTACCAATGATTCTTCATTGCTAACACAAAGGAAGGCACGAATGCGATCTGGTCAAGGCTGTGTCACTCGCATATTTGCCGCTGCAGCATTGGTTCAACTTCAGCTTGTCGGCCAGAGGATTTTGCCGCGTCCTTCATCAACCAGGATACGGAGAGCAGTGAGCCGGACGATACTGGAGATTCAGATGGCCCAGGACACAATTTCCCCTCGACAAATAAGCTGGCCTATATGCGTCGCTGGGTGTGTGGCTGATCCAGATCAAAGACTATTCTTCGAGCAGCTGCTGGAGGAGACGCTCTCCCAAGGAGGCGGCATGATTGGAAATTGCGGAACAATTCTGGATATTATACAACATAGTTGGAGATACCAGGGAGATCAGCCAGATGTCCAATGGGACTGTGGCAGTGTCATGAAGGAGATGGGCATTTGCGCCCTGCTAATTTGAGTGGGAGTGGGAAACGTCCAGGCCCAAGCCCGAGATTGTCAACTGGGCCATTGGTCCTAGAGGTTGCTAACATGTTTTCGATCCAACGTGTTGGTTGTGGTGGGATTCACATGTTCGATGTATATAAACGAGGCAAGTGGTCAGAATAGAGTTGAACCATCTGCATCAACTCAGATACCGAGAGACCCAATGAAACGGCCATCTCTATCAGGAAACCCAAGTTGTCAGCTACTCGGACAAAACCAACTCCCGTCCTCACAATCTTGGCCGAGATCCTGGCCACCGCCACCCCCGCATCGTTATCGGCCCCCAGGCTCAAGCCCGAGGCCGTCAGCTAAGCTCAAAGAGGAAAGTTGATTGCCCATTCTTAAGTGGATCCCTTGGTCTAGAGATCTCAGCCTGTAAGGTCTCGTCTTTCAACCCAGGTTCCCCGCGCGGACTCGGAGGCCTGGCCATGCCGCGCCAACGCTTATCGATGTTTGCAACCCGAGGAAGCGATATCTCGCAGGGGACATCTCCTGGCTGGTGCCGACATCAACGTCAATTGCTTGTGCAGGAACCAGACATCTTATATCTGCCGGCCAGGTGGATCGCTCGCCTTCTTGAATCTCCACCTCCACGTTTACGCTCCTCACTCATCCATATCCGGGCACAAGTTTGCAAACTCGGATCAGTTCATCCGTGGCAACTGCAGACGAGACGATCGGAGCAAGATCCAAATCCAGGGGTTCCCGATTGTCGAGCATTGGACTCCGCATTCTGTCTCCCTTTACACCCTTGCAAGCAATATCCCAGAGCGGCCTAGCATCGACACCCTCCCAAACCCAGAACACCATGGGCAAGACAAGAGTTCGCGTCGTCGAAGGCTCTTGCTGGCCCTGCAAGAAACGTCGAATCAAGTGCGACCTAGCCAAACCCATCTGTTCGAGATGCGCCAAAGTCGGCGCCTCTTGCGATTACAATACCCGGTTGATCAGATGGAGCACGCGACCAGCTGTTACAGTACCCGCCATCTATCAAGTAACGAGTCGTGATGAACAGCTGGCTTCCTCTCTCGCCGTCTACGAGAAGCGCTCCCTCGACTACTTCCACGGCCGTTTCTGGCCGTTACTCACAACTGCTTCAGAACCATGCGCACCTCCGACCCTCATCGCTTTAGAGCATCGCGTCGTATTGCTTGCCACCTGTGTCCTAGCCGACTCACATCGATGGCTGCAAGATGGACGCAATAGTCGCAGCATCATGAACGTCAAGCGGGCGGAATGTCTCGCCGCCCTACGTGAAAAGGTCAACGACTATTGTGCAAAGGACGATGGCCCACTGCAGACACTCCTGTTTGCCGTGTTGCTACTCTACTTCCATGACGGTTTCCTCGAGTGCGCGCAGTCCTCAATGTCTACTTCAAGCCATCGGGATGGGGTGCTGGCCATTCTCCAACGCCTCGGGGGCATAGAAACTGTCCTGGGTAGTGGTCAAGACCCTCTTCACATGCTCTTATCAGAGTTTGCGACAACAGATCTCACCAGAGCTATGCTCACAGGTCAAGCTCCTTCCTTTTCACCTGCCTTGTGGGATGTTGTCGACAGGGGCCCTGTCTGGTGGGGGAGAGACACAATGGGATACTGTTCGCTCTCGTCTGTCTTTCAGGAGATATCAAGCATGGCCTTCTATCTCGAAGATGTGGCGCAGATGCGCCAGGAGTTCTCAATCGAACGAATCCGAACCTTTGAGGTATCTCTGAGGCCGACATACGCACCCCTGGCTCTAGAAGACCTACCTTCGCCTGGTTCAAGTTCAAAGGAATCGACAGAGTCCGACAAAGAATCAGCGCAAGCGTACAGTCTCGTCCGCATCTTCCAACACTCAGCACTCATCTATCTCTACCGGGCAATATGCGGCCTGCCCTCCAACCACGCATTGGTCCAACAACATACTCAATCATGTCTTGACTGTATCTCCAGCATCAAACGGCCCTCCAAGATCCTCAACTGTTCAGTCCTGCCTCTTTGTATTGCCGGGGCTCATGCCCAATGCCCAAAGCAGCAGCGGGCAGTTCGCAGTATGGCGACATTTATATATGATGAGATTCGGTTTGCGTCCGTCAACTCGGTCGTTGCGGCTTTGGAAGCCATCTGGAAGAGAACGCCGGAGGAGAGCTTGACTTGGACTGAAATGTTTTCACACTTGAACCCGGAGGCCATTATCCTCTAGCCACTTTGTATATAATAATCAGAATACCCCTTCTTTTTATCATCAAAAACGGTTCGAGAGGCGGTTGTGAAGCAATAGAGCCAGGATCTGATTGTGAATGACTTCATCGCACAAGGCATCTATGGCAGGCGATACTGTTAGTCCTGGTGAGGGGTATAGGCAGATTGGCGACCCCTTTAAGCACGCTAAGAGATCGAGGAGTTCTATCAAGGGTATCTAAGCAGCATCAATCTATCTCGCCACGGATGCAAACATTGACCTTGCCGCCAGTATGTCATTAGCCTGCCGAGGGCGCGGTTGGGGCACAGCTCTACAATCTTCAACACCCCCCTGTCCCCACGATCGCTTGTTTGGCACCACTAGCGCAGGCGGTCGCCGCGTTTTCTCGAGGATGGGTGCTCTCTCAAAGTCTATAATCATCACCCGGCCAGTCTCGCGGTTAATCAGTGCGTTTGCCTTCCTCACGTCAAGATGCATCACCCCTTCCATATGCAATTCTCTGAGGGAGCGTAACACCTCTCCCTCGAGGGACTTGTTCATCGTGCCCAAGTTCCCGGCACAGTCTAGGCTGTCTCCTCCCCACAAGAAATGACAGGTGTACGATGTAAACCCGCAGGTCGTAATAATAAGTTCTCCCAAGATCGCGGAGGTCAATAGCGCCCATGAAGACGGGCACACTGATGCCTTGCAGTCTGTGTAAATGCTGATACACTGCCGCCTCATGCTCCAGATCCTCGATGAACGCCGCCACGGTGCCCTTGCTGACAAAGGTGTAGCCGTACTTAAGCAGCGTGAGCTGAAATAGCACTCCCCGCGACCCTTCCTTGCCTAGGCGGACCATTCCCTCGTCCAGTGATCGCTTGAGTTGCTTACGAAGAAGCTGGAGCCACTCGTCATGGTCGACAGGGTGGTGGGTCTGTCCATCGTGCTCTCGATGAAGCATCACGTTGGGGCAGGCATTATCCATGGGACTTCGCGTCATCAATCCGCGGAGGCACTTTTGCGAACAATACTGACGAACTGAACGGCCCGGACGGCCTGAGCTGCCCTCGCCGGCGCCGGTGCCGGTGCCGCTGTTGCTGCTGCTGCCGCCCCCACGTGGCCGACGAGCCAGAATTCGCTGGCTACGTCGGGTGCCTTGGTCGTCGGCGCGTGGAGCTGGCGTGGGAGTGCTCGGCAACGGTCGCTCGGGCTCGTCATCGGAGGATTCTGGAGATCGTTCCTTCCGAAGCTGATCTTTTGGCGGCACATCGGCCGCGATGCGTCTTCTTCTCCGTAGGAGGTAGGGGGACCGGTCAACATTGCGGTACGTCCGAGGCTCGTATGCCGGTGAGTCGGCCGGGGCTGTTCTCTCACTGACCAGGATGGATCGTAGCATGATCTCATAGTCCTCAGACCATGTCTTGAGGTGTTCCATAGCTTGCCGACGCACATCCTGCCCGTGTTGGCGCCTTCTTCTCGGTGAGCCAACAGCCATCAAACTGAAGGTCAATGTCTGGCTCACAGCCGTGCATGAACGGAGGTTGTCGGGGTGGGCCAAGACCTCGGGCCCGGGTTCGGCCAGGTGAAAGTAGAGCATCCCGGGATCCTTCTGCCAATCAATCTTGAGAAAGACGATCGTCTCGCCTGTCGTCAACAATCCGTACTCGAGCCCGCTCTCGATCATGTAGTGACAGGTCTGGGTGATCGCAGCCGTGGCTAGTCTCTCAGCGTGATACTGGAACAATGCCTCCTGGTCGTCCGCCGTGGGCACTGTGGCTCGATTGACGACTTGTTTGTGGATGTCCATGGAGTGCAGACCGACTCGCATGTGCACAGGCGTGAGTTCGTGGGGTGCCTTATACTCCATAACATACGCCATGTTCCGCAGAGACGACTGCTCGTCGGCCGTATAAACGCAAATCTGGTCTGGCCGAAGTTGGCTGCGGTCTAGTCCGTCTGGGCCTGGTGTTCTCGGCGGTGTCACCGGCGGCCCCTGTCGCTCAACGACCTCTTCTGCGACATCGCTGATGGCGCTCGGATGGTTCTCGAAGATGATGCCGTCTCCGACGTCGAACTCGTCGCGGAATGCCTCCTCCTCCATCAGACGCTGCACGATCGAACGCACCGGATCTTCCACACTATTATGCTGGAAATGCTCCAAGTCCTTCTCGTTCGAAATCGCTCTACGGGATACTCTAGCGCCGAGGCCACGTAGGAAGGCCTGACTCTCGAAGGATCGGTCATCGTTGGTGAGCGTAGAATAGACTGCGCCGAATGTTATCCTCTGCTCTTCCAAAAATTCTACCCAGGGCTCGAGGCGCGTCGGGCAGAACTTGTTTCGCGGGTTTGTTATCGATCCCTTGGATGTCAAGCTCTTGTTCGTTTGGACAGAAAACTTGGTGAAAACGAGGCCACGACAGGCTTCTATGTATTCGTCTAGCGTCGTTGGTCGGCTTTCTTCTTCTGCTTTGTCGGCGCGTTGACGTTCTCGCTCGGCGTGGTCGCGTTCCCGATCGGCTCGTTCATGCTCTTGTTGCCGCTACTCCTCGGCATCTTTGATGCGTTGTTCAGCCTCCTTGGCGCGTTGTTCGGCTTCCTGTAGGAGCCTTTGCAGTCTCTGCACTTCTGACTCCATCTATGTGGCCCATTCGTGGAGGAGCCGACCGAAAGCTGCGTCGTGTGGTCGAGTGTGTTGTCGTCATGACCATTCCATTGATTATTGACGAAACGAACGCGTTAGTGGGTCTGGGAGGCGCGTGAGGAAAAACATGGGCGACCCTAAAATGTGTATAAAATGCATATAAATATGTGTTAAGTATAACATAATCGCAGTCTAGAAATTAGTAAGTATTCATAAAAAATTATATAAAATAATACTAAATAGACTTATTTAATACTAGTAATACTTTTCTATTTTTTTTATTAAAAAATTATTATCTTAGTATTTATTAAAGTTTTTCTCCCTTCTATAGGGTAGCGTAGTCTGGGGCAAGTTCCACCTTACCTACCGAACACGCCCAAGCGAGCGGCCTGGCACGTGACACCAGAAATCTCTCAGACGATTCATGAAGTGTCATGTGACCACAGACACGTACTCTACAAATCCTCCCAAACAGCCCGAGGCAGCGGCCTTACCTTTCCGAAAGAAGGCCCAAAACTTACTTGATCTCGGATTTTCGTAGTAGTCATGTATGGAGCCGAAGTATGGCGGAATACCCCAAAGTCGAGGGCACAGGTGACAAGTGGTGAAGCTGAAGTTCCTCCAGGCTCACCGAGTCTATTCAGAGTCTCCCCGTGAAGTGTCGCCGCACCCAAGCATGTTGCACCGCCTCAGACGGTGGGATGGACACGTTTTAGATTTTTGCAACCTCAACTGAAGAGGATCTTGACGAGTTTCCGCACAACTCGCAACCATGAAGTTCCAGTCCACCGGGATAACCTCCATCATCTTGGCACTCTCTCTCGTTTTGACAACTCCTCTTTCGATTGGAGCGTATGGAATCGTAGAGACAAAAGTTTCGGGCGCTGCCAGAGAAGTAATTCAGGATGGCTCTCAAAACAAAGACAGCCCGCAATTTGTCATGATCTTGTACGTCCCCCGACACACATATAAGTCCTCGTCTGCTGACGGAAACCAGCGGCGACTCTTTTTCAAGGATCGGAACCCAACATAATATAAGCAGGTGGCGCAAGCCTGGCCCCCGTGCAGCGAACCCGATTGGAAATCCCAAATGGCCGGGCGAGACGTCGACAGGAGGCAAGAACTGGATAGGTTACATGATATCCGATTTCAACCACACGCTCACTCTTGCCTATGGCTTCGCAAGCTCTGGTGCTGTGGTGGACCCTCGACTGGTTAAGCCAAATCCTTACTACGCCTACTGTTTTCAAGATCAGATCAAACATTTCAACATGAGCATCGGTCACAAACCTGACTATGCCCCGTGGAATGCTGACAACGCCGTCGCGGCCATCTGGTTCGGTGTCAACGATGTTCGACTGTCTTTTACCGAGAATGGCATCAAAAAGCTCATGAAAGCAACTGTGAAGCGACTAGTCGAGTTTACTCATGAATTACACAAGCTGGGGCTTCGGCAATTTGTCTTCCTGGAAGTGCCTCGTAAGTTCTACCATACGTCTTCTGGATGGACATACTAACCATAGACCTAGCGCTTGAATTCTTGCCAATATTTCAGCCGAGGAAGCCAGGAAAGAAGTATGTGACGCTTACCTATGCTATCAGGGTGTGGAATGATTTTCTTGTTGAGCATATAGAGCGTTTCAGGCAAGACCATCCTGACTCCAAGGCCTCCGTTGTGCAAATATGGGATATCTATATGAACGCCATGCTTGACCCCAAGTCTCTCGGATCGCGTAATAACCACTGTACTGATCGGAGGGGAGAGAAATGTGTAAGTCATCATTTGGAAGATGGAATATTTGGCCACTGACTCGTTCTAGTTATGGTATGATATTTTACACCCGGGAAAGAGGATTCATCAGCTCATGGCAGAGCGTGTGGCAGAGGTTGCATGGGGAGGGCAATAGAACTTACAAGGGCGTACGAAAATATCATTGCTTTAAATAAGAGAATAAAACTGGGTATTAGCTATTAAAACATCGTTTGCCCGCGTTCCTCAACCCCGTCCGTTGTGCCCTTCCAAGCACACAAGGGCTCAATCTGAATTCGAAGTAGGCTCACCACACACACGGATAACCAACTTCCCCTTAGCCGTCCCCGACTTCAGCTTTGCATATGCTTTGGCAGCGTCCTCCAAGCTGTACTCATCCTCAATCACTGGCTTGACCTTGCCCTCCTCGATCCACCGTGCAACTTGCCCGAAATCCTTTGTGTTTGCACTCACCGAGTGGAAAACGAATTTTCTCTGCCCGCCTCCGAGCCACTTGGGGAGTACGTGAATGGCGAATAGTGTCTTGAAGGTCTTGAATTGGGGCGGCAGGCCAACAGCTACATACGTCCCCTGGGGTTTGAGGTAGTGGTGACATTGCCAGTACAGTTCAGGCTTGGCAAAGATGGTATCCAGGATATGGTCGTATTGGTGACCGGTTCGCTTGAGTGCCGTGACGATATCTTCGGCTTTGTAGTCAATCACTTCGTCAGCACCAAGGTTTCGGCATAGGTCCGCGTTGGCACCTGAGCAGACCGCGGTGACCTGAGAACAGCCTAGAGCTTTGGCGATCTGGATGGCAAAGACACCGACGCCACCGCTGCCACCATTGATGAGGACCTTCTGTCCGGGTTCTAGGTACGGGGCAAAGGATTGAAGAGGTGCTGTGCCGCAGATGCCCACACAGGCGGCATCTCTCAGAGATACACCGTCAGGAACAGGTGCAACACCCGCCTTTCTGACTTCGACGTACTCTGCCAAGGTGCCACCGACTGGGGGCTCAGTTCTTCCAAAAACACGCTGACCAGGCTTGAGATCGGACAGCGAGCGGGCAACAACAGTACCAGAAAAGTCCAGTCCAGGTGTGGCCGGTTTCTTGATGAGGGTGCTGCCGAATGGCATCTCGGCTGGCTTGTAGTCGAGATGGTTGAGCGACGCGTAGGCGACTTTGACAAGAGTGTGGTCTTTTGGTAGGGAATGGGCGTTCTTTGGTAGTTTGGCCTCAGCGTTGAGCGTGAGGTTCTTCTCGATGCCACCAGCGATGGAGCGCCATTGGGCGGCTCGCATGGTTGACGGAAGCTCAGTGGGTGTAGTCATGATGAACGAATCTGTAGAGTTCAGTTTACAATGATGAAACGATATCAACGAGATGACTTTACAGAAACATGTCGCTAACTGTTGATGCTTCACCGTGGTTTTATCATCCTGCAAACAAATGACGGACAGGGTGGCGTGAAATAAAGTGGTGCCATCCCAAGCCAACTCAAAACGCAAGCATGCTTATTAAAATTCGCAAAGCGACTCGGATTCGCTAAAATCTCGATCGACCGTGTGATGGATCGACCAATCCTGGACCGGGTTCCGGATCCCGTGCTTGGGGGTGGCCTGTTAAGCTTATGAGCACAACGCGTCACATACGTCGCCTTTGTTGGTTCCCTGAATGTTTTTGTTTAAGCGATGGAGGCGCTGTGGTGCGACGTGTGCCATCCTTTTTTACTCTTCGTCAGTGGAAGGCTCATTTTTGACGTGTCGTTGGGTAACATTCGGCCATCAAGTGATTATTTCCAGTGACTGGTGTTTTGCCAAGTCGTAGTCGGTCCACTGTCAGCCAGAGCTTATGACTGTACAGCTGGAGTGTTGCGAAACTGTTAGTGGAAGGACATTACGGTGAACAAGAATATCAGCTGAAACTACGTTCAGGCATTTATCATGATGCACGCATTGAGGTGAGTATTGCGAAGAGGGAGGTACGGGCCAGGAAGACATCGGCGAAACGGGAGTTGACTGTCTTTGTAAATATAATGCAAGATAGGAAATAAAATCTTGAAGACACCAAGGTCAAACAGTACAAGCAAAACCACTCTCGAAGAAACCATTTGGCCAACAACCATTTCTCACTGTCCATCCTCCAAAGCCTTCAACATACCCGCTGCAGCATGCGTGCCAAGGGCGTCTAGGCTGGCCATGCCCATTATCTCCAACACACTAATGTCAAACCCAAAAGTTTGCCTCCACCAGGTTCTCATCTCAATAGCGACCAGTGAGTCCATGCCCAGATTAGCCAAAGGCGTTGAAGTTACCAAGTCCTCCTCGGGCTTCATGATCAGACTCAGCAGCTTCTTTCCAATCTCCCTTGCAAGAGTGGCGGCAGTCGCCCCCTCTCTCAGCCTTCCCGCATCACGACGAACACTACCGAGGAAGGCATTCAGACTATCGTTGGACGAACCGGAACGCGCGCTTGCTCCAAGACTGGTGTTGTGGTACATAGCCATTCGCATATCCTTACGCCAAATAGACCGGTTGTCTGCGCTCTCGAGAGGAGTAGCTGAAGCAAGACCAACAACGAAGTTGTTGTGAGTCACAAAAGTCGAGGCTGGGCCACGCATACTGGGAGGAGGAGTAACAGCGGGGAAGGTCATCGACATGGCGATGGCGTCCAGGAGTTCCTGCTCGTTGATTCCGTAGGCTCCCGTCAGCTTCATGACACGCTTGAGGCCGTCGTCGCCAGAGATGACACCAATATCAGTGACATCGCCAATGTCAACGGTAGAGGCGGGGAGGCCTAGGCCGGCGCGGTACTGAACAAAGCTGTCCAGAAATGCGCTGGCACTGGCGTAGTTGGCCTGACCTGGTTGTCCGATGATGCCCGAGATGGAAGAAAAGAGGAGGAAAAAGTCCAACTCGCAGCCAGCGGACACAGTAGCCTTGTGAAGGTTCCAAGTGCCCTTGATCTTGGGCTCAACAGCAGTTGTCCAATCTTCATAAGACATGCGAGACACGGCATTATCTCGGAGAACCATGGACATTTGCAAAACGCCCTTCAGCTTTGGTGCGGCCTCGATGGCTCTGTTGACGTCCTCCAAGACGGAGACGCTTCCTTGGATCAGCTGAACTTGACATCCCATACTCTCCAGCTCATGAACAATGGCTTGCTCTCCAGGACGTGATCCAGCGCTTCGTGAGAGGTAGACAAGGTGGCGAGCGCCATGCTCAACCATCCATCGCGATACCGAGCGTCCAATGCCACCCAGGCCTCCGATTAGAAGATAAGAGGCCGACTCGTCAAGTTCGACCACCTTGGGTCTGGTCGCGCTGTCGCTATCAAACTTGAGCGTACCGTCTGAATCGCGAATCGAGATGACGATCTTGCCGATGTGCAGACCCCGTTGCATATAGCGGAAAGCATCTTGCACCGCGTCGGCATCGAAGACCTTGTTGGGGTTGATAGGAACAATGTGACCTTCCTTGTAATAGCGAACAACAGCCTTAAGAAGTCTGGACAACATTTAGTCATAGCTCTAAGTCGTTATGGGATCAATGGACTCACTCTTTGCAGATGGGTCGCCTCTTGGAGCACATCTGGTCCATATCGACACAGCAGTAGCTTCGGTTGGCCATGAAGACGTCCATGTCAAGCTTTCCAGACCCCAAGAGGTCTCGCTTGCCAATCTCAACCATCTTGCCAAACTCGGCAACACATCTCCAAGTTGCGTGAAGCAGCTCGCCCGAAAGGGAGTTGAGGACAAGGTCAACTCCAACACCGCCAGTCTCTCGGAAGACTCCTTCGACAAATGTGTCGTTGCGGGAGTTGAAGATCCTATTTCGCGGGATGCCAAAGGTGTCCATGAGGTAGTTGACCTTTACCTCGCTGCCAACTGTGACGTAGATCTCGGCTCCAAGCATTCGTGTGACTTGGATGGCCGCGATGCCTACGCCACCACAGGCACTGTGGATGAGAACAGACTGAGGTAAAGGTTAGTATGAGATTGTGGTAATAAATAGTGAGTCTTAGGTCATCGAATATCAAGCACATACCTGTCCGCGCTTGAGGCCGCCAATGTCGATCAGAGAGTAGATGGCTGTAGCGTAAACGCAAGGCATTGTTGCGCCCTCCTCAAAGCTCAGCTCATCGGGGATAACCTCGCAGAGCTTCTCCGAAGTAATGATGGAAGTAGAAAAGGAACCCCTGCTGAAGAGAATAACGCGGTCGCCCACGCGCAGGTCTTTGACGTCGGGGCCGAGACGAGTGACAACTCCGGTTGCCTCTAGACCGAACCCCTCCTCAGGAATATCGATGATACCATTGGCGCTGAGGACATCCTAATTTTAGGGGAGAATGGTTAGTGGCCTTAGTCCTGTAACATCTATGTAATATCCTGCTCTTAGAGGAGTTACTTACTCTGAAGTTGAGGCCGCCGGCATACACATCAACCTCCACATCATCGCCTAGCAGGGGTTTCGCCACTCGGCGGGACCAAGTAAGAGCATTGAGAAGGCCGGGCTTCTTGCTATCGAGAACGATGGGCTCTGTTGGGTTGGCTGTCAACAACTCTTGGCTCAGCGAAAAAGGATAGTATCGTCCAATCTGGACCATGCCGTCCTTAATTGCGTACTCGTAGTCGGGGTGTAGCCACTCGCATCGTTCGTTATCTCGAGCCAAGAATCTGATAAAGACACTTGCAATCTGCTCAAGGGAGCCGTCGATATCGTCCACCTCGCATGTTGCAAAGTTGACAGCCATCTCGCTGCGGATGGTACGGGCAGCACCGACAACCTGGGCGTAGGCAGGGCTCACGCATTGGGTCTGGCTGGGGCGGGTGACCCAGAAAATGCCAGCATCACCAGCTCTATCGACAAGCTTCTTGAAGTTCTCAAACTGGATGTCGGTAATGTTCTCGAAGAACGGCTCGTCCCTTTCCAGGAGAACGAGCACCTCTTGGCCCGGAGCGGGAATCTCGTCAGGGCTGCACTGGTTGACAACATGACCTTGCTTGGTCAGAATCTCAGAGAGTTGTTGCGCAGAGCTGTCACCAGAAGGACAAAGGAGGGTCACTTCCTGACCCACAGCCTTCTCTTCAACGAGTGGCTTGGCAATGATGATGGTGTTCTCTTGGAGAGGCGTGTCTGAGCCCGGAGCAACGGCTGTCTCATTGAACCCTGCAGCGACGAGTGCGGCCTCCCATACCTCAGTAGACACGTACGGCTCCTGGACACGGCCATCGGCGGCACCACACCACCACCACTTCAAGACACCGAAGATGTAGTTGGGCCACTTGGACGAGGGACTCAGTTCCTGCAACAAGAGCCTGCCGTTGGGTCGAAGAAGCTTCCTGATATTCTTCAGAGTCTCGGAGATGGACCTTGTAGCATGGACGGCATTGGTTGCGATGACGAGATCGTAGTCCCCTTCCTTGAAGTCCTGCTCGGCGGGATCCTGACTAAGGTTCAGAACAGCATGGCGGATGTTGGCGAGACCCTTGGTTCGCTCCTTGTTGTCAAGGAGCAAACTAGAGCTGACATCTGTGATTGTGTACTCCGAATAGTAGATGCGGCCGTCCGGGAAGCTGAGATCCGTCCAGGCGTCGACTGTCGGAGCGCCAGTGCCGGCTCCGACCTCAAGAACCTTGAGGCTGGGCTTGCTGTGTGCTAGGTGACGAAGGAACATGGACCGGTCAAAGTAGTCTCGGAATGCAAAAACCTTGGAAAGAGTATCTCCAGCGAGGATCACTTCCATAGCGTCGATCTGTCCGTCGAAGATTCCATTGATGTCGGAGCAGATCTTGAACATGGCATTGGCAACGTCGGCGGCGGCAGTTGTAGACAGTTCCTGGGTAAGATCGGTAATCCTCTCCATGATGTCCTCGTCTGTTCCATCTCCAAACGTAGAGCTCTCTGTGGAACGAAGCTGGTCATGAATCCATTCTCGGTATCTTTGCATGTGCGGTACAGTTGTCTCGGCTCCAGCCAGTTGCCGGTTAGAGTACAGCAGGCAAAGGCGTGTCATCTCTTCGAGCTCTGGCGTGTATCTAGCTCGGTCGAAATCAGGCTTCATGAGAGTCGCAGCATCCATAAAGTCCAAATGAGGACCCCATTCATATCGAGTAGTGGCTTGGTCGGTTCGCCCTTCTCCGGCACTGCCGTCCTCTAGAGCAGCGAGTCGTACTCCGGCCATTTTCAGGACTGTCTGTCCATCCGCAACTCCCTTGCCTTCACCCGCGATCGATCCAAAGCGGCTCATGGTGGCCGAAACGTCAAGGCTAACGTCTCCGACAGAACGGTAGATGTCAAGCTTCTCAATGGTGGTGGGGACGGACATGACAGGCTTGGTAGTGAAGCCCTTTGTGGCGGCGACACTGAGTAGCTGCAAGCAAGCATCGACGATAACAGGGTGAAGATGATAGTTGGCCTCATCGCCAACCTTGTTGTTGAGAACCTTGGCCGCGGCGACCTGTTGCAATGTTCCTGAAGAAATGTCTTCGAGGCGCTGGAACTGACGGCCATAGCAGAGGCCAGCCTTGTGCATCGTCTCATAGCACTTACGTGAGCCCAACCTTCGGGGCAGGGGCTCTTGAGCCTGACTCTCCTCCGGGCTCTCTGATACGGCCTTGACTTGGCCGGTACAGTGCTTCGTCCAGGCGTGGCCATTGTGCGAAGCAATGGTAAACTCCCACCAGGAGCTGTCGAGTGAGTCCGTCAGACGATAAGGGCGGAAGGTTGTCATCACTTCGACAGGATGACCCTCAGTTAGTAGCAGTGCTGAGTTGACAAGAACATGGCGGAGGGCATAGGCTTCCTGGACGCCCGTGGTTTGTCGGATTGCCTCGCCAACCATGGCAACGTAACCGGCAAAGGGGAAGACTGCGTTCTCTCCGATGATGTGATCTCGAACCCAGGGGACATTGTCCAAGTGGAGGAGGTTACGCCAGGTGGGCTCCATATCAGTGCTCTCTGCCACACGGAAGCCGAGAAGATCGTGGTATGGATGTCCACGATGACGCCACTCCTTGGAGATCCTTGACTCGTACCAGTAGCTCTCCTCATGGTTCCAAGGGTATCTCGGGAGATCAGGCAAGCAGGCACCATAAGGCACAAGAGCCGCAAAGTCGACGGGAACGTTCTGACAGAAGAGTTTTCCGACAGCTGTCAGGAATGACTCGATGCAATTCTGCTTGCGGATCATGGCAGCAGCATAAGGCACTGTCATCGACTTGTCGGCTGCAATCTGTCGGAGTGGGCCCGACAGAGCAGAGTGAGGGCCAATCTCGAGGAAGAAGATGTTCTTGCCGATAGGGTCGTCGAGAATGCTGGTAACTGCAGTGGAGAACATGACTGGAGACTCAAGGTTGGTCTGCCAGTACTTGGGTCCGAGAGAGGCCTTGGTGTCGAGGAGTTTGCCGGTAACACTGCTGAAGAAGGAACAGCTGGTAGGGGCGCGGCCAAGGACCTTGTGTTCCTTCATTCGTGAGTTATACTCGCCGCCAATCTCTGCCATGTGATAAGAGTGGTAAGCCTTGTCGACCTTGAGCATTCTGGCGAGGGCATCAGGATAGGCCTTGTGGATTTCGGCGACAACCGTCTCGAGCTTGTCGGTGTCTCCAGACAAGGTGACACTCTTGGGAGAGTTCTCACATGCCCTGACAACTCCGGGAACAAGGAAGGTCTCAACCTCACCCCAACCCAGTCCAATGGCTGCCATGGCACCCTTTCTCTTTTGTTGGAGTGTGACATCACCTCTGAGCCATGCTGCGGTGATTGCCTCCTGGGCGGTCAGAGCACCGGTGGCATAAGCAGCAGCAATCTCACCACTAGAGTGACCAACTACAGCCTTGGGCCTGATGCCAATGGTAGCGAGGGCGTCGATCATGGCCAGCTGGATGGCGGTGCAGGCGGGTTGAGAAAGCTGTGCAGTTTCCACCCTGCTGGACCTAGGAGGCTTCAGCAATTCCTCCTCAAGACCCCAGTCCGGACCACCAGGGATAGACCGAAGGTGCTCGTCAAGAGATCGGATGGTACCCCTAAAGGTGTCGTTGGAGTATAGCATCTCCTTGGCCATCAGAGGCCATTGGGCTCCCTGACCAGTGAAGACCATGACGACACTAGGTGTCTGACCAATTCGTGAAGTGGGAGAGACGAGACCAGCTCTCTCTCGGGAAGCCACCACGAAGGCTCGGTGCGTAAGATGCTGACGACGATTGGCAAGGGTGTATGCCAGATCCCCAAGACTCTCGGGGTGACGGCCAAAGAACTCCCCATAACCTTCAGCCATTCTCTTGAGAGAATCAGCCGAATTAGCGGAGTAGACAAGAAGTTGAGGTGTGCGCGAAGTATTCTTGGTCTTGGTCTCAATATTGAAGCTTCGGGCAGAGTCAATGATAACGTGGGCATTGGCACCTCCGATGCCGAAAGAGTTGACGCTAGCTCTCTCGTATCGATCCTCAGGCCAAGGAGTAGGCTCGACAGGAACAGTCAACTTCCTAGACTCAAAAGGAATGTTTGGGTTTGGGGTGTTGAACTTGATGTTAGGTGGAATGATACGGTGCTGAAGAGCCATGACAACCTTGAGAAGCGAGGTGAGGCCAGATGCTCCCTCTGAGTGACCGAGGTTGGGTTTGACTGAGCCAATATGGACACCTTTGTCGCCAAAGACTCGTGCGACAGCATTAGCCTCGATCGGATCACCGACAGGAGTACCTGTGCCATGGCACTCAACGAATCCGGTTTGTGAGACATCGAAGCCAGCATCTTTGTATGCCTTTCTCATCATTGACTCGTGACTCAACGTGTTAGGATGAGTCAGACCTGGTGTTTTGCCGTCGTGGTTTGTAGCAGTTGCCCGAATGACAGCCCGGATCGGGTTGTTGTCTTTCAAGGCTGCTTCTAGAGGCTTGATGTAGATGGCCGTAATGGCCTCTCCACGACCATAACCATCAGCATCAGCCGAGAAACTCTTGCAAGAGCCATCGGGAGAAAGAACACCCTGCTCAGTCATGGCAGTGGTCATGTTGGGGGCCAAGATGAGGTTGGCACCTCCAACAATGGCGGAAGAACAGTCGCCTCGCTGAATAGCGACACATGCTTCATGGAGACATACAAGAGCGGCCGAGCATCCAGTGCGGACCGTCATACTAGTTCTCAGTTAGTATACGACGGGTAGGCAAAATAGAGTATACATACCTGGGCCCATGAAGATCCATCTCGTACGAGATTCGATTCGACAGGAGAAAGTCTCCATAGCCTCCAACACGGTGCATTCCCCACTGCTGAGGTTCCTTTGCCCACATCTCAATCCAATCCTCACCGAAGCTGCCCATATAGCAACCTACCAGGCCCCCTCTGAGGCTTGTCTCACCTGCATCATCGATAGCCTCTCGGACAACCTCGAGCATCTGCCTCTGGTGAGGATCGGCGCGTTCTGCCTCAGTCCGGCCTAGGTTGAAGAAAGATCCGTCCAAGCTGCCTAGGTTGATGCTCTCGTCGAGGAAATAGCCGTACTCGGACTTGACTGATCCAGGCTTGACGTGGGGAGAATAGTAGGCATCGACGTTGTATCGAGATTCGGGAACGCGTGCTCGAGCATCTCCCTTGGCCACAAGAAACTCCCATAGCTGCTCAGGAGTGTGCAAGCCGCCGGGAAGACGACATGCCATTCCGCAGATGGCGATTGAGACTGGACCAGAGCCCTTGGCTGTGTTTGCTCCGTTGACATGAGCTCCATTTGTAGAAGCACCGTTGGTATGCACACCGTTTGTGCCGTTTGTGCGATTGACACCGTTGCCGTTGACTCCGTTGCCATTGGTGTGGCCGTTGGCACCATTGGCACCATTAGCACCATTAGCACCATTAGCACCATTGGTACCGTTGGTACCGTTGGCCTGTGTGCCATTAGTAGCAGTGATGTTGTGGGCGTCGGCCGTCATGATGTAGGTAGTCAAGCTGTGGAGTGTAATGTATAATGATAATTCTCCGGTCCCGCGAAGGAAGAATGAATTCTAAGTTTGAAAGATGTGTGATGAAGAAGTCTTAGAGAAGCTGTTTGGACTCAACTTAGTGGAATTCGCTCTGAAGTCTCGAGGATACCAGCAGCTTATAGCTTTCGTTGGTATGTATCTCGGTCGACTAAAGGAATACAGTGCATGCTTAGATCCCAGCCCTGGGTCTGTCTCCCTTCTTCGTTCAATGCAGAAACTCCCAAGAAACGGAATCCGCAAACCGTTGCGTTTGTCAAAACCTTTCTCGCCATCCCAGAACAATCATGCGTGGTTCGAGAGGACGGAGTTCCCGTGGCTTGGCCAACCTCAAGGACGGGTTCCGCCCTCGCTTCGATGCGCCAAGAGATATTTGGAACATGACATTTGATACCATCTCGACAGCTGAAACAGGAAGGTAGACTTGTATGTTGGGATTATCGATGGTGAACAAACGTGGGATAGCTATTGGACATGGCGTGTGGCCACACCCCACGGCTTGGCCCCCTGCGATGCGACCTAGCCCACCTAAGGAGGCACTTTGGCATCTCCCCTGCATTTCTCTGACCACCCGGCCACCGCCTGTTCTCTGCGAGATACCAGTGGCCTAGCTTTTTTCCCCTCGATGCAACTCTTATCGGAACCCGCAGTCGGCCGATATGCCCGGAACCCGCACCTTGGAAGATCGAATGAGCTGGCTTTACACTGACATGGATATGACACCAAACTTCAGAGCCGTGGCAGAAGAAAGTGAATCGAGATTTGATTGAATATCGGATCCCGGAAAAGATCTGAGACTTGAGTTGAGCGATAGCGTAGAGCAGCTGTGCAACAACTCATTCGGAAGTCAAACCACAGTCGACAGGCCGATTTGACAACATCTGATGGGCAGTAGAATGAGACAGGCTAGTCTCCTGTTAGTATGAACTCAAATACTGGCTGTTTCGCTGCATGTTTCTATCACAACTCGACTTTCACCTCACAGTTCTACCCAACCTCCATCGACCTCTTGCAAAGCCAGCCACTTTGTCCATCGAGGCCTTTTACAAAGCCAACTCTTTTGAACGTTTAAATCTTTAAGTCTCACTCTATTCTACTACATCAATTACTCAGCCAAGATGCCCAAGGTTGTCCCTCACATCAAGGAATACTTGCAGGCCCAGGAGCCGCAAGCTCCTCGCATGAAGGATGCACCCGTCTTTTACCGCAATCTGGAGGAGGCTCTCGACACGCGCCGAGTAGACCAGAACCTCATTGTCTTCCGTGACTTCAAAGAGGGTGTGGACTTTTCATCCAACGACTTCCTGTCTCTGGCAACCACTGGCCAACTCCGAACGGAATTCTTTGAGGAACTTGAACGCCACCCCAACTTCCGTCTTGGAGCTACAAGCTCTCGGCTTCTTGACGGAAATAGCAGTTACATGGAGACCATCGAGAAGGAGATCGCCGAGTTCCACAACGCCGAAGATGCCATCATCGTCAACTCTGGCTATGAAGCGAACGGCGCCATTTACACTGCCATTCCTCGTCCAGGCGACGCGATAGTCTATGATGAGCTTGTACACGCCAGTACGCACGATGGCATGAAGAACTCTGTGGCTCTAACCAGGGTGTCTTTCCGCCACAATGATGTTGACTCCCTGGAGGAGACCCTGGCCTATATCCGCGACACCCAACCCCTCATTCAAAAAGGCGAGAGGTCTGTCATCATCTCTGTAGAGTCAATCTATAGCATGGATGGAGATGTCTGCCCTCTGAAGGAGTTTGTGGATGTTGCCAAGGAAGTCTTCCCCCTAGGCAACGCTCAGTTTGTCGTCGACGAGGCCCATGGCACTGGCGTTGTTGGAAAACAGGGAGGTGGCCTTGTTCAAGAGCTTGGCCTCGAAAAAGAGATTGCAATTCGAATGCACACCTTTGGAAAGGCCCTGGCTTCCAATGGAGGTGAGTTGTCGGCGGAAAATCGGGTTCTTGGCCGTGCTAATATCGCCCAGCTGTCATTCTTTCAAACTCAACAGTCAAGACCATGCTCATCAACTTTGCGCGTGGGATTATCTACACGACTGCCCCTAGCTTCCTTGTGCTGGCTGGTATTCGCGCTGGTTACAACCTGCTCAAGGCAGATATGACTGTGAAGGTAAGGAGTGGACCCCAGCAACATCCTTGATGCAGAGGGCTGACGCTTATATGCACGTACCAGGCTCAAGAACGGGTCCAGTACCTTGTCAAGCTCTTCTTCAAGACCATTCAGGCGCATCCTGCCTACGAGAGGGCTGCGGAGACTGGAATTCTCCGTGTCCCACTTGCCGATGGGTATGAGACCAGGCCTTTTGTTACCCAGGTGGTGCCTGTCTGGACTCGTCCCCATCAGAATCTCTTCCTGGTCTTCCATCTTCAGATGGCCAAGTACTGCGCGTACCCCATTGACTTCCCTGTCGTTCCCAAGGGCGCGCCGCGTGTCCGTTGTGTGTTCCACAACCACAACACCGACGCTGAGGTCGAAGGTCTGGCCCACACCCTGTACGAGTGGGCCCAGGAGATGCTTGACATTGAGGATGGAAAGGTTTCCTCCAAGATCCCGGTAGCAGCTCGCCAGGCCTTTACCTGGACTGCGGAAGGAGAGACCAATGGGAATGGCGTGAAGGCATAGGTAGATATTGCGATATTCTGGAGGAGGATAGGAGGCCTGATTGGTTGTGTTGTACGGGGACCAGGGGAGGGAGTGCCAAGGCAGACACTCCTTACACTTGCCATTCTTTTGTACCCAGACTTGGTCCTTCGCTTAACAGCATGGGTACTGAACCCGGAAATTAGTAAATAGACGCGTGGATTTACTTAAAGCACCAATCCTATGGTCTAAGTGACAAGGAATGACAAAAGTAACAAGGGTCATCCCTATGCTTAACAGCATGCAAAAGGTAACTTCGGTAGAAGCGAGAAAACCCTGTTGAAACGTGGACACAGGGGGTTAGTAAATTCACCTTTATAGCCAGTTGCCTGCGATAACCACCCTCACGTGGAGACAGCTTTCTTAGCCCTACGGACAACCATCGGACCCGAATGAGATACCTTCCCCATCGAGAGTGGTGCTACGTAGCCCTGTCAGATTCAACGGGTGATCGGCCGAGCCGCCTTGGCGCTTAGTCTCGGTGTCCGGTTGAGGAGTAGACGGATGCAGTTTGATGGAGTACCTTGGTAGATTCACTACTTCTGAACGTGGGCCAAAGAGTGATCAACCTTTGGATTGATGAATCTGCAGAAGATTCATGTCTCGAGTGGAATTGGCAGTGCCCTCACTCCGGCAATTGCCCATGCTGACCTTATCTTGACACCATCCCTGCCAGGGACCTTCATGTACGATGCCCCAAAGAGCAACAGTCCTCACGACTAATTTCCAATGAAAGAAGGAGAAACCCAAACAAGCAGGTAGTACAGTGTCATGTCACTTTGAGCAAGATCGGCCCTCGATCGTATCAAACCAACCAACCGGCCCCTGTCAGGTGGCGCCATCCCGTCTGACGTGTTGCTTAGCGTTAATCAACAGGCCTCATCTCACAAATCGGCTGAATTCATGCTACCGTGCATTCACGAATCTCTTCCGGCATTGCTCAGGGGCCAACCAGATGATGGAGTCACGAACCGTGGGGGAAAATAGGCAACCAACAAAGATCTGGTAGGGGGATCCAAGCATTGTTACAACGACATCCTTGCAGCTGGCGTCTGCGCCATGATCAAGTTACATTCACCGAGGGTCGTTTCGAGGCGGTCTTACATGAACGACCGTTGTCTAACTCCGGCTCCTGTCGTAGATCTCCTGATCCATCCGACGGCATTATCTCCCCGCGCCACTCAGGTCGCGGAGTGCGACATGCGCAGTCTGGAGGGAGGTCTGCACGGACTGGAGGACCTTGTGGGCCAACATCAGCACAGGAAGGATGCAAATGTGCCGATGTCTTTTAGCCAACGCGGCAATGAGGCGTTGATCAACCTCTCTGGACACGACCAACAGCCACGGGGGAGCCGTTAGCTCGGGCCGAACCGCGTGCCTAGGCCAGTAAGAGAAGGTCTCAGCCCCGGGGTATCTGTATGGGAGGTGGTCTTGATGTACCTCAGCCTTAAATAAGATGGGGCAAATATCAGCCCTAGTCGCTGGCAGTTCGTGTTGGTTCTCGCCGTCAGAGCCGATCGATATGCACTCAGATACTACTTCGGAGCACTTCCAAACAGAGTCATAATGCCGTCGCACGGGAAGAGAAGTTGGGATGCATCTGAGGATACCGAGGCACGCATTCACCCTCTCGTATTTTCGTTTAGGTTTTGGTCCCACGTCCTGTGTTGATCAGGTTGCTGACCAGTGATGTAGAAGGGAACTTCGAAAGACTACCCAGGTGTGTTGTGCGACGTCCTTTTGCCGCTTTATGGAAGAACCAGTGGCTAACTTGGGCGTGTTTTGCAATAGTATGCGATCAGTGCAGGTCACGAAAGATCCGATGTGGGAGAGAGCGGCCTCATTGTTCCAACTGCGTCCGTCTCGGCCTTGACTGTGAGTGGTTGGGGCAGGGAAAGAAGCCTAACCAGACAACTTGGTTGTAAGCATTTGATAGGCCCAGAAACTACTATGTCTGGACTTCGAAACTCACTTTTACCGATTTAGAAGCCATGCAGTAAACCGCCTCGGCGATCGACTCCAGAAGCTAGAAGATGCCGTTTCAGGGCTGCAAAGTTCCAAAGATACCCAGGACTCCGAGACGACACCTCCCCCAATGCCTGGCTCACCAAGTACAATAACAAGTCCCTCTTGGGGCCGAAGCTGCGTTGTTCGAAATGTCGGTGGCCGCGAACGATATTACGGATCCACGTCCTTGGTCTCGCTGATGCAAGATATGGCAGCTATCTTGCAAACCAACATATGCGAAATGGAGAATACCCAGACCAACTCGACTCGTGCAACAGCTGCACGAGAAGAGATTCTCAAACTAGCAGAGCCGCATCAAATGTACGCACATGTCTCTGACGGTTCCGCCCTGACCGGCCCTCCTTTGGTCATCGTCGAGGCTATGATCGAGCCATACTTTGAGATGGTAAATCCGCATATTCCTCTCTGGTCAAAGGGAAGCTTTCGTCGTCTGATGGACTCTGCCCCAGAGTCTTCCAATGCATCAGATAAGCGCGCATATGATGTGTGCGCGAACAATCTGGTGCTGTTGACATTGCAGGCCAAATCCCTTCATTCCAGAGCGGTTTCGAGTCGAACCAGCACAGAAGCTTCTGTGGCATCTTCGATAGATATGGATCTCATAAGATCCTTCATCACCAACGCAAAGCGGGCTTTGGAGAATGTCGAGTTGCTGCTCCTGAATCCTAGTCTTCTGACTTTGCAGGCTCTGTTGTCTCTCGTGCGTCCCTCTCTTTCTCCCGTAGACTTTGAAGGGTTGATTCTGATAACAGACAGTGCCTAGTAGCGCAAACATCTCTTTCGGAGGATGTTGCTGCGTTAGTATTTAGTTTCGCCGTCCACGTAGCCAAGTCTATCGGACTTCGCCACTGGAGCCCAGCCAATACTACCGAAAGAGCCAATGCCGAGGAGTGCCAGGAAAAACAGCAAATCATGTACTGCATGGTGTGCCTAAGCAGGGCCTTGGCCTGGACTTCTGGTTTGTCCTTCAATCTGCCCAGCGTTGATCTCCTTGAGCGCAGCCTCTCGATCTCGTCAACCACAAGCCATCTCGCCACTCGGGTCGCTCTTTTGCGGCTCGAAGAGCAGGTATATAGTGGCCTATACTCCGATGATGCTACTGACCAAGGGCCTAGTGCCACTGGAAAGGTGGCTCTCAGTCAGGGTCGGAAACTGGAAGATTGGGCAGCAAGCCACCCGGAGGAACTCGACGAAGGCCAATATTCTGGCACCCTGAGCGGCGAACTCTGCCATGATCTCTCTGTGAGGTTTTACTCCATCCAGGCATTGGTCTTATGGCCTATTCCGGGGGATGCATCAATGTCTCTGTCGATACTCCACGTTGCTCGCCGTTCTCTCCGATTCTTCCGAAGGTTGTGGACGACGACCTCGGAAAGAGGACACCATCTGGACTTGGCTCTGTGAGTACTCCAGTGGCTTTTAGGATACTCTGCAATGTTCTCTTGCCGTTCCTCACGAATGCTGACTATGCACTAGACTCGTCGCTTCGTACCCTCCAGTACCCTTCTTCGAGCTCTCTAGGCATGTCTTGACCGACCAGCAGGCCTCTGACGAGGACTGGGAACTTCTGCATTCGTTCTCAAGCATGATTCAAATGTTCGCGGAGTGGGCTGAAGAAGACTCCCTTATGAAGAGACTGCTGAAGTTCTGCGACATCATGCTGCACTTGATCGACGCATATCGAGAAGAGAAGTCATCAAGGCGACACGAGAGTCGGCCTGCATCAGTCGGCCAGGCTTACATACATACCTTGGAGCCAATCCCCGGAAACATGGTCCCGATAGTTCACCCATACGGAGGGGACTCTGTCGCTTCCTCCTCTCGTAGCACTTCCACACCGATCTCGGGGTTTGCTCAACCGATGCATCCAACTTCGGATACAGAGCCGGTCTCGCTTCCCACAGTGTCAGAATCAATCAATTCGTCGTCTTTAGGTTCGTTTGATGGCGTGTTTGGAGGAAGGCTGAGTCCGATTGGTGACTTGGAGGGATGGATCGTGGAACCTGGAGCCCAGGGGGCGCCTTTACCCAACTCGATGCCGAATTTCATATTTCAAGATGGCAGTGCTTTTTCGTTTGATAGAATCGATCTTGGGTGAAT
Organism: Fusarium keratoplasticum; assembly: GCF_025433545.1. Taxonomy (NCBI): domain Eukaryota; kingdom Fungi; phylum Ascomycota; class Sordariomycetes; order Hypocreales; family Nectriaceae; genus Fusarium; species Fusarium keratoplasticum. The sequence goes on from NC_070534.1 coordinate 283,296, forward strand.
CATTTTTCGGGCGGATTTTGGCTTTTGATGGTCGCAGCATGACCTTTGTGCATTAGAGCTTGTCAAGTCTCGGTTGGTGTCAAGTTTTCTGGGTTTATCCGTAAACTTTGGATGAGAACTCCCGCATTCATCATCAATACGACTTTCGCGCCTTCTTATTATCTGCATAACTTCATGTGAAGCCTCGGCACGCCTCTGTATACGCGGACTTGACTGGGATCCCAATACTCCGCGGATGCCGAGCGGGCGTAGGTAAAAGGTGGTGCGACAACTGAACACTGCTGACCAGTTCCGACAGTCAGATGATACCCTTGATGGATGGATATTTGGGAGCAGGAGACAGTGCGCATACGAACTGGGCTGAATCATCACGCGAGTCAGAGCCCAGGTACCAGGGCCCCTGCTGCGGCTCTTGATGCCGCCCGCCCGGCACCGGAACAGCCAGCGTCTGATCCGGTTACACTTTTAGAGCTTAACTATGATGGTTGCAGCCCAATGGGATGGTGGGATCGTGCAAACCTAGATGTAGGGTCGAGTCAGGTGCCAGTTGGGGGTGAGGCGCCTTAGCCACGGGACCCCTTTGGAGGATCGTGAAGCCCTGTAGGGAAAGGGTCCCCTGTGCGGGCCAGGGGCTACGTGGCTGAATTTATATATCTCCAGACAATTCTATATTGATTTCAGTCAGTTGACCATTTGAGTTTGTTGCGATTATTGACAATACCCTCATTTTGCGACTCAACCAGGAACAGTGTTTGTGTTTAACTTTGTACCTGAGTAGTGACGTTCACGACAGCTTCAACAGCTTGAATCGCTTGATGTCATTAGGTACAGCCAGTTAGTTAGCGCTGCGGGCGGACAGGGCTGTACTGGAGAACAACTGCAGCACGGAAATAGTTGTCAACTGTCTCGGCACAACATCATATCATGGACATCTTTTTCCTCGGCTTCCGCTCGGTAATCATAATCTCCTGTTATCTTTGGTCACACGTCATCAAGAAATTTTTTACTTTTTCCAAGCTTTTCCTTGCCTAGACAACAAAGACAAACGTCACCGGGCCCCATATTATTTGGATCCCAAGCTTGCCTCCCTAGCCACCAAACAACGGGGAACGTGCCAGGAAAAATCTCTGACCGCCTGTGGCCGAACTTATTCCGGGATTACGGTGCTGCCTAGAAAAACCCCAACAAGAACAAAACACCTGTCGTCAACGGTCAGCGGTGAGCGGTGAGTTCCTGATCTTCACCTTTCTTTCACAACCAACCTACCTACGTCACATCACAATGCCTCTCAAGCTCAACTCGGCGAACCTCTCTACAATCTCTTCACAGCAAGAGAACCGTACTGTGGAAATTCCTACCTACGACAGAACTGCCGTCAAGGATGGAATCGTCCATGTCGGTGTTGGTGGCTTCCACAGAGCTCACCTTGCTGTCTATATCAACCATTTGATCCAGAAGCACAACCAGAACGAATGGGGCATCTGCGGCGTCGGTCTTCGACCCAATGACTCTGCCATGCGCGATGTCTTGGAGTCTCAAGACCACCTGTACACCGTCATTGAGCGGTCTGCCAAGGGCAGCGACGCCAAGGTCGTCGGCAGCATCAACAATTTCGTTTTTGCGCCCGACAACCGTCAGGCCGTTATCGACAAGATGGCTCACCCAGACACCCACATTGTGTCTCTGACCATCACCGAGAGTGGCTACTACTACAACGAAAACACCCACCAGCTGCAAGCCGACCACCCCGACATTCAGCACGATCTGAAGGAGGAGAACGCAAACACCCCCATCAGCACCTTTGGCTTCCTCTACGCCGCTCTGGCCAAGCGCCACGAGCAGGGTCTGAAGCCCTTCACCGTCCTGTCCTGCGACAACATGCAGCACAACGGTACAATCACCCGCAACATGCTCAAGACGTTTGCTGGTCTGCGCAACCCAGAGCTCGCCAAGTGGATTGACGAGGAGGGAGCTTTCCCCAACTCCATGGTTGACCGCATCACTCCCGTTACCCACCAGACCGACATCGACTCGCTCGCAGAGACTTTCGGCATCGAGGACGCCTGGCCCGTTGTCACTGAGCCCTTTATGCAGTGGGTTGTTGAGGACCACTTCTGCGATGGCCGCCCTCCCTTTGAGAAGGTCGGTGTCCAGGTCGTCCACGACACGCACGATGTCGAGCAGTTTGAGAAGCACAAGCTCCGTCTTCTCAATGCCAGCCACTCCGCCATGGCTTACCCCGGCCAGCTCGCTGGATTCCAGTACGTCCACGAGGTCATGGAGCACCCTCTTTACCGCAAGTTCATCTGGCAGATGATGCAGGAGGAGGTCAAGCCCCTGCTTCCCGAGATTCCCGGCGTCGACATTGACCAGTACTGCAACACCCTTATGGAGCGCTTCTCCAACCCCACTATTATGGATCGAATTCCCCGTCTTGCCCTTAATGCCTCGGGCAAGATTCCTCAGTTCATTATGCCTTCCATCGCCGAGGAGATCTGGGCCAAGGGTCCCCTCCGCCGCTTGTCCTTTGTCGTCGGCGCCTGGTTCCGCTACATCCACGGCGTGACCGACAAGGGCGAGAAGTTCGAAGTTGAGGACCCCATGCTCGAGCAGCTGGAGACCCTTGCCAAGGCCGGTGGTGATGACCCCCGCGAGCTTCTCAGCATCAAGATGCTCTTCGGCGACGACTTGCGAGACGACAAGCGTTTCGTCGACGAGCTCACCACTGCCATGCAGCTCATTGCCAAGGATGGAGTCATGGCCACTATGCCCAAGTATGTCGACTAGACGGCATGCATAGATTGTATTACAGCCTTTGATGTTATAATGAATATGGATCTGATAGAACGCGGTCATGAAAAAGTTGAAAAGTATAGATAGACGGATAGCATGATCAGAGTTTATCACGATTAGATAGATTTGCGCAATGACTGATGGATTATAATTCACAACAACTATACATTGATCAGAAGTGAAGTCGAATTGGTGAGGACGAGCGAATGCGACTCTGACCCTGCTGTGAATGTCTGCATACCGAATCCCACATCACACTCTCAAAAATGCCTTATTTCTGATTGAATTTGCATAGTAAATGAACCCCCTGTATATCCTATTGTGTCCTTTGCGAAATGATAGTCCTAAATCCACGCTTCGTAACTTTTCAAACTGTTCTGTGTTCCCTTTGAAGACTCGTCCCGACCAAAGAACCCAATGACAATTTCCCATTTTTGTTTTCCTCATTATCCATCATTGAGCATCACCGTGAGACTCGATGTTAGGCAGAAGAAGATCAGACCTCCCATTCATGCCGTTCAAATAAGGCTTCACCTCACTCAGCAAGCAGACCTTGATATCAAACTCTACCCCAACCGCTCCAAACAAGGACACAAGACTCTTTGTCCCCGTGGATATAATATCACTCTGGATAGACCTCAGATTGGGAAATTGCTGAGGGTCTTGGCTCTTCCAGCCCGCCAAAGTCAGGAGCGCTTCCTCAAGACAACTAGTCCATCGAGAGTCATTCCTTGCCGTGAGTGAGATAATTGAAGCAGGAAGAAGGCGCATCAGTACCTGGTGGTCAACTTCATGCTCCCTCGCGATAGGAACGTGACCAAAAAGTACTGTGGAGTTAAGAAACACGTGCTCCAAGACCGAGAAATGTTTAAGATCAAGGTCATCGGGGATCTTGCTCATCTCAAAACCTCGATTCGCAAGGTCAAGATGCAACACCTTGAGTGTATCTTTGTGCCCCTCGAGATATTCAATGGCCTCTGAAAACTGGAAATGATCTGAAGAATTGCCTGATGCGAACGGGTTGAAAGACCCAGGGTCGATCTTGGCTTCAAACTCAAAGGCTGTCAAACTCCCTGTACAGGCAGCCAAGAGCTCCTGAAGACTCTTGGCCGAGACCAAGCAATCTGTCACTCTAAGAGTCTTGAGCTTGGGCATCTTTGGAATTGGAGACCCATGAAAAGAGTGTTGATGTAGGTTCAGGGTCTCCAAACCGGAAGCCAGTTGAATGATTGGATTTCCACCGATTGCAAGGTCCAGTGTCTTCAAAGGCAGGTTCGAGACCCCAAGAGCCGGAAGTGCAGAGTGCGGAAGTCCATGAGTTGGCCATCTGCAGTTTCCTTGAAGGCTGATGTAGTCGAGATTCGGCATAAGGGCGATCAGCATGGCCACCAGCTCGGCGTTCATCCAGCGCCGGCCAGGCTCGGAGCCCTCGCGAAAGGCATTGTGTAGATTCCGGAGTCGTGTTTCATCCAGGCTACCACTCCCATCCAAATGAGAGTGCAGGAATGCTTCATAAGTGTCAGGCCAATCGCACTTCTCATGGGTGGATGCTTTCGAGACCCGCTGTCTCCACGCAGCTGGTAAATCGATATCAAGAGCACGAGCCGCCTCCAGGATGACAGCTCGATTTTCCTCCTGACAACTTGTCTCAAATAGGGACGTAGAAACGTAGCAAACTCTGACTGAGTGAGCAAGATCAGGTCTCTGTGTCAAACATCTCATAAAAGACGCAAGTCGGCCTTGCCAAGTATACAACTTGGAAACCCAAGAGTCGCCGTGGCCAAGTGCAAACTCATGATACAAGACAGACTGGGCAATGTCCCGGAGGCGTCTTGATACCAGTGAAGCCGCGTAGAGTGTATGTCGGTCAAGGGAATACCATGACTTGAGATCCCCTCTTTGTCTCGTACGATGAGGCTTGTGGCGAAGTGGCCGGCTGTTCCAGGACTGATTGTACTCATCCTGACAATGTAGGCAAAAATACCCAAAGATTTGCAACAAAATCTCGTTTGGGAGATTCGAGATTCGATCAGTAGCCATGGCTTTTACCGCTCATCTGACATGAAAAAAAAAATGATTGTCGAACGAGACACCGGATGGAAGGAAGACGGAGAATATGTGGTGTTTCGATGGGCTGTTAAGCCACGTGATGAGAGCTGCATGATGCAGCTACAATTCGCGATCTTAATGGCCCTTTGACGATTATTGCTTTTTGTTGTGTATGGCCGGCCCGGGAACATGCATGGTGGTGTTGCTGGGCGAGTGTCCCGGACCGGATAGACAGCCGGGGTGATAGGCGTCTAGAGGTGCTGATCGACAGGAGTTGCTTAAGACGTTGCATTCGGTCCCTATTGCTTGAATATTGAACAAGGCTTGGTAATTCATGAAATGTTTGGTCCTAAATCTTGTCCCAGTGAAATTCAACTAGATGCGCCATATCCGCCAGTCTCTGCTGACACTGCTGACAAGCAATGCCCTATCGGCCATAGGGTTAGTGAGTTTCTAGGCTATCATGCGTCTTACATGGTGATACCTATCAAACAAATTCCCCAATATCTATCGGTTTGTCGAAAGTAAACACTTCTAGTCGATGCATTGTCACGGCTTCGAGGGAAGAAGGTTGGCCAAACCGGGCTTGGGTCAGGAAATCTGTGATTTTTGAGCTCAAAACCGTCGCAATCAATCAGATTCGACCAGATCTTGTGAGTTTCTAGAATTTCATGTGTTTGCATCTCAAAAAAATTAGGAGTTGAAGTCAATGAAATCTGCCTAAATCTATGTCAGTCGCTGATTAACCGTCACCGCTGGGATGGGCACACCAACCGCCACGAGACTATGCACCAGAGGTAAAAGAAACATGCAAGTAGTCAGTTTTATCATAATAGCCTCGAACTGAGAAAAGATTGGAACCGATTATAGAAAAATGATTGATGTAAATTGACTAGTATCTGAATCATATTTTGTATGGGAACGCGTGAGCGGGTGAGGAGACCAGTTTAAACTTGACCAGGCAGGTTCCTCCTCTTTTATAGGGCTCCGTCTACTTAGGCGATGAGGGCATCCTCGCCGGGAAGGATGGTGCCGTTGGTGACAGCAGCAGCGTGAGTGCGAGCGAGCCAGCCCCAGACGGGGTAGTACTTGTCGAGCCAGGGGATGAGCTCCTTGGAGCCAGGGGTGTTTCGCCAGTCGCGCATGAGGTCGCAGACGATGGAGAAGAGGCTGACGGTCTGGACACCAGCGCGGGCCATGCGGTCGTTGGAGATGTCACGGACGAGAGCAGAGTTGGTACCAGAGGCCTCGACGTTGGCCCAGACGGAGTAGCCCTCCTCGCGGAGAGAGAGAGCCAGGAAGGTGGTGCAGACATCGGTGGTGATACCAGCCATGATGATCTGGCTCTTGTTGGCGGCACGAACGGCGTCGCGGAACTCAGCGTTGTCCCAGGCGTTGACCTCACCCTGGCGCTGGATGAAGGGAGCCTTAGGGTACTTCTGGGTGATCTCGCGCATGAGAGGGCCGTTGGGGCCTGTTGATTGGTCAGTACAAGGTGTAAACTATCTAATTCAGAGACGGCAACTTACCCTGGTCGGCAGAGGTGGTCAGGATGACGGGAAGGTCAAAGACCTCACCAAGAGCCGCGTGGGCGAGAGCCTGGTCGCGGTAGAGGGTAGGGTCAAAGTCCCGAGCGATCTGGTAGAGACCCTCCTGGATGTCGACAACGAGGAGAAGCTGTGATGTGTGAGTAATAGTATACTGTATATCTCGGAGGAGACACTTACAGCATCGTTCTTGTCAAGGCGCTCGTACTTGAAGGTGTTCTGAGAGACCTTGTTGGCGAGGGCAGCAGTGGCCATCAGGCCAACGCTGAGGAAAGAGGGAACCTTCATCTTGGAAGTTGAAGAATTGAGATTCTTGAAAAGACTTGAAAGTGTTCGGGAACTCTCTTTGAAGATGCTGAAACTCCTTGATGGTTGTCTGAGCCTGGAGAAACAACTCTGAACTCGGGGAAGTCGTCGAGGTTTATATACTTGATTCTTGACAACTGTCGGCCGCGATGCTCAAGGTTCAGCACCTTTGCCCAACCTCGTCAATGTAGCAACCGACATTGAAGCCCCCGAGCCGTAGCGTAGACATCCACAGCTGCTGCACGAGCGGGAATCGCGCCCGACTGACCAAGTGGGACGGGTCGGCCGCATATTGAGAGGCCAAAGTATTCACATGCACTGGAAACTACACAAGAGGCTTGAAGGTTAATCGGCAAGCGGCACGTAAACATGACAATTCACAACGGCAAATACCGCCTCGGCCAGATCTCATTGTGCATTGCGGGTAGGGCAGGTCTGCATGAACATGGATGAGTTGGGTGAATGGTAATGTCTATGTAAGCCTCTACGCGGGTTTGTCATCATGCAGCCCTCTCGACTCAGCGAAATGGATCCCCACTTGGACGCTCGCCCCTCACCTTCAGTCAGCCTCTGTCACCAGCTTGCTCAGCACTCTATGGCTGTTGGCTACCCTGGTCTCGGTACTACTGCAAGGGTCGTTTTTGCCGGTAGATAGGGAGATTAGCCTCGTGGGTGTGTGCAACGGCCGTTATCTGCCATCCATCTACCAAACAACGGGCAGTCTCACAATGCCAACATCCTTGTGCCGCGGCGTGCACTCAATCTCATCAAGAGGGATCGACACTCTCAAGTCTGGCAGGGTAGCGAACAAGGTTTCTAGAGGCGCACATTAGCAACCGTCGGCCCTTGATACTAGCCTCAACGTTTATGCATACCGAAAACGGTCTCTAGCTCGGCCTTGGCTAGCAACTCTGCGATGCAACGATGTGGGCCGAATCCAAACCCGAGCCCGTCGCGAGAGTCGAAATCACGGTGCATGTCGAATACGTCGGGGTTGGGGAACACGTCTTCGTCCCGATTGGCGGACTGATTCGAGGCAATGATACCCTCTCCAGCACGTATGAGCTATTATCTCGTCAACAAAATCGCCCCCCCTTCGCCTATGCAATTCCTGACGCATTCTCGCATAATACTTACTTGTCCACCGAGCTCCATATCTTCCTTGGCCACTCTCTTCATGGCCATGGAGGAGCCGGTGTGGTAGCGGCATAGTTCCTCCACAAAGCCAGGGACAAGGGTCGGGTCGGCCTTCAGCTCGTCGAGTTGACTGGGGTTCTGCATCAGCGTGACGACGCCCTGCGGGAATTGTAATTCGTAATCAGCACAAAGCACGCCTTAATGAAATATCTGAAACCGGTCTAAAATGTCTTACCAGAGCAATCGTGTTGACCATGGTCGCATTTCCCGCCACAAGCAGCAGAAAGGCGATCTGCACAGCGTCGGACTTTTCAATGTGCCCGGGTACGAGTTGCTCGGCAACTAGGCGGCCGATGAGGTCGTCCTTGGGCTCTTGGAGGCGTTGATCCACAAGCTTTGCAAGATACTTGAGCAGCTGCCTAATAAGTGTTAGCTTTAAGTGATGAAGTAATGTCTTGTTCATTGTCGTACTGGTTGGCGGCCGCCGCCTCTTGAGCAGTGCCACTGCCGTTGCTGCGGATGGCGTTCTGTTCAGTCAAGTATTCGAGATCCTCAAATGGAACTCCCAAGATAGTGTAGATGATCTTCGAACAATTATCAGCGGGGCTCTGCTTGGGTGATAGCTCAAGGATTTACTCACGTAAGATGGAACGGGAAGGGCAAACTTCTCGACCAGGTCGACGGGCTCCTCGCATCCCTTAGCCACCATATCATTCAAAAGACCTTGAACAGTCTCTTTGATATAAGGTCTTAAACTCTCCACGTGATCCTCAGTGAAGAAGGGTTCCACCATGCTTCTATATGCCAATGAGCGATGTTTGATGTCACTGTTGGGGGCCGTCTTACCTCTGGTTCATGTGTGCGGGAGCATCCATGTCGACAAACGTGGGCTTATTCTTGGCTGCAGCCTTACCACCGGCACTCAGCTCGGGGAAGCCAAGTCTAATTCTCTCCTGCATCTGTCAGATCGATGATATGAGCGTGAGATTTTCTCTGCCGTACCTTGGAGAGTCTCTCGTCCGTAGCTACCCTGCATACATCCTCATGTTTGACCACCAACCATGCCAAGCTCCCATCAAAGAGTTCCACTCGAGAGATAGGTTCATTGGCTCGGAGGCGAGCAAACTCTGCAGGGGGTTCAAATGCCGAGGCCCGCTGGAAAGGGAATCGGGGGATGGTGATGGTCTCGTCTTCGGTAGCGTGCATGTTGTTTTTGGTGGTGCGTCTCAATCTGGTGCTGTTGATGGTAAAGACGATATCGACAATAGGCAAACATCAACTTTTATACATCTTTTCTCTCACTATTCATCGTGAATCTCGTCCTCGGTATTCCGACTTGTGCGAAATCGGCCCATCACGCGTTTACCATGTGCGCTCATCGGAGGCCGAAGTGTCCGACGAGAATGGGATGATGTGAGCCGTAGCAAGACATGACCAGGTTATCAGCGAATCACAATTATCGTGTGCACGGTAAACAGGGGCGATATTCACAAATGGTTCTATAAAAGGCGGAATGCTGACCATTTTCTCGTGACGCGTCGAGATCTCCGCGGAAACACCATGTTTGCTTCACGACGCCGCATGAATGATTACACACGTTTTTCAACCAAAACGGAGACTCGAAACTGCACTCGGCGAGTTGAAGTCTCCACAGAAATTACAAATCATGGATTTTACGATGTTCTTCTCAGAAATGACCCGAGACTTGAATGATTCCAAAGCCATGGTGAGCTCACTCCGAGTTTGGCCGACATGCCATAGCTGGCGATCTGGGTGCCGATTAAAGATTCAGATGGTGAATCTCAGCTGCTGACAGTACCGAGATGCCCTGCGCTCTCAAAATAACTGATGTGTGTTGGCCTGATGCCAAGGCTCTCATCGACTGTTGGCTGCGGCTGAAACACGAGAAGGCCTGAGAAGGGCCGTTTCGATCTTATCAATCTGGAGGCGGTAAGAATATGAGCTTTCACGTGAAAATGGTTCTCGAAAGTCTCACCAATGAGTGCAAATCGTTTATTGTGACATCGCTTTTGCTGCGGTGTGATGAGAGTGAGATTTCACATGACGCCAGAAAGGGCTTCTGAGTACGATAGCATGACTTGAGACTCACGATCTCATATAAAAGTGAGTCTATTTAAACAGCACACCAATTATAATGATTTGCGCCCGATTTCCTATTCTGGTAGCTCGTGAAAGATGACTGGTTACACCCCTAGTAAGATGTCCTCATCCAGTAAGCCTGGCCAAGACTTCATGTCTGCATCATCATCCATTCACACATAAATCTTCACCCTATACAAAAGCGCTCCTTCATTTGATTTGAATACTTCAAGGCGCTTGCAACTTTACTCTCACAAACCTAGCAAATGATGTACTTGAGAAAACAAAACTGTCACAAGTGGAGGGCTGTTATCTGTGAGATGGGCTTAGTGATGCAGAAGAGCTACGCATGTGGTCCCTGGTTACGAGCTTTACAACAGAATATAAGAAGAGTCAAGAAGCAGCAAACAACATGAAGAAACCCAACAATTAGCTCTGCCTCCATGTACCATCGTGCCCATGTCGCGTCAAGTCCCAAACGTGCCGTGTTTTCACGCACGCGTCTTTGAGGCTCAGCGGCAAGTGACAGACCACGAGCCAATTGACTAGGATCAGAAAAGAGGATATTCAGGGAAATCACATGGCCAAGTAAACTCAATCGGTGATAGCGGCCTGTCAGTGTCAATGATTCGCATCAAAGGAGACGGATGTGCGGAGAGGCGCTACCTTTTCGGCACCGCTCCGCAATCAAGACCCCCAGACTTGTCTTCTCCACGTGGATTAAACGTCAATCCGCATGGAATCTCCATCATGAGACTCGTCAACCCTTGAATCCTCCGTGATCAGTTGGCCCAGCTCCCGAATCGGCTCCGCCGCGGTCGGAACCGCAGTGCGGGGGATTGGGAAAAGAGGCGGGGGGATATCGAGGCTAGAAGCGGGGAGCATCTCGGGGAGAGGATCCGCTTTGTGTCTGGTTGGGCTTGTCAAACGCGGGGGAACAATGGCTGAGTGATGCGTCCAATGGTATGAGTGTTAATGCTTCTCTCTGCCGATCACTGCGGAGGGACAGCCAACGAGTGCCGAGCCGATTGGCGGCCTGTTCTGTATGTTTCACAACAGAAAAAAAATGGTTACTTAAGGTCGTGGCCGTGGCCTTGAGTTTGTCACTAGCATCAACCTTCTCCTCTTCTCCTCTCAGATACCCAACCTTCTCTACCACATCTCATACACTCACACACACACTTCACAATGGCTGCAGCTGCGATTGACGTCCCCTCGTACATGCGGACCGTGCCTGGTTCCATCAACATTCCCGTCGCCAAGTTCCCCGCCCCTTCCAAGACTCCCGCCAGCTCCGACCCCCAAGAAGTTGCCGCGGCCCTGGTTGAGAACATCAACCAGGCTGTCCAGAAGCACGACTACCCCGCTTTGGCCAGACTATTCACAGATGATGGCTACTGGAGAGATCACCTGGCTCTGTCTTGGGTGTTCCGAACAGTCCAGGGTCCTAGTGCCATTCTTGACTTCCTGAAGAGCGCTGCTGGCTCCAAGGACGGTTTCCGATTGAAGAGCATCTCCATCGACAACAGCTCTGCCGTCCGATCCCCCAAGACTATCCCCATCGATGGACCCGCCACAGTTTTTGGTGTCCAGTTTTTCTTCACCATTGAGACCGCTTTGGGCACTGGCCAGGGCCTTGCGCGCGCTGTTGAGCACAACGGAGAGTGGAAGATCTTCACCCTCTACACCCGTCTTCAAGAGTTCAAGGGCTATGAGGAGTCCATCAACGAGCACAGACCCAAGGGTGTCGAGCACGGTGGAAAGCCTGGCCGCAAGAACTGGGCCCAGCGAAGGGCTGCGGCCGCCAACTTTGAAGATGGAAGCGAGCCTGCTGTGCTGATCATTGGTGAGCCCAATCACATGCTCGGAGTTAAAAATTCCATGCTAACATTTCTTCAGGTGCTGGCCAAGCTGGTCTGACCGCCGCTGCCCGACTTAAGATGCTGGGCATCGAGGCCATCGCCGTCGACCAGAACGACCGTGTCGGCGACAACTGGAGGAAGCGATACCACCAGCTGGTTCTCCACGACCCTGTCTGGTATGACCACATGCCTTACCTCAAGTTCCCGCCCCAGTGGCCCATCTTCACCCCCAAGGACAAGCTCGCCCAATTCTTTGAGGCCTACGCAACGCTGCTGGAGCTCAACGTCTGGACGAGGACTTCCATCGTCGACACCAAGTGGGATGACACCACCAAGTCTTGGACCGTCGCTGTCGAGCGAAAGAAGGAGGACGGCTCCGTCGAGAAGCGAACCTTCCACCCTCGCCACATCATCCAGGCGACTGGTCACTCCGGAAAGAAGAACATGCCCACGATGAAGGGTATCGAGAACTTCAAGGGCGACCGTCTGTGCCACTCTTCCGAGTTCCCCGGCGCTCAGGAGAACAGCAAGGGCAAGAAGGCCATCGTTGTTGGATCTTGCAACTCGGGACACGACATTGCTCAAGACTACCTCGAGAAGGGCTACGACGTCACCATTGTCCAGCGATCCAGCACTCACGTCGTCTCCTCCAAGGCCATCACTGACATCGCTCTCAAGGGCATCTACTCTGAAGACGGACCCGAGGTTGACGACGCCGACCTTCTCATTCACGGCCTGCCCACCCCCGTCCTCAAGGCCATCCAGGTCACCGTCTGTGAGAAGCAGGCCGAGCACGATAAGGAGATTCTCGATGGTCTTGACAAGGCCGGCTTCAAGGTCGACCGCGGCCCCGATGGCGCTGGTCTCTTCTTCAAGTACTTCCAGCGCGGCGGAGGCTACTATATCGACGTCGGCGCTTCCAAGCTGATCGCCGAGGGCAAGATCAAGGTCAAGCACGGCCAAGAGATCGACACCGTTCTCCCCCACGGCCTCCGCTTCGCCGACGGCAGTGAGCTCGAAGCCGACGAGATCATCTTTGCCACAGGCTACCAGAACATGCGAACCCAGACTCGGGTCATGTTCGGTGACGAAATTGCCGACCAGGTCGGTGATGTCTGGGGCTTCAACAATGAGGGCGAGATGAGAATCATGTGGCAGAAGAGTGGCCACCCTGGCTTCTGGTTCCACGGCGGTAACCTGGCCATCTGCCGGTACTACTCGAAGTTGCTGGCGCTCCAGATCAAGGGTCTTGAGGAGGGTCTTTATGAGTACAACGATTTGTAAACTGTTTGATGAAAGAAGCGAATGTTTTTTGTCCTTTGGTGTTTTTAGTATTGGAAATAAGTCTAAATTGAGATGAACTATTAAAACCACATGACCCAATACCTTTGTGATCGAATCTACTTATTACAATGTTCCGAATAGGACCTAGAGTTATAAATGAAAGATCAACTGACAGCAATCGTTTCTCTACAGGTAGATACTTCAAGTTATTCCTACACCTTGCGTCTCGAAACGAGTCCCTCATAGAGCTTTGTCAACCTGTTCGTTGAACTTGTCACACCTTCGCCATGACAAATACTTGCCCGGTCCCCCAACTCTGAGAATGGCTGAAGCGAGTCGATGCGATACAGCTTCAGAGCTCGAAGAAACCAAACTAGTAACGGTCAGTCTTGCTGGAGAAAGAGAGGCGGCAACATCCAATACCTGAAATGAAAGCTGCCATGTAGGAAAATCCCGTAAATAACTGCACTCCGAGATAAGGATAGTCTCCTTGGCCTTTCAAAGACAGCGCAATTGGCATTGCAAACGTAGTAGGAAGGACAAGTACGAACCAAAAGATGGACAGGGCTTATACAGAATTAGATATGGTCGGTGGCACAATGAAGAAAATGCGCACCTGATGGAAGCAACTGTAGTCCCATAACCTCTACACCGATCGGAGCAACTGTTGTCCACATATTGCTAGCAAACGCCCCAAAGAGTGTGTAGATAATGGTACCCGCAAAGGACTTGCCGGCTAGAATCCAGATAAGAAGCGTCGACAGGGCTGCAGTAAGAGTGCAGACGGTGCCCACGTTCAGCCTACCGTAGCGATCACTGGCTAGCCCTATCAAGGGACGGCCAATCGCCTGTGACACTATTCCAACAATTAGTTTCAGCGTATCCTTGATGTTCGGGTGGCCAACGGTTGAAGATTGCACTGGCAATGGATCCTTGCCGCGGCGTGAACCCCATCGTCTCAGCAAAGTCCGCCATGGAAAAGACCGTGATTCCAAACCCAAATTGAGAAAAGAAGCCCCATGCCAAGAACAAGCAAAAGTCGGGTCGTTTGAAGAAGCTAACATCAAAGCCGAGGTGGACAGCACCTACCGAGGTGCTTCGACTCTTGAGAAAAAGGTTGCTGATGCCGTTGACGGTTAAGGATACGATTGAAAGAATCCGGAATGCCCACGCGAGTCCTAGATTGTCGATCATGGTGCGGGTCGTGAGCGAGTAGAGCAAGCCTCCTGTTCCAGAGCCAGCCGTAGTTACAGCCACAGCGAAGGACCGCCTGGCATGAAACCATTGAGGAACGATGCTGACGGTAGTGTTGACGATGAAGCCTACGCCAGCACCAAAGACCAGACCTTGCGAGAGGACAAGATGCCAGATACGAGTGCTGAATGAAGCAGCAATAAGACCCCCTCTTGGTCCCAGTCAGACAGAGGAAGTAAATGCACATCAGACCAGAGACTCACGTTTGGACAAGGATACCGATAAAGACTGTTGGTCGTGGACCGATATAAGAATTCAAGCAAGTTACAACTGGAGCAACAAGCAACGCTACTTCGTATCAGTACATGTGCGGTTGACACTTTCACCATTACTCACCGACGGAAAATGACAGTCCAGCGACAAATGCCAAGGTCAGAGGGTCCGGATTAGAAAACTGCCCCGAATGTAGGAAATGGGCTAAGAATACTGAGTAAGACTGTCACGGCGTCAGCAAACTGCCGCATGGGGGAAGTCCCAGCAACTGAGAGGCTCGTCTTCCAACTCACGCCGATCAAACCCCACGTATGGGCATTGGTGAAGAACACCGAAGCGACAATGACCCTAGGATGAAGTCAGAATTGATAGGACCCTAAGGCTCTGAGTGTTCATGGGGCAATCACCAGCCGTATTTTGGCTCCTCTTCTTTGTCCCTGATGGATGCATCATCGTCTCCTCGAAGGGTCTGCGAATCCTCGACCTGAAAGCCTCCCATAGAGGCATCCTCTCGGCTAGGCACATTGACCTTGGCTCTGCCGGTGAGTTTCTGACAAAACATGGCGAAGGATGATTTAGTGAAGGAGAGTAAACTTGAGGTTGTTTCAATGTTTCGTTGACTCGGTTGGCTGATGTTTCCAGAGAACCTGGTCAGGGACATGCCACAATTCTTTCGACTAAATATGCACCCAGGGGAAACTACAAGGCCTCAGGCATGACTATACAGGTCCAATTACTAATTCTCTCTGTTTCTGGTAATTTTTTGCTCGGGTATGAAAAGAGCGTATGTTGAAGCTGGTGTGCCTTGGCGCGTTTTGTTACCCAAAGCGGCATCATAACCCGAGACCCTCACTGTGCTTAACGTTAGATAGGGGGCGAGCTACAGGACTTCATTTATTCCGCCTTGCAGACTAATCCAGCCTTGAAATCGATTCAAGATGTCTTTCGTAGCCCAAGATCAACCATGTTGCTACCTCCCCAACATGACTATCCTTACTAGCCCCCAAAACAGTGTCCCGGGGTGACTAAATTTGTATGAATTTTGAACTCGGTTGTAAGATATTGGCATCTATGGCGTCTAAGCTGGTCCTCTCAATGATTCTACGAGGCTATTGACTTCTTTCTGCTCGAGCATCGAGTTTGGCTTACCTAGAGTCAGTCATTACACCCCCTTTGCTAATCTGCTCTCTTCATTCCTTGCCATTCTATTCATAGATCTCATGGCTTCTAGACCCGGCCTTGATTCGTACCTAAGCCCATTCATACCCGCTCTTCACGCCAATCGCACCCCGCGGGGCTTGACGAGTCGAGATTTTCTGTAACATGAAACATCACCAATGGCACGGTGTAGACTGGAGAGCCAAGGGTTGGCGTCATGATAACGCCTGCTTTTCCATCTTGCTGCATAGATATATGACGAGTGATTACAAATGCTGACTCTAAAATGCCCTGAGTTGCTGTGATATTGCTTGATTCATAATGTGCCTCATGTATTTCGGCCAAGGGATTACAAATGGGAGCTTACTGACAAACCCTTCTCCCGCAGAATCAGGGTCATCCCTGGAATCATTGAGGGTACACATATATATATACTTCTTTTCCAACAGTCTTCTACCTTTCAACACATCAATTATCTCAGACCTCACAGCCAGAAATAACCACATCTTTAACACACAATCATGGCTCCCACCAACTTTCAGAGCGAGGTCCGCATCACCCACATCACCACTGCCACTTCCATCTTGGAAATCGATGGAGTGAGCTTCCTCACCGACCCCGTCTTTGGGGACGCCCCTGTTGAGTACGACATTACCAGCCTGATGCCCAAAGGAACCGAGAAAACAGTCTTGAAGTTTGATGAACCGCCGGCCTTGGGACTGCATCAGCTTCCAGTCATTGACGCAATTCTGCTGAGTCATGAGGATCATATCGATAACTTGGATGATGCTGGTCGCACCCTTTTGAACGGCCGCCCAGTCCTCACTACTCCTGATGGTGCAAAGAATCTGGCCCCACGACCTGCGGTTCAGGCCCTTAAGCCTTGGGAGACTGTGACTCTGACACTGCACGGCATCAAGTGGGAGATTACCGGGGTCCCATGTGTTCATATGCCTGGAGGAGAGGTCATTGGCTTTATCCTACGAAACGACAAGTTCGGCTACAGCGAAGAAGGCTTACCCAACGCCATCTACTTTACTGGCGACACCGTTCTTCTTCCCGATCACTTCGACATCAAGCAGCGCTTCCATATTGTAGTTGCGCTCATGAACCTCGGCGATGCGAGATTCAAGATTGGTGGACGCGAAGAGCCACTTCAAATCACAATGGGCGGCAAGGAGGCTGCGACCCTCGTCCGCCATCTCAATGCCGATCACCTCGTCCCCATTCATTTCGAGTCTTGGCACCACTTTACTCAGCATGGCGAGGACCTCGAGAAGGTATTTGAGGCTGAAGGTATTCTGGATCGTGTCTGCTGGCTGAAGCCCGGAGAAGCGCGAAGGATTATCTAAGAATGTGGTAATCCCTTTCTCGATGTTGATCCCACAGCGATCGGTGTTGGAGCAGTTTTTCCTTTGGAAAAGGCTTAATGCTGGTAGATTATACTCTATAGATAGTGGAATAAAACTATCTGAAGATGCCTGTCTCCCCCGATATTAAGTGTGCCGGACTTGACCAATCCCTTGCCCTTCTCCGGGCCTCCCCTCCCTCTTTAACACTTCTTGCGATGGCTGCAGGTCTCGCCTCCCTAGTGTAGCCCTGAGCGTCAAGGAGTCCCAGTCCATCATCAGCAAGAATAGCGCCAGCAATCTCCGCCTCCTGGCGGGAACTGTGCCCCCAACACACCCCCGGCCGCGAAATACCCCTGCCTCAGCAACCCACCTCAGTAGCCATCGACGTTCGTCGGCAATTGCGACGCATTCATGGGTATCTCGTAATGCCGACAAAAGCCAAGCCTCCGGGAGCTACGCCAAGTGCCGGGGTGAGAGCCTGGACCAACTATGTAGCATCCATGACAACATTCTCGGCTCTCAAAAGGCATAGTGGCGTTCGGGAAGTGGATGCTGCAGGCTCCTGAGGCATAAAGTTGACAGCTTCCAATGGCCAATCGTTTCTCGTTATGTCTGCGGCTGAATATTGCAGCAGCCAGGACCACCGCAGTGTGGAATTGCTGACAGCCTCGAGCTACATGCCAAGTGAACAGATGAAAAATTACTGGCCGAAACGGAAGTGGCTTTATAGACAAGGGGGTTGAAAACTACATGTCACTTCAGCTTTGGGCAGGGGTTAGCAAAACAATGGGCTTTGGGCTGGCCAAGGTGCAGACGCAACTTTCAGCTTGTCAATTGTCAGACGTGGACTGCATTGACTATTGGTTGTTGATATGCAGCTTCTGGTCTCGTTGTCACCAGGGTCCTCGCCAAGGCCGCTTAAGGGGATTCCCCCCCATTCTTTATCAAAAGTCATTCATTCCTCATTCTCCCGCAAGGGTCAGATGCAGAGCCGCACGTTTCCACTCTGTGCCAGATAAATCCAACCTGGGTGTGCTGGGCTGACCGCAAGCAAAACACTTCTTTGCGATCTCAAGTTAGCATGGCTACCTCCAAAGATTTTCCTCCTGTTCATTCTTATACACCTGTTTCTCCTTCTGAGAGGACAGATGCAGACGTCCAGCAAACAGAGTCCAACCCGAAAGGGCCTGCAAACATCTCGAGCCGTCTGCGAACCACATATCTCTTCCCTATACTGCATATCCTCTGGTGCATCCTGCTCGTCCTATGCATGGTCTTCCTCCTCGATGGATATCACGCCATCCTCCCCGACGCGCCCCGCTACGTCGACAGACAGCTAAGGCTTCGCGTTAGCGACGTCACCACCATTATTTCGGTCGCTTTGGTGGTCACAAGGCTTCTTGTTGGCGCATGGATGGGCGTGGTCCTCTGGAACGTCGTTTTCATTCTGCTGGGGACGTCCGGGTTGCACCTCTCTGAAGTCACCCAAACTTTCACCTATAAAGTACCACCATGGCATGCAATCCGTGGGAATAAGTCCGGCCTCTTCGTTGTGGCACTTTTGCTCTTGGTCGTTCCACAGCCGCTTATTGGACCCCTCATATCTGGTGCTGTGGACTGGGATGTCGGCTTCAGATACAGTCCGGACCTCGAGCAGACGCAAGCTGGGTATCCTGGAGCTAGCCCCTTGCTCTGGTTCTGGTATTACTACTCTAGCGAGGACCGTCGTTCCTACGTCCGCAGAGCTGCTGCCTACGCCTCTATTGCATGGGACGGCACGACGATTGACGAGGGCCATTGTCGTCACATCATGAATGACGATGGATTCCCCGTCAACTCTAGCATCCTAGATGCCACGATTCCCTGTCTTCGGATCAATTCAATTACATTCCCAACTGAATACCCTCCAGATGATGTTTTCCAGATCGTCAATGGCTCAGTGCATGCTTCGACCTGGGAGGACGATCTGACTCGCGTCAAAGACCCTCCGTTATCCTATGGCATAGATGGAAACGCAGTTCTCTTCGATAAGGACGACAGACCTGGGATGCTGGGCAACTTCCCGAACAAGAGTGACAATGCGTTCCGGATGGATGTTCCATCTGCTTACTTGCAATCCGGGATCTTCCACGCCATGGTTCTGATCAACGGGACCGTCTCGCTCAACGGAAACAACTGTACCGACTTGAAAGAGAGCATCTTCGGCATGAAAAGCTTCAACAATATCTTTACGCCGAACGAAAAGGGCAACTACTACCGGTGTTTCACTTACGCAGTCGTTAATCTCACTGCCGGCGTCGTCAGAAGCCCAACTAGCACCTACCTCTCGAGCCGCGTGATCCAAGGCGATGCAGCCGACTCGAAATTACCGATAGAGCCTGCTCCCTGGGTCAAAGAAGCCATGTACCTCATGCCGGATGTCATGAGTGTGTTCAGTATGATGAACTCTTCCGGCCTGTCAACCTGGATGAACTTGGAGGAATACGTCACAAGGCTCGTCCGATACTCATACCAAGGCTCGTGGGACATGCTTTCACGTTCGTTTGAGCCGGATGACAACCTTCTATCTGTTAGGCGATACGAGCAGAGGCAGGTTGCTCAAGTCTCCCGTCCTCGGACTTTTGGATGGCTTGGAGCTTCCCTGGCCTTGACCTTGTCATGGGTGTTGCTTGTGCTGGGTCAGAAATATTCGTCTCGGAAAATTGTCGAGGATGGGCCAGTGGCTGCGCTTGTTACCGATTGTTCCCCGTTGCTCGATGGAGTCGAGAATGAGCTGACCAACATATCTTCAGCGTCAGAGGCAAGAGGTGAGAAAAAGGTCAAGTTGCTAAGAGAGAGAGTTGGAAGGTACTCTTTGAATTGGACGGATTAGAATTATAGTGTGAAGGAGGTGTATCAAATAGCGAAAAGGTTGCTAGACACCAGGGGATTGAATAAGCGCTTTGATTATCATACAACGTTCACCATGCCTGTCAAGAACTACCTTATTCATGGTGATTGTGGTTCTCGCCTTGACACATCAAGTTCCAGACCAACTCTACGTACGTTCTGCCTGTGATCATCTCCATGGCGGTGATTCTTTACTTTAAGCTTGGGCTTAGTAGCCGGTTAATGGTATTAAGGGTTGTTATCTATAATCTCATAGACGGGTATCGTCCGTTTATGTTATCACATAATCGGGGAAATAGCTTTGGCTCTAATATACAGGTTCGTCTTGCTGGCCTGATCGCTATATAATAATCCAGCTCCATTCAAACAGTTTATGCTCTAGGCAGTTCTTTTCTGAGCACCATGTACAAGGAATCCAACAGAGCTACCTGTAAGTCAAGAGCCCCTCGTTTATAAGATGGCAGCTTCAACAGTCTGCGAAGAAAAATATATTTGAGGCCATTATCATAAGCGACTATCACCACCCTCTTGCCCGCGTCTAACTCACGTGCCAGCTGAGTACCAGCCACAACATTCAGGCAGCCGAAAATCACTACCTATCCTGTCAACAATCAAGATTGTTCTGCAGATATCCTGGGAGGCCAATCGCGTCCAAGTGGGTCACGGAGTGCTCCGTAGCTCCATCAGCTAGCTTTTGACACAAACTGCAGGTACTTATGCATAAGCCGTCGGTAAAGTTACATGATCCCGCCCGATGATTAGTATGGTGCAGTGCAGTACCCTGGCCTCAGGCCTGCCTACTGGACCGATACCATCAGCTCACTGAGTTTACTGATCAAACCGGAGACCTCTTCCTCTACCCTTGACGTGCCAGCACTGCAGCCTTCGGTGGCGTTGAACATCGCTTTAAGTACTGAAGCAAAGCTTCTTTGGATTACCAATATCCCCGTCGTAATACGTCCTCAGATTCGGTGCCTAGAAGATGATTCGCAGGTATTAGAGAACAGGTATACGCATTTAACGTGCATGGCACCCCCCGGTTACTCTTCAAACCATCTCCGGTAACAGTTAATTTCGTATACCTTGTTCTTCAAACTTTCGCAGTCATGACCGCCACGTCTTCCCTCAGGGCTGATCTTTACAATGCCTCTGCCATTCCGACCAATAAATCCTTGCCAGATGGTTCAGTCGGTCTATGGCAGCCCACGGTTGTGACTCTCATCTCGGGCAAGTCTGAAGCCGTCCTCGTTGACACTCTCTTCACCTCTGAGCAAGGCGTCTCCCTCGGCGACTGGATCCAGGACACGCTAAACGGCAAGAAACTGTCAACCATCTATATCACCCATGGCCATGGTGACCACTGGTTCAATCTCCATTATCTGGTCAAGCGATTTCCAGGGGTTGAGGTCGTTTCAACTCAGGAATCGATTGACCACATGTCGACTCAGCTGACGCCCGAATACCGCGCTGTGTGGCACGACCTCTTCCCAGGACAGATCAATGAAGAGTCTTTTGAGATTGTGGCGAAACCTTTGAAGGATAACAAATTCACACTCGAGGGTCACACCTTTGAGGCGGTCCACGCTGGTCACTCTGACACGGACGCAACGACGTTTCTTTACGTTCCTTCGCTAAACTTGACGGTCGCTGGTGACATTGTCTACAACGATGTACACATGTGGATGGCCGAGTCTCCGTCTGAGAAACATCGAGATGCCTGGATCGAGTGTCTCGACAAGTTGGAACCTTACAACCCCGCCATCGTCATTGGCTCTCATCACCGCCCTGGTGGCGTTGATGGAGCCTTCAACATAGGTGCTTCGAGGGAGTACATAAAAACATTTAGCAGACTTGTGAAGGAGTCCAAATCGGCCAAACAGTTGTACGACAGCATGCTTCACGCTTACCCGGACCGGATTGGGAAACTTGTCTTGTGGTTGGGCTGCCAGGCCCAGTTCCCTTGAGCGGCTGGTTCAATAGGGATGTTTTTGGAGGACCCGGCGGCTGTTTCATTCGTTGTCGAATTATGGAAGTAGCCTCAGCTAACTGCCAGCCTTGGGGGTGGCGGTCGGGAGTTAAACTAGGGCTCATACTGTATTTCCTGGGCGTCGGCACTGTACTGCAGTGGTTTTAACCAATCAGGAGTACTCCGGGGGCTATGAGATTACCAATCCACAGGGGTCATTCTTGTCTTCAGCGCCCTTCTATTTCCTGCCTCTCCCTGTCCACCAGTGTACGTTACGATTCGATCCTTGTTCACTACTACCTTTCCGTTCGCTTTCAGCGCCAAAACACACGTGCAAATGTCCGATTACCCATTCCTCGAGGGTGACTCGCAGGCTAGTCGCGCGCTTCCCGCGTTGCAAACCCCCCACGATCGCAGAAAACGGGCACAGGTGGTCAGAGCCTGTGATTATTGTCGTCGTCAACGTATCAAATGTGACAACCGTATTCCTTGTACGCCTTGTCAAGCTAGGGGCAGCCAATGCAGCAATGCGGTTATCAAGTCAACCACGCTACCCCAGGCATATCGGGAGATTGAGCGCTTGAGGCGAAAGATTCATGAGCTCGAATCAGAGCTTCAGCAACAAAAGAACGAAAACAATATCGACGTCGTAGTCTCCGCGTCGCGAGAAGCAAACATTGACCCGTTCCTTTCACGCCCTTCCCAAAGTCCTGCTCGTTACAGTTATGGGAGCCCGACGTGGTTGCAAAAGGGGGTTCACATCAGCACTGGGCAGTCGACGAACAAGACGTGGTATGGACCGTCGTCACTTTTCTACTTCATTACGCGAGTTCTAGACCTGCTCGGCCCACCTGGACTTCAATCAGCCAGCCAGGACAAACTTCCGGGCTCTGTATCAGCAAGTTCCTTGTTGGACGAACCAGGGAACACGGTTTCGCCTATGGATGATGGTCGCCGGCCTGACCAAGCCGGTCCCACATCGACTCTAGCAGAGGAATACCTGTCTTTGATGCAAGAAGAGTTCTTTATTGAGCTATACTGGCAATCTCACCATGCAGCTGTCTTTCCGATCATAGATGAGGCCGAGTTTCGTGAGCACTACAGATCCTTATGGACCGCTGAGGGCAACGTTAGGAAACCCTCCCCCCTTGTTGATATCGTGATTGCAGTGTCAATGCAGCTTGGCATCTCGGCAACTCCAGCGGCTCGGCGGAATTTCGCCAAGCAAGAAGGCGATGCTACAGTTGTTGGCCGGAGATACTATCTTCGCTGCCAGAAGCTTCTGGCATACGAGCTGGAGAGCCCTGTCATCTCAACTCTGCAAAGTCAGATACTGTGCTCCGTGTATCTCTGCTGCGCAAACTTTCAGAACATGTCAGACAGTGCTTGCAGCCCGGTTATCAGATCTGCACACATGCTCGGCCTTCATTTAGATCCACCAGAAAGCCTGCCGTTGAAAGACAGGGAGATGCGAAGGCGACTATGGTGGGCCATCTATATCCTGGATAGCAAGATTGGCATGAAATATGGCCGACCCTTCCTCCTGAACCAGACTAGGTTTCTCCCACAACTCCCGGAGCATAGCCTCGAGGCTGCCATGGAGGCAGGATCCAGATTCAGTCCCCTCGGCTCCAACCTCAGTTGGTTGACTTTTCATCGTCTTCAAACGGAGTTATTCCTAGCTGCAAGGACCGTCTACACATCCTTCTTCGACGACGCATCAGGGGCATTCACAGGCAATTCTGCCTCGGAAAACATAGACGCTTTTGAAGCCCATGCAGAAGCTTTCCGCAAAAGCCTTAGAGAGGTTGATAATTGGGCCCAATCCGTGCCCGATGCTCTCAAGACCTCGCGACTCAACAATGGACGCCCCCTTTCGACAGACTCTTGTCCTCTCGACTTGGAACTCTTTGCGCCCCTCTGGCTTCAACGGCAACGCCTCTTGCTGGAACTCATGTATCACAACCTTTGCATCAACCTCTGTCGTCCATTTATCTTTGCTTGTTCAGCGTCAACATCTGGTGGCGTAGAGCAGTTGGGGGTTAGGTGTGCTCAACACGCTGCAACTTTTACCAGAATTATGCATCAAGTCCTTTTCTCTACAGATATCTTGAATGGCTGGCATGAAACATTCCAGTGGCAGTGGAATGCGGCCATGACACTTGTAGGCTTTGTTCTGGCTTACCCCCAAGCTACGTCCACAGCTGAGGCTAGGAAGGGGGTCAACACCTCCTTGGAAGTATTGGATATTTATAGCACCAGCTTTGCGGTGGCAGCAAAGGCTGCTGATGTTGTTCGCCGGCTTCGCGCTGAGGTTGATCGTGTCGCCGTCATCACGCGTCAAAACTCAGGTGTGCAGGTCTTGACGAGACAGACTGGGGGAATTGAAATGGCCCAGGCTGTCCCTGCTGACGCATCATCAGGGGCTTATGAAAATGCTCCGGGCGAGACCACTGACGGACTACCGCTGGCGGAAAACGGAATCGACATTGGCGACATGAGTTCGACGTCTCTGCAGGCCATTCTGAACATGGCCTTTGACGTCGACCAATGGGCCGAGCCTTATATGCTCTGGCCGAATGGAGATGGGTCGGGACTGTGAGATCAACTCGACTTTGGATCAAGTATCGTTGCTTCCACGGCCAGATTCGCGTCCTGGTGGGTAACGGATCCGGAGGCTGTGGCGGACACTCGTGAGGTATTTCATAGATGGCATGTCAACACTGCATGGATGTACGTATTCAGTCGTTGCCTTCTTTGACATGAATCCAACTGGGGTTGTACATAGCTTGAAGCATGCCATCATCTTAGGTATGCTGGGACGTTTGAATGAGTGGTCCAACCGCACGTATCATTAATCAGTTGCGACTCTAAGAGATTTGGCTTGTAATCCCGAGTGGAGCAGGTGAAGAATGGTACTATGGTTTCATCAAACCTTCTTGGGATCAAAGTCGTTGGGAATCGATTTCTTTCAAGGCTATTTTCATTGGACATTACACGAGAGATGTTTCTTACTTGATACTCGTTGAACTATCTACTACGGCAGCAGCGTCTGCTTCAAAATACAAAGAGCGTAACTGTCATGCATGCAGCCTGCATTGCCTCCTACTCGCCCAGGCGGATAGCAACCGACTTATTCTGGGTATAGTTGGCTAGAGCAGCCTCCCCAAGCTCTCGTCCAATGCCTGATTCTTTGTATCCTCCGAATGGCAGAGCATGATGAAGAAGGTTAAAACAATTGACCCAAACTGTACCGGCCTGTAGGGCATTGGACATCCTGATAGCTGTTGTCAAGTCCTGTGTGTGGACGGCGGCAGCCAGGCCATAGGTGGTATCGTGCGCCATCTGAAGAGCTTCTTCCTCATCCTTGAACTTGGCGATGGAGCAGACTGGTCCGAAAATCTCCTCCTGCATGATCTTCATATCAGGTCGCACGTCTGAAAAGATCGTAGGTTGGATGAAGTAGCCCTTCTCGCCGTGGCGAGAACCACCAGTAACCACGGTTGCTCCTTCAGACTTGCCAGAGTCGATATAACTCATAACACGGTCATACTGCAGCTTGCTGACTTGAGGTCCCTGAAACGTGTCTTCTTGAAAGGGATCACCAACCCTGTTCTGCTGAGCGCGCTTCTTGAAAGCTTCGAGGAATCTATCATAGATGCCCTCTTGAACAAAGACACGACTTCCTGCACAGCAAATCTGACCATGGTTGTAGTAGATGCCAAAGTTGACCCAATCCACGGCTTCCTCAAGATTAGCGTCGTTAAAAACGATGTTTGGAGACTTTCCACCGAGTTCAAGCGTAACCTTCTTGAGGTTGGACGCGGCCGCGGCCTTCATAACCTGCCGTCCAACGACTGTCGAACCGGTAAAGGCGACCTTGTCCACATCCATGTGGGAGGTTATAGCTGCGCCGGCAACCTTGCCGGTTCCGGTAACGAGGTTGAACACGCCGGGAGGAAATCCGGCTTGTTGGATGAACTGAGTGAACACGAGGCCAGATAGGGGGGTTTGTTCCGCCGTTTTCATCACCACTGTATTTCCGGTAGCAAGAGCGGGCCCAATCTTCCAGGCGAACATCAAGAGCGGAAAGTTCCAGGGAATGATCTGCCCGCAAACTCCGAGCTATTTCATCGTGGGTTAGTCTTTGGCCAGTGTTTAAGTAAAGGGAGATAGCATACCGGCTCCGATCTGGTGTAATGGAACATGTCGGGAGCGATGTCAATCGTCTTTCCCTCAATCTTATCAGCCCATCCAGCATAATACCGAAGGCATCCAATAACTGCAGCAACGTCGCCTCGCGCATTGTTGATGGATTTTCCGTTATCAAGGGACTCAACAGCGGCCAGCAACTCCTTGTTCTCTTCGGCAAGATCTGCGAGCTTGTAGAGCAGACGACCACGGTCCTCAGGCGTGGAGCGTTTCCAAGTGGTTTCAAAGGCAGTCCGGGCTGCAGAAACAGCCAGATCGACATCCTTTTCAGTTCCCTCGAAAACCGAAGTAATGACTTCCTCGGTGGAAGGGTTCACAACTTCGAGTTTCTTCTTGTCGACGCTCTCCACCCACTGTCCGTTGATGAACCTGAGATCCATTAACTTATGATTCCAGAAAGCGGGTATCTTTCTTCGCAGAGATATGATGCATTCAGTGCAACTTACAGGCCGATGGGCTGCTCGTAAGCGCCAGTGACGGGTGTCTCGAGCTTGACGGTCAAAGCCATGATGCCTCAGGAGCGGGAAACGTTGTAAAATGGAAGAGGAAGAAGACCGAAAGAACAGAAATAGATGGATTTTCTTATTGGTAAGGTTCAATTCTCTGGTCGGTGTGATTACCGCTGTTGTTGAAGCCAGCAGGAATAGCCACATTTATACCCGAGCTCGCAATTGTCAACATGATGCGTACGAAGAACCAGCCTCGGTCACTTCACGTAATGCTCCCGTACGTAGGCATTCTATCCGGCACAAGATTGAGTCCAGTAATCAAGAAAAGGCCACCTCCGCAACCTGGCTTACACAACAGCCGTCAAGTTTGAAGTAGGGGGCCCCGCAGTTCGCGGCTCCGCAATCCGGGGATGATCTCCTCCCCTGAGCCGAGCCACTCGGAGGACTCCGGTGTCGACTCCATCCCCGCCCCCGCGTATTCCGTCTTGATGCTTTGTAAGACAAGGACACCATGCCAAACACAATACGTAGGTATACCAACAGCAAAAGTGAAAGATGCAGTACCTTTCAACAGGTACCGAGGTAATAAGGCCATATATTTTGCTGAACACATCCACATGGCCACACCCCAAGCTCAACCCGTATGATCCAGCCCCTTGAGACCTCCATTCGCCCTTGGCCATGCCCATCTCTCTCTATGTTCCACCATGCCCTTCTACGAGGTCCATCATTCATACCCTCTGAGCGATGACGAGCGTCAGTCCATCGCTCGCTCCATCACCGACCTCCACTGCACCGCATTTACAACCCCGTCGTTTTTCGTGCACGTACAGTTTGTTGCGCACGATATAAACGACCGAACGTATTAAATGGCTGGAAAACCAAGAACCGACAACTCAAAACGCATCATTGGAGTCGTCCGCACATCTCCTTCCCCTACCAAGTCGGACTTTGATACCCTTGCTGCCAACATTGAAGATGCCTGGTACAAAGCGCTCAATCCTGACAGGCCTGAAGGGAAGAACCACTCTACCGAGACACAAAGATTGCCGATGGTTGCGTTTCTGCCAATGGTGACGATTCGCGAAGGAGGCATGGCAATCCCAGAAGCTGGTCAGGAGGGTGGATGGCTGAAACAACAGCTCCCTTACATGAGAATTATGAGTGAACAGGGGCTAGAAGACTTTACAGGCCTGCTTCAAGGGTTGCAGGATAGAAAGGACTTGAGGTAAATGCTTCAGTAATCTTATCAGGAGGGCCGAGCCCACCCATGAATACCAGCCTACCATGCACATATCGACTACCTGTCCCCAATGAGCAAGCTTTGACGCCTGTGCGATCTTCAGGTCACTTTCTAGTCCATTTCCTTTGGAAATTCCTAGTTCCTATGACATCTCTAAAACAGCTCATCAGCCTCCAAGACTCCGCTTTACCACGCCAGGGCCCCGACGGCGTAGGTTTTGAGTCTTACTAGCATGAACTCGCGCAAGACAGCGCCGATTGTGAGGCGACTTGAGATTCTCAATGTCGAGATTTTGTCTAACTAGGCTCGTGAGAAGTGGCTCATAAATAGTCTGTTGCTAGATTGAACGAAAAGGGATTCTTAATCTGCTATTTCTTCCCTTCCGTTTCTCAGACAAGAAGCTTATCGCTTTTTATACTTTATGAAAACCGTCCGGAACAGATGTTTTGGTGGTATGGCTCGCATGACATGGATTAAGCATAGCAATGGCTGACTTTTAGATCCCGATTCAAACATCCTTGGACGCATAGGGACTATCGAAGGTATCCTGATCGAGCTTGGTGTTTATGTAGGCTGGTTGCAATGTTTAAGCCACCTCAGATCATTTTCGCTATAGGGTAAGTTTCTCAGTGGGTCGAGATCAAGATCAATTCGATACCTGCATGAACGCCAACACTGGCAAGGCCGGGAGCATCTATGAAGCCAATGTTTAAGTCGATAAACAGGTCAATGAATCGAGCCTGATTATTCCCATTGACCATGTACGTAATAACCGGGGATGATCCATGGTGTACCTAACTCAGCTCAGTATTTGTTGGCCTCTTATCTTGGTGTGATTTGTTAGTGCCGAAGGTAAGCGGATAGTGGAGTTGGCCGCCGGCCGGCGTGCTTGGACAACTCCTGTCACTCCAAGACGTCAAGGTGGGAAATGGGGCGTGGAATGCCGCCATTTTATTAGAGATAGGCAATTGGATTGTCTCATAATATGTAAATCTGGGGATTTATCGAGCAATGGGATGCGCAGATGGGCTGATTCTGGAAGACATCTGTTTGAGGAGAGGCACGTGACCGAGATCGTTCACCGCTGCGATATCGGATCCTGTCCCGCCATCTCCGCCGCTTCCGCTCGGCGGATGCCGAAGCCGCCTCGGTGCCGCTAAAGGAATCGCATGAGATATCCATCAACGTTGATTCGCCTGAATGAGCGGATGTCCATTCCGTCTCTTGATCGGTGCTTGAAAAGTCGACCCAAAATCCATCACTCGAGTTAATCCGATGCGGGGTCTACGCACCCCAAACTGTTTTACGTAAGGCGCCAACACAGGCAACCCCACGTATCTCGGTTCGCATCGTCAGAGTCATTCTTGGGTGTTTTGCCTTTAAAGACCCTTTCCTCACCTCGCGAATCTCACAGTCTCCTCAATTTCGAGAATCACACTCACAAAAACACAGCCAAAATGACTCCTTCACTACAAGATGCCAAGGTCTGCTTCGTCGGCGGTGGTAACATGGCCGCCGCCATTATCGGAGGTCTCCTCGCCAAGAACATCTCCAAGCAGAACATCTACGTCTCGGAGCCGTGGGAGGTGAACCGAAACAAGATGGCCGAAACTGGCGTCAAGACCACTGCCGACACCAAGGAAGCCTCTGCCGACGCCGACATCGTCATCCTCGCCGTCAAGCCCCAAGTCGCCAAGACGGTCTGTGAGGAGCTCGGTGCCGCCTGGTCTGACCGCGAGAGCCTGCCGGTTGTCATTTCTATCGCCGCCGGTATCACATTGACCAGCATCGCCGAGTGGTTCAAGCAGTCCAGCGGTCGTGCCCCTCACATTGTGCGCGTCATGCCCAACACCCCCGCCCTGGTTGGAGAGGGAGCTTCTGGCCTGTACGCCGGCGAGGACGTGACAGAGGCCGAGAGGGACTTGACCTCTGCTCTCCTGGGCACTGTCAGCAAGGCCACTGAGTGGGTTGAGAAGGAGGAGCTTCTGGATGTTGTCACTGGTCTTTCAGGTGAGTCTTCACATCACCTCTATCAATGCTGTAACTGACATGATAAGGCTCCGGCCCTGCTTACTTCTTCGCCTTTGTCGAGCACTTGATCGCCAGTGCCACCAGCCTCGGTCTTTCTGAGGAGCAGGCTACCCGCCTGGCCAAGCAGACCTGCTTCGGAGCCGGCAAGATGCTTGTCGAGTCGTCAGAGGAGCCCGCCCAGCTGCGCAAGAACGTCACCAGCCCCAACGGTACCACCCATGCCGCCCTGGTGAGCTTTGAGAACTCCGGCCTCAAGGCCATCGTCGACGGAGCTGTCAAGGCTGCTACCTCTCGTGCCGAGGAGCTTGGAAAGAACTAAATGTGAAAAGGCGTAACCTATAGAGTTGGTTGATTCACTGGGTTGGGGTCTGGAAAACGTGTCAAATACCACAATGAGCAAATGATAGAATGTATACTGTTTAGCGTTACCATTTATGTCTCAGCTGAAGTTGTTCCTCCCATTTCTCTAGACAGGCTTTGCCTTGGGACGATGCTGTCCGAACTGTCTTGCCAACCATGCTTATAGGCGCTAGTATTGCGTGCCTTGGGAGTTGCAAATGTCTTCCGCTAAGATCAAGGACTAGAGAGGGAGTTGGTAGTCGAGTAGACATTATCTTTGGATAAAACCTGCCCGCTGCCAAAAAGGAAGCATGTGTTGTGCCTTTTGACTAGAGCAGGGGATTCTGCTTCTCGAGAGAAAAGGCGGACTGTTGAAGACTTTGATCATCAGTCAGATTGTAAAGGGAGAGACCGACGTCACGCTGCAAGTAAATGTCAAGATGCCTAGTGATGTGCGCTGAGAAAAGTCGTCAATATGCAAACTACATGACGAACTTCTCAGTGAGGTCATTGTAGATAACCTTGGGTCTCTCAACAACGCAATTGGGCCCTAGGTCGCCTGAGGACTGAAGGGAACGCAGTTTTCATTCGAAAGTCCACTCCACGAAGTTTTGTGTTGAGTAGCAGTTGATAGTCTAGAAATCAAGCCCGGAGGTTCTATCCTCACCTATCACATAATATGTCCCGTTTTCCTTGGTGATACTAGCTCCGTGAGGTTGAATATGGTGTCCTGTACTGTCCTAGATATATTTTTTAGGTGTTAATGATTGACAGAAGCTGAAAAATGCTTCCAGCTGTCCCAGCTACGCCGGAAGCGATAGAAGCGGGCGACAAAGGCAGTGCCTCAGCGGATGTGCCGAGAGCAAAGAAGGCAGATGCCTTCATGCTATCGAGTTGACCAATAGCAGATACGCCGTGTTTAATGATTTGCCTAGATTGGTTTACTGTCAGGGACTGACGGCAACCCGTTTATACGTGAATGTCAGCAAGCAGGAAGAGGTCTGTGAAGGCCGCGTCATTGGTCGTCGCTCCTAGGCCAAGGACGCATTATAATACTCGTAGGCCGGCTAATTTACCATAACCAAGTCACCCTATACGCGTATAATAACTGTGTTTTGTCGTGGTTGCCTGGCTCTTTTGGAGACGTCACTGATCACAAGAAAGATACGCGTATAATAGCGTGCGACCAGCAGGGATCATTTATGTTTGCGGGGTTTAGCGCCGGCTATGATTAGCTACGTATACCGACAGGCTGGTTAGAGATGTTGACGTGGCGTCATCGAAGTGACGATCGACTTGGAACAAGGACTTGGGTTGGCATGGAGGTTGTCGTAGTAGTAATGCCTGTCTTACTAGACCATGGGCTTGGATACCCAAGATCCACACCGCTTTCTCAAGCCAGGATCGAAGGCAGGAGTGATTGGCAAAATGCGAACACGTCAGGCAGGCCACTCCCATTCGGAAGACGGAACGTATATCACGTGGCTGTACCATTGTAAAAGCCGAATGTATTAGAATATGGATAAATTTAACATGCAAAAAATGTTCCCAATCTAAATACAAACAATCGTAAGCCCCGGGAGCGTCGATTCAGAAGTGAAGTTTCATAGAAACGGTCGGGATGATAGTGACAGGACTAAGTAAACCCGTCGCCACACGCTCACTGATGGGTACTCCCATGTGTTTCTGCAATGTAACGGGGAGAGGTCGACTTCCTGCAGTTGACAAGTTGCCGATGACAGACCGAACATAATTCCACATGGTTGTTGGGACAAGAACCTGAACAAGATTGTGGCCGTTTACCAGATGTTCAGTAATGTCGATATGGGCATGAGCAGGGTCCAGTGGAGGCAAGGAAACTTCGTTGATAGAGACAATAACTGCGTCTTTAACGTTTGGGATATGCAGATAAGCCCCGAGACTATAATTGAGTTCCGTAAGGGGCGGCCACTCAAAAGAGGTGCTATAGAAACCGATGCCGGACGTGTTGACTAGCGCAGGGATTTCCGTCCATGATGTGGGAGTGCCGAGTTGATGAGAAGTGTTGTACTTGAAAGTCCCAGCCAAGTCGGAGAAGTTATCAGGCGCTTCCCAGTGCTCAACCGTCAAGTTCCAATCAACTAGTTGGAAAGGCTCGGGTATGTTTGCCGTGTTGACACCGTAATCTGTTCCATTTGATAAAACAACCTTGGAAACATCCTTGGACTGCTTGAATGAAACCACGAAAACATCCTCGTCATCATCATCGACTTTGGCCGCTACAAGGCTGGCGCTCGTCGTGTTGATATGGACGGGAGGAATTGATCCACGCTGTTCAGAGGCATCGCCAAATGCCAAAAACAGCGTCTGATTCCCAGATAAACTGATTGGAATGGTGGTATAGTCATTGTCGCGTTGGTAAACTGCCACTGGAAATGTTTCACCAGTCCAGGGGTCGAGGAAGTAGGGCTTTGCTGAACTTTTGACGGCGATGGATCCACGCAAGGGATCCAAATCTGCATACAACATGGCGTAGCGCGAGGTCTTGTCTTCTCTCCAGGTGGTGTAAAGAGTGCCATTGACATCTGCTCCGACATTGGGGCGTATATTGAGCGATGATAGTTTGTTGGCAACTCGCCCAGCCTTAACCTGATGGACGTTCTCGGTTCTGACAAGGCTCTGTAGTTGACTGGTGAAGTCGGCGTGATGTCCCTTGGATCCGGTAGCGTATTCGCCAGGGAGGCCACCGGCGAGCAAAATCGGGAGACCTCTGCGGGCGAAAAGGGAGAGTGTCTCTAAGGCGGCACAGGTAATGTTCTGGCTGCTAGGGACAACTAAAGCCTTCCATGCTGGACCGTCGGGGGCGAGAACTCCATCCTGGACTGTGGCATGGGGACCGAGAAGGTTGTCGGGGCTAAGATAACTATATGACCATCCTATTCAAAGTGAGCTTCTGCGAATTTAGGAACCAAGTTTGTTCAGCCAATTTACCCTTCTTGAGCAGGTCTGCCTGATCATAGACTGTGGCAAAAGCTGTTGCCGACTGCTTGTTGTAAATAGCGACATCCGTCTTCGCAACTCCCTGCTGTTGAATATACTGTGCTCTTCCAATGTACCCCAGGACAGACTGCAGAGTGTGCTCCCACGAAGGGAGTTTTGCAGACCAGGGGTCCGAGAACAGGTACCTAAAGGGGGTGTAGCCTGGCCACGTCGTGCCAAAGTAGCTGCCCGAGTAAGTCTGGCCATGAATCACGACACGATTGACGCCTCCGACAAGAGCGCGGTTGATCGAGAAAAGAAGGTCTGGGATATGAAGGCTGAATGCCAAGCCCCTGACTGCGCCCATCTCATTCGAGATGATGCGTTTCCCGGATAGGTGCGCGGGACCTGTAAACTGGCGATAAGAGTCAACCGAGTCAACAAAGCTCAAACTCTCGCATTCGGGTACATCCACGTAAGGAATAACGGCTTGCATATCCATGGGCATTCCGTAGGCAGGCTGGACTGAGAGCTGCAGCCCGAGGGCTTGTCGAACCCACTGGCCCAAAGTCTCAAGATACTCCCTATACCCGTCCACCAGTGCCGCTCGGTAGTCGTTGACATATCCCTGGCCCTGGTCCGGTGTGTCCAAGATGCAGTGGAAAGACCCGGGAGAATCCCCCTGAACCGCCAGATTGTTCTGCTTGAAGGTGATAAGGGGCATGTAGAGCTCTAGTTGATATCCGAACAGCTTCTCAAAACGGGATGCCAGGGTTCGAGACCAGGTCACGTTGGATGGAAGTTCAAGGCTGTCTTCCCACGCTAAAAAGGCTTGGTTAGTTGACAAGTCAAAACAGCTTCCGAGGTCACTCACCATATCGACCAGCCTTGTGTAGGAGTTCTGGAATGCCATCCACAAGCATATGCTGCTGCCAGAAATCTATCACCACTTGAGCTCCCGCGCGGTCAAAGTGGTCGACGGCATATGATCCATTGTCGAAGATGGTCTCGTGCCGAGACGACTCGAAGTGCAGGTTTCTGTAGCCTGATAACCGCTCGTAAAAGGCAAAAATGCGGTAGTGTGTTCCAGTTGACGCCCGAGGCAGAGAAATCTTGAAATGACCCGTGTTTTCGTCGAAACCTTGCAGATGCCGCTTCAGGCTATCGGCCATGAGGGTGTACTCCTGGTAGGTGATGTTTGATGCCCCTGCAGTGCCAACAACTTGAGCAGAGGCGTTGCGAGTAGAGGACACCGACGCAGTTACCAGGGAAACGAGTGTTCCATCAGCCCAGCCAGGAAGAATTCCTTCGAATGAGCCGTTCTGAGGCACCTCGGCAGTGTATGGGATCTGTGAAAGCTATCAGTTGTGTTGAAAGATAGAGTAGTAATTCACCTGACCCACCATGTCCCACTGCAGCCCAGGGTTTGTTGCATCCGCTGGCACGCCTTGACCCTGATTAGGTCCTAGGATGAAATCCATCAAATTCCCTTCCTGTAAATGGGTTTGCAATGCCGTCTTGAAGAGGTGACGATATGCCGGTGTCCCGAATCCATACGTTGACCAATTTGCTCCCGCGGGCATCACGCCCAGCTCGCCACCATATTCGTAGAAGCCAACAAGCTCTACTCCGCCAGAACCGATAGCCGCCGATTGCTTGATGTCATTTGCCAGTATCTTGGCGTCAACACTGGCATCCGGAAGCCAGTATCGGAAAGTTGGCTTGAACAGCGACGAGGGATTGAGAAAGCTGCCTGTGTCGATTTGTCTTGGAGACACATGACTAACATCGACTGGAGACGGAAAAGCACGAGAGGGGTAGAAGGAAAGCCCCGAAAGAAGCGCAAGTGCTCTCATTTTTGGCGTGAATGCATGAAATGTTGAGCACGAGGAACCATAGAGATGCTACAAGAGAACAACACACGATATTTATTTTATTATTCCGCGGATGAATGCTCCTCGCTCAATCTCGCCAGATGACGTATCACACTTCTCCGCCTTTTCCAGCCTCACGGTACTCCAACAAGGGGCTTCTTCTCTATACGCGTATCCATATTAGCCCGAAGTGGGCATTCACGGGCATATCCGTGCCCGAACCGCTCACAAGGGCCACGATCTCGATGCTATGTGCCAACTTGAGGGCCTGGCCGTATAGTTATGGGTCATTACGTCCATGTCTTTTTCTTTGCCTTTTGCCCGAAGGCCCTGGGTGGTGTCCTGAGGTCACGCGACGTGATCAAACACCCCCAAAGCCATGCAAGTCGAGAAGCTACAGCCTCCTCCACGCCATCATTGGAACTCTGTGGTTCGTTTTCATGGCATTCAACTTTTGTCGTTTAGGGGTCACGTCTGCCTATCCCACCTACAACCCCACAGCACTGATTTGAAGCTATATCTATTGCGAGGGGGCTACAACGGCACATCCATGCATGGCTTGTCTGCCCTCTCTCATATCAATTTGTAAAATTTTCACTCCATTCATATCTTCATTCTTTAAACGCTGCCTACGAAGTCTCGTTGTGCTCTGGCTTGTGATTTACACTCCCACAAGTGCACCTATCATCAAACTGTTATCAAGCTGGCATCAACTTGGAAGTCATAGGTTCCCCCTACCATTAAATATCGGCCGGACAGCCACGACAAAGATGTTAGCAAATGTTTTGACGTCAGCCAGGTGGTTTGTTGGTCCAGCTGTGAAAGACTAGTGGTTGCCGTTGAATGCAGTAATTTCCACTAGAGCGTCTCTTCTTGCTATTTATCCGGCCGTTCAACCACCTGTGTTTCAGCCGGGCTGGGCGATTGTGATTCCCCGGATGCGAAGATCCGATTCGACCAAGCTGGACTTGTTATGGGATGGCACGGCAACCAGACCAAAATCAACAAGCTCGTTCCTGGTAACGAATAACGTGATTCCCTACCTGAATTAGGTATAAAATTGGAACCATATGAAAAGGATATGACAATAATACTATTTGTCAGCTCGAGTAATCATTGCGGTCCTAAGCCACTACATCCGAGTTTTACACACATGCTTGCTTGATCGTCAGGCTGTGCCGGACAATTTGAGATGTCCGGAAGTGAGAACTGCTTCGGAGTTAAGACGGGGCCAATCACACCTCGAGGATTCAGACACTATGCCGTTTCTGGTATCTGATCTCTTATTGGTCCATCTCTCCTCTGACAAGTTCAAGATGTATATAACTCTCCAACAGTTCTTCATAGCAACGACACTTCAAAATATTCAATCATCTCAAGCATCTCACACTACCTCAATAAACAGCCTTACAACATTCACCACTCTTCAAAATGGAGTTCCCCAACACCTCTCTCATCGGTGGCGCTGCCGACATCCCCGTCAACTCTCCCACTCCCATCCTGACTTTCAGTCCTGTCGTCATTCCCAGCACAGACCGCCGAGTTGACTTGGAGCTCAAGGTCACGGCTCCGGCTACTGGAGATTCTCTCCCCATCATCCTCCTCTCTCACGGCCATGGTCCTAGTAACTACCTCTCCTCGTTCAAGGGTTACGGGCCCATCGTCGACTTCTGGGCTTCGCATGGCTTTGTCGTCATTCAACCTACACACTTGAGCTCTAGGCAGCTTGGCTTTGAGCTCAACGCTGAGAGCATTCGGGAGCTCTTCTTGGAGTCACGAGCCAAGGACATGACTCGGATCCTTGATAATCTCGACACCATCGGGGAGACTGTTCCTCTTCTCAAGGGCCGACTTGACAAGTCCAAGGTTGCAGTTGCGGGCCACTCACTGGGTGGAATGACTGCTACCATTCTTCTGGGGGCTGTCAACACAGATACCCGTGATGGGACCAAGACCCAGCTTGCTGACAAGCGCATCAAGGCTGGTGTGGTCATTGGCGGTACTGGAACTGGTGGATCAGACCTCTCTGAAAATGGAAGAACCAAGTTGATCCCCTTCCACAACCCCGATTTCAGCACCATGAGCACGCCCTCTCTCATCGTCTGGGGCGACTCGGATGTCAGTCCTCACCTGACCGTTCGAGGTGCTGACTGGCACGCCGATCCCTACAATCTTGCTCCAGGACCCAAGGCCTCCTTCTGTATCAAGGAGGGTCGTCACGGATTCGGTGGAATTAGCGGCTGGGATGCACTTGAGTGCCAGGATGAGAGCCCAGAGAGGCTGGCGGCTGTGCAGAGGGTCACTTGGGCGTATCTCAAGAGCCAGTTGTATCCTGGTGACAAGGCGTGGGACGAGGCACGCAAGGGACTTGAGGGACATGGGGAGATTGGAAAGATTGAGCAGAAGTAGAAGGCCATGCATCATATCGAAGTAGGAGAAGTAGTTGGACAGGAGAATACGACACTTGGATCTGGATAATGGCTGCACACGAAGGGGTTTATGCGTCTGATATTGCAACTAGTTTCTCTACTCTTTATCGTATCTAAACATGAAAAGTTGCGTAATACTTTTAGTCTGATAAGACGTGTTCTCTAAGGCCTTTGATTCCATCTGGTACTTAGATGGTGGCCTTTGGGCATATGGGTATGGCATTGGATTTCGTGAGAAGCTGATATAGCCACTTAGGGTTTCCCTTTAACACTCTGCGACCCTCGAATAAAATTCCATAGCAGTCCCTGTCGCATATCAATGGGCGTGTTGAATACAGGGTTGGCTTATTCCCGCTGTCCCACGTCCCGCAAGCTTGAAATGACCTTTCCACCACGATTTACTTGCCCATAATCTTTTGCACAATCTCTACCGCTCGGCCATAATCTGTATGTGGCCAGTTGTCCCTAACCCAAGCCTCATCCGAATCAATCGCAAATGTCAAACATCGCCAGTACAGCGCCCTGACGAGTAATTGTAAATGCACCTCTTCCGCACCATACATCTCGATCAAATCTTCACCCTGACCATGCCACGCAAGCCCGTCCGCGACAATTATGGCCTCTGCAAACAAGGCGGGTCGCCAGTAGGGAGTGATGTCGATGATGCCCGGAGGGGCCGCTGGGTTGTTATCGTCGAAGAGCACGTTTCCAGTGAGGTCTCCGTGGATCAGTTGACTCCTGATATCTGACGGGAGCTCTTTTCGAAGTTGTGAGAGCTGCTGAAGAACTGGGTTGACAAGCGAAAGTATGTCGGCGTTGACATCTGCCACATCACAAATCGACTTCTCACCCCAGGTCACCAGGTCTGCTTCGGTCCATCGATTTCGTCTCTCGACCAGAAAGGGAGGCCTTTCGGTACAGATGGTAGCAATATCTGTGTGAAAAGCGCGACAGGCCTTCAAAATCGCCTCGAAGTTGGATGCTGGGGCTGATCTGCCTGGCACCAATGCCCAAGCCGTCCAGCCTTCAAAGACGAAACCACGTGGTGACCGTATCGGTCGTGATATGCGGTACCCTGATGGGGCTTTTGCCATAATGGATTCGCACAACTCTGCGACCCATCCCGCTTCTTGGTCGTCATCTGAGGGCTTTAAGACGACATTCCCCGCCTGGAAGCACAAGCCCCTGCCGCCATCGATTGGGACTGGTTCACCTGAGATGGAGAAGGCTTCGAGGACTTTGGGTGATGGCTGTGTCATTTTGGCTGGATTTCTTGCCGGTCGTTGTTGGAATTGATCAAAGAACTGTTGGCGAGAAGATGCTGCTTCTTCAACTGTTGCCTGCAGATAGTTGATCACTGGAAGGGCGCGCCAAGGACTGGTCACATGGCACAAGCAAAGCAAATCAATTAGTCATTTTCTATTCGTGAATCTATCATAACTTTTCTTCGTCACCATATTAAGTGCCCACGCCCAATGCAGCCTCATTTTGCCCAGTCATTCACAAGCCCAACGAATATCTCCACCTGTGTCGAGTCCGTCGCCCACGTCGTCAACAGCCGAATAATAGCCTCATCATCTCCCCATTTCTCCCACACGTAAAAAGTAAAGTGCTTCTGCAGCATCTTGATCAGGCCAAGAGGAAGCACCGCAAACACCTGGTTGGTCTCCGTCACAGCGTGCACCGAGTATCCCGCTTTGGAGATGCCCCTGGAAAGTCTCTCGGCTGCCAGGTTCGCTCCCCGTGCGAGATCAAAGTACAGGTTCTCCTTGAATAGCTCGGCAAACTGCGCACCGATTATGCGACCCTTGGCGAGTAGAGAGCCATGTTGCTTGACGTAGAACTCAAAGTCGGTTGCCAGTTGAGCATCTTTAACCACCACAGCTTCACCGAGAAGCGCACCATTCTTGGTACCTCCGATCCAAAAGATGTCCGTCAACTCCATAACATCCTGTAGTGTCATATCGTTGCTTTTAGATGTAAGGGCAGCCCCAATGCGTGCACCATCGAGGAACAAGATGAGCCCACGCTCCTCGCAGACCAACTTGATGGCAGCAAGCTCCCTCCTGGTATATATCGTCCCAAACTCGGTGGCATTGGAGATGTATACAAGTCGGGGCTTGGCCATGTGGGGAAAGTGCCAGTTATCTTCGAGGGCTCGTTCGATCGACTCGGGCGTCAACTTTCCGTTGCGCGGCTCGACGTTGATGATCTTGTGCCCGCTGGCCTCGACCGCACCCGTCTCTCTCGTGACGATGTGTCCTGAACTTGCAGCTATAACAGCTTCGTGCGGTCGCAGGCACGCGGCGATGGAGATGGCATTAGCTGACGTTCCGCTTGGTACGAAAAAGACTCCAACATCGTCACGACCAAGATGAAAGCGGATCCTTT
The DNA here is from genome assembly GCF_025433545.1 of Fusarium keratoplasticum. Lineage (NCBI taxonomy): Eukaryota > Fungi > Ascomycota > Sordariomycetes > Hypocreales > Nectriaceae > Fusarium > Fusarium keratoplasticum. Next base: position 323,132 of record NC_070534.1, read on the forward strand.
GTCGCGCGAGGTCGCAGTATGTGTCGCGGCCGTATCCTGTCTCTTGAGACTCGTTGCTGGCTATCAACGCCTTGAGCAACGCCGGATGGGCTCCCTCGCTGTAGTCATCGGTGAAGCTGTATCGGAAAGCTGTTGTAGCGACTTCGGACGGCATCTTGTTGGACGATAACCTTGATGTCTCAGAGTTGCTTGCCTCTCCAAACCTTTCCCATCACCATTTCTATATACCAACAACAATCTCCACACAATGATCCACCAACGCATCACTTGATTGCAACACAGGCGTCGTTACTAAGAGGGCTCTTAGTCAATGGAACCCTGTGGGTCGTTACTCAACAATCGATGACACCTCGCCCAAAGCATGTCGAGCTAATGCGGCCGAAGATGACTAAAGCCACGCGTGGAAGTATAGAATTCCGAGATAATCGTGCCATGTGAGCCCCTCGTGTGGTTGCGATTGGATAGCTTCACGGTGAACGCGGCGGAGACTCGGGGTTGAAGCGGAGCTTTCATTCTCTATCTACCCGTGGGACCGGGCCGGTTAAGTGCATCGAGATTAAGCTGGGCTAAACAGCCGGGATGTTTGCTGATGAGATTGTGTTGGCGGCGTCGATGGAAAAGTCGATGAAGCTGCGGTACGTCTGGACTGTTGTCGGATCCAGAGGCTTGGGGTACGTCAAGATGTTTTGCTGCTTCGGCTTGAGAGGTATGCCCATTGCTACAAGGTCACCTGATCCAGGACGCAGTTCTGGGTATTTCTGAAAGAACGCGGGATCGATTTTGTAATATCCAGCTCCCTTGTCCATGTTGAGTTTCCGAAAGGCAGCGCGGGCATATGCCGGAGAAGAGAACAGCATCGCGACGCTCGGGGCGGGCAGTGTCGCCATATCCGTATCATTTCCAGGCATGCTAGCATCCATGGCCGTGATCAGGTCCGTAACGCGGATGTACGCCGTGGCCAGGGGAGCTCCTTGTACAAGACTAGCCATAGGTGTCTCAACCACGTATCCCGTGACGGCATCACAAAAGATCTGATCAATGTCAGGATTGGCCGAGTGATGCTGCACGAGCTGGTCTCGCAGCGCCGGGAAGGGGATCCAGTCGATGACTAATGGGTGTTGATGCTCCAGCTGGATCGGTGTGGGCTGATATCTTGGGTGCAGTTTGTTGTATGTGGCGATGGAAGGGAATAGTTGCCAAGCCGTGAGTTCGATGATGTGATAGAAGCGTGTTTTGGCGTACCAGGCCATGACGTCAGGCCTTGTCATGCTGTTGAACAGGGACAAGGCCATAAGGACGGGTTGATAGATGCTATCACCGTTAGCCACTGACATTCGGTGGAAACTTTGACTGGTGTAGTTACCTCTGGACCGGGTACTGACCACCTGCCGCAAAGCCAAGGCCGTTTAGTTTTGACAGTAAAAGACGCTGAAGAAGTTGAATGTGGTCCGAAAAGGGCGAGTTACTCCAGTTAAAGTCTTTCCCCAGGATCATGCTCGCTTCTTGAGTCGCACTCATGGCCTCAAAATAGGGCTCCGGTCCCATTTGGTACCGATGACTCCAGATACCCGGTAGTTGAGCGTAGAAAGGACTGGTGCCGGCGCCGTTAACAAGTTCGGCAGACGTTGGGCATTGTGCGTCTAAGATGAAAGTTAGTAAGAAGCAGAAATGACTTGAGAAGGATGTTAGTGGTACTAACCTGGGACAGCATTCTGCATGGTAAAAGGGGTAGAATCGAGAGGAGGAGCAGGACCAAACACCTGAGGCGTAAAAGATGATGGCCCGGAAACAGAAAGGCCCTGAGTCGGTGTGCTGGAGAAGGGCCCCGTCATGGGGACAACATCCTCATCTGCCTCTTCGTATTCTTCCCTGTCGTCATCCTCTTCGCCCTCAGCATCTTCCAAAGCCTCACCAACTTGATCGCCAGTACCATCAAGCGTCGCCGAAACCGAATTGCATATGGACTTTATCGATGCAAGATGCCTCGACAGGTCAGCCTGGACCTGCACAAGCTTCTGCCGCAGAAGACGATTTTCCCGCTGGTAAGCCTTGACACGCTCGCTCTCCTCTTTCTGCAGCTCATTACGAAGGCTTGCTAATTCTCTGATTTGTTCTTTGGTCCTGCGACGAAACGCCTGCTGCGAGAGGCGGTTGCGCGTTTTTCTATCAAACCAAGTCAGCACTTCTCCTGCTAAAAGTCTCATATATAATATACTTCTCCTCCTTCTCTCGTTCTCTTTCCTCTTCAGTCATAGCTGGGTCTTTTTTCCTGGCCCGTTGAGCGGATTTGGGAGTCGTCATGTCGTCAGTATTGTCATACTCCAAACTCCCAATGTAACAGGGACTTGGCGGTGGAGAGAGTGACAAGGAAAGGGACGAATCCACTGCGCTTATCAATTTCTGAATGACGCCGTTGGCCGCTTACTCACGGGCAGAGACGGGCAAAAAGATTTCACCCCCACAAAGTTAAACGGTGAAGAATTTGTTGAGTTCATGCAGGTTTGACTGCTATTTCAGTGTATAAAGACATGGGACTGCCTCATAGCTGAAACCCTTCATATCGATTTTCGTGATCCTCCCTGTCGGCACCTTGTGGCTCACCATGCACGCAGATACTACGCCTGTCCAGGACGAGTCTGATGCAACGTCTCATCATACAAATCGGGACAGACCTCACCCTTGCGTTGCAGAATCCACCTCTTGAACCACCACGGCAACACCGTCTTGAGCTGATACTTTGCATGGGTCCGATCAGGCACCCCAAAGACATAGTCAAGCTCCTCAAGAGTCTTCTGCTTCGTCTCAGGCACAAAGAGGAAGATTAGGACTAGTGCGACTAAGTTCAGACCCGCATAGAACCCAAAGGCTCCCGTGGCCGTCACAGCGATAAGCATCCGTGGAAAGGTCAACGACAGGACGGCAGCCCAGAAGTTGTTTGTCGCCACGGCCCAGGACATGCCGACTTCCCGATGGGACAAAGGAAATACTTTTGCCGAGTACATGAACGGGACAGGTCCCTCTCCTAGATCCATCAGTCAGTGAGGGTTAATACTAGCCCTAGAGGAAACCCACCTGGCGAGTAAAAGGCACAAAAGAGATACACAAAAGTCGCCACGGCAGCGACTCGAGCACTACTTTCCACGCTCGGCTCGATCAAGTAACAAAGACCAGCAGCTGTGTTGACGTTAGCCATCGAAGGCTGACCAGAGGCAAGGAAGACTTACCCAGCAGAGTCCAAACCATGTTTGGAAAGGTAAACAACAGCAGGGTTCGTCGCCCAAAAGTATCAATCGTCCACACGGCAGGCCATGCGAAGAGAAAGTTGACGATGCCAAACCCGAAGCTGGCCCAAAGAGCTGTGTAGTCGCTGATACCACTCTCTTTAAAGATGGTTGCACTATAGAAGGCAATTATGTTGATGCCTTCAAGAGTTAGTCTTATCGATGGACCTTACCAAAAAAAAAAAAAAAAAAACCTACCACACATCTGCTGGGCAATCATGACAATTCCAGAAGCCCATGTAGCTCGTCTGATTCTAGGAATGGTGAAGAGTTCGACAAACCGAGTAAGGACATTGCTCGTCACCTTCAAGCCCGACTCATGGACCAGAGCCTTTTCCTGCTCCAAGAGGCAGTAGATATAGTAAAGATCCCTGGCCGCCTGCACAGGGGTATTTCGCAGCCTCAAGAGTGACTGCCAGGCCTTGAAGTGCTTCCCCTTCTTGAGATACCATCGCGGACTCTCCGGGCAGAACCACGTGCCAATGACAAGCGGAACGGCTGGGATAAAGGCAGAGCCGAACTGCAGCCTCCACGAAATGTCACCTGTTCTCCCAACTGCCAGGTTGGAGCAGGTACCTAGAAAGATTCCTTCGAAACGTGTTAGCTCAGGCTCTGTTTCATTGCCGGTGAGAGACGCACCAAAGGCTGTCCAGATCTGCCAGGACATGACCAAGCCACCGCGGATGATAGCGGGAGAGTTTTCAGCAGAAAAGACTGGCACGGTTACTTCCTTGAGACCCATGCCAATGCCGAGCAGCATGCTGTTCGATCAGTCAGTTGCGGGCTCTGTTGGTAAAGGCATGTTCCGGCTTACCGACACGCAGCCAGCTGTCCCCAAGTTTGCGAGACGGCCATGCCAAAAGGCGCGAGAAGAGAAAAGATGGCCGCTACAAAGATGACGCCCCGACGGCACATCGAGTCGTTGAGAGAGTCCGAGATCCAACCAGCACTGGCAAGTGTTAACCTCTTGTTTGACAGCAGGAAGAAATTCTTACAAGAGACAGATGGTGATGTAGGGCATGGCATTGACAAAACCGATGATCCAACTATTCTTTGCGCATTCTCCCTCGTTTGCAACAGGCCCACAGGATGATCCCGCCGCGTCGGGGATGCCGAGTGCTTCGTGGAAGGTCAGATTAGCACCATTCGAGCCAGTCTATGCCCATCCGTTAGCGATAACACACGAAACAATTAATAAAGAACGGGCCTGATCCCATCCCTGGATCGCAGCAGCAATCGAATTCAGAAAAATGGTATAATACAACGACCGAGGATGCCTCCACTTGTGAGTAACCTCCTGTCGTAAAGCCTCCTTCTCCACCTCATCAAGCTCCTCAAGAGCCTCAAAGTCCGCCGGGCTCTGGGCCACGAGCGCACCCTTCCTAAGAAGAGGCAAGGTGTCGTCGGGTAAGCCCTTGTCCCGCTGAAACTCGGCAACATCCTTGAGGAGCTGGTCGCGGGAAATGCCTTTGGGGGGGTTGCGGATTTCGCCGGCGATGTTCTCAGTGAGCTTTGCTATCTCGTCGTGGAATGTTTGGGTAGCCCTACCAAACGGTTAGAACTGGGCTTCAAAATCTTGCAACAGGTGGTGCACAAGGAGGCCAGCTATTGGGCAAGAACGTACTGTTCAGCTCTCTGGGGCGAGCCTGAAGCTCTCTTCTCTTGAGCCATGATGAACGAGGATAGTGTCTTGACTGACAGAGTTGTAAAGATGAAAGGGTTGAATTCGCAAGCAGACTTCTTTTCAGACGATTCATCAGAACTGGGGGAAACGCGGGTAGTTATACCACGTCACATGGAACATTCCGACACTCGGTGATGATCTGTCAGACCTAGGACACCACTGACGCACTTTTGTTTGCACTAGGCTCCCTTGCAACATTTGATTGCTGCTGGTGTTGCTAGCTCCAGCCCTCGAATGCTGATCAACAACATGGGAACTGCCGTCTGAACCACTGAACAAGAGAATTTGAGTAATACGGTGGTACTAAGCTTATAATACCCTCCCACAAGGCATGGTGCGGCAGTGCCTGATAGTCAGCACTCAAGGATCTGGCATTGACAGTGACTTGGGGCGACTTCTGGCCGTGTTAGAGTGGGGCATACTGTTGAGCCGTTGTTGAGACTCTCAGACCTTTGGACAAAGCCACCTTCTACCAAACGATCACTACCAGCAAGGTATTCTCCAGTCTCATCGCTCCCGCCGCTGGCAAGCCCGGGCAAGACGCACCGAAAAATAGGCCCGCCAAACAAGCGAATCCGGGGTCTGCGATGACCACGAATTACCTTCGCAGCCGGTAATGGCGCATATAATAGGTCCAATGAAACCAAGAATCAGACTTCAGGTTCTGGAAGATCACTGTTTATTGCTGCACTAGGGTTGCACAGCTGGGTCAGTGCCAGTGTTGGGGAAACCCAAAGTAATGGCCGTGATAAGCTCAATAACGTCGGTGAAGGGCGCCAGTCAGGAATGGTGCCAACTCGCTTCCAAGAACTGATAGAATCGACAGAAGAGCTGAAGGTTGAATTTTAGCAACAAAAGACTGCATGGGAGATGAAATCCTGCTTCTATAGTTAGGGCCTGTTACTCGACGCTGATGAGAGACGGGCATCATCGTACTATCTGCCCAGCCAGGAAGTGTAGATCTTTTCCTATCAAATCCGAGGTTTGTCTCAGCCGTGAATTAGAATCCAAGGGGCCATCTTTCCTTGAGGCCATGCGAATTATGTCAACGTAACCTAGTTTGGCGGGAAAGGAAAGCAGTATTTTACAAAGAGAATATTAACATAACGCATCGCTACTTTTATAGAAGGTAGCTTAGGCTTATCTTAGGCATCGCTTAGCTAATCCTTACCCTAAGTTAAATACCCTACCCAAATATCAAATCGTAATAATAAGTACTTCATCGATGGGCGCAGCTTAGTGTGCGATCATACATCCTCAACATACCTAAATGAATGTGATTAAATTATGCCCCCTGTAGTGACCACCTCGGAGGCTTATGGCAGGGGACGTGCTACCCCTGTAGAATCGGACTAAACGTCCAGTCGTAAGGCTGGACCAGACCCAACTTGTATCTGAAACGGCCCATAGCCAGCCAAGGATGTTCGGTGCGAGCCAGCAAATCAGAAGGTCTGTCGAGTGCGACCTAGCAAATCAGCAGGCCTTCGCATCCTTTCGCCCCAGATTTTGCGGCAACTCGCAAAACCCTTGCTTAGTTCGGCAGTCAAAGGATGACTCCTTTCCCCCTTGGGCTGCATCATGCCCACCCATTGTCGACATTATCAGCCGATAGAAAGTAGAGCCCTGGAGCATTAACGAGAAAGGAGCCAGAAGCTGAAATAAGATTACCCAGCCCAGACCAACAACAGGCCCGCGTCGCGCCAGCTAACCCATGGCTGTCAGCCCGTCTCCGGAGAGGAGCTCCCTCTTCCAACCTTGTTTTAAGGGACCAACTCACCCACACTTTCTTCAACTGTCAAGATTCCTCCATCGTGTGTTTTTTTTGCCTCTTCCTGCACATTCGACTCTATTCTTACTGGGCTGGCTCGGCTGTGCCACAGCCGCTGCTTCCAATATGACGACCAACTTTACCGAGGTTATCGACTTCTTTGGCCTCAACTGCCCCAATGGCGGTAAATACTACATCTGCGCCGGCAGCTGGGTCGAGTTCATGGGTTGCTGCACCAGCGATCCGTGTGCGGACGGCTCAGGCATGTGCCCGACCAAGGACCACCGACCGGCAGGCTATGACGCAGCCCGTCTGGCCGCGGCCACGGCCAACATCTCGGGCGAGTCGGTGACCGAAAAGCTGTACAAGTTCCCCGTGACGTGCTACGGCGAGCAGGGTTGGTTGAACAGGTACGCGTGCTCGAACAAGGGCGTGTCCTTCTTTGGCTGCTGCAAGACGGATCCCTGCTTCACCAAGTTCGAGAAGCCGCCCCAGTGTGCAAACAAGGATCTGCAGATAGCTGTGCTGCGGGACAACGAGTACCGGTATCTCGTCAACGCGTACGACAAGACGTACAATGTTTCTCTCACGGATCCGAACAATCTGCCCACCGAGAACGGCAACATCAGGGTCGAGGAGACACAGGATGGTCTTATTGGGTACGCGGCTGTAGCTGGAGCCTCGTTCGGTGCCCTGGCCGCCGTTGTTCTCCTCCTGGGTGTGGCCTGGAAGTACTGGTATGTCTGTCGCAGCTAGAGTAAGGCATCTCAGCTCTAACATCAACAGGCTGTCAAAGCCAGAGGCCAAGAGGAGCCAGTCCTTTTCTATGAGCCCCATTAGCCAGGCGCAGAGAACCGACAAGCCGTATATACCTGCCGTGTCTGAAGTGTCTCTACAGGATGGTCCTGCACCCCAGCATGGTTCTGCAGTGGCTCTCACAGCCTCTGGGAGCTGGGGCGATGGTCCAAAGCAGCTGCATTCGTGGAGCGCTAACAAGGTTTCGGGTTGGTTAGGAGATACCTTCCTCACTCTCATTCCAATTATTTTCATAGGTAAGCCTTTCCATCTTCCTGGTTGCTCCCGCCGATGCTCATCTCGGCAGTCCTCGCCATCATTGCCATGAGTCTCGACCGCCAACCCAAGTCGGCCTTTGGCCAAAGAGCTATGGAATGGACGCGTCTTAGCCCGACCGTGTATCCCATCATCTTTGCCGCCGTCGCTAGCAGATTCTATAAGAATCTCGCCCGTTGGTGCCTGGAAAGACCAAACGGCGTCGGCCTCGCAGTCCTCGAGCAGATCTTCGGCAGCCAGAGCTTTGCCGCAGCCTTTGAGCGGCTCTGCTTCGTCCGGACCAAGGTCCTCATCGGCATGGCCATCATACTCACATGGGCAATGTCTCCCCTTGGCGGCCAGAGCGCCTCGAGACTCCTGTCCTTCGGAAACAGCAGCGTCTCTGCGGATGCCGTCATCTACTACGCCGACCCTGCCTATCAGAAGTCCAACTTTCTTCTCTGGGACTCGGCCGTAGCCAGCATGTCAAGCGTGGAGGCGCTGTACTCGTCGAGCCTCATGTCGTCTCTCGAGCAGAAGCGCTCGCCGAGAGACCTCTGGGGCCTGCCCAAGATTCCCCAGTGGCCACAAGGCCTCGACGCCCAGACGCACAACGTCGACAGCGATGCCCTCCTCAAGGGTGGCAGCTACTACGCATCCCTCCTGGGTATCAAGATGCACGGGCTGGACCTCCCGAGCGGCCACGCCGAGTACGCCTTCACCGTCGAGACGTCATACCTCGACTTTGACTGCAAACACACGCACTCGATCGACCTACGGTTGAAGCCGAGGGATAACGAGACTGCTGTCCTCAACATGTGGCATGCCGATGTAAACTCAACTAGATATCCCCTGGCGGTCGACGACGCGCCGTTTGTCGTCAACGTTTCACTTCCGGCCAAGTGGGATGACTGGATGAGCCTCGAGGACCCGCCACCACTGTCCATGCGGTACATGTCCCGCTGGGCGGACTTCATGCCGTGGATGACAACGCAGCTGATCGTGGTGGACTGTAGTATGGAGAGCGTCACGCTCGAGACGGACATGCAGTGCAGCGGGACGAGCTGCGCGGCACACCGGCAGCGGCGGCTCAAGAACAAACAGAGGCCGGGCAACCGGTTTCCCGACCTCATGCTCCAGAAGGCGATGAAGCTGTCCAACGCCTTCTCGCTCTGGGCCAACTCGACTGGTAGCCTGGCCCTCGGCCTCGCTTCGCCAATTGAGAACTACTTCATCGACGAGACGTTCCCGTACTCAGGACAGCCGGCGAGAAACTGGACCAAGGTCGACACGTCCAAGTTCGAGAATGTCTTCTCGAGGCGGTTCACGACGGCCTTCAACACGTATTGGGATTCAACCTTGAACCCCAATGGCCACACCAACGTCTCGTTCCAGACCGACCCCAGCATCAACACCGTCTCGGTTGAGCACTCTAATCTATCTCCATTTATGAATTCGACAACAGGCACAGTCAAGGTGACCAAGGACTTGTATATCGCGAACCGCCTCTGGATTGGTCTGTTGCTGCTCACAACCATGATCCTCATGGTCCTCGCCATCTGCGGTCTTGCGCTGCAGGCCTTCATCCGGGGTCCAGACGTGCTGGGATACGCGAGTACACTGACACGGGACAATCCCAACGTGCCTGTGCCGCCAGGTGGATCCTACCTCGACGGTCCCGATAGGGCGAGGCAGCTCAAGCACCTACGACTGCAGCTCGCTGATGTGCGTCCTCAGGGCGCCACGGGCTATGTTGCGGTGAGGTCTATTCCGACAATGGAGGATGATGAAAAGTTTGCTGCTCCGCTGGATCGGAAGAGATTGTATGAATAGATTACTTGACAGCTCTGTGGCTAGACACACCAGCGTGTATATTACAATCCAGCCTTTGATTTTGAGAAATCCGCATATGTATTCCGATGAATCGTCGTATTTTCCGACGCCGTGGTCGGCAACAACTGCATATTTCAGCGCGTAGAAACTAACATTGACGTAGGTAGAGCTCTCCGCATAAGTGTCCTATCTATATTAGGAATTTCATCACATAACCCCTGAAAGTACAGCCCAGTTTTGCTATGAGGATTGTCTTGGGCTTCTGAGGACCCGTGTGCTGTTTGCATCGTTAACCCTACATCTTTAGAGGCGACTTGATGACGGATACAAATACATCGCTACAGACATGATTGCTGTCGCCATTGGCTAGCGCCCTTTTTCATAAGCTTGACTACAGTACACGAGGACAATGATAGGCGCATGGTAGATAATTCTAGCCGGCGCTATCCTTACTGGGTACCTTCTGGTCTTGGTAAATCCACCTAAAATGTTTTAGAGATATCATCTGCGACCACAGACGGTAGCACTCGGTGTGGCTAGAGTATTCAATAAGATTCTGGGCCACCCAGGGCACCATAGAGAGTCAAATTGCAAACACGATGTCCCAAAGCATCCCTGCCAAGGGCGTTTTCAGGCTACCAACAGCTGTCGGGAGTGCAAGAGGCAGGCCCGCAGAGACGGAAAAGCCGCGAGGGCGGGGAAGCCCGGGGAGAACCCCTTTCCGGCAGAGTAACATGAAATTGCTCAAGTTGCCATCAAAAGTGCCAAAGGAATCGTGGACCTCATTACATAGGACTTGAGCATCAGGGCAGGTTTCCCCGCCATGCCCCCTTATTACCATACAATGATTGCCTACGCCCGCCCCTTTCTTCTCAGGCTTACTAGTAACAATCATAGCCGTTTGGGCATTGAACAGCAAGACATCTTGAACTCGATCCTCCAAGTGACAGAGCTATGCCAGAGCACACGATGTACACGTTACCACCTAATCCACTAGATGGGATCAGGCCTCCGAGAAAGTGCAGAGAATCATAAAGAAGCAATGGGGAACCGGTCACGCGACTATACCAACGACGGCGAGCAAGAGCTCCAAGGCGTGGTTGAAGAGTCGGAATCCTTCACCAGGAGGCCCAGTCAAGAAATAGATGTCGGCATGTGGGATGCAGTGAGGCAAGCTGCAACAAGCTTAGAGTCGCAATGGGAGGCGTTGCTTCGTTCGGCGGCTAAGTCAAGGGGACTATTGATGAAATGAAAAACCTTGAATCCTTGCAAATACATCAACTGGCTGCAACGCAATCACGATAAAAATTCTATACTGGACATATTATTTCATACTCTCAAGTTGTGAGTTGTCACTAATATCAAGCACTGTTATTTATATATCTGCCTAGAGGCCTTGTTCTCGCAACTATAAGTCACTGCCTTATGAGACATTTTTAGCAATAATAAAAAGAAATATTAAGAGATATTTATATATAGCTTAAAACTAGGAAAGAATTCCAGGTGAAATCTAAGGAAGATAAACTTGAATAAAAATTCCAAGTATCTCTAGAGAGAATAACAAGAGCATAATTAAGCTATAATATATACTAGCTAGAAACTAAGTCGTATCCTCACACTGTGTTGTACATGCAGTTTCGGGGCAGTAACCATGGTTACAAGCAAAAGAACATAGCCCTAGATAACCGTCACTCAACTCTGGTAACGGACACCCACGGACATTTATCACATCAGGAGCCTGCTTCGGCTTGCCGTAAGCCGTGCATGTGCAAGGACCTGGAGGGCAGTATCCATAGCCGCAACAGAACTTGCAGAGACCGAGGTAATTCTGCGTTTCACCGTCTGCCACTGTTCCTTCTGCACAAACCGCGGTTGAACTTGGGGCTGCACTTGTCGTCTCTGCTATTGTTGTCATGGTCGTCATCATCGATTTCCTTTTCGTGAAAGAGTCAGTTATCTGGAGTTTTGAAACAGTCAGTTGCATATCTCACCTGTCGGCCCCGGCAGAAGCATCAACTCTTGGAGTCGATGAGGGCTTGGTAGTCGTTCGCGACTTGGTGGTTGGGACGGGTGTCGGAGTGGAAGTTACTTCCAAAGATTGTGTAGCATCTTCCTGATCTGCGGAACTCGTCACAGCAGCCTCCTTGGGTGTACTCTTCTTCGAAGCCAAAGACCCTCCAACACCACCGCCCACTGCCGCCCCAATTATGATCAGGGCGATGACAACCGCAGCAATGAACAGACCACGTCGGATCCCCCAGATCTTCTTTTTCGGGGCACCCTCTACGTTGCCTTCCCGCTTCTCGTTTTGGCTGTCGACTGAAAGAGGCATCGGGTACGGTACTTGTTGGGTCCTTTCGGGTTCGTAATAGTATTTCGGAAATCGCTCCTCCAAGTAGTTGCTTGCTCGATGTATCTGATCGGGATGGACCACTTCTGGTGAGTTGATATCGGTTGGCCCGGCCGTCGGTTGCTTCTCAGCATAGGAATCATAAGAGTTTGCTGCTAGAGTGAGCAAGTGTTCATCCAATACACACAGGTCTCTCACCGTTCCAGACCATAATCAAAGCTTGGACTGAGCCTTGTTCGTGAAATTCGTCATGGCAGAACGGGTCAGTAGGAAAAAACACGGACGAGAATTAAAGGACAAAGTGAAATGACCGTGTCGGAGCGATTTTAAACCATCCGATGAAGTGGAGATACAAAAGATCCATTTGGCCCCTTTTCGACTCGGCAACGCGTAGCCCCCGGCCAACTGTCAGCTTGAGACCAGCTACATGATGGCACCGTTGACAGGGGGCAGTGAGAAATATTGCCCATCTGGGATGCTCGCTTATAACTGGACCATCTGTAGGGCTACTCTAGTCACATCACTGTCACAATATGAAGCGAGCTCATGAGGGCGCTTACTGCCGTCTTGACTTTTCGGAACTCTGGGTTTCCCTCAAGGATGTGTTCAATAAAGGTCTGATGGCACAGGATATACTCGTTAACATACTGTTCACATATCATTGTTTGTAGCATAGGGTTCCAAAATAGGAGGCACATCTCGAGTTGATGTCTCCGGGCACGTTGTGGCACTTTTACAAACCCAAGCTGGCATTGAAGACAGAACTTTGAGAAGGGACTTCGTGGTGAGCTCACATTAGTCATTATATAAAGCCAGGGTCCTTGTTAGACGCTACGCTGTTTCCCGGCACTTGTTTTTGCGTTACTCCATACGGTCCTCTTTTCCAAGAATTAGAACGGGATAATGCATCGCTTAACCGGAAGGAATTTCCGCATCGATATCTCGGTTATGATTCGTGGTCAGCACATCGGCCTTGGCTGTCAGCATAGGCACGTATCAGAATAGGCAATTCGGAAACCTGAGCTTATAACTGGTTCGTCTATCTTTCCTTGGTTTTATCCTTGTTTCAAACTCCATTGTTAGCCTGATAGGGAACACTTACCGCTACTAACAACGGATACAGTAGCCGAGACCATGTTCGCTAACGTAATCCAGCCCAGGGATTAAGACGGCAAATTCCGTGGCAGAAAATCCGCATGATAACGGGATACCCGTGGATTAGTAATCACACATAAGGTTGCTGACGACGAGAGGGATGACTCTCAGCGATGAACGAACAACCATTATCGGTCACGATCCGCGATAAATCGGACTCGGCCGTCTTTCTTTGTCTACCAGCGACGATCTGAACCGCAGCCGATGGAGACGGACATGGAGAGGAGACCTGCATCCTCAGCCGCGCCTCAAGGTGGCCAGAGACCACCAAAGACCCGAACGCGAATCACAACAGCCTGCACCAGGTGTCAGAAGCGGAAAATCCGTGTAAGCCTTTCCCACCAGTTGTGTCCTTTGGTTGCCCTACCCTGCCTTGATCAGAGGCTAGACCCGAATGGCTCCATCGAGCGGGCCCATCTCCGAGGCGATGGGGTCCATGCTAACATCCATCAATAGTGTGATGCCCTGTCCCCCGCATGCAGCGCTTGCCAGCGAGCAGGTGTGCCATGTGTAGGTGGAGGGACATCGAGAGAGTTCCCACGCAGGTAGGTAGAGTAGTCACCGCACCGTGGTATCCACTTGCAAGGCAAACCATTCGCTAATCACACTCGCAGCTATGTCAACGACCTAGAAGCTCGAATCAGGTGGTTGGAGTCCATCGTTCAGGAGCACGCCCCAGATGTCGACTTAAGCGCCGGGCCCGGTCGTTCACCTAGCACCGAAGGCGGCAATCCATCCAGAGATCTGCAGACCACGCGGCAGAGTCAGCAAGCCGGGGACACCCAATCTCCCGGCAAGATAACAGATCAACTTGGCCTCATATCCCTCACCAGCGGTACAGATCTTCGTTTCCTGGGCCCGTCTAGCGGCCTGTTCTTCACCAAGTTTGTCCTGGCTGGGCTTGGGAAGCGGCTCCATGTCGACAAGGAGTCTGCTCCAGACACGGCAACCGATAATCTGGCCATCCCTTCTGATCTCCTAGTTCCACAACCAAAAGAACTGCCCTCCGATCACAAGCATGCGAGGTGGCTATCCCAAACCTACTTCAATGTGGTTCATCTTCAGTTTCCGTTTCTACACGAGCCCACATATTGGGAAATCATTGACAAGATCTACGACGATGTCGAGGTGGGAGTGGCGGCAGAGTTCCAGGTCTTTATGGTCCTCGCAATAGGGGCAACCATACTCTCGCGCCGGACAAGAGTCGCGCTATCGCCTGAGGGCTACTATGCCTCGGCCATGAACCTTGTAGCTGGTGCCATCAAGATGCCATCAGTGAGCTGTGTGCAATGCATCCTACTTCTCCAAATGTACACTCTTAACAACCCGACATCTGGCCTGGGTCTATGGACACTTCATCATCACGGACTTGCGATAGTAATCGAGCTTGGCCTTCATCGGAATGTCCCGGGGAGCACCTTTACCCCCTTTGAAAGAGAGATTCGCCGTCGGATCTTTTGGTCCACATACACGATTGACCGGCTGTTGAGCACTTTGATGGGACGTCCTATGGGTATGGTTGATGAGCAGTGCGACCTCAATGTAAGTAGCATGCATATGCCAAACCCCCTTTCAACCTACAGCTAACAAGACCTAGTACCCCTTAGACGTCGACGATAGCCAGCTCAAGACAGAGCACCCCAAACCCCGCCAAGGCGACGAACCACTAACCAACATGAGCAGTGCCATCCATCTCTTCAAACTTGCGAGGCTCAACAGCGAGATCAAGTGCGTCCTGTACTGCGCCGACCGGGAATATCCCCCATACACACAGCCCGTAATCACTGATACTGAGAGCTGGAGAGACGACTTTTTGAGCCGGCTGCGACAATGGAGACAAGACATACCGCGGCATGGGGAAGCGAGTCCACGGCACTATCTCAACCTCTCGTGCGAAATCAAGTATCACGAGCTACTCATGCTCGTTCTCCGACCGAACCCGCGCTTCCACAATCCCGACAAGGCGACCCTTCGCGAGTGCTTCTCCAGCGCCATGGCCTGCAGCGAGCTCTACCACCGACTATACATGACCAACATGCTCCATTACGGTTGGATGAGCGTCCATTCACTCTTCTTGTGCGTCATGGTCATGTTTTACTGCGTCTGCACACCTCGAGGGATCGCCGATGAAGCAGATTTCGACTCGCTGATGAGGGCCTTGAAGGTGTCGTCAGACATTCTCAGCGCCATGGGAGAGTACTGGCCAGAGGCAAAGAAAAGCCGGGATGTGCTCGACCGTGTTTCAACAGCCACAATACGACGGTTCACTCAGAACTTGAAGGCGACACGAAACAACTCAATAGCCCCAGATTCACAGGCACCCGTGAACCCGTCGTCACTTCTCGCCTCCAACCACGCCGCTGATTGGAACAGCATCGACCTTTCCTCAAATAGTGTTCCCTCTCTCCAGTTTGAGGACACCAACGTGGTCGATGTTCCCTTTGGTCTTGGCTATGAGGCCCTGGAACAGTCCTTCACGTCTGCAGACATATTGTCTCATTTCTTTGGCTCCGGTGCGGATGTGATGATGGGAGGAGCTTATGACTTTGAACATGCTAGGGACAGAGACGCGGACGATTCATTTGGCGAGCGTCTGCAGGATTTTGGACATCCTTACTAGCACATGATTACGGGGTTTGGGGCTACAGCAGTAACTTGATGGACTTACTGACACATGACAACATTGTACTATTCACGATCCTTGAACCTGCTCCTGCAGCTGCATGAAAAATCCGGTATCAAGCACAACATTAGTGCCTGTCACAGGTCCAAACCTGCCTAGTAACATGACTTCCTCTCCGTAACATCCTGGATTGTGTTAGCCAGCTAAAGTCTAGGCTGAGCGGGCGGAATACGCACCCCAACGTCGGATGCCGCCGTCAATTGCGGCAAGAAAGGTCACGGCGGCAAGGAGATGAAGGTCGTCTCGATCCAGGGGTCCATGACTGCCGGAGTTGAGAGCGGCCTCCTTCTCCCTCGGGTAGGTTGAAATTATCCCAAAAGCAACCCAGACAATTCTACTAATCTCTCACAGACTGGAGGCGATGCCGCTTGGTTGAATGAGAACAGGCCCAAGTTTGGGCAACTCGCCCAGGCAGGAGACAACTACTTTGTTCAACTCTTGGACGAGATGCAGGACAGAGAAGACTTGGTGAAAGCCCTCTCTGGTCCGTAGGTGATGGCTTCGTCATCAAATAACAGATCTAGATAGAATGGAATGATTGCTAATTCGGATGACGCTATCCGGGGCGAAAGCCGAGGCTGATCGGCGTATTTCCCCGCGTGTGTTTGTGTGGTGACGACTCGCTATATGAAACCACTCTTTTCCCTTCTATGACTGCTGGCCACCTTCTATCATTACATCAAGCACTCTTTCGTCGATCAAACAGTATTAACAAGTCATTAGTAGACCCAGACATGCCTCTGTACACAGTCTCACACGCCGCGCCTCTAAGCCTGGGGCAGAAAGAGGCACTCGCAGAAGCCATCACTCATCTTCACGCAGGCAGATTCAAGACTCCTCGCTGGTACATAAACGTTATCTTCACAGACGCTTCTGCCCAAACAGTTTTTGTCGGTGGTCGCCGGGTAAGCTTGTCCCATCATCTCTCCACCTTGACACAAGCCCATGCTGATCATCCATGGGAAAGCGTCTCGTGAATCACATAACCGCCCGCGTCCGGAGCGGTCCTACTCGAAGCCGCGAGTCATTTAATGAGCTCTGCAGCGAGATCAACTCTGCCTGGCACCGCATTGTACACCCCGAGCTCTCAGCCTCAGAACTCCCACCGAGGGAGCTCGAGCTGGCTGCCATTTTCATCACGAGCGAGCTCGTCGCGGGCATGAAGGTTGGGTTCCCAGTTCCGGCTGCGGGAACTGAGATTGCGTGGGCCAAGGAGCATTTTGAGTCTTTCAAGGAGAGGGCAGCGTTGGGTGACGAAGACTTTGTGGACTACGTCGAAGAGTTGGAAAAGAAGCCTGAGTTCAATGCGGCACTGAGAAGTGACTGAGTCATTAGATGCAACCCAAAGCAGCCAGGTCAAATAATTAGGCATCTACATGGCGTCGTAAATGACGTGTTGCGAGCTGCCAGGTAGACAACTGTGGTTCTAAAATTCTAACGGGTGTCCGCCATTGACGGGTATTCCGCGCTTCGTAATCAACGGCTCACGGGTGTTCCGTCTTAGCGACCGGAGTGCTCCGACCTCCACGGAGAGACTGCTTACGTCCGTACCAGGGTCGGATCCGCATTTACCACCAGTTTCCACATCGAAACGTGCTTCGATGAGAGCCAATTGAAAACCAGCCTGGCGAAAATGAAGTGTTGAAAAGTTGGTATCTGTAGCTCTAGATGTGCTTGAGAGCAAACCATTTTTGCCAGGAATGAGGCTGGCGTATCATTTCACCAACCCCAAGAATGAATGACGGTAACGAACGCAGCTTTGTTGGGATGCCGCTCGAGATCCGAATGATGATCTACGAGCATCTTCTCGGTGGTGATGGTTCCAAAGACATTGTTATTCGCAGCCAACCGCTGCAGAATGCCCCCAACCGCACGTCGAAGCCTCTCCGTTCTGTCTACCCAATACTCGGCCAGTCAAGAGGGCAACCCGCCTGCACAGCCACGTACACCAGACAAGGCAGCATTCCAATTCACCCTGCTATTTTGAGCGTCAACCGCATGATCCATGAGGAAGGATCCCACTATCTCTATGGCAGACATGACTTCCATTTTGGCCAAGATCTTGACGCTGTGGCTCCATTCCTTGCTGACAGGATGCCATCGACCAGGGATCTCATTCGGTCCATCACCCTCTACAAGCAAATCCCTACCCGTTCCATTGCTCACGATCTTCACGATTGGGAAACCATATGCCAATCTCTCAGTCGCCTTACGCGTCTTACTAGACTCACTATCATTGTTGGATGTGGACGGCCCCAGAAGTCATGGGACGGTCCCCAAGAGCTCGCCGTGTCTGATCTCCGTCTGCTGTACTCGACACGCCACGAGGTTATTGACTGGATACGGGAGCTGGCTGGGCTAGATAGAATTGGCAATCTTGTAATCGCGGCCGACGTGCAGCCGCTGGCAGAGCCAAATACGCACGCGATGTTAGTCACTGCGGCGTTCTCAGCATCGATTGGATCCTCGTTGATCCAGTTTCTGAGAGATGACTTGGGGTTTGCGGCCACAGCTGCGAGAGAGCTCCGCGGCTAAGAGGCAGTATGTATCTACCAAATGGGAGACTTAAGCGAGACAGTAGCAAGAATCATGATGATGTTGGTTAACATAACTCACTGCACCTATGCAGACAGCCGTGTGACAAACCATGAGTCAATTGCTCCAAATCTGACAGTGACATGTACTACCAAGACCTACCAGGCTTTCTAAAAGTATCTGGTTAATTAATAATGCTTGATTTATCAGACTGGATAAACTGGTAAAAGAAGGTGTTGGGAAAGATGGGTCAACGGGACGTCTCCGTCCAGCCCCCAAGATACGCGGGATGGCCCGCATGCTTGGCAAACTTCCAAGTGACGGACCTCCGTTCCCTCAAATCACGGTTATAAAAGACGCGCTTGATCAAAGAATAAATCTACATCATTTCAATCAGCATCTTCAATCATTTCTCACTAAAAAATACTATCAACTCTTCCAACGAAAAAAATGTCTGGTCTTCCAAGCACATACAAAGCCTGGGTCATCCCCTCCGCAGGCGCACCCCTTGAGCTTCGAGACGTCGAGCTAAAGCAGCCCGGCTCCGGAGAGATCCTTGTCAAGGTCCGCGCCTGTGGTGTGTGCTTCACCGATGTGGCTGTCCAACAGGGTGGAATGGGCGACGTGTTCCCCAGAGTCCCCGGTCACGAGATTGTTGGCGATGTCGTCGCCATTGGTGAGGGAGTTGATGGCTTCTCTCTTGGCCAACGAGTCGGCGGTGCTTGGCTTGGAGGTGAGCATAAATCTACCCCCTTTCAAGTGAAGGTGCACTAACTAACGAAATACAGGCCACGACAACGTCTGCAAGTCATGCCGCCGCGGTCTCTTCCAGTCCTGCAGCAACGCCGTCTACAATGGAGCCAGCAGAGATGGTGGCTACGCTGAATACGTCCTGCTTCGCTCCGAGGCAGCTGTTTCAGTTCCCGAAGACATGGACCCTGCCGAGGCAGCGCCGTTGCTCTGCGCAGGCCTGACTGTCTTCAACGCCATCCGCAAGGCACACATCGAGCAAGGCAACCTCATGGTCGTTCAGGGTATCGGGGGCCTGGGCCACATGGCTATTCAGTACGCTCGAAAGATGGGTTACAAGGTCGCCGTCGTCAGCTCCAGCGCCTCCAAGAAGGACCTGGCGCTGCAGCTCGGTGCCCACGCATACATCGATACCAGCTCCGAGGACGCGGTCAAGAAGATCCGGGAGCTGGGAGGCGCAGCTCTCATCCTCGCCACTGCATCCAACAGCAAGTCTGTGTCTGCTCTCACGGGAGCTATGCAGGCTGGTGGAAAGATGGTCCTCGTCGCCGCCGGGGGGCCCGTCGAGTTCAACACCAACGATCTCATCTTTGGGAATTCGGCGATTCAAGGATGGCTCACTGGAAACGCACAGGATGCCGAGGATAGCATTGACTTTGCCAAACACCTTGACGTCAAGTGCATGATTGAGCGCTTCCCCTTTGAGGAGGCTCCAGAGGCATTGGAACGCATGACATCGGGCGCTGTTCGATTCCGCGGCGTGCTGACTTTCGACTAGCTACTATATCCCTCTTCAATTTCCTTTTCCTAAAGATAGACGAAATCGATCTCTTTTTTAGCTCTGCCGTTTGCCATCAAGAATGGGGCCTTGTAGTCTGCCTTGTCCCAGAGTCCGTACTCCCAAGCTGCTAACGTGATCAACTTGAACATCCCAGGTTACGCACATGAACGTAGCCGGTGTGAGACTGGAGGGGGAGCTCCGCGTCGGGCCCGGCGGGATGTGCGGATAAGCCATGGTGTCAGGGGTAAAATCCAAGCTCATGATTCTCAGGTTCCCCCCAACTTCCCCGGGCCCCAGTCTTTGAAGTATGATGCTAAATAAGGGACAATGAGTTCTGTCTGGGGTCTAGCCAAACTGCAGGGTGAAGCCTCGTGGGATGCATGTTAACAAGACTTGCAAGCATCCGTAGCAACAATACGCGCCTCCTTTCCATTGCTTGCCAATTACCAAGGTTTCGAGTTTTTCGTGGTGCGCCCCTATCCCGCGTCCAAGTGATTTAGCATTGATTCAACAGATACAACACGTCCCGTCATCCACGAGGAGACTCAGCGGGTTTTTCGTCTCATCTCAACCTATCGAAACCCTATTATTACCAGCATCCACTACTTCAACTCTCATGTCCCCTTGTCATGGCGAATGACGTTCTTTCTCTTCTTGGCTGTTTATCTGCATCAGCTGGACGTAGCAAGACGGTCCGACTTCTATACCACCTTGCGCACTTCTATGCCTGGTACCTTGCCGCTCCAATGGCAGCCCAGCCTCCACTACAGCATGCAGCATTGTCCAAAAACATACAGCCATCAGCCTATCTCTCATCTAAATTCTTTCTAATGTCATCTTCAGCCAGCACTGCATCACCAGAAGGCAAACAATTCGCGATCTTTGTGACATGATTGTTTCTAGCGCGGCAGTGGGCTCAATCAATCTCAACGGCGGCCCCGTTGGCCTCCTGGGTGCTTTTAGCTGCACCCTGAATATCTGCAGCCAGTGGAAGGCAATTTAATCTCTTTGGAATTTTCAATAAAACATTCAAGTTCTATGTGTTCGTGAACTATATGGCCTACCTATATTGCACGAATATCAATAAATACCCAAGACACTAGAACGCCAAAGCGCCTCTTGCTACACTTTAAGGCTATGGTATAATAATGGGTGATGTTAGATAGAAGTTTTCAAAGTCTTATCATAAAAATAAGTAATTTTTTAACATTCTTTACAAATTTTACTTTGTCTCCTCAGTATTCTTAGAGCAAACCTCTGATTATTCCCTGCACCTTGACTTCTTCTCTTCCGAACATTAACCTCAACACCACGCTTCTCCTTCACGGCACTATGGACGTCAAACACGATGCCTTTAAGACCTTCTGGCTGCATAAGTTCATTGATAGCCCGCACAGATGGTCAAGTTCCTACTTGAATGGCAGAACAACACGTTTAGGGAGTACGTGAAGGCCCCCAAGTCAACCCTCTCAGGTGCGAAGATGGAAAACCTCCTATCAGATCCTCTCATTCCTCAGAAATTGCCCAAACTCTGACTTTCTCTGATAAGATGTTGTACATCTTTCTCGCTGAAGGTTTCGTCGGTGCCGGACGGGCAGCTCCCCCAACATCTTCAACTTCAAGACCTTCGACGTTTCGTACCACCTTCTGTCGCGATGCGAGGAGACATCTCTGTTGGTTTATTCTGGGCCGACAAAAGGTTCCATGAAGCTGCTTGAAACTGGAGTTTGGGTCACCACCGAGTCGGACAAGACCGAATGGTAATATCATAGGGGGGCTTGCAAGTACCGCCAGAAGTGAGGTCCTAATAATCTACTTAGTATTCTGGTAAGCAAGGGAAGCATTTCATTGATTTAATATGGAGGAACCGTCAACTTTTCAACCGAAAATGTCCCACCAATGTTGTATTCCCTCCCGCAGAGGCAATGGCGAAGCGCCGTAAGGAGGTTGCCAAGAAGACAGATATCACCACACTTTTCTGGCTAGTTGCCTGGCCTGGGTAGTATGATCATTTTTTCTGATGAGGTTTTTTGCATGTATCCATGTCAAAAACCGCGTTTCCACGTCTCATGGCCAGGTCCGGTGGGACATTTCAAAGTCCACAAACAAGTGTCTTCATCTACTCCCCAAGATAACCGAGGACAAGGACGAGGGCCAGGTCGCTTTCCAGATCGATTTCGTCTGGACCAAGGATATAATCAAGGCTAAGGGCACTTCTGACAACGAGGTGACGGGTTGTCAAGACAGTCTAGTGAATTCCTGGTCAAGTGTGGTGGCATATCGAACGCATTCGCGCCCTAAATACCTAACGTATGTGATAAGTGAGTGGGCCAGACAAGCGAGTAGGCCAAAAATCTCAACCTTCAAGATAGGATTCAAGATAAAAACATAATAAAGCATTTAGTTAATTAAATTAAACTACTTTCTTCTTCCTCAGATAGCTCAATAATAATTTGACATGTTCTTCTGTTATGACCGGCCTTGCCGCATATTCCACAGCAGCTTTCCTTCGGTCGCGCTAACCTACCTCGACCACCACTTCTCGACGATTCAGCCTATATCTGTATATCAATATCCATTTGATCAATTACTTCCCTTGCCTCATCTATAGTCATCTTCCCTCTATCTTATAGGCGGGTTCTTTTCGCTTTGCGCCGCCTGCTAAGGGCCTCATTTGACTATCAAAGGTTCTTAACCTCAGACTTTAATAAGGTCATCTCATACATTATTACCTTTATCCCCTTTATTAATGACTTTAGAGCCTCAAGAATAGATTCCAGAGAGCTACTTTAATGCCTTCTGATTCGTCTTTCGAGGTATTTAGACTAGGAGCTAGCTTCAAGGGCTATCCTTGGGGTCTTTGAGACCCAAGGGTTAGGCTAGCTGGTCTCCTCCTCAAGGGGCGTTAGGGTCCATAGATACACATCAAGCTTTAATATAACACTTTCGGGGTCCAAAGGAACAAGCCCGGCTCCTCTAAAACCTCCCTTGATATTACTTATCGTCATAGTAGCCTAGTAGGCGGCGTAAAAGGCTAGGAAGAACTCAGTCTTCGAAATATAGGTAATAGAGCATCTAATCAATTACTTAATCTCTCGACCATATGCCTTTTTTAGCGGCCCAAAGCACCCAACATCAAGAGGCTAAAGTAAGTAAGACGAATAAGGCGGCATACAAAGCGTAATAATCTTATTTTCCTCGCAGTACTTCTCGAATTCGACTAAATAGTGACTTTTATACCCATTAAGGATCAAAAGACAATAGCGACCATTTAATCGAATAGTCATATACTAATTAAAGTGCTTAAGCCACTTAAGACCCATCTCATTATCGGTCCAGCCATTATAAGTCATAGTAATAGCCTAATCGCCCGGGAGGTTACTTTCTTAATACCAGCTAGCGAGGTGATATTAGCCTGTAACTATAATAAACGGCTAGATCACCCACCCTTCTGCATTAATCGCCTAAATAACCATAGCCCATTCCCGGTTTCCAGGCTAGACTAATTTCGGCTTTCCACGCCTCTCCGCGCCTATAACAACTATTCCGCTTATAATCATACCCATCATAAAGCCAGTCTCATCAAAGTTATAGATATCGGCGAGGGTAATACCATATTTCGCAATTATATTCGCTACGAGCGCAAACCAATTACAAATAATAGTCGGGTCTTCGCATTTAGCCCTCTAATAGTCATACTTACGAAAGAAATAAGTCTTAAGGTCTAGATGCCGCTTAACGAAGTTAGCAGCCCATCGCTTACCAATAGGTAATACATCGCGGTCAGCAAGCAGCCAGTTCGCCATTTCTTCAACGCCACGCAGTCGCGGGGAAAACCCTCGCGAATCTAAGTTAAGAATAAACTAAATAATAATCTATTCCTCTAGATCAAATAGCTTACATAATTTAGGAATAGTATCGCATTGAGACTATATGCCTTTCTGCCGGCGACCTAGGGTATTACGGTGTATATCATAGATCTCTGCGGCTTTCCAGATACTTAATTTTAGGTCATTTTGGAGGGCTC
This sequence comes from Fusarium keratoplasticum, assembly GCF_025433545.1. Classification (NCBI taxonomy): domain Eukaryota; kingdom Fungi; phylum Ascomycota; class Sordariomycetes; order Hypocreales; family Nectriaceae; genus Fusarium; species Fusarium keratoplasticum. The sequence continues at coordinate 347,029 of NC_070534.1, forward strand.
GAAGAGCAAGAAGGATATTTGCCTCTTTATTTGATCGAGACATCTTAGGTGGTTGAGAATCAATTGATCAATTGAGAAGAAGAGAGGTTGAGGGATTTTTGGCCCACTCGCTTGTCTGGCCCACTCACTTATCACATACGTTATCTAACTCCTCTCAAAGGCTCTACAATTACAATAAGGAGTCTTATGTAAAATTAGTAAAACACTATCCTAAAGCAAGGTAATATTTAGGAAGATTTCTATCATTATTTAGATGTTTCATTGCTTCTTATTGCCATCTTTAGACCATCAACCTAACCAGTCACCCAGTCCACACGCTGTCAAACTAGGTTGTCCTAAGCCAGCCACCAAAGCCTGATTGCCATGTTGGAGACGGTGTGCGACAGGTTGCGGTTCGCGCCCGTCAAGTGCACATTGTCCTCGACCAATTACCGAACGAGCAACTTTTCGGCTGTGGCTCCTGCGACAGTGTTGCGCAAATCGTCCAGAAGCTCTGTGCCAACTTCCATGGATCGGTGGGCGTTTGCGTCCTTCTTGCCCGTCTGCTTCGAGGCTTTCTTTCGCCTTCTTGCCCTTCTCCTGCTTCTTGAGAGAAGGGGTATGAGAGACGCCGTCTCCGCATCCCAAATCTCGAGGAAGTCCGAGTCGGTTGTTGGCCCGTTCGTGTTGAGAGGCCACTTCGTCAGGTCGGCTCTGGGGTATCGCTTCTGGGCGGTAATGGCCACAGATTTGCCCATCATCTCCTTCTGTCGGTAGACAACCTGGAGCAGCGTCCAGTGGGCCCAGGTGCCATCGGATGGCCCCTTCTGCTTGGAGAGTTTGTTGTTTCCGGGAAGGCTTGTGCTGGGTGTGATGGATGGGTTGCCAGCATACTTCTTCCAAATCTTCCTCTCTTTGTCGTCGAGCGTATATCCCCACTTTGCCCGCTCACAGCCTGCTCCGGCGTATCGATTCCAGTTCTCAGCCATGCTTGAGTTCCCCTTCTTGATCGTACCCGGCGGGTCAAAGCGGGCGTACTCGGGGTCGATTGTAAACTCGCCGTCTGCCGTCTCGACATACGGCTGCTTGGGGTAACGGCCATGCTCTGGATCCATGCAGGCGAAGGCAACGTTCGTTGGGAGCGGTCCCAGTGTCTCATCTAGCTGCCGCTTTGCCTGGACGGCCTGCTGACGGGCGTCCCATCGGCTGGCCATCTCCTGGAGGAGGTCGGGGTTGCCGAATGCATTTTCCGTCTCGCCATTGGTCTCGATCTCGATCATCCGGAGGCGGCTTTCCTCATCTTAGAGCATCTTGACGGCGAGGAATGTCTCTTTGATCCCCTTGTAGTTGTCGATAAATGGCTTTGTCGATCGGGTTCGCGTGGCCTTTGTAGAGATCCTTCAAGCGCTAGATCTCATCCTTCGATCTGCCCTTGCCAAGCATGATTGCGTGTGCTTTGCGCGTCCTGATGTGAGGCAGGTGTGAGGGAGTTTAGAAGAGGCGATGAGGTGAGGGGGAGGAAGAAAGGAGGATCGTTGATAAAGTGGTTGAGTGTGATTTATATTAGGTCGCTATCCACATCATCATAAGCCTTAGTCAAAGTGGGTCTATGTCTCTGTGCTCTATGGCAGTGCTCCTCCTTTTCTCAGTGGCGGGAATCCCTGCTCTATCGCCAAATCCCTCTCTCTTCCTCCCCGCAGCTGTTTTCTCTCACGAGAGAGAGGGTGGGTTCTTGGTGCTTAGTTATGTGTTTGTCTCCACTGGTATCCTGCCTTGTACCAGTCATGGACCAGCATGACGCTGTCACATCTAGTCCTGGATCTCTCGACCGAGAGCGATAGAGTCCCCATAACGAGGCCGACACTTTCTATCCCGAAGACATAATATACATTGCCTATCTCAGTTCTGCCTACTTGGCGATAATGACAGGCCGTATTCTACCCTGCTCTGTTGTCATGTCAATGACATCCGCTGTCTCATATAGAGCTTGAGCAGAGACAAAAGGCATCAACTTCTGGCTGTTGTGGTGAACCAAGACGAGCTGTTCCCTGGCACGGGTCAAAGCAACAAAAACCTCGTTGGGGCATCGATCATCCGGGAGGTTGCGACCGAAAAACTCAAAGAACGAGGAATCCATCCCAAACAAGATCACGAGATCACGTTCGCTGCCTTTGAACTGGTGGATGGTGGAAACACACATCTTCCCTTCGATGACTCTGTCATCCAAAGGGACTTCGTCGTCGATTGATACGGCGATTGGTACACCGTACTTCTTGGACAAGACGTTGACCACGTCTTGAACTGGTCCTCGCTTTCGCACAGCAGGCGCTAGGATGGCAGTATTCTGAGCCCCATGGCGCTTGACTAACGCCCACAGCTGCTTCGCCAATGCATGGGTGTCATAGGAGTGGCATCTCAGAACAATGGGTTTGGGGCCTGTCTTGGTACTTGTGATGCATGATTCGCCTCCAAGGAAAACTTCGTTTATGAACCGAACTGACTGTATCGACAAGCGAAAGCTTTCGCTCAACTGAGCCTTGGAAAACGGATATGGACTGATAGGACGCAGTAGTTCAGAAGCCAAAGTAAGGTAGCGGTCGTCAGCACCGCGGAATCCGTAGATGGACTGTCTTTCGTCACCCAGGACGACAATACGGGCGGGTTCGCCACCCATCTTCTGATTGTTGGCCAGTATGAAGCAGTTCGCCAACCAAAAGAGGAGCTCGGTGCAGTCCTGGAACTCGTCCAACACAATGATGTCGAAAGGCGCAGGGCTCCATCTGGGAAGTTCGTTACGACCCAGGACTCGTCGTCTCTCCTCTGACAGAGCAGCGTCGTCGCGTATAACGGTCCCAAAAAGCTTGCCGGCCATGGCGTGAAAAGTGTAGACCTCGCAGTTGGGGTAGCGTCGAAGGCGTCGAAGGGTTTCCAGCTGAAGTCGCTTTGAGTAAGTGAGTACAAGTACTCTCAAATCCGGGTGGGCCGCGATGATGGCTTCAGCTGTAGTGGTTTTGCCTGAGCCAGGTCGGGCCGAAACGACGACATTCTTCGTACGGCAGAGTTTTGCGACCCTCTTCTGTTCCCTGGATGGGGTGAACGGCGCCTTCTTTCGCTGCCGCTGGAGCGTGGGTGTATGTGTGAACGATCGGTAAGCGCTACGAATACAATAGACTTGAGTCTATGGTACGTGTTGTTAGTTCTCTCCTGAACACCATCGCCCAGTACACCGTTACTTACCAGTCGCTCTACAGGGTATGGCTTAAGCCGTGCTTGTGCGGCTGCACGCAAAGCTGAAAATATCGGGCCCAGCATCTTGACTCTGACCTGTGTGGCAAAGATATTTCACTACCTATGGTATCAGAGTAGGAGAAGCGTGGAAATTAGCTGGGCTAGGTAGGTAGGCGTGAATGGAGGTGGGCGAAGTCACTACTGCTTGGTTTCACATGATCAAGGTGACGTGACATGGGGCTGCTTGATAGTATCGCATGCTTGTCAAGGCCATTGACAGACAACAGGAAAACAAACATCTTGTCCTGCGTTTGTCGAAAGGCATCGGGTAGTTGCCGGGCCCAAGCAATGTCAGTGATGGGCGGGCACGCAGGTCGAGGAGAAAAAGAGATGCCAGTACAATAAACACTTTGGCGTATCCTCCCTTAGGGAAGGATAGTAAATAAAGTATAACAAGGATAGGCAAGGGAGCTCTAAAGTATTACCTTCATCCTTCATTATTTTACATGCATTTAATTCTAATGGTTGAGAGGAGTTGGGTAACTCTCTTGAATGCTCCTGATGTGTTGTTTATTCCTCGACCTGCGGAGCGGGTAGCAGTTGCAGAGACAAGCTGCCCAGAACAAAGGCACGCCTCGGCGTCACATCCAGTCTTGGATCTCTCGGCCGAAAGCAACAACCTCCCCACAGTGAGATCGACACTATCTGTCCCAGAAGACCGGATCGTGCGTGTGGATCTCGAGGCTGAGCTAGGCTGCTTTGACATGGTGAAACAAGGCCGGAATGCTACCCCAGCATCTCAATTTGAACGTCTCCCATCTATCAGCTAACTACCTAGAGTCACACACATCTCGCACGAGTCAGAGCCTCCCCCATTATCTCCTCGATTCTCGTCATGTGCTTCATATACTATTATCATATACAAATCCACTCACTGTCCCTTAATCCATACATTATCAAGCAGGACCTCGATCCGTTGCTCGACTACCTACACCACAAATAGCTCCAGAAAGATTTTGATAATGACACGATCCGCGGCGTGGTCAGCTACAGATCACGCCACAAAGAGTCGGCAATTGACAAAGAAAGCATAAGGCACCACCTTGAACCAGCGCCGGTTGTCAAGACATAAGTCATGCGCATTATATCATGACATCGTTTGTACATTACTTTGGCAGGAAAGCCTTGCCAGCAGCCTTGGCAGCGGCCAGGGCGCCCTGGAGGCCGTACTGGGATTGGATGCCATCGACGCGGTGTGTGGAGTTGAGGTTCTTGACGACGACGATCTGGAAGCAGGTGGCGGAGCCCTGTCGAGAGGCGATGGTCGAGTAGGCCAGGAAGATTTCCCAGATCTAAGCCTGTCAGTGTCTGTCTTCGTCAAATGTAGTGTGGAACGTACCCTGAACCAGCGCTCGCCATACTTGGCCTTGACCTTTTCAGCATTTCCGAGCCAGTTCCTGTACCATCGCCAGAGAGTGCCAGAGTAGTGGACGCCAACAGTGTCAACACTAGCGCGATTGTTAGACAGGTCTCTTTGAGTTGATGGTAGAATAACTTACCTCTTGACCTCGAATCCGGCAGCCTCGAGGCAGCCAATGTAGAAGGAGAGCGGCGTGGAGGCGTCGGCACCGGGGAAGATGTACTTGTTCAGAAACAGTCCCCAGATAAAGTCCTCGTACTGCCATGCCTTTCTCAGGCCCGACAGCTGGACGTACATGGAGCCGTCATCCTCGAGCATCTCGTAGCACTGTCGGAAAAAGGTGGTGAGTCTTCGGACACCAACGTGCTCGGCCATCTCCAGCTGCGTGATCTTGTTGAACTTGGTGTCGTCGGGGATGTCGCGGTAGTCGCAGACGAGGAGCTTGCTCTGTTCCTCGGGGATGCCAGCCTTGCGAAGGCCGTCGTTACCCCATTGAGCCTGGTTGCTTGCAAGAGTGACACCGGTGACCTTGGCGCCATAGTTGACACTGGCGAACTTGGCCAGGGTTCCCCAACCGCAGCCGATATCCAAGACGGTCTCGCCCTGCTTGAGATCAATCTTTTCGCAAACAATTGCCAGCTTGTTGTCCTGCATCTCCTCGAGAGTCTCCTCTCGGGTGGGGTCGGAGATGATGCCCGACGTGTAGATCATGCGGGGACCCAAGAACCAGGCGTAGTGGTCATTGCCGTGGTTGTAGTTGGTGCCGACCTGGGCCTCATCCTGCGAGCGGAGGTGGAGAATGACGTCGGGGAAGAAGCCGAACAGGAGGTAGCGGAAGGTCTCGGACGTGAAGTTGAAGGTAGCCCACTCGTGACGGTACTCGAAGACCTCGAGAGCATCGGCGTTGAGGTCGACCTGGCCCGTAAAGTACAGCTCAAAGAAGGTGTTCATGGGGATCTTGTGTCTTCCATTCCATCGGGCACGGTGTAGGTCGCTCTTGAAGTTGAGGTAGAACTCGACGGGACGGCCGGGAAGCTCCACCTTGTCGTTGATGCGGGGGCTCAGCTTGGACATGACGGTCCAGATGACGATGAGGATGGGGATGGAGGTGAACAGGCTGAAGAAGAGGGTCGTCTTCAGGCCTCCTCCAACCTTCCACGACAGCCAGGTCGGGATGCCCACGAGGGCGCCGAAGAGGAGGACGTTGGACCATTGTTCATATCCGGGACCGTCGGCGGGCAGCGGGGCGTTCTTGATGGCGGGAGACTGCGAGAGGTGTCAGTAGGCGTTGGATAGCTGTAGACGCAGTAGATGTGTAGATGCGTAGACGTCGTAGATAGTGTATGGTGCAACTGGGGAATGGCTTCGCACCTTGGTCAAGCGGACGCCGCAGTCCTTGCCAGTAACGATCGTCTCGGCGGGAGGTTCGGGGGTCTCGATAAAGTCGATGTCAGCGACGAGGTGAGCCCCTCCGTTCTGTTTCAACGCCATCTTGGGCAACGAAGCTTGAGATGCTGCTGCTGGGAAGGCAAGAGCAGGACTCGACACGACGTGGAGAGAGGATGAAGATGCTGAGTTCCAGTCCGAGCCGGGACGGGACAAGCGGTCAAGGCAAGGGTGCTTGTTTTGCTGTGCTTTCTTGCTTCTGCCCGTCACCTCCCGTCCCCCTCAACCACCTGAGGGAGCTCCAGTGGGAGCTCCAGCAGGCACAGGCCTACAGGTACAGCGAGGCACGGGCGGGGCAAGGCCCTGGAGCGGCCAGTGAGACAGCTGCTGCCGTGGCATGGCGTAATGCGGCCAAGGTCAGGGCGTACGTAGGCTGCGGGAACAGCTCAACAGCTGTCATGGATTGCCAGCTGTAAATTGCTTCTCGTGATGGGTCGCCACGCAATTGGCCGGGGCCATGTTGATTGATTTCCCAGGCCGTATGTTGGAGCCTGCTGCCGGCCCATAATGATGCCACGCTCTGGTGCCCAAGAGCAGCGCTACGACCTGAGCTAGAGCCCGCGGGAGCACCCGACGAGCTATGTACGGCCGTTTCACTCAAGGGGGGTCAGGTCCCAAAAAAGACGCCTGAAAGCATCACCTGCGTGGCCGCTTGTTTTGCTCCGGTGTTTTTGGATGCCCCTGCAGGGGGCCTTGCCCTGTGTGGGGAATTGGGCCATGTCAAAGGGCAAGGGTCCTAGCTCGAGGCGAGCATTTTGATCGGCGGTGAAATTGTCTTCACGTGAAAAACAAGGAGGACGGGGACCATGAATAATCCGAGTGTCGTGTGCTTTGATGCCTGTTGGCTGCAGCCACGTTTACTGTGGATCGAGTCAAGCTGCAGGGTAGTCAAATTGCGAATCTCGGAAACCCTTATCTTTGATGACAATGGACATTGGATGGGTGCCTAGTAAATGCATAGATTTGTTCAAGCTCTCCATGTTTGAGAAGCCACCTTATGCATCTCTTACATTCAGCACCGAAACACAAAAAGAAGCGGGTTGTTTGCATGCAACAAATGCAATTCCCACACTGGCAAAGACTGGTGCCGATGGCGTGATGCCGTCAGCTGTGGCTCTTATCTTATCAAGAGTCAAGAGCCACAATCGCTCATTCTAACTTCCCTTTCGGAAACTGTGCGCAATCTGAGTCCCCGTCCAACATGAAGCCCGGCGACAGTGTTTATGTAGGTACACTTCCAGCTGTGCTTGTGAGGCTGCGTGCCCTAAGTTTTCGGCACATCTCTAAACTTGAATCTTGGGCTGCCTGGCGCCATAAACGTTCCCGCGTTTGCTATGCACCGCCACACACAGGTGCACAGCGCCAGATGCCAGTATGACGTCATCAGTATCCGTCCTTGTTCCGGCATTCACCGTTCAATTCCTGCAAGTCATACTCGAGGCCGGATTAATTGTCACCTCGCGACCTCGATGGAAGATAGGCGAGAAATGGGAACCTGTGAGGCATTATGCAGCCCGGTTTAGAGCCTGATTGGCCGAAGGCGTTCACTCCATAACCTGCTGCAAGGCTGAAGTCAACGTGGTTGCTGCGTGGGGGCAACTGACCTCGCCGGTCCAGTCGATTGCCAGCCAAAGTTCAACCTCGCAGTCACTGACGGCAGAGCCAAACGGTCACTCACTTTTCTCGCCGGAACCTTCACCTCTCGCCCGAATGAAAACAACAAATCCTTCATCTTCTCCGTCTCCTCTATCTTCCTCTTCTTCCCTACCCCCGCTTCTTCATTCTTCACCCTCACCCTCTTGCCGCATCGACCCATTGCCCACATCTGCGTTCCCGCAGCCTCGTCGCCACCATGGCACCCATCCAGAGCGAAGCGTTCGATTATCTCTTTCATCACATTTTCCTACCCCAAAAGCTACCAGGTCATGAAGATGATTCCGCGTCAAATGTCGCCACCCTCATTTCCTTTGTGCTGCGTTCGCTGCAGCGCTTTCTCATCGAGTCCCGTCCAGCCGATCAGGTCGCCACTCGAAGTTGCATCTCCATGCTGGAGATGATGCAGAAGTCGTCCGACAACTACGGATTCCTGGATGAAGATGGACTTCGACAAGTTCTTCGAGATCTCTCCGTCAGCGGTAGGTGCCATCTGAACCCCCTCTCACAAGATTTGCTTACAACAATTTCAGACTCCGTCGCTGCGTTTCACGTCGCTGCGCAGAACGCAGGTATTCTCATCCGACGGACAGACACCGCGGTTTGCTTTGAAACTTTTGAGCTGTCCCCGACAAATGAAGCCGTAATGTCAACAAAAGGGCGCCTTGTCCGTCACTTCCCAGCAACGGCCACCGAAATCTCCCTGGATGACTTCAAGGACGAAGGTTTCCAGTCCGCCTTGACAAAGACGTTGGTCAAGATGAGCTTTCAGACCGCACCCGATACAAGACCGACAGCTCGAAAAGCTGGACAGGATCACACCGAAGAGCGAGACACAACAAATCCTCGCATCGTTACTGAACTACTGACAAGCATCGTTGGAGCAGTTGGCACGCATGTCAGCGTCAAGGGCATTTGCAAGAATACCCGACAAGAGATCTCCTGGCGGCAGAGCAGGCTCCCATGGAGACGATCTGCTGTATGGCTTCTCATCCGTGTTGCCCTACAGCTGACCATGGGCCGACAATCCGATGATTCCGACCGCACCTACAAGGCTTTCATGGTGTACCTGATGGCTCAAGTCCTCAACGCGGCGGACCAACCGTCCACACCCACCTATACCCTCCACACCATGATGACCAAGGTGTCGGGTAGACTCTGTAAGCTCGACAACCCAGGACAAGGGCTCTGGTTAGAGACCATCGAGAAGATCGTGTCGGACACTTCTAAATGCCTTACACAAAGGTGGCAGCGAATCCGTGGCCGGTTCGAGACCCCCCTTGACCTAGAATCAGTGTCTGAGCTCGACATGAAAGATAACATCGATCTTTCTCTTCCGCTGATGGACGACTTCCTTGCCACGATCCCTCAACGACGTAGAGAGAGCGGCTCCTCTAGCTTTATTCCGACGTCTTACATTCCACCCCCCGACCCGGATCACCTGCCACCAGCCTATGTACTCGGCAGCAATGAGCACTTGCTCTACAACCTTGCAATGGTCGAATTATGGGTGGCGACACATCTCGGCCCCTGGTTAGAGAAACACATCGGAGATGATACGACATGTCGAGACCTGAAGTTGTTGCTCCAGCGGTACCATTCAGCAGCTGTACACTGGTATAAGACACGTCCCGAGGGTATATCACGAATGTTCCTTGCTATCGGTGAATTATGGGTTGCGATAGACAAGTCAGCCCTTCACGCCATTCCTATGTTGCGGGAATACGACCCGGAGGTGCCGGCACAGGTGTGGCAAGTGCTCTTGGTGGCATCCATGGAGGACATGGCGAGACTCCATCGCGTCGAGACCTACTTTAGGAAGCGACAAGAGCTCTCCTTGAAGGACAGACCGTCTATCTTTCGCTCTTATGGCGAGAGACTGTCGTTCCCGGTGCAGTACTTTGAGCAGTCCGCCAAGCTTAAACATCTCAAGTCTCAAATCGAAAATCAAGCCGAGGCACAGAAGCGCGCCAAGCTGGTAGAGTTTGCCAAACTGCGAGAGGAACACGACAGGTTGATGCGACAGCATGAGCAGCGATCCTGCGAAAAAGTTGAGGTCGACTACTCCATGGAACATGTCGCAGCCCACTGTCGCAAGTGCACTGCCTTGAAAGATGCTAAGAACCTGGAGATCGAGGTTTACGAGTGGCCCTTGCCGAACAGACACCTTCAAGCTCAAGCTGTCGTGTTTGAACTGGCCGTTCCCTCGGAATTTGCCGAGTGGCGGGATGCGACAATCTATCTTGTCGACGATGTCCTGGGATGCAAGCCTTCACAGACCGTTCGTCCCCGATCCGCTCACCCGCTGAGGACATATCGAGCACTGGCTGGATTCCGACAATCCGGTCTGCAAGGTCGAATTCATCTTCTGTCGGAAGCCAAGCCTCATGCTGTTACCCATCGACGATCCAAACGTATTGCACATACCACGGAATCCGAGGTGTGTGTTAAGAACGGCCTCATCTTCCAGTATTTCGACGAAGAGCGACATGCCTTCCTGTCCACCTTTAGTCCTTCCTACGACCTAGTGGATCTATGCACGTTCAAGCTTCCTCCGCGTGCTCAGGTCTTACAAGACTTCCTCAAGCGCCCGTGGGACCAGCCGAATGGACAGACACCCAACACCGTCATCTCGAGTCTGTCCGACTGTCCAAGCTACATGTCGTTGGGCGAATACAAGGCCTTGGCTGCCCTGCCAATCGGGTACCGCATTCAGTGGATGAATGTTCTGACACAGCTTGCCATGCCCTCGATAGACTTCAACAAAGCCGAGACAGCCACTTTCTTGCTTCAGATGAGTCTACAAGCTGGACCGAACGCCCTGTCAACCGTCACACGATGCACCCACACGAGATTGTCGGACCCGCAGTTTGGCTCGCAGATGTTGGAAAGCCTCACCCAGTGCGTGTCTCGGGTTCATGAGAACTGGGAGTCTCACACGTCTTTGTGGTGCTTTACGTTCCTAACGTCTCGACTTCTGTCGGTCGGGGCTGAACATCTGTCGAAGCCACTCCTCAGTTTGCTCGCCCAGTGCCGAAAGATTTCGTACAAGTGGTTGTGCCGACTGATGACGAGAGTCCAAGAGACCACCGACGATGCCCAGCGGCAAGAGTTCCTGGAGACTGCCTTCAAGATTGCCTTGATCTGCGCCGACACGTTCAACGTGGATGATAGATTCCTACCCAAGATTCTGGCAGATCCGCAAGAAGCATCCATCCTACTCGAGGCTTCTATCGGCATCTGCAACAATTCGAAGATCAAGAATACGACAGAAGAGGTTGTCCTCGACATCCTGTATAACAGATGGATGTATACTCTGCATCGCGCTCGTCCAGTCCTGATCCGCGACATCGTCAAGAACGGAAACTCATGTCTCGACATCGCTATCCATCGATCTTGGCCCGCCTTTATCGCAGATAGCGAATGGACTGTGACCCCCTCTACATGCTACTGGCTCGAGACAACCTCTTCCCGCATCGGGGTACACTTTAGCATTCTCACAGGAGAGTTGTTGGTCAATGGCCTTCCTCTGTCGCGTCTTCCCCGAGAGTTTGAGCTACATCCCGATTACAACAGGCTCTTTGGCTCCCTGTCCTTGGACGTCATGCCTAGCACGCTCCCAGGCATGCAATTCTGCGCCACCAGACCCATCCAGGGCTATGCCGTACACTTTGGGATGCAGGATATTACTGAGGGTAGATGGAAACAGGATCTCGTCGTGCGCATGGAGAAGGATGGCTCAAGTCTGGATCTGGTACCATCGAGAGCCTTCAAGGGAGTACTCCCTCATGTGTTTGTCGAGGAGTACGCACACTGGCATCATGGCGACACCGGTGTTATCGAGCTTCGACCACGTACCAACTTCTGGGAGACAAACGACGACACCTGGAAATTGGCTCGACACGGCGCGAGCTGGAGGCTTAGCCGACGTGAGAAGACGTTCTTGTTGGCCCCTTCTAGCAAGCTGGGTGAACGCATTGCCACGATTCTGCGTCCCTTGGAGGCTTCCTTGGATCTTCACATGCTGTACGATGTGCAAGCTAATCTGCTCGATATGCATGCTCCTCGACTTCAGCTCGACTTCGTCTTGAGGTCTGGAGAGTCATCCATCAGCTCTCGACAATTCCGTGGAATGCAGATTGATACAGACCAATCTCTCGGTACTCTGGTTGGATTCAACAGCAAACTCATCCTCCGGAGCAACCATAGTCCACCGAGCAGGCTGATGATCCTCCCTGAAGGCGAAGTTAGATTTGAGAAGTCAGTTGCCAATGGCTTCGACGAACATGTGGATGCATTTGTTGTCCACGGAACTGCACAGCGTGTACAGGCCTATCGGATCGACAACTTACTCGGCCGCCTCGTCGCCAACAACAAGGTCGACAGCAAGCTATTCCTCGCCTACATCCATGCACTCACTTCATTCTGTCTTCCGGACCCCTTCCTCGGCCGGACAGGAACTGAGCAGGCTCTTGACATTCTCACATCCGCATCGGTGCGAGCACCGTCTCAATTGACCAAGATCGCACATGAAAGACTGGGCCTCATTGCAGACATTTCCCCAGCTCGCTCATTTTATGGCGAGAGGAGCATGCAAGTTGTGGACTGGTATCCTGAGTTGAGCTGTCTGACTCAGGACGACCGCTTCTACACGGTCGTCCACGAGATTCTGAAGAGGACTAAAGACGTTGAGTTCCTCTTTCCGAAGGGTGATTTTGAGCCGACTGAACCGAACCATGCTGAGATGGAACTGGTCAACCGGGCGATTCTGCAATCATCGCGACACAAGGTCTCAGGCTTTGGCGCCGAGACCTACAGCACGCAATACGATGTTGAGTACCAGGCAAGAGACAAGGGACAGGAGTCGCGCCCCGCAACTCGTGCTGGTGAGATGGCTTTCCGGATCTACCACAACGAAACCGCTCGCTTCCAGCCTGTCGCACATCACCTGGAGGCTCACCTGTACAGCCTCCTCGAGACTGAGCAGATTGGTCTGTTCACCCAAGAGCCACCCAAATCCAAGCTTAACTACGACTCTAGGTGGCTTGAGAACCCCAAGACATTTCTTTCGTCCGACTGGTGTGGGATTCATTACGCCTTTCAGAACAACAACGCCTTGCTTAACAAGTTTGAGTTGATGGTCTGGATTGCAACCATGTCCTTCGCGACTGACTACGACGCTCAGATCGTCCAGTCCTTCCTGATGCTTGCAACATCTCCCACTTTGTCCGCTGTTTCCTTGCCTGAAGATGCCACCTACGATCTGTCCAAGGGTCACAAACCGGTGACGACCGAGCTGTCAAGAATAGCGACCGACGCAGCTATCTCCTTTAAGCAGTCGCCTGACGCCAACCTCCCGCAGAAGCAGCGTGAATCACTCAAAGCGACGGTTAAGCGACGTCAAAGATCTTTTGCTGACGCGAAGAGTCGAGCCGTCGACCATTTTAGACGCCATGTTGGACAACAGTGGCCTTGCGAGACCCCAACTGCCCCTAAGGGGGATGAAGTGGAAACATACATCAACGTCCCGCATGCAATGGACGCGGTTATGGACAAGTGGAGGCCATGGTACCGGAATCTCATGTTCAAGGTGTATCTGATGAACTTTGTCTCTGGCTTAGGGGATCTGCCCTTGAAGGAAGTCAGACCCGTGCCAGGGCCTGTACCCTTGACATTCATCCCCAAGATAAGCACCCAAGGATTCGTCCCCATCGATGAGCTGTTTTCTCAAGGCTCTATCGAGGCTCAGATTCCAGTCCCTATTCAAGATCCTACGCTGAACGGCCTCCTCCGGACAACGACAACTAGTGCTGAGACAAGTCAGAAGTTGACTAAGGTGCTCGACAGCCTTGACAACAAGACAACGCTGGTGTACGAGCATCATTATGTGCGGGAGTTGAGGCAGAGCTTGGCAAGTCTGAGAGATCATGTCGAAAACGAGTTGGATGCAGACAGACTCTCAAAGCATGCTTCTCTTTTCCAGCAGCACCTCGAACAATGCGACAGCCGAGTCAAGTCCATCTACGACTCGTTGTTGCGCGCGGTCATGTCGTCGATATCTCAAGCTTCGACCAACGCTCCCGAGACCGTGCTGTCTACCCTTAGAAAGGCAGATTTCCTTCCCAGAGTCTCACCGATACTCTTCCTGCAGCAGCTGAGAATGCTTCGATGGCGGAGACTCTCTGATCAATGGAGGAACGCCATTATCGAGTACGCACTTGCCATCACTGCTCTTCAGCAGGCGAGACGCTTCCTCAGGTTCCAGGATTCGCCCGTTGATCTGCTCCGGGAACTCGAAAACACCGGTCATAAGGGATGGAACGCCCACGAACATCCTGAATGGCTGCTGCTGGAGTGTGAGAGTGAGATCATGATCCGAGAGGTCCAGGAGCAGATTGCGCAACAGATGATGGCACCTCCCGACAAACAGAATGCCGTGATGCAGTTGAACATGGGTGAAGGAAAGTCTACCGTCATCGTCCCCATCGTCTCGTCAGCACTTGGCGATGGTTCGAAGCTCGTTCGAGTCATCGTGGCCAAGCCACAAGCGAAGCAAATGAATCAGATGCTGGTCTCGAAACTCTCCGGCTTGCTCGACCGCCCCGTTTATCAGCTGCCGTTCTCGAGAGAGATTCGAATGGACACACTGCGAGCAGGGGCAATCCACCGACTGATGGTCAAGTGCATGGAGGAGGGCGGTGTCTTGATGGTCCAACCGGAGCATCTCTTGTCATTCCAGCTGATGGAGCCGGAATGTCAGCTTAACGGGAATGGCACAGCTTCCGAGCAAATGATGAAGACCAGAACCTTCTTTGACAAGTTCTCGAGGGACATTGTCGACGAGAGTGACGAGAACTTCAGCGTCAAGTTTGAGCTTATCTACACCCTTGGACAGCAGCGATCAATCGAGCACAGCCCTGACCGGTGGATCGTCGTCCAGGAGGTCTTGGGACTGATTGCCAAGTTCTGTGGCGAATCGAGGTTCGAGTTTCCTCGGTCGATTGACTTTGACGATCGACATGTTGAGAGGTTTCCAAGGATTCGACTTCTTCGACCCGATGCCCAAGAGGCTATCCTCAACCGTGTTGCTGAGTACATCTGCGAGACTGGTATGAGCGGATTCCCTATCGCCCATCAGCCTCCGAAGATCCGGGAAGCAGTCCGACGATACATCACCCAGTGGGAACTTTCCCCCGAGGAGGTCGAGTCGGTTGAACAGAGCCTGTTTTGGGGCGAGACGACAATGAATCACATACTGCTTCTACGTGGACTCCTGTCTGGCGGAATCCTTTCTTTTGCTCTTGGACAAAAGCGATGGAGAGTCAACTACGGCACTGATCCCCACAGAGAGACCAAGACACTGCTCGCCGTCCCCTACCGAGCCAAGGATAACCCGACGCCTCGATCCGAGTTCAGCCATCCTGATGTGGTCATTGTACTTACCTGCCTGAGCTACTACTACAGTGGCCTTGACGACGAGGCTCTCTACTCCGCCTTTGATCTGCTCACCAATTCCGATAATGCTGATCTTGAGTATCAGGTCTGGGTCAAGACTGCTCCGACTCTGCCAGAGCAC
Source organism: Fusarium keratoplasticum (assembly GCF_025433545.1). NCBI lineage: Eukaryota > Fungi > Ascomycota > Sordariomycetes > Hypocreales > Nectriaceae > Fusarium > Fusarium keratoplasticum. The sequence goes on from NC_070534.1 coordinate 362,331, forward strand.
TTCCGACACCTGGAAGGCATCAATCTTCGGGATCGCCTCCAAAGCACAACGGAGGTGTTCCCCCATCTTCGGTATTCCAAGGCTGCTATCGACTACTACCTTTGTCGTTTGGTTTTTGCGAAGGAGTGCAAGGAGTTCCCCCACAAGCTTTCGGCTTCTGGATGGGACTTGGCCAAGATCAAGACCAACCCGACGACAGGATTCAGTGGTACCAATGACTCTCGGTATCTCCTCCCGATGGCCATCAAGCAGCTGGACCTTGTCGAACAGAAGCACACCAACGCTCTGGTGCTCGAGTATCTTCTTCGCCCGGAGAATGGCATTGCCCTGATGCCACCGGAGATGAAGGGGGCAACTTTTGACAGCCAAACCCTTCTGGAGATGGTCTCCAAGATGAGCTCCAACACCCGCGTTATCCTCGATGTCGGTGCCCAAGTCATCGACCTGACAAATATCGAGTTTGCAAAGGCTTGGTTGAGCCGCTATGACGACGAGAACACACAGGCGGTCATTTGCTTCAGCGAGCTTGACGATATTATCGTCGTTGATCGGTCCGGAAAGGTTGAGGAACTTCAGACTTCGCCATTTGCTAATCAGATGGATCAATGTCTGGTCTTCCTCGACGAGGCGCACACGAGAGGCACGGATCTGAAGCTTCCCGTGAACTACCAAGCCGTCGTGACTTTGGGCGCGGGTTTGACGAAGGACCGCTTGGTTCAAGGTATGTATTCGCCCTCAACGATCCCTTCCCTTTTAAACGGTTGCTAACATTTCTATAGCATGCATGCGAATGCGAAAACTTGGAAAGGGGCAGACCGTGGTGTTCTGCATTCCACGCGAGATCGAACAGAAGATCCTACTTCAACGAGGCCAGAAGCCGTCTTCTGGACAGATCACGATATCCGATGTTATCTCCTGGGTCATCACCGAGACCTGCCTGGACCTACGACGAGCGATGCCCCTGTGGCTCACTCAAGGCCTCCGGTTCTTTGAACAACAGGCCTTCTGGATCGGGGTATCAAGTGCTAAGACCAGATTCTCGTGGGCCCAGCAGTTCATGGAGGCCGAAGCCCAGAGTCTTGATCAACGGTATCGCCCACGAAGACCCGACGCCAGCCTGGATACCATCCTCGGCCACGTCGGCCCCCGTGCAAGCGAACAGTTCCGCTCTCGCTGCGAGGAGTTTGGCCTCATTGAACTTCAAACAAGCTCGCTCAACGAGGAGCAAGAGAGAGAGCTTTCGCCCGAGGCCCAACAAGAACGACAAGTCGAGAAGCCGCCCAGAGTCGAGCCAGAAACCCATCGTGTTCACTCTGGTCTGCGCGAGTTCATTGTCGACGGCCAGTTCCCAGGCGAGTGTGCTGCCTTCAAGCCCGCCTTCAAGGCTCTCAGTCAGACTTCTGCTGCGGCATGCTTCGACGTGAACGAATTCCCGAGCAACATCTGGGTGACACACGACTTCGCCACGACGGTCAAGGCTCGCTTTGGGAAGAAGAACTATTCAGACTCTTTCCAACGTCCTGTCCAGTGGATCCTCACGAGCAACAGTACCGTTGATGACATGCGCCTCGTGATCATCAGCCCATTCGAGGCCCAGGAACTTCTGTCGGTCATCGAGGCGTCTCGACATGTCACGCTGCGACTCTACGCTCCACGAACCAACCTTGGGTTCCAGCCTCTCGACCACTTGAGGCTGTACACGGTCTCTAAGAAGGTCCAGAACGCACCGATACCGGAGGATATCATTGTCCAGCTCAACCTTTTCGCAGGACAGCTTTACCTGCTCTCTTTTGACGAGTACGTTGACGTGTGTGAGGCACTTGGTCTAGCTTGGGGTCCTTCAGACGACTCTGTGACCCTTGGACCAGACGGCTTCATTCCACCAGGCACCAGCGTCGGGAAATTGGTCAACAAGTCAGGATTTACAAGGAGTCCAGTCAGGTTCCTCAAGGTCCTCATGTCAAAGATCCGACAGGACTGTGAGCTGATTGAGAAGACGCACATGGGCAAGATTTTGGAGGGTATTCGCCTGGTAGAGGAGGATTTTGCAGATCAAAAAAACTAGAGGGGCAAGAAGGTGTGGTTTAGAGTTGATCCTTTGTTGTTTGTATTGCGAATGGAGTTTTGGAGTTTGGTATCAAGCATGTAACGAGTTCACGTTAGAAATGAGGCAACGGCCAATTGATTAACCACCAACGCTTGGAGGATGCTACTTTGACTGATGTCCACGTCTTAGAAACAACCATAGTTTCTCACATATCTCCTTTAGTTGGAGCCATCCTCCTTATATACCTTCCGCATCGCAGCATCATATTGGCTGCCGGAAAGTCGACCGAAGGGGTCAGCAATATGGGTCTTATTCGCTTGAACTCTACGCTGTCATCCAAAGCCACTGCACTGTTTTAGTCATTCACTCAAGTCGGGTTTTGGGCATTAGAGGAGACAGGTCCATTTTTAACGCATATATAACAAAAGAGAATAGCTATAAAATAGCTGGGCTCCTACACTTATGACTCTTTTCCCAAGTGATACTTATAAGGAGACTTATTTAGGCATTCTTTAGCTAACTAGTCTGTTTGGCGCTATGTTAAACTTAATGCCATAGCCCAGTGAGAGGGAACTTTGTGAGAACTCTAGTTAACCTGGAAGATTACTGTAGAAAGCCTTCTTTATGCCAAGACTACCATGATCAAATGGAATGGAGAGACTCTGGTGAGGATTTGGCGAGGATAGTGCCAGTGGTGCGCCGAGCAACTCCTCTATCACGAATGGACGAAGGCAATTGAATGTATCATCAAGGGAAGAAGCCGAGTGATCCAATGCTTGAATTATGATTACTCTTGCCTCGGCTTAGACTCCAAAACCTTCCAGGGTGTATTACGCGAGGTGGGCGTTGCCAGTTGAACCACCAATCAGAGCTCCTACCAAAACCCCGAGGCCCCGAGAGCTGGTGATAAAGACCCCTGTAGGGATCACAAGAGAGGGGGCATCTCTTGCGGTATTTATTAGCATGTTGTTTGCTTCGTAAATGAGGGGAAGCTAATTTGTGAACCTCAATCCTTCTCGAACTCTTTGTCACGATTCGGCGAACCAACTATCCCGTCCTAGGTATTCCCGATTTAGCAACATGACTACCGTTGGGGCTCCCGTTATCGCTCCCGCAGACGATGTTGGTCTAGTTACCCCTTGCATGGACCCTTGCTAACAGTGGGTGAAGGCCAGTGATACTGACTCTGCCCTTGGTCTGGTACGAGGACTTTCCTTCGCCATGAGGATGCATTATTTATGATTAATAGGATGCCTCCTCGTCTACTGAAAGCTTGAGAAGCTCCATTCTCGATTATAGACAGGAGAACGGAAGAACATACCACAAATACAAGGATGGCAGTACGTTGTGCACCCACACTCGCATGCAGCCACGACGCCATGGCTTGTTGGTTGAGACAATGCTTGCTCACACATGAACTACAGAATACAACCTCCCCAACGATGATGAGGAAAGCGAAAGACTTGGTAAGAGCCATTTATAAATTGCACGAGTGCTGTTTCTCGCTGACACGGACCAGATCTCCAGCATAACCTTTGCCTCCTGACGTTTGACAACAAGCTCGGGCTGAGCCCCCCAAACCTCCCTGGCTCAAGGGTCAAGCGTGTCCTTGATGTAGGCACCGGCACTGGTATCTGGGCCATTGACTTTGGTGACGAGCATCCCGATGCGACCGTCATTGGCGTCGACCTTTCCCCGATCCAGCCGAGCTTGTACGAGTTGACCTGAGCTCCAATCCGGAACACTGCTAACCAAGTGTCAGCGTCCCCCCCAACGTTCAGTTCGAGATTGATGATATCGACGAGGAGTGGACTTACAGTGAACCATTTGATTACATCCACAGTAGATTCATGAACTTTAGCGTTCAGAACTGGCAATCCTATCTGGAAAAGATCTTCAAGTAGGGCCCCCGCCTACTCACCTCGCTCATTGGTTTTTAACGTAACTAGGAACCTCGCCCCCGGTGGTTATGTTGAGCTGCAAGACGTAGACGTTATCATGGGTAGCGATGACGGAACCCTGACCGAGGACACCACTATGTACAAGTGGTGCAGACTTCTGGACGAGGCTGCCGGAAAATTTAACCGTTCCTTTGAAAGGACCACCAAGTTCAAGGATCTTCTCAAGGAAGCCGGCTTCGTCGACATTGTCGAGACGCGATTCAAGTGGCCATCCAACCGCTGGCCCAAGGACAAGAAGTTCAAGGAGCTCGGTGCTTGGAACAATGAAAATGCCAGCTCTGCCCTCGAGGCTCTGACTATGGCCCCGTTCACGAGAGGTCTGGGATGGAGCCGTGAGGAGGTCGAGGTCTTCTTGACCGACTTGAGAAGGGACTGGAACAACCCCAAGATCCACGCTTATTGGCCAATGTATGTGGCCCCATGCGTTTCTATGTTGTTTGTGCTAACGTCTTTGCAGTTGCGCTGTCTATGCTAGGAAGCCTGAAGCTTGAGTGATTGGGAACTGATATCAGGGTTACGCCATGTTGATGTTGATGATGATGATCCAATTTTCCTTCTCATAAAATCAAAGAGGGTGGCACAGATTGATTATTTTACCTTAAGTCATATAAAATCACATAGTGCATCAGAGAAACGTAAGTGAAACAATGTGCGCCATGCTCATGCGGGCATCGCTCATTTATCATCTAAATGTCTATTATATAAGTGGTTGCGAGATGAAGTCAACTGTCGAGGAGTGGAACCGGGTCCCACGAGGCTAGGTCGAAACCTAAGAGCAGTGGACAACACCGTCGTCGTGAGTGTGGCACTCCTTGGGAGCCTCCTTAGTAGCAGAGGGGGTAGCAGCACCAGTGGTCTTGCTAGCCTCCTTCTTCTCCTCCTCCACGGGCTCACCAGTGCAGCCGACACCAGGGGCGGCAATGTCGTAGGCGTAGACGTCAATGGCAAAGAACTGGAGGGTGTTGCTGTCGATGACGCTCTGGGAGGGGTCCTTCTTGGCGAGGGCAGTGACCTCGGTGTAGGCCGAGGCGAAGTGGTCGACAACCTCCTCGCTGACGGTGGGAACGTGGAGGATGCGGTGCATCAGGTCAGTGGCCCAGTATGTGTTGAGCTTGGAAGCGGCGACGGTGTAGCCCCGGTTGCAGACCTGGTCGAGGTTGCGGCGGATCTCGAAGGAGAGAGGGCAGATGACGGTCTCAGTGGTGGCGTTGTCACCTCTCCAGTGGCCAGCCCACTCTGTACTTTGTTAGCTGTGTTCTCATGTGAGGAGATAGTGACTTACCGTCCTGGGTAGCGCAGTTGCGGTCAGGGTCGTCGCAACGGAAGAGCATGCCGGTCTTGTCGGCGTTGATGATGCGCTCGTACCAGCCAATAGGCTGAGAAGTCGAAGCGTTGCCAAAGTACTTCTGGACAAACTCAGACTTGTGGCCGAAGCGCAGGATATGGTCCTTGGCGTGCTGAGCCAGCTGAACAGCCTCGTCGAGGCCGTTGGCGAGCTGACGGTGCAGGGTAGAGTTGCAGGACTGGTGAATGGGGTACGTCTTCTTCCAGCCCTCAGCCCAGTCGTAGGCCCCGGCAGACTCGGTGGCCTTGGGGGCCTCGGCGGTCTGGGTGGCGGCCTCCTCACGGGGGACGATGGGGGAGGCGATGGCGGCTCCAAAGAGGAGGGCCGCGACGGTGGTGGACTTGAACATCATTTTGAAGTGAAACTTGTCGGCATGAACTTGATTGGTTCAGTGAGTTGTCGGCTGTTTGTTTGGCTTGATGATGAGGGCTGAGTGGCTGAGGAAACAAGAGTTCATGCAAGAGGTGTTTCGGGGTATTTATAGAGTATAGATGACAACCTTGCGAGAGCTTAGAGACAAGGATATGACTTTTCATGGACCAACATTGCTTACGCCGTCTCTACTGACTAGCTAGCATCCCTCATGGATTCTCGGCGTTGAATCCGTTCGTGGGGGTTGACCCCATCACGCATGGCAAAAGAGCCTCGCCTGCAGAGCGGGGAGATGCATGTTGGTTTACTCTGACCGCGGCATCTCCGGAGGCTGGACAAATGAAAACACATTATCATAGAGAAGAGAAAAGAAAGTGGTCTAGAGAGTGTTATTCTCCACGTCACACCATGACTATCCGGGTTCTCAGAGAACCCACTACATGCAAACCATCAAGGTGCCTGGACTATCCGCGGTCGAGTGCAACCCCACCACGCAGGCCACTTCAAGTTAAATAATATGCTTAATTCATGAGTTAGATGCCTTTAGTGGCGTGAGGGTCGTACCAATCCTAAAGTGAGCCATTAGCAAATCCAACGCCCTGGCTCGTTTGACTCTAAGTTATGCTTGTTTGGGCAGCTATTGTCCCCCACGAGCCCATCCACGAGCTGGACCATGTATGGATCCCCAGTGAGGCATTTACCAAATAGAATCTCTGGTTTTTCTCGTTAGTCAAAATCCTCGTCCTCGTCCTCGTGCTGACTCGCCTCGATAGACTTGCCTCGGCCTCTTGGCATATGCACTCTACTGAGGGGACAACACCTTGAAGGACTCGATTGTGCATGACTAGCCCGATCGAGTCTTTCTCCGATGGTTGACCTTGGTTTCTTCACAGATCGTCGTCAATCCCGTTGTCCCACGCAAGCCACGCTTTTTTCATCCCGCGTCCAAGTCTCATCCATGTTCTCGGGTACGGCTCTCACGGGCTTGGCGTGGCGAGTTCACGAGAGACATCAGGGTAAATTCATCAAGGTCAACGTTGGTGAGAGCGGATCTTTAGTAACATGACGTCGTTGGCGAAGCAATTGTTTTGTCATGGCTTGGCGGGTTCGTGAGCTGACCAAGATGCCCAACAATGGCTGCCTAGTGATGGGAGAAGATATGAAGCGTCATTTCATGATTTGAATGTTTATTCAACAGTGAAGATGGGAGTGCCTTTTATCTGAGATGCGCTGACTCTTCCCCTCGTGAAAACATCTGAGTACAAACATGGCTTCACTGGGGATGGCAATATCACCGGACCCAAAACACAGCATCTAGAAGCATCAATGTAAATGTAAATCCTAAAGCTACCCTACATAAAAGACCAGGCCAGACCCGACCTCCCGGTCAACCTCCTCTACTCATCTCCACCAGTTCATATTCCCTTAACCACGCCTCCGGAATTACCTGTGCATGAGATATGCCAAGCTGGTACCAAACACACAGAACCCAAGATCTCTCTTCTTGCATAGCGGCTCTGTTTCCCGTTCCCCCTGCAGGAGCACACCCACAACTGAGCATGCAAGCCATTAAACAGCCCAAAGATAGATCCCGTCCCCTGCATGAGGCGGTAGCATTAGATCTAGACCTTGGCGACTGTAGCAGGTTGACACCACCTCAAAACTAGGCCCAATTGTGTGATTCAGCGCTTAAAAAAATTCTTATTTCTCTATCAAATTTCTACATACTTAAGCCTGCGCTAGGTCACTCGGCCTCGCCCAAAGTCCCTCTGGCTCGACACCCTTGGCCACACGCAACAACTTTCTCTGCTCCCTCGCCGTCCTATACGTATCAAGCCACTCCTTGGAATGCCCCAGCAGAGGCTCAGTCTTGTCATCTACAAGGCTCGAGTTGACCCACTCCAGCAAATCGTTCACATAGTCGACCTCGAGACCGTCGTCGGCCAAACTGTGGAATTTCCGCCCACGTCCCTTGAGTGCAACGCGGTTCTCGTATTCCTTCCTCATTGACGCACGGCTTGGGAGTGTTACCTTTCCTGTCAGCACTCGTGCGAGAGCCTGGGCTTGAAAGTCAAAGAGGGAGAATGTTGCCGTGTAGTAAGGAACACCGATGAAGGAGAGTGAGGGATCTTCAATGTAAAAGATGTCCTTGTGTAGGTTGTGCACCATGTTTCCTTCTGAAGTGATGAGAATATCATCCGTTGCTTCGTCCGTAGGCACATCATCTCCATGGTATTGCGAGAGGAAAGGATAAGAGGTGAGATACCCAGTCGCCAAGACGATACCATCGACGCCCTCTAGTTTCTCACCGTTCTTCAGCAAGATGTAGCTCTTCACAGGCGCCGAAGCATCAGACTCATCCTTCTCCAGGACAAACTTTTCAATACCACCGACATGTTCAACAGACTCTGGGAACATGGCAGGCGGCAAATCGAAATCACCACCCCTTGTTGACTGAATCACGCGCTTGGCAGTCTCGCTCGTCTCCCGACAAACATCATATGCCGAAGCACCACCGCCAATGACGAGCACCGTCTTGCCGGCGTATTTTTCCGGGCGACGATATTGCTTAGTGTGGATGATAGCATCGCCAAAGTGAGCCTTCCACTCAGCAAGGCCAGGTGTATCAGGGATACGAGGGAGGTTGTAGTGACCGGATGCCACGACCAAAGCGTCGAATTTCCAGTTTCTCTCGAGGAATCGGGGTTGGCCGTCACCTTTGAGGTGGGTTATCGTCCTTATCGCCCAGTGGGATCCATCCTCACTCTTTTGGGCGTCCTCGACTCGAGTGTTGAAGATCGTCACGTCATCAACACCGTGTTCCTTGCTGAGTCCTTGAAGATAGTCTTGGATGTTGACGTGGCTGGTAATATCCTCGGTTCCTTTCGGCCAAGGTCCAAGGTTGCTGTAGAGTAGACTTGTAGGGACGTTGTTTCGTAGGCCAAAGTAGGCCGGACCCGGTGGAGAAAAGGAGACTTCACGAGTCTCAGAGTCCTCGCTTTCGAGGGGATGAGCACTGTCCCCGTTCTTGGCTTTCAAGTCGGCAGTCTTTGGTAGGAACTGCCCAGGCAGTGAAGTCACATAGTCGCCGGCCGAAGGCTTCTCGCTGGGGTACTTTGTAGTCGTCGGTGCCCTGTCGTCGTAGTGCCATACCCCGGACGTGACCCCAGATCGTTCAAAGACGGTTACATCGGCTCCGTTCTTGAGGAGATAAGCGGCTGTGCAGATGCCGCTCACTCCAGCGCCGACGACGGCAACCTTGGTGCCAGGCCCAAACTTGACAGGCTCATCGGGTGACGGCGAGCGTCCGTTTGTAAGATAAGGACTCATTTCGAAGGACAAAGCTAGAATTGGCTCAAGCAATACTTGTGAGTAGTTCCAAGTGGACTCAACGCGGGCACACCACCCATATAAACAACCGACCCGGAAATACTAATTGTAAGCAGGCAGGCCCCATTCTCTTACGATGTCGAAAATGACTCGCCTCTTTCATCCGCGTTTGTTCCCGATGGGTCATTCGAGCTGTCTATTGTGTGCGCTCTCGCGCATCCAAGAGGGCGAAAGATGGGACCGCGTTGAGCACGTCATCTCGAGGATTATGTCACAAAACGGGCTATCCCAACTCGACGCCGACTGACGCCTTGGCTCTAGGGTATGATGAATACTGATAAGGCGAGTTGAGGGATGGTGTTTATGGGGCCGTAGTTGGTTTAACGTTATAGTCAGGCTAGGTGTCTGTTTACCTTGACTGTCCAGCAGCACGCAATCCTTGTGCACTCATTCGTATTGACTAGTTTCGAAGATTCAGCCTAATTCACGATTTATTTAAGACATTTCAACCCTGCCCAAGTCAAGAAAGATTCGATTTCTTCAACTATTGAACCGTCCTGTCCACCTTGGGGTCTCTCTGTGTACAATCTATGTACCAGGTCATCAACTCAGCTCTCACCCACAGCAGCCGCAACCCTCTTCGCCACCAACTCCCTTCTATGCAGGTACCGAATAGCAATCGCCGTAGCAGCCATCGCAATAGCCAAAGCAACCATGGTAGCATAACCCTTGGGATACTGCGGCGCCTCAGTTGTCTTCCAGATAAGAAGAGGCAGCCAAGCCTGGAAGACGTAGGCCATCTCATTCATGCTTCCAACCACCAACGCCCTTTCTTCGTTATCATCCTTGCAGATTTCATGGGCCCAGGCAAAGGTCAATCCACTGATGCCTCCACCAATACCGATGAGAATGAAGCAAGCCCACTTCCATCCGTCGGGGATATTCCACGCCGCCAGACTCGAGTAAAAGACTGTGAGCAATGTACCCGAGAACAGAATCGGCTGCCATCTGCTGCCTCGGAAGACGGAATCAGAAAACCAAGCATACATCAGAGTCGTAATGACTGCCACGGCGGACTGAATCGTCGGGTAAGTGTTGACATGAGAAATGCTGTATCCCTCACCCTTCAACCAGAGCTGGAAGGCAGGCTGGGCCATGCCACCACAGCCATTGTTGAAAAGAATGTACAAGAGGGTAAGAAGGTAAATATGCCAGCTGGCAAAGATCTTCTTGACCTTGTCCCAAGTGAAAGGGGCGCGGTTCGCTCTTCCTTCTAGCTCCATGCGTCGCTTCGCGAGGGCGATATCGTCCTTGGTGAAATACCAAGATTTGGTGATTTCAGGCACGTCGGGAAAGAAAAAGAAGCCCGCCACAGCGATAGGAAGCGAGATAACAGTGTCAATGATGAAAAGCCACTGCCAGCCGTGAAAGCCGTGAACCCCATCGAGGCGGTACACAGACGCCATGAGGTATCCCGAGAACATGCTGCCGATGTTGCCGGTGGCATGGAAGATACATGAACGCTTCGCAAGCTCATCTTTTCTGTACCATGATCCGATAATATATTGCATCCCTGAGAGGCCATTGTGTTAGCGTTGGGACATGATGATGTGATGTGTTGATATTGTGTTCGTTATTATAGTTGAAGCCCAGCCCTTATGTACGACGGAGACGTCATTGAGAAATAAGGAAGGAAGCCCGGCCCTTGATGGGATACCTGCGCTGATAGATAATACTGCATACCTGGGTAGAAGGTACTCTCTGCCAAGCCGATGAAGAAGCGGAGTGCGTAGAGCTGTTGGACGTTGGTGCACTTGGCCATGATGATGGTCAGAACGGACCAGGTCACCTCGCAAGCGGGGATCCAGATGGAAGGTCGAACTCTTGTGAGCAACAGGTTGCTAGATCACGTAAGTATAAAGCTCAATTGCTTTTTCCTATCATGCCAACATACCTGGGAATCTCTCCAATGACGTAGCCGACAGTCCACAGCGTCTGCATGTAATTGAGTTCATTGCCATTCATGTTGAGATCCTCCTTCATGCCAGATACAAAAGCATTGTTGATGTTGATCTGGTTCAAGTTCTTGATAAAGTACCCAAGGGAAGCAAACGTGAGAATGACAGCGTCAAGCTTGAACAAGAACTTGCGCTCCTCAGGGGACTTGTCGAGTGTATCCCAGATGTAGGATCGCCAAGTCTTGGGCGGCAGACCATCGTCACTGTCAGATTCATTCCCTCTGACGACAACAGTGGCAGAGGGCTCTGACTTAGACGAGGCATTGTCACGCCCAGCGTCTTTGTCGTCGTAGGGCGCAGACATGGTGGGCTAAGGCTGGGCAAGGCTGGGCAGCCGTTGGACAAGTCTTGGCTAGAAGAAGTGGCGGTCTTGGAATTTCTTGTCGATGTAAAAAACTGCAGTTCATGAACTTATAAGTAGTTACTGATACTGTCCAAGTGGTCAAAGCAGTCTGGCCTCCATGACGTGACGGAAGGATCAGACACCAAGCGAGAAAAAATATGCTTAATTTTCTGGATCCCCCGATCCTTCGGCTACCAGATCAAAGGCACGAAAGTAGAGATACAAGTACGGGGCAACAAGGTCTCTCAAAGCTGTCCCACACATGTGCCCACTCAATCGGAGCAGACGCACTCCCATGGCCTGTTCAATACCCAACAGAGGTTAATCGTATCCGTGAAACCGCCTTGATCGGAGCGGCCCCGACGGTGTTTGGTGCCATCACGCAATTATAGTCAACACTTGTGTCCTATGCGTCCGTGGGGCAGAAGCCGGGGTCGAATAGGGACGCATAATTATCCCACCGCATCACGTCACCGGCAACCCATCAAACACCAGAGTATGGGGTACAGATTGTGGGATAAACGTCTTTCTGCGGCCGTTAAAAGTGTCTGCTCGGGAGCCAGTATCGGCACTAGGAGATTTGCCAAGATAGCGTTTTGTTCGGATTTAAGACGCCGAGTCCGGAAAGATGCACGACATCAATAAGCAACTATCATGACACCTGCAACCATATTAAGATGGTTCGATGTCTTATCATATCTCTCATGAGGTATCAATGAGCTTGGTCTCTGGTGGAATGAATGGCGTAGTTCAGATCTGGAGCGTCAAGAATCTTGAGCATAGCCCACTAAACCATCTTGGACTTCCTCCGCAAAGACAGAAGACAACCACCCTGCAACGCTCATAGATCCAGATCCCGCCCATTATCCCACCCGTATAATTCCTCACCGACCGATGGCCGACTGCGGCCCCACAACCCGAGTGGGAGACGCCAATCTTCCGTTCTGGCGTACGAGACGGCCCGTAGGACGAGATGGCTGCCACGTGGAGACGATGACGCCAATACCAGGGTGCAAGCACACAAGGCGTTTGGCAGGCACCGACGGCTTGGCAAGGCCATTTGAACCGGGACTAAAGATTACACAAGCTGAGGTTTTATCTCTGATCAGGTAAATTGAACAAGGCTACTCCTGGTTGAAACATGGGATCATGAGGAGCTTCAAGCTCGGTCTACCTGCCTGACCGCCCTCGCCTTGCACTGAAAGGTCATAAACAACGAGCTGATACCACAGATAATCCTTGGCGAATACTAGAGCGCCACTCGGTCAGTCCAACGAGGAGGCAGATGTCGTTCATGCTGGCAAGTGGAACCATCCGCTTCTACGGAGCTTGACCGGCGTTTGAACTGTCAGCCTCAAGGATGAAAATGACTCATCAGTTGCGAGGATTTGTTGATGGAAAACAGGTTCTTATTCGGACGGATGCATAGTAGCCAAGGCCGAGCTCGCAGGTTCCATACCCTCAGACGAGACCACCTCAGGAGGTCGAGGTTCGTGGTTCGACGCGTCATTGGAAGCGCAACCAATGCAGAGGCAGACGCCACTATTGGGCAAAAGGCGAAGTCTCAAAACCTTGTGTATATGATCTAACCGGTCCCGTTATTGCTTCACCCAAGACTCCAAGCTACTTTACGACGAATGACGAGGTTGGCTGTCGATTCGTTGTGAAACTGAGGCCGAGTAGAGAGGTGAAGCTGGTGACGAAAGTCCTTGGATATTTGTGACATCTTTTACTTGGTAACTCCGAATGCCGCAGATGTTTGCCATCCACTACAAGCCGTAGAGCCACCTGTAACTCCTACGAGTGGGCGAAACTGTTAGAGCGACAGATTGCTCAACTAGCAAGATCGAAAAAGATATGTAAGCACACGCTAATTTTCTGATATTTTAGTTCATTTTATTATAAGCATTCAAAAAGAATATCTGGGCAGCCCTTCTCGATGTCAATGTGCCAAATGGCCATGTTAGTGTGTCTACCAAGAGTGGTTATGTATTGCAAGTTCACTCGCGTTCAGTGAGATCTTGGCCATATTCGTCCTCAAGCGGGTCATATCTGATAGATCGCGAGGGACGCTTAAGCTTATCTCCAAACGCAGATCCATGGCCACGCAGTCATGGTAGATGGCATGATCAATGTCAACATGGGCTGCTTTTGCCTAGAGAAAGGAGTAAAAGCGGAGCCGATCGGACTTGTCGAGGCCGACCTATACACCTACACCATGAACAGGTTTCCAGCCTATCTCTCACCGAGAAAAAGCGTAGCAACATTTCATAAACAATAGAACTCTGGATTTTTTGCGCTTCTTATTTTAAACCTGCCCTCAAAGCATCACAGCCAACAGATCTGCTTAGTCACGCGACGGGCGTGCGGAAGGATTCAGCCTTGCTATTTAACCGACAAAAGTGGCCTGACATGGCCGTCACCGATGTTTGTTTATATCCCCAACTCATCCAGAAACAATCATGGCAGCAGCCGTAGCAGAAGCGTTCAACAAAGAGTTTAGCTTCCTCAAGTACCGCGCCGTCGACGACCAAGAGGAGACGGTCACGGTCAAGCGCACCGCGTATTGGTGCTACTGCGGTCCCCTGCTCGACCCATTCTCATCGTCTGATCCAGACTTAGCGCTCCCTGCCAACTTTTACGAGTTCACCGAGGCGACTTTTACGGGCCCTGTTCACTCGAGGTTTCTCCCTTTTCTGAAGTACATCAACTCTCTGCTCGTCAGCAAAGGTCTGAAGCATTACATGCTCACTATTCGTGCCACGACGCCGACTCATGAGTACGACCGTCCGAGATGGCACACTGATGAGCTCTTCTTTTCCAACCTTTCAAAGGGAAACCTACCTGGGACACGGTTAGGACTCAAGTCACAGTACAAGAATGGAGAACGAAACTCGGGAACCAACTGGAAGATATGCACAACAGTTCTTGGCCCATCAACTCTATTCATCCCTTTGGAGCACCAAGCATCTGCCCGAAAAAGACAAGAAGATGCGCGAGTAGCAGCTAGCACAGAACATGAATGCCTAAGCATCCGCTGCGTCGGGTGCGCATCTGCTGCCGAAGCCGTCAGGGAGGAGCTCACTCAGACCATGAAGCCCTTGGGCGTCGAGGCAGCCATGCCGGGAGAGTGTTCAGTGTTTCGAGTCGGAAGGGATTCTGGCGCCGTGCATTCAGAGCCGAGTATGAGCGATGGAGAACACGGGAGAATCTTTATAAACGTCGTGCCGGGAACGGAAGAGGAGCTTCGGAGTTTGACGACGAAATGGGGGATGGAGTTTCCCAGGCAGTGGTGGGTTGGGGGCCGATAGTCTGTCAAGATGATGAGACCTTAGTGCCTTCTATCCGTGGTACGAATGAGCGGGAATGTTTTTTGGGTTATGTATTGCCGGATGGTCGCATGGTGAAACATGGTCGATATTTAGATCGACAGTCAGAGTCAGAGCGTTGTGTAATATGATGCAAGCCTTGAGTTTCGGGTCCAAACAGAGGTCCTTTTAATTACATATACAATCACACAATGTCGTGCAGTGTATCACCATATACTCTAAACTCTCACATGGCATAAAAAGGAAATATCAGGGGGCGGGTTGCCACTATCGCCACACTATGCACCTCCGTCACAATTGATGTCACCGTCTGCTTCTCAATTAAAGTTTTAAGCCTAATCAAACCCCAACCTCGCCCAACCCCTGCCATTACGCGATTCCTCCGTTTGTCTTGGGATGTGACATTCACCCCGAGATTCGATTTCCGCGTGGCGTCAGAATGGACCTTGGTCCCAGCCCATGACATGATGTTGCGCAAATAGCCCTCAATCTCCCCCTGTTCAACGAAAGTAAATTGACGGTCAATAGTTCATGGTGGGTGCAGCAGGGCAACCCTTGAGACATGATCAACACGGCCAGTTACATTTTGTCTACACAAGTGTCTTGCTTAGCTCGGGATAGGTCTAATGTTCCATTGTGGCTGTCGCTTGCTCAGGTTCACGTCATCTTCAATGCCATGAACCTATCCATCTCGTGGCTAAATGTATCTGTTTAGACGAGCAAAATCCAGGGCTGTGCCTCGAGTAGTGGCCAAACGCGAACTCGGTTTAGAATGATGCGCGAGAAGGGAACTCCTTTGCAAGAGAAACATGAGCGGTGTCATAGGCCTTTGGTAGAAACGGGGTATAAACTCTCCTAAACTCCTACCATGGACGCCATCTCCGTATTCTCAAGAAGAAATGCTTTGAGGGTCTAATAAGATCACATGCTCACCTACGTGAACAGACCAAGTTGGACTGTGCGTGAAGGTTAGTTGACTGAGACTCAATCCAACTTTCCGATTATAAGTTCGTTTCTTCCGTTTTTTTATGCAGTATGGGTATGAACAAAGGCAATAGGACTTTGCGTGGCAACTTTCATTGTTCTTGACTCAGCCGCCTGCAAGTCCATCAGTCAAAACAAAGAAAAAGGTGGGCAAAGTATGGTGCCTGTTATAGAACATATGAACATTGGCTTCATTTTTCGTCAAGTCTCGTGGCTATAAAAAGATCCGATGACCACCAAGTTCACATCCACACATCAATACTGACCCAGCAACACCAAAGGATTCGTTGACAGTCTGGCCAACTGTGAACTACCACAATCAAGAACAAGATCGGGACTCGTGCAGCAAGAACGATGTTTATCTTTCTCCCTCTTTTCGATATTGCACTCACGGCAACCTTGATTGTCATTCTGACTCTCTGCTGTTGTTGGCAGGTAATGAAATGTGCCAAGAGGGTCTGCTGCTGCTTGATATATCCGTGCCTATGGGCACTGCTACTGGTGGGCCTGGTTGCTGTCTTTGTTGACGACGACCTACTGCAGCAACTACAGCAGCGTCGATCAAGGGTTAAGTTCTATTAACAGTATGCCTTGACGCAGAGCTAATATCCTGAGCGTCCTGGTTGTTCGACAGGCAACACAGCTCAACCCTACCTTTTCCTTTATGACAACACCTAACTCGACGACTATGGTTCTTTATTAAGATACTGACCCTTTGTCGTGATAGACCGTGAGGGGCATAAAGCCAAGTATATCCTAGAATTGAAATAAATCACACAGTTTATTAAACACACATGTATTCCTCTTAGGCTCCGAGTCCCCTTTTAATGCGTTCTACGAACGTGGTCCACATGCAGATTATCTAGTACTCTTCATGATATCTAAAGACATGAGTAGAAATCTTGTCTCCCTTGGAATCAAATCTCTGTGGAAACACGGTGAACAAACCATCATCATCTCGTGGCTCATAGTCCAAAGTGGCAGCAGCCTGGATAAGCACATCCAGCCCATGGTTTTCCTTCAGCCAATGGGCCACCATGTCCATTGCAGCAACTGCCCCAGATCCAGTCCAGATATTGCCGTCGATGATCCACTTCTTCTCCCGTGTCCAGTTGACTTTTGGCCAGAGTTTCCTCGAATACTCGTACTCGATGTTGTTAACCGTGGCCTTCCTCCCGTCCAGAACGCCTGTAGATGCAACGACGCTCGCACCGGTACAAGTTGTAAAGAGAAGCTTTCCAGCCGCAACGTGTTTCCGGATCAGATCAGCGTGCTTAGGGCTTAGATTAAAGCTACCCAGGTGTGGCCCTGCAACGAGCAAAATATCCAGCTCGGGACACTCATCCACAGTCGTTGTGGGGACAATCTTCATCCGAAGAGTACCTAGGTCGACAGGATCTATGGTTGGACTGATGTGGTGAAAGACGAATTCTGGTGCTCGGGAAATGACATCGTCGTCGATGGGGACGTATTCCCGAATGGTTTGGAGGGCGCCTTTGCTGGCGGAGCAGAGAAGATCGGCAGGCCCGGCTGTGTCGACTACTTGGTAGGCGAAGCTGAGAATGCCAAATTGGATAGGAGCCATTTTTGCGGCGAATGACGATGGGGAGGGGGCGCAGGCCAGATTGTAGGCCGATGTGGAAGAGGAAGAGTAGGTTGGGGTTGTGATGCGAAACGGATGCCGGCAGATGTTGGCTATAAATGGAAGCGGCAGAGAAGTTTCAGGCCGGATTATTTATTCTCGAAAATTCTTTATTTAAATAATTACAGAGTTCAGTAGCTGCACATCATCCCGAGATCCGGTCGGTGGTCACGACGATCCGTGGCATCAATATCCGGAACCCACCCGGATGTAGCTGCGGGACCCCCGACGTCCCGAGTTTGAGTCTCCCCGACTTTGTAAGCACCATTTACCGAGTTTGTAAGCGTGCCTGAATATATCCAGCAAAGGACGCTTCGACATAAATTGGATCTTGATAATCAACAACGTTGAATGAGATTTTCCACCTGGATATAGAAGTGGGTTAGAGTATGCTTCACCTTCCAGTACCCGTTCGGATTTGCAAGTGGATCATTGCAATAAAACTTCCGCCTGCCGGCATTGTTCGGGTCTTTGAAGAGCACCTTCATGAGGTGTTTCCGGGGGCATGATGAGCGAAAATGTAATTGCCGGGGCTCATCAATTCAGATCATGCAACCAGAATGGCATGACCTAGGCAGGTTGTCGACAACACAAGGGCAGCAATAAGTGGTATAAATACGATAACAAAGGCCGCCTTGAAAGCAGAAGACCAAGTCACTCTAACTTGAACTCGTTTTTAAACGCTCAAATGCTTCTTCACTTGTTTACGTTGGGCTTTGTCCCTGCCCTTTGCGCTGCTGCTGCGGCCAAGTTTTCTGTGCCGAATACTGATGCCACCTTTGACACATCGCCCAAGCCCTTTGAAATCAACGTTGATCAGAAGTTTATTGAGGACACTCGGCAGCGAGTCGCACACGCAAGGGCTCCTGTGTTTATGGGTGTGAAAGGCGACGGTCCGAGTGCTGAGATATTCACCACTGTTCGGGATTACTGGGTCAATGAATACAGCTGGAATGCAACTGAAGCAGCCATCAACCAAAAGTAAGTGACACAAATACGGTTTTCGTTGAGATACTAACAGTTTTTCAAGGCTGGAACAGTTCACAACCATTGTCGAGCCTGTGATTGACAATGCCACTTACCCAGTGCCCCTCCACTTTGTTCATCATCGTTCACCCCGGGACGATGCTATTCCTCTGCTATTCATCCATGGGTGGCCAGGCTCGTTCCTAGAGGTCAGCAATATCATCGGAAACTTGACAAACCCTCCCAATGCATCCGTCCCGGCATTTCACGTTGTTGCTCCGTCGATCCCGGGTTTTGGATTCTCTCCTGCACCTCGGCAACCTGGCTTCGGTCCCGTCGAAGCGGCTCACTCCTTCAATGCACTGATGCTCCAGCTCGGCTATTCTAAATACGTCATCCAAGGTGGAGATTTCGGCGGTGTTACCCTTCGTTACCAGTCTCATCTGTTTCCGGACCATGTCGTCTCAGCACTCAGCAACTTCTGGGTCATTCAACCAAACGAGGATGACATGCGCAGACTCGCAGAGGGGGTAGCAACCCCTGATGAAGTTGCATACATCAACATTCTCGAGACCTACATCAATCATAACTCTGGATACCGCCTGATGCAATCAACGGAACCGCTCACCCTGGCAATCGGCATGGCAGACTCCCCATTGGGCAATGCCATGTGGATGTATGATCTGATGGCCAAGGTCGTCGATCCAGCCATTACAACCTGGACTCCTGAGCAGATCATTACTTGGTCAATGATGTATTACATCCAAGGCCCCTACGGCGGCATGCGCTTTTACAAGGAGGTGCTCAATGACGGGGGCTTCTCCCTGCTCGACTTTGGCACTCTGCCGCTGGTTGAGGTTCCAGTCGCCATCAGCCAGTTTCCTTACGACATTTGTTACCGCATGCCACTGGACTGGGCTAAGAGAGGAGGAAATGTTGTCAAGAGAACCGTGAACCACCACGGCGGTCACTTTGCCGCCTATGAGGTTCCTGGCCTACTGCTCAAGGATATCTGGTCATGGTTCGGGGACAAGGAAGTTTCAGGAACAAGCGTGTTTGGGCATTGATTCTATAAGTGACCCAAGAGCGTAGTCAGAATTGTTGTTAGTATCAATGACGTCTCCGTCGGCCACAGAATTAGAGAACACAATAATAAACACACGACATCACTAGAGCATTATACTAGTATAGTCAAGGAATATACTTTGAGGCTTTTCAACCAGACGCTTAGCATTCGAAAATGTAATCAGAGGCGAAGTACTCTATTGACTACCCAAAGTCGTTTCTGAGCTTTCCGGCAAGTGACATGCAAAATGTGGTCCTCTCGCCTCAATTTCCAGGGTCAAGCCCCCTTTCAGGATGTGTATAAACCCTCATTTACTGTATCCCAAGATATGTCACTGCCGTTTCCCCATCCCATAGTCATCGTTGCCCATACATCATGAAATAGGGGAGGGTTCTTCGGCTCGGCCCAACCCGATAAATTCGTCAAGTTAGAACCCCATTGTTCCACGGATTTCCTCAAGCTCCCATCCATCACAGGACACCCAAAAACCCTGCTCACTGGGGTTACGGGTGGTGGTCCTCCAAGCAAGCCAACTCGACGGTCGTATTTTGACTTGGCAAGGCCTAGCATGGCACGACTGGCCGACAAAAGATCATGTGAAGCTGTAACATCTGCACCACGAGACATTTTAGATAGGAATTGATCCAGTTGAAGTTCGGAGCGGGCAGAAGCCGAATCAAAATCAGGACATAGCGAGAGCGGGAATGACAAGCGAAACGATAGTGTAAGGATGACGATGAACCGAGTCCAGTCGTTGACTGTGAATGAAAGGAGCGACGAATCTTCGAGTTCGCTCACGTAGTCCAGGAAATTTCGTATCTTTTTTGTGGCGCTGCACATGTTGGATAATGGCGGAGGAAAGCAACTTGTTTTGGCCGACAAGAAGGTCTTGGCTACGGGGAAGGCAAGCAAGCTCCCGCAGTCAAGAAATACATCGATAAACATGGCCTGCATTCGTGTCGCTCCTTATCATAGCATTAGTCACTCTCCCGCACATTCACAGTCACGCAGCTCGACGTACCCGATCCCATGGTGAGATTATCCATGCTTTGCTGCAATTCCTGACGTTGTTGGTCAAGATCGGTCAAAACCAGTCGACTATTTTCCACGGTCTGCCCCTCCTTATTGATGACCTTGGATGCATCGGAAAAGAGGTTAGACTGACGGACTAGGGCTACGAGCGTGTAGTCACCGTCGACCTGGGCGTTATGTTGCAGGGTGTCGATGGCGGTACTGGCCCAAGTCGGACGATTGGTCGGTAAATCTCTCTCCCCTCTCCATGCAACGATATATCTAAAGGAGCCCAGAGTAAGAAGGGTTTTCATATTGAATTAGGACATTGAAACTTACGTAGAAACAAGATATAGATAAGCGAGACACGCTCGGATCTTGTCAAGTTCATCGTCTGTCACTTGCCGACCCAGCGGGTCAGGCATCGTAAGCAACTCTTGATCCAAGTCAAGATCATGGATGAGATCAGCGGCGATGCGCAAACACTGGACCAGCTGTCCGTTCTTGGGCCGCAAGTGAAAAGGGTACCTTGCCAATGTCAGACGGAGATGCATATAACTTGTTCGACAACCAGACATACCATGCGCAGTATATTAATACGCCCTGAAGTAGCTCAAGACTCTTCTCCCCACCAGAGACATACTTGAGACCTAGAGCCTTTCGAAACTCGTCATCGTATAATGCGTGTTTCTGTACCATCTGGGGCCCCGAAGCTACCGTCAAGATGGATAGTAGAGTAAAAGGTTTTGTAGCAGCGAGATGCGAGACGTTGCAGTCGTCAGGGAAGACTATAAACGGTAGGTAGGTAACCATGGACTTGAAGGTGTGTAGGAGAGATTCCGCGGATGCCATGTCGAATAAAGGTTGACGCCAGATGTCGGAGATGAGATGAGGTTGACTTATCAAACTTCGGGGGCTGGCTGATTGGCTTGCGCTTTGCAAGCCATCAACAGAATCTTCATCATCGAGCAAGGCGTCAAGAGCCTGATCATGCATCTCCCGCAGGGTTTGTAGGTTATCGGTGAGATCTGCTTTACCTGGCACGGTGTAGTTGATGCTAAAGGTGGCAGTTGACTGCCTCGAAGGTCCAGTATCTCCCGTTCTGAGTGGGAAAATCATGTTAGAAGTGATTCAGAGGTCAGCGAAACATGGTTCTTACCCCCATTTGCGCTCCCATCGGCGAGGCCGTGGCCTAGTACGGGAGATGCACTCTCTTTTCAGGGCGAGACATCTGATAGAGATCAATGAGCATAAAATGAAAAGATGCAAATTGTTTAATGCATTACCTTTCACACACCCCTGGCTTCTCACTGGCTTGGCATTTAATTCTGGCCGCCCGACAATGCTCACACGCTGTCGGGTTTCGTTTCGAACTGCGGCTTCGTGTGTCCGACTTCATATTCAGCAAGTCCGATAGATCTAATCGAATCTGCACTCAAAACCGAGCTTGAGCTCTACCGATGGTAGTGTCAATCAAGTGCCGAAGTCGGCGGAAGATAGTTAAGAAAAGAAACGCAGACGGAACCTCGGGCAAAGCGGTCAAACGATGCCTGTGATATTTTGATTTGTCATTCTCCTGCTTATGAACGGCCCGGAGCCCGGGATAACTCCCCGGTCGATCAAATAGCGCTTGTGAGCGACATCCGACAGCCACGCGGATGTAGCCTGTGGGGATTACCCAATCGGGCAGTCTCTTGTCTAAAGAGCCGAGCGAACTTCAACGTTGTTGCAGCTTGAGACAACTTACTCAGAGTTTTTTATCCTCATCTCTTCGGATAACGACTAGAATATCGAAATGAGCACGACATGTACCGGAAATGTTGCTACGGGGACCTGGCGGTGTTTGCACCCGCGGATGCTGTATAAGTTTAGAGAGCGTCCCCCCATGTCATCTGCTCTCTGACATTCAGACACTCATTACTCTTCCGCTGCATATCCCGGTGCAGACGCCTTCTCAGAA
Source organism: Fusarium keratoplasticum (assembly GCF_025433545.1). NCBI lineage: Eukaryota > Fungi > Ascomycota > Sordariomycetes > Hypocreales > Nectriaceae > Fusarium > Fusarium keratoplasticum. Next base: position 384,705 of record NC_070534.1, read on the forward strand.
AACTCAATTCAGCAGTAATTGAGTCAAGATGGCTTTTGGAGAGTCGGTTCACGATGTCGTTCGAGACGCCCCCTTCGGACAGCTTGTGCGCTACTTCACCAACAATCGCCTCTTCAAATACCCAGAAGAACAGCCAAACTTCAAAATTCCTGAGCAATGGGTCCGTATGATGAGCAACGCAGAGCCCGATAGGATACCTGACACAGCTTCATCCTCAACCCTCTCCAACTCGAGCCGCGAGCAAGAGACGATAGAGGAGCACGTCAGCAACGCGGCCGAACTGGATCTCGAGAAGAAGGAATTTCCTCAAGACAAATCGACCCGTCTAACACCCAAGACAACCTCAGACGGCACCATTTTGGTCGATTGGTACAGCGAAAAAGACACCGCCAACCCACACAACTGGTCCAACTCGCGCCGTGGGTTCGTCGCCTTTCTCATATGCTTCTATACATCTGTCGTCTACCTAAGTTCAGCAATCTACTCCTCATCAACCGAAGGCGTCATGAAAAAGTTTGGCGTCAGCAATCTGGAAGCAACCCTCGGCCTCGCCATGTACGTCCTAGGCTACGGTGTCGGCCCACTGCTCTTTTCGCCTCTCAGCGAGATCCCTCGCATCGGTCGCAACCCCATCTACATCATAACTTATGCCCTGTTTGTTATCCTCTCTATTCCAACAGCCCTCGTGGGTAACTTTCCAGGCCTCATTGTCTTGCGCTTCTTGCAGGGGTTCTTCGGGTCACCTTGCTTAGCCGCCGGTGGTGCTTCGATGAGCGACCTGTACAGCTTGGTGAATTTGCCTTTTGCAATGATTGCCTGGGTTGGCGCCATGTCCTGTGGACGTAAGATTTTCTCCTGACTATGGAGACTCTCCCGCTAACTCCATAACAGCCTCTCTCGGTCCTCTCCTCAGTGGATTCGCCGTGACAGCGAAAAACTGGCGTTGGTCCTTATACGAGTCCATCTGGGTATCGGCACCGTTGCTTATCGCTCTCTTTATCTTCCTACCCGAAACGAGTACCCCGAATATCCTCCTACGCCGCGCTCAACGCCTGCGCAAGCTTACCGGCAACCAAAAGTTGATGTCCCAAAGTGAGATTGACCAAGCTCACTTGACAGTCTCTGGCATTGCTATAGATGCCTTAATCAAGCCGTTGGAAATCACCATTAAAGACCCAGCCGTTTTGTTTGTCCAGGTCTACTCGGCTATCGTCTATGGCATATACTATTCCTGTAAGTGTCCTGTGACTCGACATAGTCTTTTACTGACAGTACAGTCTTTGAGGTGTTTCCGCTCGTCTATCCTGTTTACTACGGAATGAACCTAGGCCAAGTTGGTCTCGTCTTCCTCTGCATCGCCATTGGATGCATCATCGCCATCATTGGTTATGGCGCATTCCTATACTTTGTGGTCACGCCGCGGATAAAGAAGGTCGGCATGGGTCCACAGGAGAACGTTCTCTTGGCTGGTTTACCTACATCATTCGGTCCTACCATCGGCCTGTTTATATTTGCTTGGACGGCCCGGGCTTCTATCCACTGGATTGTCCCAACTATCGGCATCACCATCTACGCTGGCTCGATATACACTGTGCTGCAGTGTATGTTCCTTTATATCCCGCTCAGCTACCCTCAGTACGCTGCCTCTTTATTCGCAGCCAACGACTTGTTCCGCAGTGCCTTTGCTAGCGGCAGCATTCTCTTCGCGCATCCGCTATATGCGAATCTTGGGATCGCTAAAGGCACGAGTGTCCTCGGTGGTTTGAGCGCTACTGGTATCATAGGGATGTGGCTGCTGTACTTGTATGGTGCCAAACTCCGAGCTCTCAGCAAGTTCGCCACCTAAGCTAAGGGTTAAGCTCATGTGTGTCGAGCTAGAATCTTTGAGTCTCTGGGGTGACTCTAGTCCAGTCAATTATGCTGGGTTGAACTCAGCCGCCAGATAACTACTCTGCTGTGCATCTCCCCTCAATCATTTTTCATTCTTTTTCTTAGACTCGTTCAAGTACCTTTGTGGAAAATACAACCGGTTGAATAGACATATAGATAATCTGTTTCTTTTCGTTTCTCTGTTCAGCTTCACGTGAGTAGTATGACAACTAAGGGCCTGCAGTTGCAAGAATAGGTTTTGCGAGAACAGCTCATTAAATTACCCAGTGCTAGAAGAAGCAGAAACGCCAGGGAAACACTTTAATCCAATGCTTGGTTACTGTATCCTGGCGTCCCATGCGTTGCCTATTTCTTTGAAGAATGGATCGCGGTGGGTGCAATCTTCAAAGTTGCTCATAAAGCTACCCTAAGCTTAGGCAAAGCACACTCAGCCCCGCATCTAAGCGTTCCAGGAGACACAAAGTATAGTCACTGAATTTCGCGTACCTACGCGAATAACCCATCTGCTGCCTTATCGACCGACACGTCAAGGATGTCAAGGGCGAAATATGGTGATTAAGACGGTGATTAAGGGAGACGGCGATGTCACTCTTTGATGCTACGGTAGGCTCCCTAGACACGTGACGTGCCGGAAAACGGCCGCTGGTTGGACCTGAGGGTGTGTGTCGGTGCTACGTCGCAATCTTATCAGCCCAGGCTCTGCGTCGCGTCGCGTGGAATCGGACGTGTGCCTCGGAGGGCTGCAGCGCACGAGAACCAGTGAGAGGTGGCACGTCTGCAGCTGTCAAGGCCTCTTCTTGTGAGGTCTGCATTTGCATTGGCGGGCGCCGTTGGAGCTGGCTGACGGTGGCTGCGGCACGGGAACGTCGGGTCGCCGAATTCTCTGGACAAGCGAACCCCGAACGGAAGATGTCGAATTTATTCTTGGATGGAACTTCTGGGTCGATTTCTATAAGCGAGCCTTGAATTGGCGTCGCCACGTCTTGTCCGTCATGCACAATTGATGGCGCTGGCACTATTCGCTGGCGTCCTGACGGCGTCAAGGTCGGGTCGGCAAGGATGGATCCATGGGTTGATTGACGGGCTGTGGGGATCAAAGAAGCCGCGCGAGAGCGAATGGATCACGGAAGAAGCGATGACGGTCAGCGGTTAAGTGCAGATATCAGATGAGACATGCGATGACGAGGCAAAAACTCGGATTCCGGGCAGTGAGCACAGGTTTCGGAAGAGAGTGAGAGAGTCAGAATCATTGAAGATCGAAATGCGTGGAGGGATGGGTTACCACCCCCCGGTTCCACGGCAGGCGTCTCCCGTCTTGGTGTTGAGCCACCCCCGGACCCTAGCCCGGCGACGGCGCAAGCCATGACACGCGTTGGTCTCGGAGAGAAGCAGCTTCAGGTGGGAGGAGAAGCGTTTCGGGAATCTGTGAATCTTGTGGGATTATGCTTGTCTCGCTGACATGTGTGATGGTCAGTGAGATGATCCTTCAAAGGGGAAGCTGGTCGCAGGGAGAGGATCGTGCGGTAAGGAGCGCTAAAACACAGATCGGCAATCTGTTTGCGATAGAGGAGCCAATTGTCTGTTGTCCCTGCCTGCATGAGGGAGGAAGAGGAGGGCTTCGTATTCTGTATGCAGGAGGGGGGATGGATGGATCCGTTGAGGGATGTGTTGAGGGAGATGTTGATGCTCAAGGTGATGTTGAAACAAGACAATTAACTGGGAGGTTGAAGTATCTCTCATGACTTCAAACCTTCGTCAAGATGGCACAGTACAATAAGGCATGACAATTAATTGTCGCAATCGTCGCTTCACCTGGAAATGGCCAACCGCTCTCATTTCCCGCACAGCATGGGCTATTGACGCCAGTGGCACCAAACCATGACGCCGGTCGCACGGCCAGAGGCTGGTGGAGGGACGCTAAGACGCTACACGAGACCCCTCTCGTATTAGCGCCAGGGACCTGCGCTAAGACATTGATTGGGCTTTGCCCCTAAAGTGTGGTGGGCCAGGGGGTGCGCACGGCAGGTGCGTGGTGGGTTGCGCTTGCAGGTTTAGAATAGAAACACAAAAACCCGGCCATCTCCATTTTCCCTCTTGTTCACCAACCATCCAACCTCGTCGAACCAACCTCGGCGATTTCTTTTTTGTGTGTGCATTTTCATTTGTTTTTATTCCTGTCCGTTTCCCGGTCATTCCTTATGCCGGGGTAACAATACAATCTTCTCATTTTTATTTACGTTAAACATTATTTGACATTGACCATGTTGTCCGCTCTTTTCCTTGCGGCTTTGCCCGCCTTGGCTCACGCCTTGGACGACGGCATCATCCGCTATCCCATTAGGGCCTCTCCCGGCGCCCCCATCGTCAAGGGCGTCACCCGACGACAGAATGAGGTTGCTCTTCAGTCCCAGAACACGGGTCTTTTCTACAGCATCGACGTCACCATGGGTACTCCCGGCCAGACCATTACCGTCAACCTCGACACTGGATCTCAGGAGCTTTGGGTCAACCCCGTCTGCGACAAGTCGAATGATGTCTCGTTTTGCGAGTCTTTTGGTCATTTTGGAGAGAGTAGCACCTTCACTTCGATTAATGTTACCGGCGGTCTTGTTTATGGAACTGGATATGCCTACTATAACTATGGCTACGACTTTATCACCATCGGCTGTGAGTATGCCATCCTGTAAATCGAGACACCCTACTGACCTTACTCAGCTGCCCATATCAAGCAGCAGCTCTTTGGCGTTGCCTACGACACCTCTGTCGTGAGTGTTGGTATCATGGGTGTTGCTCCTGACCTGCACGGCTGGAACGCCCCTTATCCTCTCGTCATTGATAGCATGGCCAAACAAAACCTCATTAAGAGCCGAGCCTTCTCTCTTGATATCCGCACCATGGACAGCGACCGAGGCGCCGTCATCTTTGGAGGTATCGACACCCGCAAGTACTCTGGTCACCTTGAGAAGCGTCCCATCATCCCAGCTTCGTCTTCCCCTGACGGCCAAACCCGGTAAGTTTGAGATTCGTGGTTGCGTAGAGAGTTGCCTCTAATTGTATTCCAGATACTGGGTCCATCTCGACGGCATGAGCCTCACCCAGGACGACGGCTCCAAGGACGCCATCTTTTCAAAGACCAACGGCTATGCTGTGGTTCTCGACAGCGGCTACACCATCAGCGCCCTGCCCGGTCCCATCTTTGAGAAGCTCCTGGCCACTTTCCCTACTGTCCAGCCTGGAATTGGTTCCTACCACCCCGTGGACTGCGATGTTGCCAAGCTTAAGGGCACCGTTGACTTCACTTTCGGCAAGACCACCATCAAGGTGCCTTATGCCGACTTTGTCTGGCACAACAAGGGATCATGCTACCTGGGTGCTTTCCAGGACGATGGTAAGTATCTGGACTGCAGTCTTGAGTAAAAGTGAGCTAACAGGTTGTAGAATTCCCCGTCCTTGGTGATACTTTCTTGCGAGCTGCTTACGTCGTCTACGACTGGGACAACGAGAACGTCTGGTTGGCTAACAACGAGGACTGCGGTACTAACCTGGTTGCCATCGGAAGCGGTGCTGACTCTGTTCCCGATATCGTCGGCGAGTGCGCTTCTTCTGACTCTACCAACACTTCTGAGCTGCCCACTTCCACCGAGGCCTCGACTGGATCTACCGCCTCTACTGAGTCTGTTACTTCGACCGAGTCCGAGACCTCTTCCGGTTCCATCACCAGCGATTCGACTGCCACCGCCACCACCGAGTCTACTCTCTCCTTCTCCACCACCCGCTTCCACAACACCTCTTCCGTCATCCCCAACAAGCTCGGATCCTCCAAGACCCAGTCTCTCTCCGACTCGCTTCCTACTCTGTCTGGCTCTACCTACTTGGACCCCTCTTACCTGGACCCGACCTACTCGGGACCTACCACTGCGGCTCCTACCACCATCACGTCGACCATCACCACCAGCAAGGTCTACACCATCACCGCGTGCCCTCCCAGCGTGACCAACTGCCCTGTCGGCTCCGTCACCACCGAGATCATCACCTCGTACACGACCTACTGCCCCGGCGAGACCAAGGCCCCCAAGCCTACCAACCCTCCCGTCATCAGCGACACCTCGGTCGTCACCAACACCCACGTCTACACCATTACTGACTGCCCCGGTGAGGGTCCCTGCAACAAGGGCGAGGTCACCACCGAGTTCGTTGCCACCACCCAGCTTGTCCACCCCCAGGTTACCGCCATCTACACCGTTCCTGAGGCTATCCGCTGTGGTCCTGGTAACGCCCACTGCAAGGAGGCCACGACCAAGGCTGTCCGCGTCGTCACCATCACCCCCGCAACCAAGGCTCCCGAGCCCACACCCGTCCCCGGTGTCTGCACCACCTGCGGTCCTCCCGGCAATGCCAACGGTACCATCACTGAGGTCTACACCCACCCTAGCAAGCCTACTCAGGTGTACACTCAGCCTGGCGGCACCCAGATCTACACCAAGCCCGCCCAGACCCAATCCTCAGGCTATGGCTACCCTCAACCTCCCGCCAGCACCGTCGCAACGGTCGTCAAGCCCAGCGGCGAGGAGCCATCCGAGCCCACGGGCACCAGCCCTGCCCTCGTGACAGGCGGCGCCGCATGGAACGCCCCCGGCCTATTGGCAGTTATTGCTGGCGCTCTCTTCGCCGCAATGCTCTAAACGATGAGCAATAATTCTAAAGGGTACATGCTTGAAAAACATAATTATTCTTTTTTAATAACGGGCGGCGGCTTGAAATGGTTACACAACCATGGGTAGATACGGGGCATGACGTTTTTTTTTTTTTCCTTCATAGAGGTCTTTTCTACACATTCACACTTGCATTGTTAGATTCTTGGTTGTATTTACCTACTCAACAATTTATGATGAGGCACGATTACATTTTATGTGTCCCTCTTTTGATCTTCCGCCTCTTGTATTGTTATTATTAGTGCCGGATCTTGTATCCGAATGGGGATGTATGTTGCGCTGCGTCAACCAATGATGGGAAGCAAGCATTGTCTAGTGAAGCAGTCGATGCGAGCTGGCGAACCAACGCTCGAGATGGCCTCATGCCGAGCTTACATCAATCTGAGAAGTCTGCATCACGTAACTCTCCATCTTGTCTATCATGCCTCTGTTTGGGATGCTGACAATCGACTAAAAAGCTCAATGTGACTCGGAGATTATGTAAGATGTCCACCCTCTTTAACAGGGGAACGATTCCTTCAAAACCGCGCCTCAAAACCCTCAGCTTACCGCTCTCCTCTTCCCAGCTTTTTTGCACCCATTGAGTTCTCAAAATGGCTGGAATTTTGTTCAAAGCAGGCCTTGTGGCTGTAGCGCTTGCCGTCATCTTCCAGGTCACCCTCAAAGAAACTATCTGGTTGGCTTTTGGCATCGGGAGGGTGACGCAGCCGATATCCGACTTTCCCTACACTTGCCGCAAGATTGTCGACCCGCGGATGGAGGCTTGTGAGGATATGTGGTTGTCAGAGTCTACGAGGCAATTGTTTCTTGCTTGTTCTGATCCTCTTGCACGACCTCACTGGATGCCAAAGTACGTTTCCAAGATCCTTGACTGTTCACCAAAAGCTCACACACACAGCGTCGCACATCTCAACGTCTCAGCACGTTCTCAAAGAGACTCAATCGTAGCTCTAGACATCGACAAGCCCGTCAAAAACAGCTTCGAGTTCCGAACCCTCAAGACGCCGGGATTCCCCGGGACAGCCGGAGACGGCAAGCTCCAGCTGGTAGGCTTTACAGGGATCGATAATCCCGAATCCGGCTCCATCGAGCTGCTCGTCATCAACAACGGACCTTCAGTGGACGCCCAGGGAAAGTTTGTTGATCAGTATGCTCATGGAGCTAATTCCACGATTGATCTTTTTGAGACGGGGCCTGAGGCGACTGAGCTCAAGTTTGTTCGGACTTATGCTGACAGAAAGATCGCCACTCCCAACCGTGTTGCGGCTCTGAGCAGAAGTGCTTTCTATGTCGTTAATGATCATGGCCAAAGCAAAGTTGGCTTGGTAAGTCACATAAGAACATGCTCCAACATGATACTGACAAAGACCAGAAATACAATCTCTCCCCCTTACTCAGAAACGGAGACGCCATCTTCTGTGATGCCGAAACCGGTTGCAAAACCGTCGCTCAAAACTTCAAATGGCCCAACGGCATAACCCGTGACAAGAACAACTTGATCTACATCCCCTGTTCGTTATCCGGAACAATCTCCATCTACCGCGTCCTCCCCGACAATACCCTCGAAAAAGTCGACGAGGTAAAGACCGGGTACAGTATGGACAACCTCTCTGTCGACGCCAACGGGGACATATGGGCAGCTGCTTTTCCCGTTGGAGTTGCTATTTTCAAAGCATATGAGGATCCGTATAATTCTTTTCTTCCTGCTACTGCTCTGAGGGTTAGAAAGGTGGATGGAAAGTATGTTGTTGATAAGGTTATTGAGGATGGAGAGGGCGAGTTTCTTCCTGCTGCTACGACCGTTGTGCACGATGCCAAAACTGGTCGGCTGTTTTTTAGCAGTAAGTGATCTGCGAGTTCCTTGTTGAAGTGTGGCTAATAGAAATAGGTGTCATTTCGCCTTTCATCTCCGTGTGCGAGCCAAAGGCTCAGAACTAAACAACGTACGCGGGCGGAAAAGGCCACAAGCATGGACGGTATGAAAAGGAAGAGCACAAAGCAACGTTTGGGTTGCTGATAATATACACATCTCCCCTCTAATAGGAACAAAATGTCTGACACTGGAGAAACAATAATGAGGCTCATGATGATGACAAATGAAACAATAAATCCAAATAAAACCTCGTACCAGAATGCATCATTCTCATTCCTTTGGCTGCTCACGACCGTAATACGTCTAACTACCCATTGTCAAGTCAGATCGCCCTCTCGATCTGTTTAACTTTTAAGAGAGACATAGGCGGGGTTCAGTACAATCCTTAGAAGATAGCTCTCAACACAATCGAGGTATCGAAGTCCGGGCAAGAAACATGGATACGAGCCCAATACCTACCTACCTAGTTTCTCGGTGCCAGCACTTCTCGTTCCTTACGAACCAACCTGTCACCTCCTCTCTTACCAAATCAACTCTAAACTCATGCCCTCTACTAACGAATCTCAAACGTCTCAATCTTTGCCTCTCCTCGGTCCACCATCTGCTTGGCCTCACCTTTCATAAGCCCTACCACGAAGCAGGGCCCGACATGCTCGTAATGAGATCCCTTCCTTCTGAGAATCACAGGGGCATTACAACCAGCGAGCACAACCACCAAGTCCCCCGCCTGAGCGGCGGTGACAGTTCCGAGGTAGCCGTTGTTTGTGACAAATTTCAGAGGGGCTCCGAGATACGCTCTTGTATACCGTCTCACGGCCTCAACATCCTCCCTGACATTTTCCCAGGTCCACTCCATGGCCGCAGCAGCATTCTCCCAGTCCGTCATATGGTCTTCGGCACTGTAGCCCTTGAAAATCTCTTCTTTCCACGCCCTTGAGAAATCTTGGCCAAGGGGAATACAGAGCTGCGGTAGGTAAGTTGCCGCAATGCTGTACCAATCCAGACACTCCGAGTCAGCAGCCCAAGCAAGGACGCCTACGAGAAAGCAAAGAGCCATGCTTCGCTTCAAGCTGGCATCTCTGTTTTGTGACAAGGAATGTACCCTTGCGTTGGGGATTATCGTTCGAAAAAGGGCTTGGAATACGTGTAGCCTTGGTCCAGGGGGCCAACCGCTCGGCCTCAGCTGCGAATCACGGTGACTTTTACACTTGATTGCAAGCTGAACGATGTGAAGAGCGAAATCAGAATCACTTGTATCGGAGAGCCAGCAAGGATAGACCCCTTCCACCTTACCAGCCACTACCCCAGGAACAACCAGAGTGCTCAGGTCGTCACACAGGTGCGGATTGCTGGCAGGCAACTGCTCAGACGCATAATGAGGGATAGATAAGGTAGCCATTACAACCCCCAAATTGGGGTAGGGTGAACCATCGTACTCCTTCTGCGAGATTCCTTCCCAGTCTGGTGTCCAAGAAGGAATCGGGTTTGGGCTACGTCGGGCGATGCGATAGTGTTCTTGGGAATAGAGGAGAAGATTGAGGTCCTTGACCTCATCAATCCACGTCGAGGCGAACTCTCTGTAGACTTGGGCAATATCCTTTGTGTAGTCCGCCTCTAGGTGGGTTTCTATGATGCCAAGAAGGCCATACACCCTATCGCGAGGGTCAGTCGCCTCGTGGTTGGCTAGTCGTGGCACCAAGGTTAGGTTCGGATATTCTGATGTAGAAACTGTATTCAGTCGTGTTTGATGAATGTCATTGAGTGAAGCATTAACGACACCTAAAAAGGATATCAGGGCTGAATACAGGGTTTGGTGGGCTTCTGTTATCGGAAGCCCGGAATCTCTGTCCATAGAGACTAGCGTTATCAATAGTTCTTGGACTGCCATGATGGATTGCCACTTTATAAGTGATGACCCGCACATGAAGAGGACATCAGTTGGCAGAACCATTTCCTGAAAGGTCCATGTACGAGTCCAGTATGGCGACTGAACCAGCGCTTTGTAGGCTTCCCAATATGCGTTGCGGCCCTCGGAAACGGCCCACAGGTGCGGATGCGCATGCATCCAGGAGCTGTAATCCAGATTTGGCAAGTTCGAGATGAAACCGAGGCCGTGTGGTGGACCAAGACTCTCGGCAAGGCTAACGGCGAGATGTGCGTCACTGAAATGCCCGAGCCAGGCGAGAGCCAGAGGAGCGGACGAGTAGATGGGCTTTAGGAGCTGGACTTGATGGTTCCGCTCTTCCATGTCCTGCTGGTTTATGCAGATGGCATCGGCCCAAAAAATGGCGGGTTTATCCCAGGAGCCCTTGGTGAGGATATCGAGAAGCAAAGCGCGGGTCTGCTTTAAGAAATCGGCGAGATTGCGAGTGACCGCTGTCGACATTCCATTGACCTTGATTGGCTCCGTGTCCGTTGGATCCCCCCAGACATAGGAGAAAGGGATGAACTGTCCTGACATGTCCCCCAGCCGATGAGGGAACAGCCGGATCTCAACTGTTGCGTTGATGTCTTCCGACGGGAGGATCTCAAAGAGGCGAATTTCTCGGGTGTCTTTATCGAGGGGCTTGTAAATATCTGGCGGAAGCTCTTTCGAGCTGGACGATTCGGCCATCGCGAGTGAGCGATTCCGAGTGTTGAGTGAGTTTTAAAAGATGAGCGCAGAGGCAGTATGTGTCCGATGTAGAAGCACGGAGAAAATGAGAAAGAAGGCGAACGGGGGCCCGAGTCTCTGCCGCCGCCTTACGGGCTATTCATAGGTTCAGCTCCCCTGTTCCCATCTTTACTTTGGCTGTGAGGCCGCATGAGTTGGTGGGGCGCAGGCTTGAAAGCTGCGCTGTGAGAGGCCGGGATTGCAGAGAGACAACCCCCAAGGCGCATCGGGGGACTTGAAAAGAGGCAGTGCACAGCCTGATTCAAGTGGGCGCCTGGATTTTGTAATTCCAGTCGCTTTCACGATGTGGCTACGGCTTGACAAGTTGGCTTATCTATGTTGCAGAAACAAATTAAAACAATCATGTTCTTTATGCTTTAAGTAACCCAACTTCCCAGGGATATAACCTCCGTGGTTAGCTTTGCCAAGACCACCAAGAGGTGGTAAGATGACAAGGCAGTCCAAGACGGGTTTAACTACCTAGTAGAAACCATACTCCCTAGCCTTTGCCCTTAAACTCTGCAGAGACGACCATCTTGGTGTTCCTCCCATCCTTCATTGCCCACACAGGGCACACACCAGAGCACGTCCTTGGGGTCCACAGACTTCTTGATGGATAGCAGTTTCTTGTAGTTGCCCCCCCAGAACGTCTTTTGCCAATTTGGCTCATATTTGAGCGCCTGTTGCAGGCTATTAGCACTGTCCAGAAACCAGGGCATAAGAACTCACCTCATTAATGTACGCTCCCGTGTCAGGAGACAGCTTTCGCATGGGCTCCCACGTCTCGATGAGTTCTTCAACTGCTTGAGCCTTGGCCGTGTAATTGAAAGCCGGGAATCCTTTTCCAGAGACTGAAATAGATGTTAGCATTCCCAAACCAAGATGAAGACACGCATCAACTTACGGGCATGCACGTAAGACTTTCTCCAGCCGGGATTCACCGCGTCGCTTCCTCCCCTTGGCTTAGCATCACGCACACCCTTTCCAGCAACCAGGAAGGCTCCCATTCCCCCCGATGGCCCCATAGCAGACTTAAGAGCTCCCTTCAGAGCATCTTGGTCTCCATCCAAAGCCTCCTTGCTCAACAGCCTAGAAACCAGATAAGAGCTGTTTCCTGCTGTATCCTGATCGTAGTGAACGTCAAACCACTTCAAGAATGAAGGATACTCCTCCTTCCCGACCAGCAGCTGAACGGCACCGGACCAACGCTTCTGGATGGTCTCGTTGATGGGCTTCCAGATCTTTTCCGTATACTCGGGATCTTCAACGTCTTGGACGATAAACTGGCCCAAGATACCAGCCACTTCCTTTGGTGCACCAGGAATGGGCACCGGGTTTTCGATACCTGGGGAAATCAGGGTGTATCCTGAAAGGCCTGCGTCTCCAAGGGAGGGGAACAGAGACAAGCCGTACGCGATGACGTCGTAGACGAACTTGGACTTGGCATCGGTGAAAAGCATCAGCGATGAAGTCGTGATCTTGGGCGTTTTGTGCGTCTTGAGAGTGAGGGAAGTGAGTACGCCAAAGGTTGAGCCGCCGCCCTGAGATAGATATGTCAGTAAACAATCCATGTTCCTGAGAGAGCGGGCCACTTACTCCTCGCATGGCCCAGAAGAGATCAGGATGATTTCGCTCATTGACAGTCAGAATCTTGCCACCAGGAGTGACCAAGGTCATCTGCAGGACCTGATCCGCCGCAAGACCAAACCTAGCAGATAACAAAGAGTGTCCACCGCCAGTGATGTAACCACCAGCACCTACAGATTTGGCTCCTCCGCCGACGATGGTGTGGTTGAACTTGTCCGTGGCCGAGTAGACGTCGTACATTTGGGCTCCAGCACCGATAGTGACGGCATCTCCAGGGATGGTGATGTCTGTGTTGTCGAGCTTGAACTTCCCTTGATGGTAGACGATTTCGTTCATGTGATGGGTCCAGATTGAGAGGGAGCCTGGGGCGATGGAGCGGCCGAGGTAGTCGTGGCCGGTATTTTTGACGGCGACCCTAATATCGTGCTTTCTGGCTGTAGAGTGTTAATAGCTGTCTTAAACGGAAGAATGCTGATGCTTACCAAAGTCAATGCCCAGCTTCACATGCTCTGGCTTGGTTGCATTGACAACATATGCAGGATAGCCACTGGTGCTACACGGATATGTCTCGTTTGGAAGGCATGTCCAGTTGGTATAGTGATCCCACATGACCGAGATGGGATTATCAGCGTGGAACTCATAGACACTCCAGTTCTTCTGAACCTGCGGACAAGTATCGCGGTCATAAGTTGGCCAGCCTGGATGACAGACAGCTCCAGGAGGAGGAGGCGCAAGGAGCCTGCCGGCAAGGGACTCATTGAGACGGGACCATGTCTGGTGAGAAGGCCAGTCGTGAGATCCTGGGTATGCCTTGCAGGACTTTTCAGGAATATAGGAGCCCTGCGAAGAGGGCAATAGAGAGAGTGCAGAAAGGATAGATTGGTGTAGTCGAGTCATTGCGAGGTTGGTGTTGTGTAACGTATGAGATACAGAACAGGACCATCTATCGTGGTGCAAGTCGCCATTTTATACTACTGAAGGACGGCATACTTGAGTGTATCGTATCTCGGGATGCAAGGCATCTTACTACCGACATCACTCGAGGGGGCATCATGTCCCGAGACTAAGAATTTTGTGGGTGCGACTGTGGCTTGGGGGCAGCCATTGATGTCACGGCAGAGTGACCGTATTCTTCGTACTTGAGCTTGTAGATGGCTCAGCCCTGCGAGGGATCGACACAATCTGGGAGGCAGAGTGGAGAATTTACGTGTCTACGGATGAAAGCGAGGGATACGGGGAATTGACGTCGGCAGTGTATGCATGTGTACCTAGTTAATTGGTAGGCCGATGTTTCTGTAATTTTATGTCTATTACTTCGTGTTGTAGCGGATGGTAATGTCTTATTGGGAGCCGTGTCTCGCTCACCACGACTGTCTGCGACAGTATCTAGAGCCGCCTTGTCAATGACTGTGAAAATTCTCATCAAAAAGTGACAAAAACCACTCTAACCCTCCTCGTGACCTCTGCCTAAACTAATGCAACCCCTGTAATTCTCGCAGCATCATCCCACAAACAGCATGGCGACCGTTGACACTAATCCCCAATAGGCAACCGCATCAAGAAACAACGCGCGCCCCTTTCCCAATTTCTCTCTCCCCAGGTTTTTTGCGCACATTCCTTCACCCTGCAAACACTCAAACACTCATTCAGGCACCGCGAGGATGCGGTTGGTCGTCACTCATTGTCTTGGTTTTTAAGTCGCTTTTTCACGTCTGAGCTCGAATCAGGCGTCGTCATTCTCTCTCTCTTTTCGTCATGCTGCAGCCAAGTCTTTTGTCGCTGCTCATCCACTCTCTACTCATCTCGCTCGTCTCCACCGCCTCGCCTGTCGGGCGCAATCGCCAGCGCGACAGCGGAACCGTCTGGGCCACGCCCCACGATGCCTTTTCTTCTTCGATAGGCGTCTTGGGATGCAAGGTAGACATATGTCTCACCTGTCTTTGACTCTGTACTGACTCCTCAGGTCAACACTAATCGCGTCGCCTACTGGCCCAACTCGGTCGACTGCACAAACATCTGCATCGCCCTCACCTACCAAGACCGCACCCTCCACCTCCTCCGCATCGACCAGTCCGAAGGCGCCTACGACGTCAGCTACGATGCCTGGAACTACCTCTACACCGGCTACTCTGCCACCGACAAGCCCGCCGCTGGTGGCCCCGTCGAGATGACCTACAAAGACGTTGACGCTTCCAACTGCAAGGACCTCATCGATACGAAGCATGGCCACCTCCCGCTCAGCGCTGCCAACAGCATGAACTTCCTCACCAGCTGTCTCGAGCAGAACAATACCTGGGTCGGCCAGAACTACGTCCTCTACAACATCCTCGATTCTCTGTGTACTCTCGGTCGCGACGAAACGTGCGACCTCGACTACCCGAACGCGAACCAAGCTGCCTGCCCACACCAGCTCGGACTCCCAGACAAGCTCGAAAACATGCCCGTATACAACATCAGATATCCGAGCGGTGAAAAAGTGAGCGCGTCGGACGGGCAGCCAGCACCAACAGATGACGAAGAGGATCTCGGAACCAGTCTCTCCCAACCGAGCGGGAAGACGTTGGCGTTGGTCATTTTGCTTACAACCTGCCTTGCCTTTGGGGTCTAGCCAGGTTGATAGACCTGAGCACTCTACCTAGGCACTGGTGTCTTGATGACGGTGGGCGATATCCGGAGTTCAATGGTTGCTTGTGTGGACGCTTGATGACTTGGGAGGCTGGAATTGCTGTTCTTGATGATACCCTACTATCCTTCGCTGCTACATATTTTTAACGACATACTACAAGCCGAGACATTTGGCTGAGACATTGTCTAAGTCACGTATCTTGGTCAAGTAATTATTATTGAACCAGTTCATTCATTTAACAATTTGGTACCGATTATCCTAACAAAAACCACGGGCAGCTACGTTCTCATTTATTTTTCCATGTGCAATGCTTTCTTGACCTTTTCCATTGTTGACTGGTGCTGCTGGCCGGCAGTCTTGCCCTCGCTAGGTCCAGAGTCGGGCTGCGTCAGAGCATGAGAGCCGTGCATCTAGAAGTGTGTTAGTTGATCCGTAGTAGTCAAGAATCTGCATCCCATTCTCACCTTCTGCTCCTCCTCCTCGGCCCTGTGGATCAGGTCGTGAGTCTCGACGGCCGTCTCGTCACTGAGCCCGGTGGGCGCCTTGGGTTGCGAGCCCCGTCTCGGCTGCGCGTTGGGGTCTTCCTTCTTGCCCTTCATGGTTGCTAATGGATGGTCTTGTGAATTGATTCTTGTCTGGTGTATGCTGTTTGTCTTGGTGTTTTCTGCGGCGAAAAGAAAGAGAGGGCCACAGACGTCGGGGCAAGCTTGATATATCTGTGAGCTCGCGTGCCTTCTGTCGTCACCCCTCAGTCCCCGTGATGGGATGATGCTGCTCCAACGTCATGGTCCCGAGCATCCGCGGGGTTCCAGAGGTAGCGTCCGACGACAATCGCAAGACCCCTCATCACCACAGTGCAAGTGGCGCACAAGAAACATCTTGACAGCAGTCAACGCCATGGTCTCGGGTGTACACCCATACCGTGCTGGCAACCACACACAAAAGTCAGAGTACGGGATGATGGGAGCTAACTGGAGCTTGATTGTCGTGATGCGACAGGTCATTGTTTGTCTGCTGAGAAAAATGACATGACGAGCTGATCGCTGCTGTTGGCGATTGGCTGGCACCCGCCGACCATGATATCACATTTCAGTTCGGTGTTGCATCAGGAATCGCAATCAAGGATGTTTGCCGTCTCACCACGATCCGTTCCATTGCGTGAGCTCGGCACATTGAGCTTCATAGAGAAGTCAGCAATCGATGGGAGTGTCAAAAGTATGAAGGCAGAACCAAGGTCCAACGGAAGGAGGAACATGCTGCCGCAGATGGAATATCAACCTCATTGCAGACACTCAGAGGGCATGGATCGCTAATGCTCTCTGACGCAAGTTAAAACAAATTCAAGCTTTTGTTTGAGATCAAAGTCAATGTCAAGCTCCGTCAGGTACATTCCGGGTCGCGAGTCACAACCTCACTCTCATTCGAGGTGAGCCAACTGGTGGTGTGATGAACCGAGCTCCCGAAGAGCAGGGATGCACATTCCGAGGCAGCGTTCCTGGATTAGTTTTGAGAAGCTGGGAGAAGAACCCTGTCATGATCGAGAGCTTGACGACTTGAATGAATTCTGATGGTCATGTTCAATTTATTACTGTGCAAGGCCAATCCTCTCGTTTCCTGTTGACGGGCTGTTGACTGCGGTTCTTCGCCATCAACCTACCCAACTCATACCAACGTCATGGAAGCCAAGCTGTAAACTCAATCCAAGCTTCTCTCTAGGCTAATGATCATAATTTCTAACTAATGTCGTAACTAAGAGGCACCGGGGCCGTAACCGAACCTCTCCGTGTTCAGAGGGAGGCCAAGGGCTCACTCCCCCAAAGTTCTTAACAACGGAACTAAACTTGCTATCTTGACGATACCGTCTCCATCTTACTTTAAGATTCGGTTGATTGGACTTTGGCGTTTCATATCAAGACTTGTCTGTCAATTAAACCAAATGAGTGATGCAGTTGTGAAGAACCCTGCTGCCAATATGACAAGGCCTTCAACCTTGCAGTGCATACCAAGCTCACTCCAACTTGGGGGCCGTTCGGGTGCCACGTTGCAATTAGGGTCCCGAGTTATTAGACAAATCTAGGCATATTGGCAACACATTTTTGATATATTGAGGCCGAGTCGAGAATACAATCTCAATTTTGGACCCGGTGTTGACGACAGCCATCGTCAACTCCTCTCAGCAAAATACACACATCTCCTTTCTCGCACGTCCTAATTCACCAGCAGATGGAAAAGGAGTGCCAAAGGGGAACGATTCAAGCATCAAGTTCGACTTGAGGGACTGCGATCAATTTTGTCCTCTTCCTTGGGCGTCTTGGATGTATACCGCCGAGACGGAAGGCTAGGGTAGCTGGCGATCTTCATTTTCAATCATTCAGTAATGGATACCTGAGGATCCAACACCACAAATGCATGCACAGATGATTAGTTTACGGGATCATCCTTCCCCATATGGCCTGATAATTTCCCTGTCCAACTCGAATAGTTGGAATGTGACCTCAAAGGTTAATCCCAAGCGACAAAGGATATTTCCGGATGCAGAACACATACAACATTCAAAACCAGAGCCGATATAACAGCTCTAAAAAACAAGCACCTTTTCTTACGCGCATAAGAAACAAGCAAATCCTTATCTTATCTCTCAAGAAACAAATTGAACTCATCTTGGCATATGCTTCACAGCCACAATTAATCCTCGTCTTCGGGACTCGGCTGTCTCTGCCAAGATGGAGACACCAAGGCGAATGCGTGCCGACGTAGCCGCCACTGCCTCTCTTGGCCAAGTGGAGCTGCTGACGTGGATGACACGAGCTGTTCCTCTTGTTTTCGAGAACGAACATTCTTCTCTTCATCATCTTTTTCTCCGTCTTGAGCATCCATCACCACACAGCCGCACTCGATCGCGACATTGCTCTGTGGGTGTGATTCGCTAAACAGGGGGGAGTCCAGGCTAGACCAACAAAGGCACGCACCCCGCACCCGCTGCGTGCTCCGCCAGGATGCTTCACCGGGATTTGCTGGATGATGTGACGACATACAATGACAAGTATGTCGTCCTCTACGACTTTGGCGAGATAGGTGAGTGTCAAAAGTATAAGGCCTTGGATAGAGATTAACCCTTTCAGATCGTGATACCGCCGTCGAAGAGTTCAAGACACTACTGGTTGACCTGGAGGAAGCCGGTCTTGATGTTGAGGTGCGAGCTGGCTATGAGCAGACCCTCTTGATTTTCGTCAAGGCCCCTCGGGAACTTCTTGGAAACACGGTTTACAAGTCGAGGTATTCCTTCTCCGCACCAGATTTTACACCGCCGCTAACAAATCTAGGGTCAAAGACTGGCTGTATGGAATCACGCCAAACCACCCTGGAGGTGACAAAAACACAGTCGTCGATGGAGCCTATGAAGCCGAAGACATCCTCTCCTTGTATCATCTTATCAACTGGTCAAAGAGCCTCGGTGGTGCAGGCATCACTCCAGGTCTTGGAAAGTGGGAGAATGTCAAGGCCATCTTTCCTTTGCACAACCCTCGCGTCAATCAAGCGCTTCTTCGACATCTGAGCAAGAGGATTTTCCTTACCCCAGAAGACATTGATTCTATTCGAGATATTCTTGGTTCAAAGGTGAGTGCATCCATGACATGCTACCAACACTTACTGACTGCTTAGGTCGCCTTCTACTTTGCCTTTATCCAAACCTACCTCCTCTTCCTGACCTTCCCCGCTATAACCGGCGTAATAGCCTGGCTCTGGCTCCCACGCTACTCCCTAGCGTACGCAATCCTCACCAGTATCTGGTGCACCGTCTTTCTCGAGTACTGGAAGATCCAAGAGGTCGACCTCTCCTTGCGATGGAACGTCAAGGGCATCCAGGGCGTCAAGGTCAACCGGCCGCAGTTCAAGTACGACAGCGTGTTCATCGACGGCGGCGGGCGTAAACACTATTACTTTCCGAGGTGGAAGAAGGTCACGAGGCAGCTCTTGCAGATTCCCTTTTTGCTTTTTGCATTTTTTGCGTTGGGGGTTATTATCATTGCGGTTTTTGGGATCGAGGTTCTCATCTCAGAAACCTATGCTGGGCCATACAAGTACTACCTGGTGAGTGTCATCATGTTTTCACTAAAACTGTGCTAACGATATCAGGAATACCTTCCTACTATTCTCCTTGCCGTCTCTCTACCTTACATCACTTCTGCTCTCGAGGACGCAGCAACTTGGATGACGGAATTTGAAAACCATCGAACAGCCGATCACCATGAAATGTCACTCACTCAAAAGATTTTCCTTCTCAACGTATTTACAAACTACCTTCCAATACTCCTAACAGCGTTCATTTACATTCCCTTTGGCGACGACGTCGTCCCCCGACTCGAGAACATCCTCCGAAAAGCACTGGGTAGCCTTGGAAAGGAGTTTGTCCATCAACCATTCACCCTCGATGCCGACAGACTGCGGAACGAAGTCATTGCGTTGACTGTCACTGGTCAAATTTCGAGTTTCTTTGAAGAAAACATTGTGCCCATGTTGAAGCACAGGCTCTCGGGCTGGTATCGAGACTACCGTCGAGCTTATTCAAAAGGCGACATGCTTCTCTCCGTGGTCCAGGATGATCCTCAAGAGGCCAAATTTCTCGCCCAATGTCGCAACCAGGCAACTCTCCCAGGCTACAATGTCCAAGACGATATTTCGGAAATCGTCCTGCAGTTTGGTTACTTGGCTCTCTTCTCCCCGGTCTGGCCCATCATTCCCATGGGTTTCCTTATCAACAACTGGATCGAACTGCGCTCAGACTTTGCTAAGATTTCTCTTGAGCATCAGCGACCTGCCCCGGTTCGATCAGACGGTATCGGCCCGTGGATCTACTCACTTGAGGCACTGACCTGGCTTGGAAGTATCTGCACGGCGGCCATTGTCCATCTCTTCAGTTTCCAAACCTTTGGAGACGGAACCAACAAATGGGTCACACTTCCAATCACCGTCTTCATCAGCGAACACGTCCTCCTCCTCCTCCGAACCCTTGTGCGCTTCGTTCTCCAGCAGATTGGATCAGAGCGTATCCGAGAAGACTACAACCAACGATACGCAAACCGTGTGAAACACCTAGAGGAGATCGAATCCAACAAGAGGGCCGGTCTTGGCGTCAGCGAGGCGCAAAGAGAGCGCAGAAGGTCAATCCTCGCAACCGGACGCGACGCCTTTTGGACGAAGCAGGTTGAAGCAGGCGCCAGTGAGACGGCGGGTGTCAGTTTGATCAAGCAAGTGAAGAAGGAGGAAAAGACTGAAGACCCAAAGACCGAGAACCCAAAGACTGATTAGATCCTGCGAGAAGAAAAAGGGGGGATATATTGTTGCCTCTAGTTTTTTTTTTTTGACACAAATATCCGAAAGGATACACCCATGCATTTCATTACCTGTACAATAAACGTTTCAATAATACCAAGCTTTTTACACTCGATGAAACAAGACATTGAAGAATCATCCGATGTTGTGTTTTAGCTGTCACTGTCAGGCCATCGGGTATCTCGAACGTGTTGAAACATCTACCACCACCACGAGGGTCAGATCGTCAGGGGCTGTTTATGTTTGTTTGAGAATCACCTCATGATGACGAATACATCAACATTGATGTTTCTCGAACCTGTATATGCTCTCAACTCGAATCTATTCATGTGCGTTGGTGTTCTTCTTTGCAGAATGATACATGTTCCTCCTAACCCTACAGCACTCGACATAACCTACCAGGTCCAATTCAAGACTCAATCCCTCTAGCAATTCTCCCTTCTTCCCTTTCGGCTCATATTCCGTTCTGACCAAGCGTTTTTGGCGCCCGCCCAGATCTCGGGGTCCACTCACCTGTTACAATAAACAACCCTTGCTCCAACAACCCCTGTGAAGCCTAATTCCACCAATCGCTTGAGTCGACGAGACGACATTTGGGAACCATCGATGGGTGAAAAATCTGTCAGATCGTCAATTGAGTGGCATCTTGAAGATGGAAAAATCGACGTGGTTGTATGTACAGTTATCGCAATGTCTTGAACAAACAAGAGCGAAAGCCAATGCCTAGAAATAACCCAATTGACGACAACTCCAACCATCACATCATGCAAACCCCCAGCCGAGGTTCCGAAAGAGTCTAGTTCCCCCGAGCTTTGAGACGTCTCGCGTAGCTGACAGACAGGGGCATCAACACCAGAGCCGCAGTCAACTCTGCCCCTTGCAGCAACCCTTGGTCCGTACATTGGTGGTCCATCTTGCGCCCAGGGCCCGATCTTTGAACCCTGGGCGCCTAGGTTGACCCAGTTTCAGGCTCATCGCGGCAAACTCCCCTTGTCTAGACAGGAAATTCCAGCAATGAACATCAACATGCCATGGAGCCAAGAGCGGTGGCAATCTCGACCAAGATGGATTTATAGATGCCGTCTGCCCTCCTCAGATTCTTTTCCTTCTCTCCTCATCCCATTCTTCCACTTTCAGGTTCACGTCTTGTTCTGCAGCTGTTGCTTGCGTCCTTCTTTTCTTCGTCTCTAAGAGTCATTACATTCATTGCAAACCCTGGTGGTTAGCTTCATTCACTATACCTGTCCATCTTTAAAACAAACAACTCCAAACTATCCAACACTCCTTTTATAAACAAGCAACATGCGTGCCTCTCTCTCCTCCGTCCTGGCCGTCGCTGCCGCCCTCCCCAGCGTCTTTGCCCACTACAACTTCGAGGCCCTCATCGTCAACGGCAAGGCCACCGAGCCCTACGAGTACGTCCGTCAGACGACCAACTCCAACTCTCCCATCGAGGATGTCACCTCCAAGAACATTGTCTGCAACGCCGGTGGTCTCGATGCCGACATCCGGGCCAAGACCAAGACCCACGCCGTCGCTCCCGGTGACGAGGTTGGCTTCACCGTCAACGTCGAGATTGGTCACCCCGGTCCCCTTGCCGTCTACATGAGCAAGGCTCCCGCCGGCACTGAGGCTTCTGACTACCTTGGTGACGGTGACTGGTTCAAGGTCTATGAACTGACCACTAGCTCCATCACCGATGCCGGTCTCCAGTGGGCTACCTACGTCAACAACCAGGGCATCCACAACTTCACCTTCACCCTCCCCGACGAGCTTGCCTCCGGTACTTACCTCATGCGAGCCGAGCACGTCGCTCTCCACGCCGCCGGAAGCAAGGGTGGTGCTCAGTTCTACATCGGCTGCGCCCAGCTCACCGTTGAGGGCTCTGGTTCCGGCACTCCTACCGACACCGTCAAGTTCCCCGGTGCTTACGACGGATCTGAGCCCGGTCTTCTCATCAACCTCTACTACCCTGCTCCCACCAGCTACACCGCTGCCGGCCCCAAGGTCTGGCCCAGCGGCTGCGAGGACCATACTGCCAACTTTGCTGGCCAGGCTTCCGACGGTGACTGCACTGGCAGCGATGCGTCTGACAACTCTGGCGAGGCTCCCGCTGCCAGCAGCGGTAGCCCTGCTTCCGAGGCCCCTGCTGCTACTGCACCCGCTGCTGGAACCCCTACCTTTGCCACTCTGGTCCCCTCTGCCACCGCTCCCTCCAACGGCACTGCCCCTGTTCCCACTGCCAACACCGCTGCCCCTGTTGCCACCAAGGCTCCCGGCAGCAACTGCTCTCGCCGCCGCCGTGCTCGCCGTGCTGCCGCCAAGCGAGCTGCTGCCAAGCGCGCCGCTAAGCGTTCTGCTTAAATGATGATGTGAAAGAGAGGGAGACGAGTGGTTCTTTTGTGGTGGAATGATGGATCTGTACAAATTTCAACGTACATTTATTCTTGGTACATAGTGCTACAGCCATTACTGTACAAATATATTTACAATCAATATGCATTTAGTTCTTTCAAGTGATCAACTCGGTGATGGTTCACTTCAAGATGGCTTACTTCACTCTTTGACTCAGGTTGCAAAAAAGTTCATGACAAGCATCAAGTTTATTCGCAGATTTTAGAAATTATCAACAGTAAAAAGGTATGTAAGGAGTGACAAGAATTTGTTCTGAGCGAAGAAAAGACGCAAGATCCATGTCCAAACCATTCTCAATATTCATGATAGCTCCCCCCGAGTTGCCACCAACTCAGGCCGCTCTCTCAGTCCATGTACTACTCGTCCTCACCGAGTCTTCACCCTTTAGTATCCGTAGCCGTAGCCACCCTTGCGGCACTCGTTGGCGTAAGAGTTCCAGCTGGTGCCCTTGGGGCATCGGCACTGCTTCTTCCAGTCGTCCCAGGTCATGCCGCCCTTGCAGCTGCACTTCTTGGTGTGCTTGTCAAAGACTTGGCCGTTCTTCTTGCAGACGCAGCCGCCGTTCTTGTACTCAGCATCGGGGCCGCAGTTGTTCTGGCACTTGTGTCCGTTCCAGCTCAGGCCCTTGGGGCACTTGCAGGACTTGGACCAGCGGTCGTAGTACTGACCGTCAGGGCACTGGCACTTTCCGTGCTTCCAGACCTGACCATCAGGGCAGACACACTTGCCGTACTTCTCGACCTGACCCTTGGGGCACTCGCACTTCTTGTTCCACTTGTTCCAAACCTTGCCCTTGGGGCAGACACACTTGCCGTACTCAAAGACCTGACCCTTAGGGCATTCGCACTTGTTGGAGTGCTTGTTCCAGACCTGACCGTCGGGGCAAGTGCACTTTCCGTACTTCTCGATCTGGCCGTCGGGACACTTGCACTTGTTCTCGTGCTTGTTCCAGACCTTGCCATCGGGGCACGAACACTTGCCATACTTCTCAACCTGGCCGGCAGGACACTCGCACTTCTTGTGCCACTTGTTCCAAACCTTGTCGTTGGGGCAGACACACTTGCCGTACTGGAAGATCTGGCCGCGAGGACACTCGCACTTCTTGGCGTGCTTGTTGTAAACCTGACCATCAGGGCAGACACACTTGCCGTACTTGAGAGTCT
This sequence comes from Fusarium keratoplasticum, assembly GCF_025433545.1. NCBI lineage: Eukaryota > Fungi > Ascomycota > Sordariomycetes > Hypocreales > Nectriaceae > Fusarium > Fusarium keratoplasticum. The sequence continues at coordinate 408,958 of NC_070534.1, forward strand.
GACCGGCGGGGCACTCGCACTTGTTGCTGTGCTTGTTCCACTCGAGGCCGTCGGGGCAGACACACTTGCCGTAGCGGAAGATCTGACCAGAGGGGCATTCACACTTCTTGGAGTGCTTGTTGTAAACCTGGCCGTCGGGGCAGACACACTTTCCGTACTTGAAGATCTGACCCTCAGGGCACTCGCACTTCTTGGTGTGCTTGTTGTAGTTCTGGCCGTCAGGGCAGACACACTTGCCGTACTTCAGAGTCTGACCCTCAGGGCACTGACACTTTCCGTCCTTGAAGATGAGGCCATCAGGGCAGACGCACTTTCCGTACTTCCAGACCTGTCCCTTGGGGCATTCGCACTTCTTGGACTCCTTGTTGTAGACCTGGCCGTCAGGGCAGACACACTTGCCGTACTTGAGGGTCTGACCGGGAGGGCACTGGCATTTGCCGTCCTTGAAGATCTGACCATCGGGACAGACACACTTGCCGTACTTCTCAACCTGGCCTTCGGGGCACACACACTTTCCGTACTTGCCGGGGACCTTGCCGTGCGGGCATTGGCACTTCCCGTTCTTGTACTCCTGTCCCTTGGGGCAGACACACTTTCCGTACTTCAGGCTCTGGCCGGGGGGGCACACACACTTGCCATCCTTGAGAGTCTGGCCGTCGGGGCATGTGCACTTGCCGTACTTCTCGACCTGTCCCTCAGGGCAGACGCACTTTCCGTACTTTCCGGGGACCTTGCCGGGAGGGCACTGGCATTTGCCGTCCTTGTATGTCTGTCCATCGGGGCATGTGCACTTTCCATACTTGAGCGTCTGTCCAGGAGGGCATTGGCATTTGCCGTCCTTGTAGACTTGGCCGTCGGGGCAAGCACACTTGCCGTACTTCTCGACTTGACCATCAGGGCAGACACACTTTCCGTTCTTCTCGACCTTGCCTTCGGGGCAGACGCACTTTCCGTAGGGGCCAGAGACCTTGCCAGGAGGACATTGACATTTGCCGTCCTTGTAGACTTGGCCGTCGGGGCAGTTGGGCTGACACTTTCCGTCCTTGTATGTCTGTCCGTCAGGGCAGACACACTTGCTGTTCTTGAGGGTCAGGCCATAGGGACAGATGCACTTCTTCTTGCTATCGTCCCACTTGGCCTTGGAGTCCTTGCAGACGCAGGCACCGTACTGCTCGGTAGCATCGGGGCCACATCCGTAGCCACCGCGCTCAACGAGGGTATCCTCCCGGGCCTCGAGACTAAAGTCCTCGGCCTCAGCGTGAGGGAGAGCCTTGACCGTGACGGCCAGGGCGAGGAAGTTGAAGAGCAGATGCTTGATCTGCATCGTGGGCTGTTGGGGGAGTGCCCTGGAGCAGAGAGGGTGGAGTTGTGAAAAACGAAGGGCTTGTGAGGTTGTTTGATATTGGTGAGGGGGGAAGCGAATGAAGAAGGAAGGTTGTTGGTGAGAGAGCCCAAGGCCTTTCTTGACTTGGGAGTGATCGAGAAAAAGTTTGACTCAAGGGGGGGATGGGATGGGCTTTAAGTAAGGAAAGTTGTGATGTTGAGGTTTGGTGTAAGACACACAACAACACCTCTCCCACTTCCGAAAAGGAAGTCAGCTCATACTGCTTTGGGCCGCATGGTGCTCGAGGCAATAGTCTGAAAGCTAATTGCCCATTGAGCGTCACCCTCTTGCTTGTCCATGGCAGTGTGACATGCATGCGCTATAGCAGCCTCAACTGTGGATGCCAACTGTGGATGCCAGCTGCCCTCCCAGGATGTGCAGACAACCATGCTTTACCGGAGACAGGGGGGTGTCAAAGTAAAGAAGTGGACAAAGGGACAGAAGACATGGGCCCGGCAAGGTAGAGGGAGGTTGGTTGGTCGTTGGTTCACCGGGACAAACCAAAACGGCACAAGGGAGCACGGGACAGAAGTGGGCATCATAGGAGGCGGACAGCTTACATTGACGAGCGAGATGCGAGCGAGTTCCGTCCTAGGAAGGATGTCACTGCCACGAGGACGTGCTGGTTACGGTCTAGGTCTGCTATATTTACAGTGAAAGAGCTCGTTTTGGGGAGATATGGCTTGAATGGCGTACCGGAAGCTCCGTCAACGGGCGGTCAAGAGTCTTCAAAGCCGTCATTCAACGGGAGAGCCTTGTAACACACACAGTCGTTGTGGGTGTCTGCTACTTCTCGCCAAGCTGACAGTCGGTGACGCGAAGGCTTCAAGCCAATTGATACTCTGGCTGCAGGAGTGAAAGCATGAGGCATCACACCGGGCCTGGAATACGAGATTTGATGCAGTTCACTCTTTTCTCTGCGCTGCTTGGTGGTCGAGATGGTGTTGAACATGCAACATCTCGTTGGACGAGGTCCGCGTGGTGGAAAAGAGGCTCAAAGTCGGGCATCCCCGCATCCTCTCAAGAGAAACAAAACAAAACAAGGTGGATGCTCTAACCGAACGGTAAGGCTGGCTAATGCAAGACCTAGAGACCCGGGCTTCTACTTTTGGTCTCGGGAGGTCGCCCAGCTTCTGGGCTTTTCAGGGGGAGGCGCCTCTCCGTCAGGAACAACAGGCCGTGCTCAAGTGAGACAGCATGATTGCCAATGACGGCACAGTATTCTTGGCCAAAAAAAAAGGTGCGGAGCCACCGCCACTACCGGAACCTGAGGATTGCTTCTTGCACGAGATACAGTGAAGTTGAGAGTGATATGTGATTGGTCGACTGTTTCAGCTGGGCATGAGTACTGTACCATAAAAAAGAAACGGAATAAAAAAAGGAGAAACAGAAAATACGAGGGCGGGGAGAACGCATGGGGGAAGTCGGGCGATACGAGAAGGGAAGTGATTGGCACCCTCATCCACGCGCCAAGGTACCGCTGGCGATGGGCCTGCACAGCGTTTCTTGGTGAGTGAAACACACTAATTGGTAAATATAGCAGCTTGAAGGCTGCAGCCACACACCTGTCTGTGAGGGGTTGGCACCAGTCAGAGCCACTAATCGGGTAAATATAGAGCAGCCACACACACAATTGACAAGGCGCCCATTCTCCGACCCTCCCGGCGATCCTCCTCTCGCTGACCCGTGTCCGAGGGCCCGAACCCAGGTTCACGGTCGTGTCGTTAGCCCAGTGGACGGGTTCTGGGCAAGTCGGTAGATGATTGGGGAGCCTCAGGGGTGGGAGGGTCGGCAAAGGGGAACAAGGCAGATCTCTCTGGTCCCACACACACTTGAGCATCCAACAAGTCCTGCACGTCCTACAACAAAGTTGAAGGAAAAAAGACGTGGTTATGATGCTATTACAAGACCTTGGCATGCCTCATTGGGCATCGCAGAAGTCTACAGCAGGAAGCAAGGAACCTATGTGCTGATGGCCCGTATAACCCATTGAGTTTGCGTAGTCTCACCCTTTTTTTCATCGCCATGTCCTCGCCAAGCCAAAACCAGCCGATTCCATTTCATAATCGTGACGTTCTGCACTTTCTTGGTAACGACGATGCGAGAGCCGATGCATGAGTCCAATCCTCCAGTCCTGAAGGGGAATCATGCCGCATTATTGCATTGTCCGGGCTGCTTACCTTGCATCCCCAGAGACACGGCAGAAGAGGCGAGCGACGCGGGTTAACAGGGTCAGCTTAAGGTTGACCGTTTCGACCATGTTTTTTTACGCCCTGCGGGTCTAGAGAGAGGGGAAAGGTCCAATCCCAGGATGACCCTGGTGGCCAGGGCAGGCATTCGATTGGGTTAGGACAAGGGGGGGTCTGGTCTCTGGGCGCTTGGCACGATCGGCAGATCGATTAAGAGCTGGAGAAGAAGGACGCTTGTTGGGGTGATTGTGATGCCACAACTGGGGAGATGCACAGGGGGTGAGAGTGAGAGTGAGGAGTGTGCGGTCAGCTGATTTCCACACCAGACGTGCACTCTTGGATTGGGTCTTGGCTTTTGAACGGCATTGGGCGGGTTGGATTGGCAGCTGTCGGCTCTGTGGGAAATATTGCAGGACCAGGGCCTGGCATTCAGCTGAGGAGGGGAAAAAGCCATGGCAGGATCGTGGACAGCCCAGCAGCAGCCAACCCGTATTTGCTGTTCTTGCAGTGTCAGCGAGTTCCTTGCCTCATCCGACGGACCGACCACGCCCCCTCTTTTTCTTTTTTCTTGTTTCCTCCCCCAGTTCCTGACCCTGGTCAGATCATGGTGGCACTTAGCTTTTCTCTCATCTCACTCTTTCTCGTCGGACGTTGTGCAACTCTAAAATTCCCACATGGGATGTAATGTAATGTAATGCCCATGTTTGATGTACACCTCACGAGAGAATGTGGTCTGCCTCTTGCAGTGCAGAGCGCAAGTGAGATTCTCCCAACCTGTTGTAGACTCGTGCAGAGGGATATGATCAACATGCTTTCTGAGGTACGGTCTGTCTGCAGTGAGATCGCAACTCTGTTGTTCTGCATTGACTCGCCCCACGTGCTGTAGGCGTCTTACTAGCATTGGCACGGAGCACTCATTCAGGCAGTGACAGCGACAGCAAACACCTCATGGACGTCATTCCCGACTTCCGGTCCGCGACGGAAGGGACAGCATTATGAGGCTTGCAGGGCTTTTCACCTAGAGAACAATCCCGGTCGCCTCGCCAAAAAAGAACGACAGCTGAAAAAATAAGGAACAGCCACGAGACCGGGTTACCGACCAACCGCGGAGGCACCGGGAAAGCCATTCGAGAGGGGAAAAATACTGCGACCCGTACATACAGGCTGTGTCATGTCGGGTAAGCATGCCACCCTCAATACATTGAGGACAGTCAGTAAAATGCATTGAGAAGAGTAATATCATCATGTCAGGCGTAGGTCATGAGGATAAGCCATCGTGAGTTGGCATTTGCTGTTTGGGTATCATTAGCAAGCCTCAAAAGCAAGCCAAAGCAAGGTCCCGAGAGGTTTTGAGGATGTTTGCCCGTGGGAGAGTCCCGTTGAGGACTCGTGTAGATGCCCAAAATGCTACCCTACAACGGTTGATTTTCTTCGAGTCAATGATGGCTGCGAGATGGACGTAATCGAATCAGTAGAATCAGTTGGAAGATGGCCGTTTGGACACATGGTCATGACGCTGCGGCTTTTGACTTTACCGTCTCTGTCCCGAAAAGGGCTTGCCATGGAGACTTTTCAAACTCAGCTTAGTGACGTTTGTAGACCGTCAATGTCCAAAAAACCCCTCCCGAAGCCTTCTCGAAATTCGCCCTTGCATGTGGGTTGGGTCTGAAAAAACTCATCCGCCACTTTTCACAATGATTGTCTCTCAATTGATTCAGCGCCTCAAATCTAACCGCCCAAGATCCGAAATCAATAATTCACGGGCGCTTGTAAATCCGTGGATTCTAGACTCTCAAGATCAACAAAGAAAGTGTGCCCCCTGGCTAGAACTTGATTAGCGTCGAGGTTCGGGCGCTTCGCAAACGCTCAAGCCACGGCGCTCAGATCACTTCTAATCTGGGTCTGTAAAGACGTAGGAGCCCTTTGTTCTGTCTTTTCAGCTCGTTAATCCTCAACGTCCGGTTCCCACTTCCGTCTTGCCGAGCCGTGTCTTTTCGGGCGGCTGCGTCGATCAGGAGGGAAGGGGTGATTTCCCTCCCGTGTGTGCCGAGTCCGCAATGTTTCGGATGTAGATCTTGACTAAGTGACTGGATGGTTTGCGAGGGATAGGGGCGGTGATTACTGTGACGTCGGTGAGCGTGAGTCGCGATGTGATCTTCGGTTCGTCGGTGATGCTGAGATCGACTGCTTGTCACCTGAATCATCGGTGGGTTCCGGGGAAGAATCACATTGCCAAGAAAAATTGATTGCAGTTTCAATGAAATTAATGAACAGTCAATGAATGTATCTTAGACCATTTGTGACATTGTTGTTGCTGATAAAGTGCTGATGTGAATTGTGTCGAGTAATACTGGAGCCTCGCCTCAGGCCTGCATCACTACGGAGTCTTCCACCACAAAACCACCACTAACATCCAGATGCCCAGTCGCTTAGTATCTCTTGGTCTTATTAGTGTAACCCAATACAAAAGATTATTCCTATTTTCCGATTGAGGCTCTGCTGTCAAAGTCTTGGCCATACCATTCCCATCCTCCAAGACCATCACCAAGTCAAGATAAGCTTCTCACGTTGAAATAAACTATTAAACTCGTCTGCACCTATGCTTCTTCCACAGCAGGGCTGAGACCCAGCACTGCCGCGCGTACCTTGCATATCACATTCCCTGGGGGTGTTCAAAAGAGAAGTTGGTGTAGATGGTGTATGTAAAAAGCACCACGCCCCGAGATCTCTGCACGCGTGGTTTGCAGAAAGCTTCTTGTGCCTTTGCATTGTCCTACACCCTCAACCGTAGATCTGGGACGGGATTTCATCAGATTTGGCTTGCAGAAAAGCATCAGGTACATCTTGCGCAAGCCGTTGCTGCGCTGCTACCGTTTTGTGTCGATGGTGTCATTTACTTGCAGCTTTAGGTGATGAGGCTGGATGTCGTGCTCGCTGAGAAACGACCGGCAACAAGACTGGCGAATCAAGAAATTCAACCGCTATCGGCCGTTATCAACTGCTATCAACGTGCAGCTCTGTCGTATTCCTCGATAATTCATATGGAATAGGATTACCCAACTCCTGCCTCCTTGTCCGTGAACTAGACGATACCGTCACCAAGCGTATTTGATGTTTTCTGGAGTTTATTCTACAACTCCCTCCAAGTTGAGTCGTCGTCGACAGAGGCCTCCAAGAGGGGAAATATACCAACCAATGTCGAGCCGCAGGCCGCGTCATCAACCACCCGCGCTGACGACAACCACGGCTCCCACTTGCCGACGATGCATGCTTTCAGTTTCAGACCCGCGTCTAAGAAGCCCACTGCCCATGTGTTCTTGAACCAAACTGCCGGTAAAGGTGCATAATGACAGATGCAATAGATCTGCGAACATTGGGAGGAAGCTCACCGAGCTTACCTTGGTCTCACCGAACGCTGAGTGGCGAGATTCATGGCTGGAATGGTGTGATGGTGTGGTCCCGAGTGTTTGGGTAAGGGTGCATACGCCCAGTTTGATAGACGCTTGGCAGCTGAGACTTCTTTTTCTTTGGTCTGGGGTGCGTTTCTTATCGTAGTATATAGCCTGTATATATGTTATCAATATGAGGTTACATGGTATCTGAACAACATGCATAGCCGAGCAGCCTTATCAGCACCACAACGACAACTGCCAGAGCCGCATAGCTACAGACGCAGATGCGACCAAATTTTGCTACTAGGACGTTGTATAGATCCAGTTTAGTTGCTTAGTAGATAGTAATTGAGGATGCACACGTAAGAACGTCCGAAATAGAATACAATAGAGGCAGGGCCTGTTAGGTGAGGCCAATAGCATCCCCGTCGTGTATGGCATCAACCATGCTGCCGCCACAACCGCAGCCACGCTATGCTGTCAAAGATATACATTCAGCCATTACGCCTCGATCGGATTCAACTCATCCAACATCATCTGTGCGCTTTTTATTTGCGCCTTGTTGGCAGAGTAGCATCTGCTGTCACCTCACGGTTCCTTTTCTCTCACCGAGTGGCGGTGCTGATGTGCGCAGCCACACCAAGGCAAGGCGTCTGACCACACTCAGACGCCCGACATAGCTGAGCGATTTCGTCTGTGTCAAATCCTTCAATATTTGGCCAGTAGGAAGCTTGATGATGGCACGTGTACAGGGAAGGATAGTTGGCCTGAAATCAGGATATATACCAGCAGAAGCCCAAATTTCAGTGTCAGCCACAACACCACACGTTCGAATCCAACTCGCACCACCATGTCAGGTGATCCTACACCAAATTCTCCCTTCTCCCAGCTTGGTGATAAAACTGAGAATGAATTATCATCAACCCTCAGCAACCTCGGAATTCAAACCTCCATCCAAGATCCCAGTGCCATCACTTGTTTAGCCCACCTCAAGTTCATCCATGCCATCGCAAAACTCAAAGAGTCCATCGGCTACACGGATGGATTATTCGGAATCTGGGACAGCCGAGCTCGCTACAATCGCTTCAAGGCCAAAAACGGTACTGCCGAGTTTGGGGCCGTTACCTCAAACTATCTATTCGATCAGTTATCCCATCAAGGGCCGGGCTTTAGTATTGTTACCGACAACGGTAAGAGCCTTGCACTGAGCAAACTTCGTGAGAAGCGATGGGCCATCTACGTCGCTCGCGCCGTTGATAGGTATGAAGCTTGGTGGTCATCCATGTTTCAGCTGTCATTGAAGACAAGTCAATTGTCTGAGGCTCTTTCCCCGGCACACGAAGCGTTTCCCGTTGCGGGCGATGTTCTTGACTGGAACAACATGGTTCTCCCACCACTTGGTAAGCATCGCATTAATATCACCTAGTACTTTGTCATTGACCCCCTCGTTAGACGTTCTCATGGTTCTGCATACACATATGCTCAACCCCAGGCTGTTCCTAGAAGACTGCATGCGTTACGGCGCCCGAGAGTTCTGGGCAGCTGGCATGCCGTGGGAAAGGATCAACGCCGCAATCGATAAAAACTTCAACTATATCCAGTCTGAAGAGAGAAAATCCATCTGGAGTGCCATGTGTACTCGAAATTGGGACAATACCCAAGACACGATGCACAAGTTGATGGACTGCCCATCTTGCCGAGCTTCCAATGCCATCCCGTGGACGACTTGCGGGGAGGATGGGGCGCCAACTGACAATGAGTAAGTTCCTCGAATAGTACAACACATAAACGTACTCACGATTTGTAGCCGAGACGGGCTTGTCGGTATAGGCTATGCTGACGGAAACTTTTCTTTTGACTGCACGGTCTGCGGCATCAACATCAACCATAATGTCCTGTGCGTGGATCGGTTCCTAAAGGATTGCGCCCACCTTCTCGAGAGCGACTGTCCAATTCGGGGAACCATTCTCGACATTGAGACTGGATGCCCTCAGAAAGCACAACCCGAAGAGGACGACACTCCAAATCCTCGCGTGCTAGCAAATGACGCATTGAAAGCCGGCCTCGGGAAACAACTCCTCCAGCTATCTGGAAGCTCTTCATCTCCACTGGACATGGAAACAATCCAAACCCTGATCCAAGATGACGAAGCCCATCGAAAAGAGAGCATCCAAAAGAAGAAGTTGCGTTTTAGGGAACAAGTGAGACTTCAGGAGCTCTACGAAAAGTCTTCCCTAGGCTGCCGAATAATACTTTTCAAGTATCAAAATAATTCCAGCCCCTTTGGTATCGCGTTGGAAGGGGCTGTTCTACGGCAGGGCATTTTTATCGACGACATGACACGGCTGGACTGGATCCACCAACTATCGAACACAAGCATTATGGACAAGCTTCTCACCAAGTACAATCGTTTCTTTGACATGGTTAAAGAAAACCCAGAGCACCTTGCAGTACCGACTCTTGATATCGACTTGGCATGGCATACCCATCTACTCAGCCCTTTCGCCTATTATCGATATTCATATCAGGTGACTGAGAAGCTGATTGATCACGCCGACAAAATCGACGAGGTCAGGTTTTGTAGAGGGTTTGAGTGGTCAAACAAGGAGTACCAGAGAAAGTATGGGGAGGTTTATACTGAATGCTCCTGCTGGTATTGTGAGAGTGAGTATTGATATGTGATCCCTTGTTACTTGCTGACTTTGGTAGCTCTCCGAACAATGTTGACACCGAGCCTCGAGAAACTATACCGAATTATGGGCTTGCCAACTGTTCACTGCGAAAGTAAGTTCATCACACCTCGCAAATTTTACAGTCTAACAAGATACAAGTCGATGACAAGTTTCACGAGTCAGGGCTTGCTAAAGCATGCCCAGCCAACAGATCCCCTCACATATCTTCACACAACTCGGTCAAGATACAAGCACCAACCGAAAAAGACTGGCGATGGAAATATAATTACGAATGGGCACGCGATAACCGTACTAATCGTCTCAACAAGGGCTACGACAAGCTTTGTCGACGGGCCAAAAAGAATGGTAGACCGGTTCCATCTCGAAAAATGCCCCGTAATCATTGGGGGCATGTGGATGACGGTATGTTCTGTCGACGTCGTTTGAACGTGAGCTAATGCCTGGTAGGAGCTGTGCCGTACCGTTCGACAGATTGCATGACCGCTGAGCTGTACTCGAAGCATTCCAAACCATGCAGTATAGAAGCGGATGATATCTTGAATGCTTTCTCAGATCTTGGCGATGCATTGACTGCTGACGAGAGTCATGGCGGGTTCGGAGATTCCAGTGGCAGTGGTGACAGCGGCGGTGGTGATGGAGGTGGCGGAGGTGGCGGAGGTGGCGGAGGAGGTAAGCATTCCTATTTTCCGCTGACCACCATGATACTGACATGGCTTCCTCAATAGGTGACTGAGTTTGGGTTCTGTTCAAGATGGAGTACAAGTCCATGGAGTTGGTGATTAAACACCAAAGCCAAGGCGTTGGAGAGGGCACGTGATGGCCTCCTTGTCAGACTACCTACCTGGGGACTCGAGAAGCTAACTTCAAAATCTCATCTAAATCCAAAGAATCAAATTTTCTATTCCCTCTCAAGGTCTAACCAAACCTCATCAGAGTTCTCCTTGAACAAGTTCCGGCGTTTGCCGCAGCTCTGCCACCTCTGAGATAACCCCCTTCAATTGTTCGTGAATCGTCGCCATCGTCTGCTCTCCGTTCAAGACCTTCAATTTGCCTTGTCCTCGAAAGTACTCGATAACCTCTGATGTGCTCATGTTGAAGGTCCTTAGCCTCCCTTGAATCGTCTCAGCGTGATCATCGAACCGACCCCGAGGCAGCAGTCGGTGCATCAAAGTCTCTTCAGGGAAGTCGAGATAAAGGAGCCAGTCCAAAGCCCCGACTTCGACTTCAAAGTGTTGCAGCTGAAGAACGTTTCTAGGGAATCCTGCGAGGGGGCGCACTTACCGTCGATGATAAAAACCCGCATTCCCTGCTCGAAGCGTTGACAAATATGCGACTTCAAAAGCCCAATGGTAAGCTCCTTCGGCCCAATCGTCCCCTCTATCATGTTGCCCCTAATGGTCACAGCATGGGAGCTCCCTTCGCGATTCATCTCCGCCCGCAGCAAATCCCCAACACTGACATGTTCAACCTTGAACGTCTGCGCCAACAACCGACACTGCGAGCTCTTTCCCGACCCAGGCCCTCCCAACATCCCAATGAGGATCAGTTTCTCAGAGGTCGGAATAAGCTTAGGTTCCACCATGATGATCGTGGTCGTTAGTGCAACGTGCGTGATTCAGTGGCTTTTGTCCAAGCTCCTCTTCTAGCGCTCGTCGTGGAAGATTCGAAATCTCCGAGGTGGATTGTACTTCATTGACAGGTGTCAGTATTAAACTCGGCACATGGCAAAAAGTCAAAAGGAGTCGTGGGCGCTGATGCTACCTCGACGACTCGAGATCCGTGGGCTAGCGGAGGAGGACACAGCCACTTACGTCTGTTGCTGTGATGTTGTTCTGAGCCGAAATTGGGATGTTACGTGAAAGTAGGTAATTCAGAGTATTGAATCGAGCGAAGTAGGTTTCCTCTCGGGGGAGAAAGTTTGTTGGGGCATGGGGCATCTCTAGGTAGGTAGTTAAAAAAGCTGCATATTTGGCTTGGATGACTTAAGACATGTGGATGGGCCCTGAAGAATAGAAATTTCCTCGGGAATCTATACAGTTGTATGGCCAATGGAGAACAGTGGGCTTATGATGATTGGAATTCAGATACTTCCTGTGCGATCTAGATATATGCCGTTAGCAGCTTGCCAGCTATGATAGACCTAAACGAGGCACACGCAAGAGGGGTTATGAGAGCTTGGCTTTTTCTACAGGCTATTTACACACGAGCTGAGCCTCAGCGCCGGTTGAGAGCCCTTTGGAACAAAATATACCCCCAGTCCTTTATATCATCCGGATCAACACCCGCCCCCAGCAATATCTCGACAATGTCAGTGTATCCTTTCCTAGCTGCAACCGTGACGAGTGGTGGTGAACCTCGGTGTGCGTTAGCACCCATACGCAGCAGCAGTTGGACAACTTTGGTATGGCCCTTGCTCACTGCAAGAGACAGTGCACTCTGAGACCAGTCCTTCCCCAGGCTTGCAGTGTCGCCTCTTTTCAGTAGAGCCTCAACCAGTCTAACCTTGCCTCCCCTAATAGCGATGAGTAGCGGCGTGGTAAATGTGGTCGAAACTAAGGATTCAAGGTCGATCCGGGCGCCAGGAAGTAGCGCTTTCACTACAGACGTGTAACCATGTTCACAGGCTACCCCAAGCGCTGTTCTTCCGAGAAGGTCTCGGTGGTCTGGATCCGCGCCCTTGTCTATTAGTAACTTCACGATGTCATCGTAGCCGTTAAACGCAGCCCACCAGAGGGCTGTTCCTTTTTGGCCATCTTGAAGGTTTGGGTTGGCTCGACCATCAAGGAGGACCTTGGCGACTTTGTAGTCGCGACGTGCACAAGCTGCTCCGAGAGCTGTTGCCCCGTCAAAGCCTTGGTAGTCCGGATTCGCGCCTTTATCTATTAGTAGCTTCACGATGTCGTCGTAGCCCTTAGATGCGGCCCACCAGAGGGCCGTCCTTCCTTGGTGATCTGAAAGGTTTGGGTTGGCTTGACCCGAGAGGAGGACCTTGACAACTTTTCCATTGCCGCGTTGACTTGCGGAAATCAATGGAATTTCCTTCTCACGGATGAACCACCGACTGTCGGACGCGATGTTTGGGTTATGGCCTCGTCGCAGCAAGGCCTCGACTGTTTGGTCCAGTTCAAGGTACGCAGCAAGGTAAAGTCCCGTCATATTTGAAATTGAGCCCGGTATCTCCCTTGTATGCATTACCGACATTTGCAAAGGGCCGCCGCTTTCCAAGAATGCAATCACTTGATCGTGCGTTTGCATTGAAGCATTACGCACGTGACTGGCCCAGTTTCCCGCAGCATAATGGTAGAAAGGGAGGTGATGATCCTTCCACCTAGTCCAGAGACGAAAGGGTTCCACTTGCTTGATGATAAGCTTCCCTATTTTCCTTGTGACAGGATGGAGAGATGGGATCTGGCCAGACTGTAGAACACCCTTCATGCCCCCTCGGAACTGTTCGAATAGAAGATAGGTGAGGCAAACCTCAGCGATATGAGATTCCGCGCCTTCGAACCATTTGTCGCGCGTTCTTTCGAAGAAGTCCTGCGTCGTGTAGTGAACTAGCCGCACAACGTCGCTCTCCTCATCAATGGTAACGAGTCCGGCGCAAACCGACGCCACATCATCCATGTTGGGTAGGTTGTCTTGATCGAGCTTCGGTTCGCCGATTTCTACCGCTAGAGCTTCTTGAAGCTCTGATTTTGTGAGACGTTCCTTGGCGCAGGTGATCCAGAGCAGAGTCTTTTTTGCCATGTCTCTCTTGTCTCTGTTCTGATCCTCGATGCGATTCATAGCCTCCTCGTATGCGCTGTCATAAGCGCTGGAACCAGTTGGCAGAGATTCCAAAGCTCTTCGGATGGCTTTGCCCGTCATCTTTCCTATCAAAGACTCGAAGTGCAATTTCGCGAGGAGAAACCTGCCAATGTCAGCTATAAATGGATAATGGTTAATATGTGAATGCTCACGCACATCCCATCGACGACACGAGAAATGTTATCCGTGATGTCTTCTTGAAGTTTTGTATTCCTCTGAACAATCATGGGCAATTCTCCCAGCCTGCCACTGACATACTTTCTTACGTCCCCGCTATGGGCGCGGATTTCGATCGAGATGGCCCTTTCGAAATTCGACTTGATGTGCCCGAGAGGTCTGGCTGTTGCAAAAACGTTCACTCCAAGTTGCTTCTGAAGGTCAAAGAGCTCCGAGAGAAACCTTGGTAGGCAGTGGTTGGATTCTTGGCACTCGTCGAGAGCGTCAACGACGACGAAGACATGATCGAATAGTTGCGCGACGGAGCGAAGAGATTCAACTAGCTCTTTCAGTGAGGGTTCCGTTCTTGACTTTTTGTGACGTTTATGGAGCTGCCGCACAGCATCTGGAAGCGTAGGTTGTTTCTCTGCCAGTTGTTTCAACAAACTCGAAGCAAAATGCTCGACTGTTTGCTCGTTCCTCCTCCTGAAATCGCAGTATATATACGCAAGCCCACTGCCTGGGTCTTCTCGCAACTTCTCCATCAGATGGTTGATGACAACGGATGCCACGATCGTCTTGCCCGCTCCAGGAATTCCTGGGCAAAATAAGGTCTTGCCTTTGGTGGCGATCCATGTTTGATATTGATCAGAGTCCAACACCCATTGTCCAGTTCCGGGTTGGTGGCTTCTGAAGATGTCGCTCTGTTGTGGGCCGTAGTCGATAGCCGTCAACCAGTTCAATATCTCGAGCTCAATTTCCCTGTCTGAGCGTGACTTTATTACATTAACATTTTCTCCTGTGTTTTCAAGTGCATGAAGTGCTGGAAATTGTTAGATATTGCACCAAATGAGAGACTTGACTGACCAGTTGAGAACAGCTCGCTCATTCTCTGTTCATTCTCGATTCTGCTGGGAACGATGCGATTGAGAAGATCCTTGGCGTATGCAGCCGCAGCCATGGCAGCATAACCTTGCCATTTTTTGTTCTTATGCGAATCCGAGTAGTCGCAAATGCCCCGGATGACGAGGCAAGGAAAGTCGTTCATCAGGCCTGCAGCCTCCATCTCAAAACACAAGACATTCCTCTCCTTTGCCAGCCTGTCCCGAGTGATAGCATTCTTCATTAGCTGGTTGGCTGACGCGATGATGCCGTAATGAATGGCCGGTTTATCGTGATAGACAGTCCTTAGGCGTCGTGTGACCAGGCTGGATGGATCTTTGGCACAAAACTCTGCACAACCTCTCGAGCCGTGCGTAAAGTCGGATCGGAACAGAAAATCCGTGCTTGAATTTGGCCGCGAGTATTCGTCTTGTAGCATGGGGTTCTTACTGATGACGTTGCTAACGGCTTGTCCGAGCTGGTGACCCTTCCTCGCGTACTGGGCTTGAAGGCCCCGGACAGCTGCTCGAAGGGTCGTGGGAGGCTGGTTTAAGAATCGTGTTTCCTGGAAGGCCTGGTCTTGTATGGTCTTACCAAAGTCGTATTCAAATACGCCGCCATACGTGACACCATTGGCCTCGCGGGGTGCGCTGACAACGATATCACCAAGACGGACATCGTTCGTGGGACTGGGAGCGCCGCCACCGATGCCGACCATCAACCCAATCCTGACATTGGGGAAACTATTGAGCATGCTCGTAGCCACACTGGCCGCCGTAGCTGTTCCGTATTCGCCGTCTGGGAGGACAGCTATCACGACGTTGTGTCGCCCAATCCGCCCAAGCGTATAGTCGTTGCTGTCGTTAGGCTGCAGCGAGTCCGGAGGGTCATGCTCTTCGTCGAGAAACTCTTGGGCGGCGACATACTCGCATGTAAGGGCGCATACCCAGCCCACCGTGTAGTCGCTGGGATTGGACATGGGGCGAAGCGACTAGACGACTCCAATGAAGAGGGAAAGTTTTCGAGGTGGAAGAGATTGAAGGGTTGAAAATGAGAAGCGCGGGGCACGTGTCAGCTTCACTGGGCGTCTCACAGAATCAGGCTGAAGCAGGTGCGACACGCCTTGCCCAACCCCAGCTCGTGCAGCGGCAGATGCAGCTCAGCTCAGGTGACTTGCACTGCATACCCGGTCACATCGACTCTGCCATCAACCGGGAGAGCAAGAGTTCAAAATGTCAGCTCGCGGCATCTAGGATGAATACTCTGGTTTGGGCTATATCTCAATAGTGTGTCTGCCATTCATCTCGGCTCAGAACCAACCTTTCCTTAAAATCCCGCACCTGCCTGAGACAACGTGAACACCATGGCCGAGTCTGGCAGTGTGCAGCCACAGAGCAGCAGCCCGACTTTTGTCTCTCTGGGAATGGTTGTATTAGACGAAATAAGATTCTCGTCACGAGAAACCCTCTATAATGTGCCCGGGGGATCTGGCCTCTACGGTGCGCGGCGTTGAACCCAAACTCTACAGTAGATGCTAATGAGGCCAAAGCAACACTGGGAGCCCGAATTATTCGGTCTCAGTTTACCTCAACATCAATCGGGTGCCTAATTCTCGCAGGATATGACTTTCCGGAATCCGTGGTCGAGACGCTTAACACTTGGGGACTCGCTCTACAGGTGATGAGGCTGCCCGACAAGCCATCGACAAAGGGCTTGTTACAATACAAGGACGACAACTTTGGACGTAAGTGCTCTGGCTATCAAGATGGAACAAGCTAATTCCTTATGTAGTAAAAGACTTCCAGTACGTTGCGCCACCTCTGCAACCGTGGCCATCAGTTCTCGACACCTCGACACTCAACGCCCAAAGTTTCCATTTCCTAGCAGCCCCTGATAACCTGGTGAAGCATGTTAGGTTGTTATCCTCCCTTCGAAAGGATCATGGATTGCAGAGGCAGCATCTTATTGTATGGGAGCCCGCTCCACTATTTTGCAACAAGGAACACCTCGAGTCACATCTTCAGGCGTGTTGCTTCATCGACGTCTTCTCGCCGAACCACCTCGAGCTGAAAGCCCTAGTGCATGGAAAATCCGAGACTACATCACCATTCTCTAGAGAACTCATACAAGAGTACGCCCAGGTCTTCTTAAATGCTGGCATTGGAAGAGAAGGCCGAGGTGTCATTGTTGTGCGTTGCGGAGAGCATGGCTGCTTGACCATGACCAAAGATGTGTCATTCTGGCTTCCTTCTTTCTACGCTTCCGCCTCTCCCCAAATAGTGGATACGACTGGTGCCGGAAACGCTTTCCTGGGCGGGTTTACTGTTGGGCTTCAGGCAACGTGTGACCTCAGAGAGGCAGCTGTTCTTGGAACTGTTGCTGCTAGCTTTGCTCTGGAGCAGATAGGTCTCCCAAAACATGTTGCGGCATCAACCCTTTCTGCTGAGAGGTGGAACGGGGCAAGGGTGGCCTCGCGCATCGCCGAGTTCAAGGAGAGGCTACAAGTTTGATGAGATGGGCCACTCGAGGAGCAGGATTTCGGTCAACATCAAAAGCCTGATAGGAAGCTACATGTTACGAAAGCAGTCTATGCCACTCTATAAAAGAATTTAACTGGCTGGACGCAAAACTGCCCCCCGAGCCGTCTAACCACCAGCGCCGAATGATGCAAACCCCATTACTGCTATTTAAACCATCATTGTCCTCACCACTGCGCAGGCCGTATGCAACTTGTCAAGTCAATGTGTTCCTTCTGGCCTTGGAGAGGAGCTGTCGGATATGTGTCGCCTTGGGAAACCCTTTATTTCGTCAGCAACAATGTTGAACCTTTCCTTCACGCATGGGGGTTTGTTACTCACTGCTTCTGGCGCAATTATTGCAGTACGAGTCTGTCCGACTCTTCCATCCGGTACACTTTGTGGTTTGGCATGTATCTGCAATATTTAGTTAGCTAAAACGGACCTCGAGATGTTTATTAAGGGTACTGACGTTGAAGGCAGTGTGCGGACCCTCGCCTAAGACCACCCACATAACAGCCCTGAGTATGACAACTTCCGACCGGAGAGAAGGCTTGGGGTGGCGGAACATCGTATTCGCCTTGAATGGACCAGACGATGGCATATACAGGTGCGGGCGGGCTGATGTTGGAGTTGGACATTTTGTAGAGGGATCAGGACGTCAATAAATGAATGACCAAGGCGAGACCGACGAACCTGGGCGAGACAAAACTAGGAGAACCAAGACTTGGCGGTTAATGACTTCTTAAACATTCAGGGCATCATTTCTAATGGTATGGATCAACCAGGAACCAAGTCTTTAAACTTCAATGCCATTCCCACAGAGGAGGTACTCCCGTCGAGTTTGCCGCATCTCCGCCAATCGACGGCGATGCCAAGGGCCCAGGCCGCCATCACTCACGCCAAACCCCGATCAACATATTCAAGATGACCATATTCGAGCCTAGCCAGCAAAAAGGCTTCACAAGTGCAATCTAGCCAGGGTCGCACAATGCGATAAGTCAATAAGCCTCCTCTGAGTGTGGCCAATAGGTGGTTGTACTAGAGGGCCCAAGCCCCC
The DNA here is from genome assembly GCF_025433545.1 of Fusarium keratoplasticum. Lineage (NCBI taxonomy): Eukaryota > Fungi > Ascomycota > Sordariomycetes > Hypocreales > Nectriaceae > Fusarium > Fusarium keratoplasticum. The sequence goes on from NC_070534.1 coordinate 427,037, forward strand.
CTCGGGGCATTGACGCCAACATTCCACGACATTGGGCTTAATTGCACATTGGCCCGTAATCATGCGGCTGACGCGTCGCGTGCCTCTCCGTGGCTTACCCTCACGAGATCTTATATTCACGCAGGAACTCGATTCATTTCTTGCTGCAGCTTTGAGTTTGGCCACTGCTGTAAGGACGTTTGATGGATACTTCAAAGATCCACATCGCTGTGATCGGCGCAGGTGAGTCCAGATCTCATCTTGAGATCTGTTGCTGACCGATCTCCAAGGCCCGGCTGGGCTCGCAGCCATCAAATCTCTGGTGGAAGAGGGATTTCAAGTGACGTGCTTCGAGAGACGATCGGAGGCCGGTGGAATCTGGGCCTTCTCAGAAAATCCGCAGTTTACGTCTGTGACGAGGGGAACGCGCGCACAGTTCAGCAAGTTTCTTGTGAGTTATTGGCCTGTGGGTCACCCGGAGCATAACTAACAGTTCTCCCAGATCCCCTTCTCCGATTATCCGGTACCTGATGGTAACAGCTTCCTGAAACCCTCTGCTTGTTCTGGGCTTACCTTGACGCAGACTTCCCTCTGCATCCTGGCGGTGAGGACTTGCGCAAGTACTACCAGTCCTACGCAGCTCACTTTGGATTACTCGATAAGATCGTCTTCAACGTGACCGTATCATCTATCACAAGAACTGGAGATGATACACAGTGGGCTCTTCATCTAACAGGCGAAGAGACGCCCCGCCCCTTTGACAAAGTCATCATAGCCTCTGGATCAGAGGTGACACCGGTGATTCCAGTAATTGAGGGCCTGGACCTGTTCCAGGGCAAATTCCTACATAGCCAAGCCTTCAAGAAGTATGACCCAACCTTTCCGACTCATACGCAACTGCTAATAGCAAGGCTAGGCCCGAGGACTTTGCGGACAAGAACGTGGTTGTGATTGGGCAAGGAAACACAGCAGGAGACTGCGCCGTTGTAAGTCACTTGAACAAGACCTCAAAGTCCCGCAACTCACATGTCCAGGAACTCTCACCCTCCTCTTCCAAAGTCTACTGGTCCCATCGCCGCGGCGCACTCGTCTTCCCGCGAGTCGTCAACGGCCAGCGCTTTGACGCCTTCGCATCATGGAAGAAGACGCGCATTGGATTTTGGATCGCCAAACATCTCCCCTCATTCCATCGCAAAATGTTTGACTCCTTCTTCAACTGGGTCGTGTCCAAGTCCTGGGGTAAACTCGACCCTCAGTGGCGTCTTGAGAGGAACGCGTTCTATGCGACGACCATCTCTGGGCTGGTCATTAACGATCACCTTGTTCCTGCGCTGCGTGATGGAAAAGTCACCTCAACAGCAGGTGTCCGGCGAATCTTGGGTCCTCGATCTGTTGAGCTCGATGACGATACCATCCTCGAAGACGTCGATGCCATAATCGCTTGCACAGGATACAACAACTCGCTTCAAGTCCTTGATGGCATCATCAACTACTCCCGCCCACATCCCGACGTGCGCCCCATCCCCGACCTCTACCAGGGTCTGTTCCCCCTGGGCTACAGCGACTCCCTGGCCTGTCTCAACTACATCGTCATCATGGAAAGCGCTTCTGTGGCCCGTGAACTCGCCGGCATGGCCATCGCGCAAGTCTGGGCTGGAAAGTCCACTCTCCCGCCAGACTCCACCATGCAAGATTGGATTCGTCAGCACCAAGCATGGTTTGCGAACCTATGCCTTACGAACCCACTCCCCCAGTATGAGGGTCAACTGGAGGCCCACGACTGGCTCAAGTTTATTGACGACAAGGCTGGAACCGGCATGTATGAGCATCTTAGCTGGACGCTAAAAGGAATTTGGTTCTGGCTGCGTGAGCCTAAGCTGTGCTCGCTCATGGCGTGGGGTGTCAACTCGCCGCATCTCTACCGGGTGTTCGAGACGGGCAAGAGGAAGGCGTGGGATGGCGCAGGGGATGCCATTAGGCATGTCAACTTACTGAGTGACATTGACCTTGGCTACGTGAAGCCCAAGACTGAGTGAGGGGTTGGATGATCTGACCATGGCGGTGGTCATTTTACGTTTGGCCCAGCAGTGGCAGGAGAGTTTTTTTTAGTGCTCGAGAATCCTTCGTTAGTCAGTATTCCCCTGGCTCTTTGGATTCATTGTTAGACGACGGCTGCTTTCCTCTCGGTTATGATCCTTGCTGATCCTCGCGAGGGTATTCATCCTACTGAGCAAGTTCCAGAATGGGTTAATGGTCTTGATAATCTGATAATCAGTTAAATACCCGATCCAATCAGGTAATCACGCACGTACCCATCACATGTCACGGAGGAAACCGTCCGCAAATAAGCTTACCGCAATCCATGCTGGTGTTGGCTCAGGGGTATTAGACTTAAACCCAGGGACAAGAGTCAAGACATCATACAAGGCTGAAAACTCATGATTCATTCGTAAGAGAATCTAAAATATTAAACCCAATTCGACCAACTTGCTAGGACAAGGGGTGTTCTCCCCGCCCTCGTAACAGGGTCAACTTGGGCAACTCCTACGGACATGACAAGCCTCGGGGATTTTTTAACCAGGGGGGATCCGGAAAACTGGTCCAAAATCAGTATAACTGTATCCATAACTAGGCACCCGCATTTCTCCAGCGGAGCACGTTCCCCTTTGCAGCTGGTGCGATGAACTCCCAACGAGCCCACGCGACCAGAGACATCCCACGCCAAGCACCGAAGAAGCTCCAGATGGACAAGGTTGCGGCTCCTCCAGCATACGGCGATTCCAATCACATCTTATCAATCAGTCTTAGCGACGCTCCACCCATTCAAGCGATGGCCCACACTCACTAACATCGAACCACTAACGGGCTTCGCGAAGGAAAAGCGCTTTTTGTCTTGTCCATGTTAGTGGGTGGCCCATGTCCTTGCGAATGGTCTTAATGTTACTGTACACTCGGGATGCCATGCGTAGGGCAATGATTAACATGGCCAAGACGGTGAGACGTTACACTGAGCCCACGGGTATAAAATTCTCTCACTTGTCGACAATGTCGATCTCTTTAGGGCTCTCCATTCCTCTTTGCTTCTGCTCAAAGTCAAGCCTCAGCCTCAAAACACCATGGCGAATCGAGACGAGGTCGAATCCGGCCCCAGGGTCGTCCCTGAGACGAACGACAATGAGAAGCGCCCTCAATATGACGAGAAGGAGTCTGACACCGAGGTCGACTCCAATACTGGAGGTTACAGGGGTATTGAGAAGATGCAGGCTTTGACTCAGGCGTGGACCAAGCCATGGCTCATTGCTGCGTATCTCCTGTATGTTCACTTGGTTTGATGTGCAATGATGGCTTCTAACGTTGTGATAGCATCTGGCTCGTCTTCTTCACCGACTCGCTTCAGCAGCAGATCTCCAACTCTCTACTGCCGTATGTAGTCAGTAGCTTTGGCCTGCACGGCCTCATGAGCGCTACCGGTATCGTGTCCAACTTGGTTGCTGGTGTGAGCAAGCTGCCACTTGCTCGAATCATTGATGTTATCGGCCGAGTGCAGGGTCTTTTGATCATGCTGTTCTGTGTTGTCATGGGTAAGTGTCGCCTTGAACCAACATTCTGTAGCTTTGAACTGACTATTGTTTAGCACTCATTCTCATGGCTGTCTGCAATAACGTCCAGACCTACGCTGCTGCTCAAGTCTTCTTCTGGACCGGCATGAACGGTATCGGCTATGTCCTCAACATCTTCATGGCTGACACGACGACTCTCAAGAACCGAATGATCCTCTTCGGCTTCGCGAACACGCCTTACATCTCCAACACGTTCGCTGGTCCAGCCGCGGCCGAAGCGTTCCTCAAGGGTAGTACCTGGCGATGGGGCTATGGTGCCTTTACCATCATCATCCCCGTCATTCTGTCTCCCCTCATCGCCATCTTCACCATCCAACTTCGACGTGCAGAGGAGAAGGGCTACTACGTCAAGGAGAAGAGCAACCGCACTGTGTGGGAGAGCATCAAGTACTGGGCCATTGAACTTGACCTCGCAGGAATGATCATCATCGTCGCAGGTTTCTCTCTTCTTCTTCTGCCATTCAGTCTTGCCGGGTACCAGGTGAGAGGAACAGATCGTCAATAACATATAGCAGGCATGCTAATATCCCTAAAGGAGCACAAATGGAAGGAGCCCTCCGTGATTGCGATGCTCGTCATTGGTTGTCTTTGCATCATTGCCTTCCCCTTCTTCGAGAAGTACATCGCGCCCAAGTCCTTCATCCCTTTCGAGCTCTTCAAGAACAGGACTGTCCTTGCTGCTTGTCTCCTGGGAGGTAACATGTGGATCAGCTTCTAGTAAGTTACTACACTCTTAATTACCTTGTGCCATGTTACTAAATCGCAATAGTTGCTACAAGTTGCAGTTCTCTTCCTACCTTCAGGTCGTCTACAACCTTAGCGTTTCCAAGGCTGGATACATCACCAACATCTACAACATCGTCTCTTGCGGATGGGGCGTCCCAGTCGGAATGTGAGTAACTATTTCCGGCTCAAGAGTTCTTTTGTTGAAATACTAACAACACACAGCCTCATGCGACTTACCGACAGATACAAGTGGCTCGCCATGGTCATGCTGCCCCTACAGATCCTCATGACAGGTCTGATGATCAAGTTCCGCATGCCTGATACCCACGTTGGCTATATCATCATGTGCGAAGTCCTCGGCTCCGTCGCCGGAGGTACCTTTGTCATGATCGAGCAAATCGCAGTCATGGCTTCTGTCCCTCACCGAGACGTCGCTGTCGGTATTGCCCTTCTCAACTTGATCACTAGCGTCGGTGGTGCCATCGGACAGTCTATTAGTGGAGCCATCTGGACGAACCTCATGCCCAGCAAGCTCTCCAAGTACCTCCCTGAGGAGCTACAGGCTGATGCCCTCACCATCTACGGCGATATTACCCAGCAGCTGGCCTTCCCTTGGGGAAGCCCCGAGCGAGAGGCAATTGTCAAGGCTTACGGAGAGACTCAAAAGGTCATGTTGATTGCCTCAGTGGTTGCTCTCGCTGGTCCGATTGCATGGATTACTTTGATGAAGAACCACCGTCTGAGTGAAAGGGAGCAGACCAAGGGACTGCTATTCTAAGTTTCTGCATCAAGGGCATATTGATAAGCTAATGTAGTTGATGCCGGATGCTAGTCTGACCTATCTAATACATAATTATACTTTATCCCTCTGTTAATTGTTCCAACCTAGTGGCTGCTGTTGAAGTAGTCAGAATAAGCCGGTGTTGTCGTCCTTTGGTTATTAGCGGTAGCACTCCAATGCCATGGTCCATATACCAGCAGTTTCGACTCCAGGCAATGCTCGCAAATATTCAACTAAGCTATGCATCACAGCTTTTGCTCTCAAAAACCACTGCCAAGACTCTGCGCTTGCCGGTTTTCAATGTTCTGTTGGTGGGGTGGAGACACTGAGCTTGCACACTCTCCCAACTGAATGAACTTTGTACCATTCCTGAAACCGATTAACCATCCATAAATATTCATGATTGCCTCGCTTATCGCTGCTAAGAGAAGTCTTTTTGGCAGTATCTCAAGCAATTCGGTCACTGCCAAACGGGGGCCGAGTCTCGGGACTCATCTCAAAACGTCACTGTACATCGGGAATAGAACCCGAGACATCGGCCCAGATAGCCTCACTTGGCCACCTTTAGTCTAGCCTCTGACGTCAGGCAAGACCCTTGATATGGAATTTGGTTCCCGAGAAGAAATAACCGACTCACGGGCCGACGGACTCTTGCCCGCGTGCGCATAACGCGCCTGTGGTGGGCTTTATGGCGTTCCTCTCGGTCCACTTGCCGTCACTTCCTAATCCTAGAACGCGGGGGAAGCGGGGAAGTTCGCATCACCAAGATCATAGAGTTGGCTGAGAACATCAAGAGGAGAAGGTGGACGTGTTTTCAGATCTCAATGTGAAGGGGACCTCGTGGGTGGTTTACGGGCAGTCTACCTGGGATAGGCATCAAGACCACCCAGATTTCCTGGTCAAAAAGCAAAAAACAACACAGGACTTTCTGGACCTCAAACGAGCGGAAAATACCCAAACCGCACACACGTGAGAGGAAGCCGAGACAGGTCAGGGGTATTATACGTCAACCAACCACAGTCACGTTGAACGAACCTTGCATTTGGGATGACCCCTCAAACAGTCGCCTCCATCTGTGTCCTTTTCTCTCTTCTCTTGTCTTAATTAGGACCATGGCCCTGGGCTTTCATGTGCGGTTACAATCATGTGGTTCCCACTTGTGTTTCTTGACCTCTGGCTTCTTTAAAAGGCCCCCTCAAGTCTGTTTGGACCTCATGAACCAGCTCTACTCCTCAAACCCGAAACAACAACCAAGCAACTCTATTTTAATAGATTGACTACTCCCACCTCTAAAGCCTACTGCCTTGTCATTTTTCACCAGATCCCGAGTAATCTACCGATCCTCACCCTCCACATCCGTGCCCTGCGCCATTCACGATCCTGTTCTCTTGCCTTCTATCCGGCCCAACTCTGCAATCATGGCGGCTATGGCATCCGGAAACACGTTCAAAATGGCCCTCGACAAGGGTGCGGGGTCAAGTCTTGGATACTGGCAAATGACACCGAGTGCCAACATCTCACGGATGCTGGCTCGCGTCCCCGGATGTGATTGGATCTTGCTCGACTGTGAACACGGTGATCTTGACGGTAAGATCGGTTCAGCAATAATACAATATTGAACTGACAAGTTACAGACAGAGACATGCGCGAATGCGTTCCTGCTATTGCCTCTGCTGGAGCATCACCAATTGTTCGGATCCCCAGCACTGAACCGTGGCTTATCAAGCGTGAGATGACACTCGAGCTCTCTTCTAACTCCCACGTCTGTTAACAACTCCCAGGCGCCCTTGATGCCGGTGCACACGGTGTAAGAATATTTCCGCCTCTAGTATGCGCAAAATGTGGCTCATGATCTTCGCAGATACTGGTTCCTCTGCTTCGAACTGCGCAAGAAGCAAGAGACATTGTCAAGGCAGCGAAGTTCCCACCGATGGGTATCAGAGGGTTTGGCTCACCATACGCCATGGATCGATTCAACCCCATGCCGACATCAGACGAATACCTGCAACAGGCCAATGACAGCCTATTGACTCTAGTTCAAATCGAGACTCAGTCAGCACTCGACAACCTGGAAGAGATTGCTGCTGTTGAGGGCATCGACCTCTTGTTCGTAGGGCCATTCGATCTCGGTTAGCAGACTCCCGTGTTATGATATCCGCTTTACTAACATTCTATAGGCAACAGCATCGGCCATCCCATCATCAATGGCGAGATCAGGCCAGAGCTGCGTGAAGCCGTCTACAAGGTTCTCGAATTGAGTCACAAGGCAGGCAAGAAGTGCGGTATCTACTCAGGTTCAGGAGAACGAGCCAAAGAGTATATCGATGCTGGGTTTGACATGGTTCACGTCGGATCAGACCACACAATACTTGAGCTTGCCATGATCAAAGAGATGCGCACTGCCCAAGGGAAATCTGAAGGGGAGCGACAACTCTCGTGCTAGCCAACGGTGCACCACAACAGAAGCCCCTGGCAAAGATAGCTGGCTGATACGTTTACTCAATCATACTTAATAACGCAATGTCTTTCAAGAAATCCCCAGGCGCAACGGCAGCTAGTTAAGGGTTATACTTGGCCACGAAGCTTGACCGTTTTGCCCGTACGCATACCAAGACGAATAGCTGACTCGGTGTAGCTAGCCAGTCTCTGTCAACTATGCCCACCTACGTATGCGTGACTACCTGAATACCAATATCAAATGCATATACAACTCTTTGTAACACCTAAGGCCTTCAAACTTCATCCCTATCCTTGGAGTTTCACGAGTGAGGGAATGGACTTTTAGCGACGAGAAGTGTGGAAGAGGAAGTTGCATCGAAGTGACACATATACATGATGCTTTGATTCTGAATTGAGCAAGATTGAATAACAGGAAAGACGTTTCGGAGTGACCAAGAACACACAGCGACTATAATTTGCGACCCCCGAAACTTAATTCGTGATAATAAAGAAACACAACCTCTCGATAGACATGGTTGAATCTTAGCGGTGTAAATTACTCCCATCCTATAAATTATTCCTGATTGGCATCGCTGGCGACATATGCCCCCCGTCCTGAATCATCTGCTTCCCAGATCCCGGAGTGTGAGACATGTCCGTTGACGGTTTCCTACAGCATGCTGAGTCAGATATTCTCATGTCTGTCAAGATCTTGACATCCCCTTGAGATACTCTGCGGCATCTGTATGCCGATTTTCTTTGGCAATGTCCAGTGGCAATCTCCCAAGTCTGTCCTGCGCCCGAATGTTCGCATGTTTCTCCACCAGCATTTTGACCATCTCCAGACAGTCACCCTTTTTATGTTCACCTGGCCTTAAAACATAGTGCAAGGGAGTTTCGTTTTTCTTGTCTTTCTTGTTAGGGTCTGCTCCCGCCAAGAGAAGCAGCCCCATGGTTCCAACCACCCTCAACGACGCTGCCACATGTAGCGCCGTTTCACCGTTGTTGTCGCTCATGTTGATAGCCAAGGAACGAGCCTCAGACTGCAGACTATTGAGTGCGCCTAAAAAAATATCCACAATGGTAATGTTTCTGCTGTGCACAGCGAGATGCAGGGCGGTTGAATCGTGCGCGGCCCTGAGCGGGGCGTCGATCTTTGCACCTTGATCGACAAGGGCCTGAATCAGTGTTGTGCGGTCCCCACGAAACGAATTTGTCATGGCGTAATAGAGAGCTGTTGCGCCATTCGGCGTCGTGGCATTGACATCTGCACCTGCTTCTATAAGCTGCTGGGCAGCCTGTATATTCCCCCTGTCACATGCCAGAATAAGAGCTGTGCGACCCTCTTCATCTGTCATCTCCCTTTTGGCCGATAGCTTGAATACTGTCTGTAACAAGCTTGAGCCGCTTTCACGAAACAGGGCAGCGAGGTGAAGCGAGGTCCAACCGAACATGTCTGGCTCATCAACAGTGCTCTTGAGCTCTTGCACCACTCTTTCACGGCCATAAATCACTGCCCAATGAACGGGCAGGCGTCCATCGTGGTCCCTCAGCTTGAAAGGCGCCTCTTCCGGACCTTTCCCCATCCTGATAGCCTCGAGGTTGCCATGTTTTGCCGCAAGGTGCATTGGAGTTGCTCCGTCGAAACCTTGGGCCTCAAGTTGCCCTCCGTGCTTCAGAAGCATCTTGATAGGCCCTTTTCCTCCATTCTGAAAGGCGTAATGTACTGGAGTAAACCCACGAAGATCCTTGTGATTCGGATCAGCACCCAATTTCAGCACAGCGCTGAGGGATTCCAGGTTTCCCTTTACTGAACAATAGTGCAGAGGTGTCCAGCCGCAAATGTCTCTTTGATTCCGAGCGTCCCACACTTCCCTGTCACGGATTCTGATTCGGTCGACCTCGTGGGATTCCATGACCTTGAGGTGCAGTTTGGTGATGCCAAAATAATCTGGAAAGATGTCCTGTGGAGTTGTACTTGTCAGATGGGGAATCCGCTCTCGCTGTATTGGGCGCCCTTGTTTTTCGTAGAGTCTGAAGAGGTGTGCAAAAAAGTCTGGCTGATGCTTGGAACCTCTTGATACGGACTGGAGCTTTCGTGAAGCCCTGCAAACATGAAACCGCATGGAATCGTTTTCAAAGTCGGCCAATTTCCTCTTGTCATCCACTTCGCGAAAACGCTCCATAAACAACGCAGTACCATAGCCATGGATGTAAGAGTTCAAAGTATGGGACTGAGTCTGTTCCCATAACTTCAAGCACTCGCTGGTTAGGTCTCGCCAATTGTGTTCTCGACGCATCTTTTCGGCTCTGCCCCTTGCCAAGTCGAACAGGGGTTCTGGGAAAGGAAGCTTCCCGGCAAGGCTCATCGGTGTGATTATGCAAGTCCAGACCTCTTGTTCAGTCCCGTAGCCAAGACGGACAAGTTCTGTAGCTACAGAGGTAATTTCCTTTGTTGCGAGTGAGATCGACTGCTGATTCATGCTGCGCTTGACAGTTGTTTCCCTTGTTGTGACTTCGCTCTGAAGGGGCTTTCGCAGGGTTTTTGCAGCCGAGAAGAGGAAGGAGAAGAGAATATCTTTGGCATAGAGCTTTTCCAAAGAGTCATTGGTTGATGTGTATAGAATTCCTCTTCGTTTCCCCGGCCTGGAGTCGATGGAAACGTCGCGAAACCCCCATTGCCTTTGGTGCTGTGGAGACGGCAGGCTAGTAGGGCCACAACCGACAACTCTATGGCTCTCAACGCAGATTGGAGGGAACTTTGGTCTGATTTTGTGTTCTGCCAGAAGTCTAGAATGTCCGTCTTGAACACCCAATGTTTCTTCTAGCTCGCGCTCGTCATCGAAATCCAACACCTCTTCAAGCTCGGCAAGAGCATCGAAAGTGTCGGGCGCCCACATGTGAAGGTCTCGAAACAACTGGTTCATCTTTTTTGCGTCTGTTGAGCCAAAAAGTCTGATACACATGTCTGAGTCCATCGCTTCCTGGCGAAGCCAGTCGTGATTTTCATCACTCAGGTCAGATCCAGAGGGTTCCTCTTCCCGTTGACTCTCTTTTTGCTTATGGACAGTGAACAAGCAGAGCGACAGAACCGATTCAAGCTGGTCAGTCAGCACTACCCAGGATCTATCTTTCAGAATGAGATAGATGTGAACGTAACATTTAGAGCATTCAGCCGACTCGTGGTCACTGTAAATAACCGGGAGTGGCCATGTCCAAACTAATACCCCACTCTCCAATCTGGAGGGAAAGAGGACATTCAACACCTTCTCCATGGCCGTGACAAGATTGATTGCCTCGGTAGTTCTTGGTCCTTTAAGCTGTGCAAGTCTGTTGAGGCCCCGTCGCGTTCCCAACACTTGCTGAGCTCTAGAGTCGGATGATAGACGGGTTTTCAGGAAAGGCCGGTAGTCGACATTGCCTCCAGTCCAGAGACTCCATGAACAATGCTTTCGGTTTCCAAGATTCATAAACGTTCCCATACTTCCCATCTGTGCCAGATCTCGAGAACCTCGCTCTGCCCGTTGACGTGTTTCTCCGTTTTTAGCATTGTTAGTAGAGGCGACGCCTTGTTCGAGGCCTGTGGGAGATACCTCTGGGCCCAATCTTTGGTTCTGTGAATGATTCAAGAGCGTGAGTGACCAAGCCAATATATCAAGCTCGAAGCCTGATGTCAGCTTCTCTTGTCGAGGAGGAAGCGCAAGCCCTCTTCGCACCCATGCTCGGATCGACACCATGATTCCGATAACGGCAAGTTGAGTCAGGGTTGCCGCTGAGTTCATTCCTCTGAGTCCGATGAATTGAATGAAAAAGCCAGCCAAGCCGATGCAGATGCCAGTGATCGTTAGGGGCTCCAGCGCTCGAGCTTTGGACTTATCACAACGTCGAGACACGGTGACGACTTCCCGAGGCGCGTCTGGGAAGGTCGCAAAGGGCTCGAACACTTGGTCGCCAACGGTCTGCTTCTGTTGGATCCAGACGATTCGCATTTCGTACTTTTCATTCTTCTTGTAGCGCGTTTCTCGCGTGCTGTGTTCGACCACGGTGCCACAAAGAAAAACACCAATAGCAAGCACGATTGTGCCAGTAATAGCCAAGGGACACGCATAATCGTCGACGCGCTGGTCACCCTTTCGGAAGCTATGCCTGATAGTCGGATGGTATGTGATAATGACAAAGAAGAGCAAGACACACAACTGTAAGATGACTCCCACCAGAGCGAATGCCCGTAGTTCTTTGCGGTTGCTGTTCTGGTTCTGCAGATTCAAGATGATGTTTGGGGCATCAGAGCCCATGTTTCGAATGACATAGATGGCTTCATCGGAAGGCTGTTCAGAGATGGTCTCCAGCTCGATACCATGCTCGATGGAGATATCTCTGGTGCTCGACGACGGTGAGCCTGCAAATACTGCATCTTAGATATTAGTTATAATCCTACCTCGCTTCTCATCGATGTTGAAGATGGGTGGCTTACCCTTGTGGAAGATTCTCGCCATCTTGCTTGAACTCGGAGGCGGGCTTTGAGAAGGCGGAGCTTTGCCCTGGGGTGAGTCACTATCCAATTTATGCAGCAGCTTCTTGTCCACCTTGCACGCCTCCTCCAGAGTAACCACCTTGATGTCGAGTTTCTTGTTCGGGACCTGCTTTTTCGGAGTAGCAGGGATGAGATAGATGAACTCCCACACCGGGCTTGATCCCTGACACCGCACGATTGTCTGGCCATTGTACAACTCGCAGACTTCTTTGGATGTCGATGACATCAGGTCCATTTCGGCGGCCGATATGTTCTCCCTAGCCCTTCCGACGACGGCTTTCAGCCAAGCTGGCCCACCGACCCGGATCGCGCTGACGAGGATGGTGATGATTCCCAGAGGGGCCATGGCAAGCAAAACACAGTCTTCCCAGCCCAGCGCTTGGCTCATGAATTGCATAGTTACGCGTTCGCCGAACAGAGCAAGAAGCCTGTAAGTGACCAGGTTAGATAACCAATATGATTTTAAAGACAAATGGGTAAGTACTCACGGTGCTAGATCCGTGAATAGGTTATTGGCAAAGTCATCCCAAGGGTCCGCGTGGGCAACTCCCACCATGCAGACGAGAATGAGACCGATCCATTTCCGATGATTGGGCATGTTCTAGTTGATTCTGAATTTTGTTACACCAGAAAAACAGACAAAACGGTCCAGAGACCACGCTTTTTAGGCTAGAGCAGTGTGATGAAGTAATTTTTTGCGGTTGTAGAAGACAACCTTTTGGGCAGCCAAAGCGTGGAGTGAGAGGCGCCCTTATCTCTTTAGGCACCACTTCAGGACCATGCAGCTACGCGGCTGTGTCGTTTGGGCTGATTGGGTTGCACCTGTGGTGGCTGCAATGTGTGGTTGAAACACCAATAGAATCTACCATCCCACAGCCTGCTGTTCAACCAAGAGACTTGCATAGATGCCAACAAACCCTGTGATTGCACAGTCCTTTCATTTCGAAATAGCTGCATAAGCCGGTCGTCTTCACGGGGCTAGTTAAGCCTTGACGACATGCCGAAATCTCCTTTCATGGTCCCATGGGTAGTTATCGTCGGGTGGATCAAGCAACAAACGATGCACCAGAGCGGCAAAGAGTAAGATCTACAAGCCCTCATAATTGCGGGTAAACGTAAATAAGATATCGTGAAATATGATGAGCTACCTTGAAGAAGATAAGGTAAAATACCCTGGTGCTATTGTCATCTTTTTTCCATGCCCCGTGTGCGATCGTCATCTTGAGACCCGTCAAGCGGCCTCAGCAGAAAACTGAAGATGTGGCCTTGTAAAAGACAAGAAGTTATAAGACAAGAAAGGGTCTGCTAGCGTTCACTGTCTCAATCTAGTTGCTTAAGGCAGGAAACGATTGGCGGTAGCATCCATTGATTCCATTCCTTGGAGAGTAGGAGACCCAACCATGATAGCCTTTAAATAAGGTCACCATTCGACTCATCATATACTGCTACTAAGGGTTACAGCTGATATCGCTGGATACTCGCAGGCCTCTCCTCGGCAACCTCACTCTGCTGTCTGTCAAGCTTCTTATTCTGTCGCCGATACACCCACATAATGACACCAGTAATAGGTAAACACGCAACGTAAAGAAGCACAATCGCCAAGAATCCACGGGTATACTTGGGCGCATCACTCTCCCGGAAAAGTTGTTTTCCTGCCAATCCACCAGCGTTGCTTCCAATCACGGCCAGTGCGAGACCAATGCTGCGTTTCTCGGCAGATCGAACGTTGATGCTCAGCCAAGCATCGTTGAGACCTTGAGATAGGGCATTTCCACTGCTCAACATGGTGAAGAGGGAGTACCTGGTCCACTTCCCTTTGCTCACAGATCCGAATAAGGCGCCTCCGAAGGTGATGCTCCAGACGAAAGCGACCATGCACCATAGTCCACGTTGCTTCGTCTTATCCGACGCCCAAGCAATGGCAAAACTAAGGAACACAACTAGAAAACTGCTGACGGAGTTGAGCAAGTTCGCATGAATCTTGCTAAATCCCAAGCTTCGAATGATAGTCGGTCCGTAAAGCTGGAGACCACCCTTGGGAGCAAGAGCTGCTAGGTTGAGAACCAGATGGAGCCACAGCCTGTAGTCTGTAAGAGCCCGGAAGACACCGCGGAAGGTGACTTGAGCTTTTGCTTCGGTCTTGGATGCGTCTTCTCTGAGAATTCGGCCGTGCATGATTTCGCGCTGTCGATCCGTGAATATATCGAATCGACCGTGAATGGGTTTCGTGTGGGCGGGTGATCGGGGGAGGAGCAAGACGAAGACGAGAAACACTAGAAGGGTAAAGGCACCCTCGACTAGTAATCGGTTAGCCAGGTAGATACCACATTAAGAAGAAGCACGTACTGATAAATAGCCATTGCCAACCGGCGTAGCCGGCAATGCCTCCCATCTGAAGAACGCCCGCAGCAATCAACGAGCCCGTGGCAGTAGCAAAGTAGTTTCCAAAGTAGAAGATGGAAGTCCTCAAAGCTAGCTCCTGTTCCCGGTAGAACAAGGCCAGCATATACTGGCCACCGGGGATGAAGCCAGCCTCGAAGAACCCCAACAGAAAGCGCGTTGCCAAGAACGATGGCATATCCGTGATCCAAGCCTGCGTCAGGGCGATGGTTCCCCAGACGAGGACTTGGCCCGTCAGCCAGATTGGGGCTCCCAGTTTCTGCAGAACGAGGTTGGAAGGAATCTCGGCGATGATGATGCCGGCGCTCATCAGCTGGTCTCCGAGGTTGACATCGTCCTTTGTGATTCCAAGGTCGGTCGTTAGGGTGTCGGTCAGGGCATTGCCAATGTTGCTTCGATCGAGCTGAAGAGCGAAGAATCCGAGAACGAGAAGGGGAATCAGTGTAAAGTCGAGTCTGTGATTGTCAGTGTGATGATTCTGGTGACTCCCTTTCCTTGACTTACTTCCAGACAACGGCCCTCTCTTCGGCCTCGGTCCAAGTGATTTCAGAGACCTGACCATCTCCAAAGTCCTGCGCAGTCTTTGCATCATGGCTAGGCTCCATGGTAGACTTCTCTTCCAAAGACATGTTTGTAGCTGAAGTTGATGTATCCAGCTGCTGAATTGCTCCCCAGTCAGAGTTCCTCCAAGCTCTTTATATCCCCATCACCACCAAAGATAGCTCCCAGACCATCAATCGACAACCATGAACGCCCTCGCACGCAATCTAGTGTCGTTATCGCGTATCTTTACCCGTAGGGAGTTGTTGCGTGGTGATCGTGACTAGATCATGGGGAAGCGAAGTCAAAATGTCGGAGGTGAGCGTCGGCGATGGGCGAAATGTGGGGTTTCGGAGGTGTCGCCGATAGCTTCATGAGAGGGCGATAGAGAAGATGCAGGGTCCAGGTCATGATAGGAACGAGCACGTCATTCTTGGTATTTTATTCCCTTGTGTTTTGTCGTCTTTCATTCTTTCTGTCGTATGAGCAGAGCGCGCAACCTCAATCTCGACCTCATTCCCGTCTCATCACACAATGTCCAAAGATCCCACCAAGCCCAACATCGTGCTCATCCTCGCCGACAATCTCGGCTGGGGTGAGCTAGGCTGCTACGGAGGCGGTATTCTCCGTGGCGCTGCGACCCCTCGCATCGACAAGCTTGCGACCGAGGGTCTCCTTCTACACAACTTCAACGTCGAGAGCGATTGCGTACCTACCCGCTCGGCCCTGATGACTGGTCGTCATCCCATTCGCACGGGATGCCGCCAATCTGTGCCTGCTGGGTTCCCTCAGGGACTGACGCGGTGGGAGCGTACGCTGCCGGAATGTCTCAAGCCTCAAGGGTATGCTACTGCGCATCACGGCAAGTGGCACCTGGGTGACATTCCCGGTCGGTATCCTTCAGATCGTGGCTTTGATGAATGGCTTGGAATCCCACGAACGACCGACGAGAGCCAGTTTACTTCTGCACTGGGTTACACGCCTGAAGTCGCCGAGCTCCCATACATCATGAAGGGCATCGCAGGCCAAGACTCGGAGAACATCTGCATCTACGACCTAGAAAAGAGGCGGCTAATTGACGAGATGCTCGTTGACCAGTCCAAGGACTGGCTGTCGCGTCAAGTCAAGGCTGAGAAGCCCTTCTTTCTCTACCACCCTCTTGTGCATTTGCACTTCCCAACTCTTCCCCATCGTGACTTTGAGGGCAAGACTGGACAAGGCGAGTTTGCCGACTCAATGGCCGAAATGGACTATCGTGTCGGCCAACTCATCGACCACCTCGACCAACTCGGCGTCCGCGAGAACACGGTCCTTATCTTTGCCTCAGACAACGGTCCCGAGTTCCGGCCACCATACAAGGGCACTGCCGGACCATGGTCGGGCACCTATCACACCGCCATGGAGGGCAGCCTCAGAGTCCCCTTCATCATCAGATGGCCAGGCCACGTTCCTACCGGCGTCACCTCCAACGAGACAGTCCACGTAACCGACATCTTCACCACAATCCTCGAAATCGCCGGGGCAGAAGTCCCCTCCGACCGTCCCATAGACGGAATCAGCCAAGTTGCCTTCTTCAAAGACCCATCAACCACAAAATCCCAGCGCGAAGGATTCCTCTTCTACATCAAGGACGAGCTACGCGCCGTCAAGTGGAAGGACTGGAAGCTGCATCTAATCTGGGAGCCCAAGGTGAACCAGTCGTCCGGGAAGCTAGAGTCGCCGTATTTGTTCAACGTTGTGCGGGATCCCAAGGAGGAGACCGATATCCTGGCGTACAATACTTGGGTCATGCAGCCGGTCATGAAGTTGAGGGCAGAGTTTGAGAAGAGTTTGAAGAGTGATCCCGCGCCTCCGGATCCTCTTAAGGGTCTTTAAAATATATTAGTAGTTGCAAAATGTGTATTGCCAATGTCACTTCCAATTGATTTCGCTTCGTTTAATGTACAACCTTGTCAATCATATCCAGTTCATTCAATACTCAACTATCTATGCTTGCACCCAGTGCTCGCCCCTAGGACTGATCAAAGATCCACGGATCAAGGTTCGGTGGAGTCGTAGTCCACAACGTAGCCGTATCATCCAAGTCCAACGGCGCAATCACGTCGTGAGCAAGTAGAAACTCGTGCGAAATAACCGAAGGCATCCCATTCGTCGGAGAAGATACCTCAGACATGGAAGCCGCCAGCTCTTCGAACCGATCGCGATACGACGCTCCCGGAGGATATCGCTCAGCCATTCCCCAGAGAACAGTCGAGCACATGGTCACCCGCTTCTCCAACTCGTTCGCATCAAATACCGCGCCATTCAGTCGCAGAGTCTTGATGCAGTGAACGAGCGCCGCGCCTGACCGAAAGAGATTGGGTATGGTTCGCCAGTAAAATCGCAGTTGGCCTTCCTTGAAGCCTGCCCTGTATAGTTCAATGCTGCGCGAAGCATATTGGGCGAGGTCTCTCAATTCTGCTTCCGGAGGACTGGGGAAATGAGGTGAAGGTGAGAATAAATAGACGAGCGTCATATATAACGCGCCGTCAAAGAAGTTTTGAGGTGCCAGTTTGGATGTGGCATCAAGAGGTGGGACGGTCTGGTGCCACTCAACAAGACGATCCCTCATGCTAATCTTCCATCGGTGAAAGTCAAACAGAGAGTCATGTATTCGAGGCTTGTAGTTCAATGTATGGAATATCTCGTATTCAGCCTGACGAAAGATGATGCAGTGATTGGCCAGCGGTGTTGACGCCTCAGGGCCGCTTGTCGATGGGAGAGGAATGAAGATGGCCTCATCGGGTATAGACCGTGGTCGGTTGAGAACAACACAGAGATTCGTTTCGAGTATATATGTCGACCAGAAAACACGCCTCCTCTTATTCGTTTGAGCCTGAGCGATGGGGGTTTCATCACCATGGGGAAGACCTCGCTGTGTCTCGTTGAGAAGGTCAAGGTCGATGGCAAGTCGCGTCGCCAGACCGATAAAGTGCCAGGCAGCGGGGAGATTGGACGCGAAAATGGTGTATTGCACAATCAGTAGCAAATTTTGCAAATGTTCCAGGTCGCCTTTCCAGATGGCATGTGGGCGTTCCGTGAAGACGTGGATGGCCGACGCAAAGAAGGAATCTGATCCCGTCGTGGGAACCGCGGCGTCGGTCCTGTTGAGCAGCCGGATAGCAATCGCTAGAACCATAAGGAGTTGAAACCTCTCATTCAATGTCCCCTGGCTCGGCCCAGACTCGGCATCGTACAGCCTCTCAACCGTTGCCCGGAACCGACCCTCATCGAGGATCGGTGAGAAGAAGTTGGAGTGCTCAAAGTACGTGGCAGTAAGCTGTAACGCGGTCGGCTTGGGTGGAAACTTTACCACGGTCGGGACAGTAATGTTCTCAAGCAAGCCATGGTAGCCAGCTGCTGCTCCGTCCTGGATATCACCTGGGTCGGGAACCAGCAGGTTCAACAGCATTAACCCTCCAGCTGTCTGGGGCTGCTCCGAGGGTGCTTCGATGGCTGTGCCAGGTTCTTGAGGGGTCTGAACATCGGAAACAGATTCGGTCTCGACTCCATGACTCCGTAATGCAAGCTCAAGCTGAGCGACGCGGTCCTCGAGACTCTTGATGTAACTGCCCTCGTGTGTCAGCATTGCTATTCAATCGGACCGAACATCAGGGCCATACCTCCGGGGAGCAGATCGACCATCTGCATCTACACTTACACATGGTACACCAGCCCGAGCGCAAGAGGAACAGGCCGGGATGTTCTGGTCGCACCTCTGTTTTCGCGACTTGCACCGCTGACAGGCCGTGACATTGGCGCGGCGAACGCTCGTCCGCTTGCGACCAGTCGAAGAAGTCTCCATCACACCGGTGATGAACGAATAAGACCTGAGATGGGCATCATTGAGAGTCGCCAATCAGAGGTTGAGCAATTCCCTCAGTCTTGTTCGCCACATGAACAGGCAGTGGAGGGCCGAATAATCCGGGTGCTTCCCCGCGCTGAGATAAGGGTCGCGATGGCGTCAACGCGCTAAATTGTTAGCAGCCACACTTCAACACAGTGAGATCAATAACAATGCTGTATCGTCAACATTAACAGCCGGTGAACGGCAATGGTATTAATCTAACACATGAATCCTGATATCTCTTCCTGCAACGCCATTTCTTTTTGCATAGTTCTTATATACATGGCCGACATCCAATGTACACGCCCATCAATGGTCTATGCAATATCCAATTGTCAAAAACGCAAGAAAATGTTTAGCAGAGAAGTCGATACAGCTTCTTCCACATGGGCCATCCCAGCCTCTCCTCACGCTCCTGCTCCGTCATGATGTGGATACGGAAGTACCGCCGTCCAGTCTCGACATCCATCTCGTCGACGCGGACAATCTTTGTGCGGTACCAGAGCTTGTGGAGGCCGTAGAACAGGAGGATGATGGGGAGGGCCATGACCTTGAGGAAGAAGTTCTGCACCAGCGCGGGAGCGCTCGTGTCCATGTCGGGCTCGTGCACGGGTGACACCGCGATCCAGATCTGAGAGATGAGGACGAGAACGTAGCCGGCAAAGGCGAACCACGCGCCCACGACGCCGACGTGTGACCTAAAGGGGAGCTGCTCCAGCGTGTGAGATGTGTAGGCCCAGGCCTTGCGAAAGCGGATATAGCACAGGCAGATACTAGCCCAGGTGAAGAGGGTACTAAGAGCACTGATGGAGAGCAGCCAGTTAAAGATGGCATCGTGGAAGCTCAGATCAGCAAGGAAAGCGAGCAGGCCAATGCAAGACGCAAAGATAATAGCCATAAGAGGACGGCCCTGCTTATCAACATAAGCAAAGATTTGAGGGGCGTGAGACTGCTCGGCCAAAGCTGCAAGGGTTCGCGAAGAGCCAAAAACGGCCGAGTTACCGACGCTAATGACGGCGACGAGGATGATGGCGTTCATGACACTCGGGAGGATAGTGGTGCCGGCCTTTTCGATGGCAATGACGAATGGGCTGGCGCTGGCGTCGGCGACGCTGGAGCCACTCATGAGACGACTGTCGTTGGAGGGAACCAGAAGACCGACGAGCATGAGGGCGACGATGTAGAAGATGGTGATACGCCAAAAGACCTGCTTGATCGCGGTGGGAAGCGACTTGCGGGGGTTGGCAGTCTCGGCAGCAGCAAGACCAATCAGCTCGGTACCGGTAAATGAGAACGCGGAGGTGACAAGGACGCTGCAGAAACCTTTGAAGCCGTTATTAAACGGCCCCGGATTGCGCCAGTACATGCCGCCGATATAGCCGCTTTCGGGTTCTCCGCCGATGTTAATTACGATAGCGAGGAGACTACACATGTTAGATGCCGAGTTCCAGATGTGACATTGGTACAACATACATAAAGCCAATGACAGCCGTAACCTTGATGATGGAAAAGACGAATTCCGCCTCACCGTAGGCTTTGACGCCAAACAGGTTGATGATGACAATCGAGAGGAGAAAGATGGCGACAAAGATGGATTTGCTGAGGTTTTCGTTCCAGTACGATATTGTGAATGCGCCGGCGATGATTTCTAGAGGGAGGATGAAGAGCCATTGTAGACAGTAGCTACAACCAGTCAGCGACCGAGGTATATCGAGTATTCGCCAAGACACTTACTTCCAACCCATAGCAAAGCCCCAAGATGGATCCAAAAACCGTGTCGAAAAGGCAGAAAATGAGCCAGCGATGGGAAATACGACGCAGAGCTCGCCGAGAGACTGCATGGTGCAATACTGCATCGCGCCGATGATGAGGTACGAAATGAGGACACTTGCTGGGCCGCCTCTATACAGGGAAGCGCCTGAAGCGACAAAGAGACCAGTTCCTACGCGCACTCATTAGCATCAAGCTCATTACAACCTCCCGAACACATTTGAAGGCATCGCGACCAAAAACAGGCCACATCCGACGATGCCGACCAACGCCGGGAGACATCCGAGACTCTCAACTCACCAATAGCACCACCAAAGGCAATCATCTGCAAATGCCTCCCCTTCAACTCCCTCGCCAAAGCCGTATTCGCCGTCTTTGCATTCGCAGCCTTCAAGTCATAGTGCCTATCCCCGGGGTACACCGGTCCGTCTGTAGGCTGGTAACCACCCCCGTCGCGGCTCTTGAGAGACCGGCGCTCGGCGCGGCGGAACCCATCCATCCAGTCCGCGGGTTCTTTTGACGGCGGAGGTTGCTTTGCTGAGATGTTCCATGTCGTGCCTTGCCCTTCGCCGCCGGAGCCGCTGCCGAGATCCTTCATCTCTACGACTTCGACGTCGCGTGTTAGGACGATGTCGCCCTTCATGGTGGCGGGGATGCGCTAGGTTTTTTTAAAAGGCGGATGAATCGGCCGAGGTTTGCTTACGCAAAAAGCAACCAAGGAAAATATGGGGATCTGCAGAAGAACAAGAAAAAGAAAAGAAAAAGAATGACCAGTTATTCCCCCAGGATTGATAAATGACGTGCAGAAGACACCATCAGTTTGTTTCTCTGTCGGATAGATTGTGTATGTATGCAGATCGAAAACCCGTTCGTTCAATTCAAGACAAGGGTCGTTTCGAAAAGTCTTCTAGAAAACTCTGCGAAAGAATCGCGCCGAGGGCGTTATTTTTTTTTACCCGGCGGGTGGCGTTTTGGTCCCGGAGGATTGGGATGGGATCATCACACAGCCGAATCGGCGGAATCTTGCGGCGGGTGATCAATCGGCAGTTGGAGAAGATGTTGGGGAAAGGCTGGCAGGTATATGAGGAGATGGGTATATAAAAAGAGAGGGGAAGGACAGAAACCTCCTTACAGAGTTCTGTTTCCCAATAACAGCAGCTGGTGATGATGGGAAATGCCCAGTACAGGAAAGACAGCGCAGAGAGGGAGCCGCACGTCTATGTACCTTGAATGACGGGGTGATCAGCAACCGAGGCGCTCTCCACTTCAGACACTCGGACTCTTTTTCTGTCTGACAAGGCCAAGCGAAAGAGAGTAGGTAACAGAACATGCGTGAGCATCTAGAACCACTCGAGATCAGTAGTAACAGTAATAGTTTACCCATTACCTCATACCCTCACCTCATGTGCCCTCATGCTCATGGCTACCAGCGGATCAAGCAGCTGCTCATTCAGCAACCGGGGTGTGGCGATGGGAATAGACAGACGCGGCTGACAGGGGAGGATCCGCTCAACGCATGATTGGGGGTGTGGTCCCTGCTGAATGATGCCTTCTCAGGTCCCCGCAAGGGTCACAGACCATCCATTCCAGGGACCAGCTTTGCGCCAGAAAACAACCGGCGACCCGGTCGTTGTCGCGCGGCGGGACAAGCAGACGCCATCGACGAGGCTCAAATAGGTAGGTCCATTAACACCCTTGTCGCACTGCAATGTTTCGTCAAGCCTCACATGTGTCTTGTCTTGCCAGCCACTCAACCCAGGTACACTGTTGAAACTATAGACTCGGCGAGATGCACCTCAACTTCCCATTTCGAACAGAAAAGCAAAAAAGGGGGCTTCCCCAAGCCGCGGGGAAGACCACACAGGTGAGAGAGGGGAATGGGTCCGGGGCACGCTCCCCTGGAGCCGCCATGCTTTGCCATTACGTACAAACATGTTCCAATGTGGATGGCGGTCCGCCTTACTGCCCATTGCTCAGACTTGTGACTGTAGGCGAGGGGAGATTGTAGATTGGCTCGACCGTTGTGATTGAGTGAATGGCAGATTTAGGGGAGACCCATCGCGACGTGGACGTGGTCCGAGTTGTGGAGGTTTTTGGAGATGATGTCGTACTCGACGTATTGTGGGAACGCGGAGAGGAGGGTCCCATCCGTCAGTGTCTGAGACGTCTTGTCTCATCTCCGACCGCGGAAGGCAGACAGCCGGTGTGTTCAACATGTAAGCCAAGCCAAGATGTAAGCAAAGGGCGTGGAAGGTCATTGTTGAGACAAAGTAAAACGTGGTATGTGTATACAACATCTAAGGAAATTCGTCATGCCCTTTGACGTCCGTCATGTAGCCCTCAAACTAATAATACATGTTGTGCAAGAATTATGGTATATGGTATCCTGAATTAAATAAAAAAAATTCCTTCCATGACATATCAATTGCTTCGTTGGCTGCGCTGCACCTCTTTCGAGTTACCCGCGATGACGGCAGACGGCGGTCTGTAGGGGAACTCGTTGCGGCCAATCTCGACCGAGTGTTGCAGCTGATCTCGCGTGATAAGCGAGTCGTGGCTCTGTGTAGGACTGACAGGTCGCTCGCTAGACTTGCGCAGGTCGTCGTCTTTGCTGATAGAGATGGAGCCGGTAGTCGTATGCGACGCCCCGCTGCCTGTCCAGATACCCTCGGTTGTCTTGACGGGTTGTCCATCTTCACTCTCCTCTTCCCAATTGCTGTGACCCGCTGTGCGAGTGAGCTTGGTAGGTTGCGACTGCGATCGCGAGTTGGAGTACTCGTAGCTGTTGGAGCCCTTGAACTTCTTGCGCTTGACACCGCTGTCACGCAGGAATGATCCGAGGGCGACGGTGTTACCCACACCAGTGGCAGCGAGGATCTCGACAGATGCCCACATGGTGCGCACCACCTGGCTTCCCTGCGCCTGGATAATACGAGGCATGCGATAAAGAGTAATGCCGACGGTGAGAAGACCCAGACTGAAGAGCATGATGAGCAGCACCTTGCGCTTGGTGGCGATCTGTGTCGAGAGAATAATGGGGATAGGGAAAGCAATCAGGACGAGGTCGGTGATGACGTTACAGGCGCCCATGGTGATCATATGGGCAAAGCCCTGACGGCATTTACCTCCAGGATCGGGCGTGACCTGCCAATAGTGAGGAAAGGGCTGGCACTCGGCCAGGTCGCTGACGAGGACGGCGACAAAGGTTGCGATCAAGACAACACGCATGCCGATGATCATAAGAGCGTGCGACCTGCGCCTAGTTGCGCCAGCGAGACGCTCAAAGAACTCGAGTGTTGTAAACTTGATGATCCACAATCTTGATCATGTTAGCTATAATCCGTCGAGTGTTGGTGTGAATACATACGTGGCGGCGTAAAAGATTCGGCTGGCCAGGACCATCCGACTTCCCATAACCCTCTTGTCAATCTCATCCTGCGTGAGCTTCACGCCCTCAAGGTTCACATTGTTGGTGCCGTAACGGAGGACAAAGTGAACGCAGACAGCTCGCAGAACCAGCGGGAGCAGCGCAACTGCGACAATCTTGTCCTCCTTGAGAAGCTTCTCGACTCGAACATAGCGACCTGACATGCGGATGAGGATGACAGCGAAGCAAAAGGCCGTCACCCACCACGACACCAGCAGCGTGGGCTTATCTTCGCTGAACGGCCGTAGGTCGGGTGCTTCTGTGTAAAAGCCCATGGTGGGAAGCGTTTGGGCGATGAGCCCTTCCGTCTAAGTGAGATGTCGAGGCAATTCGGTATGGAGGTTCAACCACGAGAGCAGTGGGATCGACAATAAGAATGACAAGAGTATGACACTTGAAAAAAGAACGAAAGACCCAAGTTTTTTCATCAAAGAACAAAACATGCGGGACCTTGGTGGATAGGACAACCCGGATCAGTGAGAGCTGGGGCAAAGCACAAGCTGTCGTCGATGCGAGCTTATCATAACCGACAAGGGGTGATGGATGGAGGGGCAATGCCCCTGTTCAATGGACAGGTCCAGACATTGGAGATGGCGGGAGGGGGGGAGGCACAGCTTGGCCTACTCGGAGCCGTTCCCTTCTGGTGTAGCTATTGCTGCACGTCAAGAAACGACATGGTTTGAAGCGCGCCAGGGGTTCAAGCCAACCGCGAATGCTTCACAGACAAAATGGCGCGGTGGCGCTGCGCAGAGAAGGCTTCGCGAAGGTCTAGCTTTAGCTTAGCTTTGGGGGATTGAGTCGGACTGCATTTCGGTGGTTTGTGCGATATCGTATCATGAAGTTGATGCCATCTGCCATTGTCGCGCTTGGGGACCGTCAAAGCGTACAGCTCACGCGGGTCCAGGTGTGATGGGTCGGTTCATGGCCGAGACAGGCACCGTAGCGTATCCTGAACCTTACAGGAGAAACCGTAGAGGGGGGACGCATATTCTTGGTAGAGTCCGAACACGGCCAGTCTTGCCAGTTGAGGAACTACAGCTGCAAAAGTGGCGGCAGGGGTCCTGTCCCATGGGAGATGGACGAGGCATGGACGTGGAGTCTGTTGGAGAATCTTGGCCGTCTTGGCTCCCCCTCAGAAACCTTCAGCTGGGTTTTGCGTGTGGTTAGTGGGCAAGACGACATGCGTGCACTGACTCGTAGAACTCGAGGTTTATCGGAGCCGTGTCCGAGGCGACGAGTCGACTGGTAATATTGCTGACAGGCTCGGTAGACTGGGCCAATGAAGTGTCTAGAGCCCATTGTCGGCGTCGCATGATCCTGGCAATTCGTCTACAGGAGAGAGGATACGCTCATTAACTGCAAGGTCTTGGTGTTGTTGGTTTGCACGTGGGATGGATTCTTGAGAGACAGGCTCTAATCATGAGCTCAAGATCCAGTCCCGAAGTAGCCCATGCCACGTTTCCCAGCAAGCGACGGCGCATCCTTTGCGCAGATTGTTCTAGCGGTTCTCGAAGCTTTACGCATGTCGTTGCTTTTCTTGATCCATCACGATCTCAGATGCCACGTTTTTTTCTTATTTCTCCAGTCTGGGGAAAATGGATCTCTGGTGTCATCTTTTGACAGACAAATCCGGGGCAAGGTTTTGACGTGTCGTGAACTCTGGGGTATTGTGGAATTCAACACGAGGCGAGCCATAGAAAGGTGAAGCTGTTACCTAAATCCAACGTAACGGTTTCTTCTGACACATTTCTCCCCAGAATCGATAAAAATGCGTGGTGTTGTTTTGACCGTCGCCACCCGAAAGCACGAGCTCACATGGGGACTGCCCCCGCTGTTCTATTGGCGCCGGTCGTCGGTGGGCCGTTAAAGTGGTCCCGGCCCCGTCGGGTCAAGTGTCTCTCAGGGGATTGGAGGCCTGTCGTCCAGGGGGGTCATACCCTAGCCATGTCGTCGCGTCCCCTGTGCCTCAGGGGTAACGCGCCTCCACCATCTGGCTGGATGCCATGGATCGTGGACCATTCTTCCATCATCAACTTGTTCATCTCATCTCACCACAGACCCTGATCCCTTCGTTTTGACCTACCCACTTTCTTCCATTGACTCGTCTGCTATCGACTTGCCTACCATTAATAGCCCTTTTCCGGAATGCAACGTAAATCTCCAGCCCAGAGGGTCTAGATGCGATGGTGCCACCGCTACTAAGCCCGGCCCCGGAACACCCCAAGAACTTGAAGCCGCCAATGAGATGGACGCAATGCTCCGGTGATGTGATTCGACTCAATTGTTGAATGTGAGAGGAAGCGGTTGATGCACCCCATCAGCTGTTCCTGCATCTCATCTACACCACTGCCGACCAGAATGCGCTGATAACAAACTCTGCATTATCTCGGCCTCATTCATGCTTCTGTGGCTTTCCACCACGACACCATCAGATATGGCATCACTCTCTACCTTCCTATCCCGGGCCGGTCCTTACATCCCGCTAAGCTTCATTCAGGTAGGCAGTTTTGGACAAATACTCCGGAACCCTGGCGTTCCCAAACCAGACCGTTGAAACCATGTCCAGAGGCGACGCGTTAGGGAGATGGATAGCGGGCTGCTAGCTTCCTGAGCTGTCATTGTTCTGATTCACCTGATTACGGAGCTGCCGCGCTTACCTATGTACCGCGCTTGATCCAAGAAGCTTGTCGTCCATGCCTTCAACGGAGGGAAAGCTAACTAACAGAAAGCTAATCCAACTGGTCAGGCATGTCGAGCCGGTGTCGTCCCGGAGTTTTGCTCCAGAGTTCAATCATTCCAGCCACAGGTCACGATGGGTGTTGACAAGGTCTTGGCCCAGACTCAAGACTAACTCATCACCAGCCTCTAGCCTTGAGCCGGAGAGAAACCCTAACAGAATGGGCCCATGGACATCGCATCGCGCCGACAAGATTGCTTCAAGCCCTCAGCCCTACCTCATGTTGCATCCTTAGCTCCCTGCAGCACGGTCACGACGATCTTCTCCTCGTGTGGTCAAGCAGGATCTCAATCCTCATGAAGGTTTTCGCGGGGTGGTTGATCCGTCCATGTACAACTTTGATGAGGGGATGCAACCCCAACCGTTCGTCGGCGTCAGGATTTGGGTTAGGTTTACTTTTCCACCAGCAATTGTTGCTGCCGCTCCTGCATGCTGCTGGGCTTCTAGAAGATTATCCTGCAAGCCTCGTGCGAGTCAAGCTTGGGCCGATGTTCGGCGCACCCGTCAGCCGGGAAGGGCTAGACCTGGTTTGTCTGGTATGAACCAACAGGACAGCCTCCAAAGTCAGCAGTTCAAGAGCCGGCCGGCTATGGAGGGGATCATCTCGTCCAGTCTTGGCTAATCCTTCGCTTGGGTTGTCAGTACGTGTAAAGTGACCTGCGGCATTCCACTGACGAGCGGCAACTGCGGCGCGATCATCCAGCGTACGTAGACAATTGCGGCTCCGCGGTCATGCTAGGAGAGCAGTGGTATTCTAGTATTCTTGAACGGGGGCATTTTGAGCATCTCACTGGTTGTTTTATGGATTACTGACCCAGTTGATCATGATAGCTCGCCCCTTGGACATGGTTGTTGACCCCGACCATCGGAAGCAGAGCCGCAATCAGCTTCAGTCCAGGGGCCGCCGGTCCAGGCACCAATTGTGACGAGCGAACTATTGGATTAAGGGATGGAGATCCATTTTCTATGGGACCGCTTATCGAATTGAGCCGCTTTTTCCGTGCTGAATTGCGTTGAAGTCCGACTGTTCTTTGATCTCAACCTACCCTATACCAGCATGAGAGAAGAGTTGGGGATGAAATGTGCTATTTGGAGGCTTGATGCATTTCAGTTTGAGCTTCTCTTGATGGGATTTTTACTGCAAAAAACACATTAAACAGCATAGCTATCTATATTCGTTTGTCTCACATACTTGTAGTTGCGCATTACGCTGGGGTCCTTGAGGCCGATCTTGAAATTGGTGATGCTCGCCAAAACAGCATTGCCACATGCCTTGGCACACCGTGCCCTTGACCATCATCACAACCACGATGACTACGGTTTTAAAATGGCAGAGGGCCAAAAAGAAACAAAAGGCAAAAAACATACAACAGTGAGGATTCCCCGGTCGTCACCGACCCGAGTACTAATTCACCGCTTCTCAGCTTGACTATGGGAGAGCGGACGGGATCCCGTATTTTCTAAGAGCTATGGTCGTATGTACCTATCGTCGATGGGAATGGCTTCATGAACTCGTTGATTGAGAGTGCTCTATTCTAGTCAAATGCCATAACAAAATCGTCCTTTACCAGACTTTTCTAATGAAATGCCTCTATCTATTTGCCCTTTACCTGTCTTCTTCATCTTCAGCAATCCAGTAAGCCTCGACTTCTGCGATACATGTTCGTGCTGGAACAGTAACTGCAATTGGGAAACCACCATAGTCCGGGTCATCGTTGGGCATCATGAGGAACTCTCCACTCCTCGTCTCATCTCCGTTAAAGATTCTCAACGTCTGAAGTTTGCCCTCAGCATCGACTTCCTTCTCCTCTGCCCACAGAATGCCAGCGAACGTCGCCTCCTTGCGTACACTCTCGAAGCGCACGTGGAAGCCCCGTCCGACAAGAAGGAACTTGGAGTCACCGAGATGGATCACCATACCGCCACCGGGGCCGGGCTTGCCAAAGACGAAGCAACGTTCGACAATGACCTTGATGTCGCCGAATACACGGGTCCATTGTTCGGGGAACTTGTCGCAGGGCTCCTCATCAAAGAAGAAGCCGAATCGGTCTTCGGGAGCGGCGTTTAATAGGTATGATGACGTCTGAGCGAGAAGCTTGAATTCGCGACCGACAACTTCGGCGCCCGTGTCGATGCCAAAGGGACTCGCGCCGAGGGCTCCGTATGTGGCGTATGAGAGCCAGACTCTTCGGGCACCGTTCTCGTCTCGTCGCTGCTCGGGGATGAACAGAGGGTTGCCCTGCTCGGTGTAGTTTTTGCACACGGTCTCGTAATCGTGGAAGTACAAGTCGGGTGACAAAAAGTCGAGCGATGGGGTATTAAATCTCCAGATATCGAGAACATGTGGACAAGGGCCTCCTGAAGGATAGACACCAGGGTCGGCACCGCCTCCAACAACGATAGGAACTCCTCGCAAGTCTAGTTGGGAGGGGTCATCAAAGTTGAGCCATGTGTTTGTGTATAGTGGGATGGGGTATTCTTTCTTGCCAGCGGCGGCGACGCGACCGACAAAGGATGAGATGTGGTAGGCCATGAAGGCCTCGTTGGCAGAAGGTCCAGCACCGAAGACCGAGTCCCATGAGTGTGACCCAGACTTGGGAGCATTGGGGAAACGCTTCTTGAATTGCGAGTGTGTCTCGACCTTGCCGAGATGCTCTAGAAGCTGGCTGGGGATTGGCTCCGCAAAGGCCTTTTCAGCTCTGCGGGATCGGTCTCGGGAATCTCCCAGTAGTCCGGTCTCATTCTCAACCTGTACCATGAGCACAGTGTTATGCTCTGAATCAACCTCGGCGAGATGTCGCATGAGGGCTGCGAATGCACGCGAGTCTGCTTGGCAGGCCTCCTCGCTCAGCGGAGTGACCATCTCGATGGTTCGCTTGACGCCCCCGGCCTCAAGGCACTGAACGCGGGGGAATCTCTTGTGGTCTTTCTTGACCCAGCCGGGAGCATAAGTTGAGATGCCGTTCTTGTACGTGCCAAACCAGAGCAGCACCAGATGCATGTCATGCTCACGGGCGCCCGCGAGCACGCGGTCGAGCTCGCTAAAGTCGAACTGACCTTCGCGAGGCTCAATGGTCTCCCATGTTACTGAACCAAGGAGGGTATTGATGTGATTCTCCTTCATATTGGGCCAGACCTCGCTCATGAACCTCGCCGAGCTCAGCGACGAGTTGTGCAGCTCGCCGGAGAGCATGAGGAAGGGCTTGCCCTTGACGATGAGCTGGATCTGGCCATTCTCGGATCGACGGAGGTGAGGAAGGGCGTGCTTGGCTTGGGTCGCGGGAATCTCGATTGCTGTCATGATGAACGATTGCGAATGACAGAAGATGCGTGAAGGATGGGGGATTGAGGTGGTTGTGCCATTGTGTCGGAGGGAGAGCTTCACAGTTGAAATAGCTACTGCGCGTGGCTCAGTAAGCAACACAATGGGTCAAAACCACGTCGATCATATGGTCTCAAGACCACATGAGACGAAGAAGTGGTTCAGACGTGTCATGACGGAGATTCTTCGTATGTAGGCCAAGCTCATGCGGAGGAGAGCCGGCCCACGTCACTCCACCATCCCCAGCGCAAGGATCATCGGACTTTCTTCGCATATACCATCCGGCGAAATGTCGCATCTACACGATAATCGCTCTCTCGGCTCTTGTTTTCCATGCGGGGAATCTGCCGATGAACTCGTTGGATGCCGGGCCATGTGCCTCTTCGTTTTTTCCTCGGCACTTTGGAGATCTCGTTTACGAAACAAGTCTTGATGTGGTATCCTTGTCGTATATTGACGCATCTCCTCCTTTTTCGGGCACGCGGGCGAAGAGACACCAGAATGACAGTAGTCTTCTAACTTCTCTCAAATACTCTAACTTTACAAAACCTAGATTTAAATGAAAGTTATAATACATTATCATAAAATTGATCAAATTTTATACATATCCTTCGAGGAGTATAAGCTATATTAATAACGCCTTCTACTTTCTCACAGGTGGACTGTCCATGACACCAATCCCCTGCCAACAGTCTAGATCGTCTAGTTTCCGCAGTAGCCGCTCGAGCTTGTTCCTGGCGACATCACTTGCATCAGTGCTCGAACCATTTCTCAGCTGAGTTTGTTCAAGATATGCAGCGCCAATGTCTCGGATCTTGGGGACCAAGCTACTGCCGTTGGCGTCGAAAACGGCTTGTGGGAGATGGTATAGAACCTCTAGGAGATCATCCACGATCTTTTGGTGTTCTAGACCACTTGTCTCCGTTGGACCGAATTTTTGAAGAATATTTGATCGAATCTCGAGACTTGTTACAAAGAGATTTGCGATCTGGACATCGTGGCTTTGAGTGACGTTTGGTGGTCGAGACATGCCACCACGCCATCGTAGTTCTGGTGGAAGGCCATTGATGACGGACTGGATTTTTCCTAAATACTTTGAGATCAAAGCAGGTGGATCGTTGTTATTTCGAACCTGTTGAACCTCTGACCAGATGAAAAACAAGTCAATTAGAGAGTTGAGTCCCGGGACATAACTCGTATCGTCTCCGTGCCAATGTGGCTCGTGATGCTCTGAGGGTGGTCGTGGCTCCATCTGATCATCGGACAATGGAAGAGGTCGGGGAAAGTTTTCGATCCTGTCTTGAGCAAGCAGACTGACAGACAGTCTACCCAGTATGTCGGCGCTGCTATAGATCACCGTTAATGCACGCGCCGGGAAGGTCAGCCGAGAGTCTTGGACGTACCATGAAGCGGCAAAGAGTAGCCAGAATAGCCGTCTTAGCAGCTGCTGTTCAGCCTCATCCAGTTCATGCATGCAGTAGTACGCCAGGTACCTAGCCCCCGTGGCTGCCTCATTCAAAGCGTGATAGGCACGCATATTGCTCGGCCCCAACTCGGACACTGCGCCTATAGCCATGCCCATGTTGTACATGGCAATGCACCAATCCAAGCAGAAAGACCCCTGAGCGAACTGGCTCTTCAGCAACCCGTGAGTATCCAGAAACTCGACGCAGTGTTCCACAGTCACAGACCCGTATTCCCCACGCGGAAACGTCGCCTTGGTTGCTGCGCACACGCTTATGACTAGCCCGCAGAACATGGCGTCTCCGTCTGCCTCCCGGTTGCGGAGACGACGTAGGAACCGCCGACGGAGGAGGATCGGAGCAAGGGGGTGGATCTTGTCGAACCAGTCGTTGAGGAGGCGGGATATAACCGCATCGGTGGCGAAGGCCGAAAGCCAATGGCTCCGGAGGAAGGATGGGGTATCAGATGGTGTCCCGGCGGCATGGTCTGAGAATCCGGGGCTCTGGAGCGGTGACTGAGGCTCATGATTTTGAGCTAAGGGCGTCAGTTGAACCCCAGGATCTGGGGACCCCATGGCGGTGGGATGTAGTATCTGGCGGCGTTGGGCATGTCTGATCATGTTAGTCACTTTGAATTATACATGTTGGTATGACGGCTGACTTGTTTGGAGGCCCTCGTTTTCTTCTTGGCCTTTGATGTGTACAGTTCACATCAAGAAAGACGCAGCCTTGACATCGTTGATGTCCTACATCATACACACACTGAAGTGCTGTTAGCTACGGAGAATCTGGAGAAGGGCGTTAAACTACGTACCCTGACTTTCCTAGATCGACAGACATCGCAGGCCTTCTGATTCCGAGTCTTGTCGCCTGATGGAGTCGTCCTGCGGGGATGAGGCTCTCGCTCAGTCACGGGAGGCATCGGATGCTCCATGATTCACATCAACTTGCTCCGCCGGTGTGGAAGCTTTGATGGAAGACGTGAAGCTATGCAAAACTCAAACATCCGAGGAGAATCCTCGGAGACATCGTACCGACTATATGGGCCGATCCGCAGAAATGTCGGATATACTCTACCCTTCCGCTTTGACCAGGAGGTGGCATCCATCCCCGCTAGACGAGTCAGTCTATCCAATTGAAGCCATCACCACGGTGGGTCAACCTCCTCAGCCCAGAGCCATGCCTATCCCGATCGGATTCTAGCCTCTGCTCGTCTGCTGTTGCAACCCTCCCCGTGACCTGCATGGCTCCATTTCTCCTGTCTTCCCCATGGGGATGGGACTTGACAGTCTGCCAAACGCGCGCCAATGAAAGAGTAGCCTCGGAAGCTTGATGGTGAGACTCGCGTGGGCAGAGTGGCCGTCATGGGTGAGAGAAGCCGGTTGTGAACTGTTGGCTGATGTCTTTGCAGGTTGGTGCGGGTCGAGTTACGCCATCGTCATGAGGATATAAGGTATCGAGATCCCCTTGATGTCGAGGCACGAACAGTCAACTTGGCCATCATACCGAGGCAACACAACAATAATCAACATTACTTCTGCCGTCCTGAGAATCTGAGCTGCAACAATGGGCCAGAAAGAGACTCAGTCCGACGTGGTCGACCATGACTTCCCCCTAGAGGACCATGTCCCCCAAGGTTCAACCCTACCCTTCTGGAAGCAGACCGAGCTTCGGAAACTCTACGGCATGATGTTCTTCCTCTTCCTGGGGTCTACAACCCTTGGATACGACGGAAGTTTACTCAACGGGCTTCAGACAATGGATTCTTGGCAGAATTGTACGTGATTCGATTACAACGACGACCTTTGGTTAATGTTGAAATAGTCTTCGATCATCCCGCCGGTAGCCGACTCGGTATCTTTGGCGCCATGCCCGGTTTCGGTGGTCTCTTCGTCCTCATATTCGCTCCTTATATCGCAGACGGACTCGGCAGAAAGAAGGGAACAGCAATCGGCTGCGTCTTTGTCGTTGCTGGAGCTCTGATGCAGTGCTTTCCTCAGAAGAATCACAGCTCCCGAGACGCTCTATATCTGATTGGCCGCTTTATCATGGGCTTTGGGTCGAATATCTCCAACGGAACTTGCCCGTTGTTGATCACCGAAGTTGCACACCCGAGGCACCGCGGGCGCGTCACGACTATTTACAACACGCTCTGGTACCTTGGAAGCATTGTAGCCGCATGGACTTGTTTCGGAACTCTCAAAAACCAGACTGGTAACCTCCAATGGGTTCTCCCTACCGGTCTCCAGTGCCTGATGCCCGGAATCCAACTCCTATCTATCTGGTTCGTCCCCGAAAGTCCCCGATGGCTCATCAGCAAGGGAAGAGAAGAGGAAGCACGCCAGGTGCTTGTCAAGTATCACGGAAACAACGACCCCGATGATGAGTTTGTGAGGTGGGAGTATGCCGAGATCCTCAACACTCTTAGGCTTGAGCGCGAGGCATCTGGCAACGGATGGTCTGAGCTTTGGCGAACGAAGGGTAACCGAAAGAGGTGTGCCCTGATCATTGCTACTGCCATCTTTTCTCAGTGCAGTGGAAATGGATTGGTGTCATATTATGTAAGTCTCTTCTTGACGTTGTTGGGGCGTCTGGCTAACCGTCCTCAGCTCGCTGCTATTCTTGAAACTATCGGCATTACCGAGTAAGTCAAGCGATAAAACATCCAGATCTGCTTATCTAACAAATATAGTTCGACCACCCAATCCCTGATCAACGGCGGCCTGACCATCTGGTGCTGGCTTGTCTCCCTCTTCGCCGCCTTCTTCGTCGACCGAATCGGACGCCGCTTCCTCTTCCTCTTTGCAGGAGTAGGCATGCTCATATCCTTCAGCGTCTGGACAGCTTGCAGCGCCGTATACGCAAAGACCGAGTCTGCTTCTGCCGGCATTGCTGTCGTGGCCATGATCTTCCTCTTCTACGGTGTTGCGGGAGCGGCTTGGCCCGGCTTGACTGTTTCTTACACAGTTGAGATTCTGCCATATAGCATCAGAGCTAAGGGATTGACTCTGTGCTTCTGCTTCACTGCTCTGAGCGGGGTGTTTAACCAATGGGTGAACCCTCTTGGTCTTCAGCAGCTAGAGTGGCGCTTCTACTTTGTCTACATCGCTGTGTACGTATCAGAGGATGTTCTTTGTGATGAATTTGCTAACACATCTCACAGCTTGGTCATCGAGTGTTTGACTATCTACTTCTTCTTCGTCGAGACAAAGGGCCCTACTCTGGAAGAGATTGCTGTTCTGTTCGACGGCGACGATTCGGCCGCAGGTATCGCAAAGCTTCAGGCACAGGAAAAGTCGGTTCCCCTTACCAAGGAAGTCGAGCATGCGTGAAACAGAGTCCATATGAATTGAAAGAAGATAGATGGGGAAACTCTGTAGAGGAAGAGAGATAATTTCGAGCGGAAACGCTTCGCATACAATCTGCAACCCCTGGCGAGAAAGACTTACTTCTACCATCTGATGATGCCAAGTGACCTGAGATCCAAAGCTCTAGGATCTGCTGGCTGCTCCCATCAACGTGATGAGACCATGAATCCTGAATTCCGTCGTTGCTACGATCCACCGCTCCGCGAGATCCCACACACGCATCCCAAGTCCCTCAGTCAGCACCCACATGTTCAAGGCGTAGGCGTAGGCGTAGGCGGGGTGAAGCTATCCAACCATGTTTCCATGTAGAGGTCCATTGTACTTATATATGATGTCGTCGGCTTCACGTACTCGTACCCAGTTGCGCCACAAGCCGATGTCGCCTTGGAGAATTTGGAAGCTCCCTCGTCATGGTACCGGATAGGAGCCTGGAGTTGTTTCATCCACTGTCCGAGAGTGCAGTCCTCACACTCTATGGGGAAATTTGTGTCACGACCAGTTCTCCATTCTGTTAATAGCTGATCGCAGAATTTCCCAGTGTCTCTGTTGATGGTCAGCTGCCCTGTGCTAGACACATAAAGACTTGAATGAGATTCCCTACCGGTCTTTGTAGCAGTGGACGTCATATGCCACAATCAACAGATCAGTCTGATAGGTAGCTGATGGGCGAGCTAGTCAGGCGAAGTTTATGACGACTCAGCGAAGAAGCACACTTACGAGCAAAGACCATGTCACCGTAATGAAATGCAACTGCATCCTTTGTCGTGTTGCAGGCTGCCTCGACCTTGGGTCTAAAGTTGACAAGTGCTTTACGACATGTTGGGACGCATATGTGATCCAAATGCACTTTTCTCGCAGGCTCAAACGCTCCCTCCCTACATTAGCCTTATTAGATTTAACTGTCACGACATTTTGAATGTGAATTTACTCACGGGGTTGCTAGATACAGATCTAACAGGCCTGAGCATTCCGTGACAGTTGTGTTAAGCATCATAAAACAAGTATCGGTGACGTTAAAAATGTCGAAAGGATACAAGATGGGCTCAAGCTGCTGAGCAGAGACGATAAGGGGGTAGGCCAACATGGCCATACCAGCTTTGGAGAGAAGAGATTCCTTCATTGTGAATAGGATGGTATAGAGGAGAAGGGCATGGCTTGTTGCTTGGTGTTGGTGGAGATGATGGGCAGAGATGATGGTCATATATAGACATTCACAGACGACTGAGGTCTACCTTGCGTAACGTGTCGAAAGCCAAATTTAGACTCTACAGAAGGCTCAGACTCGGCATAAAGAGCTCCATAAGGTTCGTGGCTCCAAAAATGCCGTGGACTGAATAATTAGGTGTCAACATGCCATGCAGCCCGGCTCGGAGTAACTCATGATGTAGTTCTGCGTGGCGCCGACGGACGGCTTATGAAACTTAGAGGTAAAAAGAGAAGAAAATTTATCACAGAGTAGAATTTCCTATATACGTGATGTGAAGCTATGGTGGGAATATCGCGCGTGCTTCGCCCTTTTGCGCCTTGGTCCCTGAGGCTTGCTATCCTTAGCAAACCCTTATCAGCATCTCTTCACTTAATCAGATGATAATCTTCTCAAAGTGAGATTAAAAAGTCTAAACTATAGAACAATTTTTAAAAATTTCTTCTAGCTATTAATAAAGTTCTAACAAGGCCTTGACGAGCTGATGTAAGCTTAACCGTTAAACTCACCTCACTTGGGAAGACGTTAAACCGTGTTCTCTTCCGGACTTGAAAAGCACGACATCCCCTCCGTTTTCCACCTGTTCACAAACACCTCCAGTCAATTAACATGCGACCCATCCCTCGCCCGGCCTGGATGGCTAGCTATCTCGGCACTATTCCCGCCCTCGTATCCAGCATTCGGCAGCACCCCCCCGGAGTTGAACCCACGTTAGATAGTATTCCGCAAGTCAACGAGTCCATGCTCAAGAACCAGCCACTCTCAACCATAATCCGATACATGCAAGAAGACGGGTTTCGCACCTGGGGCTTTGTTGTGTATCGCTGCGCATATGCCAGCGACTCGCAGTGGGCGAGTTATCTCGAATTCTTGAAGGAGGCAGTCAGAGAATATCTTCAATTTGTTGAACTCGAGACCCTTCTCTGGAAGCACTTGGAGTGGACAATTATCGAGGATCCCTCAGATCTCGACGGCGCCTCCGAGCAACACGTCCGAGAGAGATTCTCGGACTGGGCTGCAGCTAGATCTGTCGAGAGAGATGGCCCAGTCGTCGACGATCTATGGCTCCAGAACAGGCCTAGATTCAAATACTGCATCTACGTCGACCAGCGTTGTCTGGATACAGTCGATCAATACGAAACCTGGGTCGACCAAGGAGCCCCTGGCCCCCTCAAGAATGTTGTTTGC
This sequence comes from Fusarium keratoplasticum, assembly GCF_025433545.1. Lineage (NCBI taxonomy): Eukaryota > Fungi > Ascomycota > Sordariomycetes > Hypocreales > Nectriaceae > Fusarium > Fusarium keratoplasticum. Next base: position 464,421 of record NC_070534.1, read on the forward strand.
GCCATAATCGACAGAACCGCCAAACCGAAAGGACGAGGACGAAATGGATACCCCTCTGTAGAGGGTTGTGCCAAGATGGACACTAGATAGCTGTACACAAGCCTTAGGGCTATTCCCGAGGTGTACAATAGGCTCTCTTTCGAGGATTTATCCGAGCACGACTATCCGAGACCGCCTCAGGTATTCCCGCTAGGTGACCCCATGCCTTTCGACCCCTAGGTACTATTCCGGTTATTCCAATCTACATTACATCTGTCGTACAAGAAATATAGCCCCAATTTGGTACCTCACCTAGTATGGGGGCCCCCTACTTTTGGGTGGCCTAATGGCTTAATTTTGCTGCATTACAACATCCGTGGTAGATTGTTATAGAGTGAAATAGGTTAGTGTTAGCTGCCCTGGAGTTATGTTTGGGAATCAATTCTACGTTTACACCACTTTCGTGAAATTGTTGAGAGCATTTTCTGAACCTCGTTGCACTTTCTGCTCGATGTCTCAGCTATGGAACCGAGCGATGACAGTATGAGGGTCCTCAGCCTCACCCAGGTCAGGCGAGTCGCACAAAGCAACGTTCACAGCCTGGTTTCAGAGAGCACCAATAATAACTGAGGAAATGGCAAAAATGATCTGCCGCAGCTCACGTGAGTTTCTAGAAAGGGGACTACCTTGAAGTCTCGTCCCCCATTTAAGGCACAAACTTGCACCAACAGTCTCAACGCCAGAGGCAAGCCTTTCTCTGCTACTTTAATCGATAATCAATCACATCCATCCCGCTGCGGTCTTGAGCTATACCACAATGGCCACGACTCTCCGACATCCATTCCCTTCGCTTTCAGCTGATGATTCCATCTCCTCGGGAAGTGCGGGCCACGTTTTTGCCATCAGCCAGCATCTCGTTCTGAAATGTCCAATTATTTTCGATAACCCTCACCCAACACAAGCAGTAAAGATGGAGGAATGAGTCAAGTTCAGATCGACTGCGAAAAGTCGGTCTACAAGGTCTTGATGGAGAACCGACATCCCCATATTATCCATGCCGTCTTGTGCGCGCCTGAAGGCATCTTTATGCATCGCCAAGCCATGAGCCTTGATGCTCGTTTGGAAAACCCCGGCATCCCTCAGTGTTTGAAGAACAAATGAATCAGACAGCTTTCAAGCGCGCTATCCTGGCTTGAGCATCTCGGTTTCGCCCACGGGGATCTCAGGCCTGCCAATATCTTTCTGAGCCAGGAAGAAGACATTAGACTGGGTGATTTCGACTGCACAGTTAAGACCGGGGAGAAGTTGAAGGCTGGAGGCGGTTCTTACGGCAAACTGTACGAAAACCACCAGTTCCCCGACGCCGGCCCAATGACCGAACAGTACTCTCTTGGGTCCTGCATCTTCACTATCCAGTTTGGCCATGAGCCCTGGCACGAGATCGATGAGCCTCAAAAGATCCTCAAGCTCATCAGGAATGGGTTTCCCGATGCTTCAGGGGACGAGTTATTTGGAGAGATTATTCAAAAGTGTTGGTTTGGAAAGTACGATTCGATGCGTGAGGTTGAACAAGACATTCTCAGCCAGCTGGGCTTAGAGGAGGCGCAGAATGACTGCTCGGGTATCGATGAAGAGTTTTCGTCGATGCTCGTAGCTGAGTGCGAGGCATTCCTTGAGGCTGAATCGAGAAAGTCATGACAGACTAAAACTACGAGGAGGATACAATTTTAGCCTCTTTGGCCGTTGTAATTTGGCCTCAGCCAGACAAGCCATATACAGAAGGCGAATGGGTGAGAGCCGTGCCTATGGAGTATTGGGGGATAATATAAAGATTTTAGTTGTGATCTCCTGCATCAGGAGGCCCGACGTAGTTCTCGTAACCCCAAACCCAGTACCAGATGCCCGAAATCGCAGTTGCCGCGACGAAGACAACAGGGGCATAGTTGACAGTGGTTTGGTCCACGGGAAGCATCGAGGGCATGCAAAAGAGAGGGAGTGCAAGCATGGACCAGGCTAGAAGATTAGATGAGTCGGTGAACTTTTGGGAGCTGGGAACGGATAGGCACATACCGATGGCAACAACGTTGGTAAAAATTCCAAACTTCCCAAGGTAAAATGAACCCTTCTTCACCTGCTTTCGACCGGTAAATAAGCTGATACCGATAGGCGTAGCATAAGCTGCTGTTAAACAAATGACGCCCACACCTCCGAAGGCGTTGAAGGCGGCAGAGGATCCGAAGTAGATAAAGCCAAGTAGAATTTCGCAGACCATGGCCAACATCATCGCGTTCAGGGGGAGATCGAGACTCTTGTTAACCTTGGACCACCAAACCGCGCCTGGGATACCGCCATCGCGGGCAAAGGACCACACGCAGCGAGATGTTGCTGTCGTACAACTAATGCCGCACAAAACAGACAAGACCATGAGTGGGAAGAGCAAACCGAAGGCACCGCCTGAAGACCCTACAGCCGTTTTGATGATGTAGGGAACAGGTTGTGGAAGAGCAAGTAGTTCGCTAATGTCTGGCATAACGAAGACAAGGGGGATCAAGAAAAGCAGCCCTGCACAGAGGTTGATAACAATGGTAGCGACCATGGCCTTGGGTACTTGTGTTTCTGGCTTGCGAACTTCTTCGCACATCCTACAAGCCACGATTAGCTAAATATCAGAAAGCAATGGGACTGCACCCACGAAATGATCATGCCGGTTGACGAGGTGGCATAGGCGGCATGAAGAAGGCCAACACAAAATGACCATCCATCTGGCCAACCTGAGTTGTTTTCAAAGTGGGTAAAGACCCAGCTAGGATCGCGGCGACCATTCTTGGACAGGGCGAGGATAGTAGAGACTATGGCAATCACACCAGCAAAGGTCCAGAAGATGGCTGCGGTCTGCTGAGTGTCAGCTGTGCCTGCCAGGCAGTTGTAGGAGAGTACGGCCTACGTCGAGAATGGGAAGCCATCGGTTACCGAGGGCAGAAACTGCGTTGCACAGCAGAGTTATGCCGATGAAAAGGAGGATCGTCTTGTATGGTTCGTCTCCGAACACAGGCTCACCAGCCTTAGTCTCGAAGACGTTGATGCAGGAAATAATAAAGGTTGTGCTGCCAAAGGTGACAGAGAGCGTGATGGTGATGTTACCGACGACATAGAGCCAGCCGCAGATCCAGCTAGCGACGCGACGCCACCTTGCAGGAGTAATGATGAAAGCTTGGTAGTAGACCCCTAGGAGAGATATAAGATTGAGACACCAGAAACAATGATCACGACATACCTCCTGCAGTAGGATACACACTAGTGATCTCGCCAAGAGATGCAGCAACGCACAAGATAATCAGAGACACTGCAAGCCACCCCCAGATAATGTTGACAGGTCCTCCTCCAATGATTGGATAGGTTACCGTCGTGGACAAGCCCCATGGGATCGAAGCCAGCACAAACGACATGAACGCCACCTGCAGGGTGGATCGGTTCCTGTTCAGCTCTGGCTTGTACCCAAGATTGGCTAGAAGATCATCGGCTGTATTCTCCTCCGTCATGTCTGGTGGAAATGCCGCCTTTTGTTCCTTTTCGCTCGTTTCGGAAGTCATGATGCAAGTCGTGTTCTCCTTCGGGCTGTCTGGTCGATGGTTCTGGGTCTGAGTTGGATGACCAATGCAGGAAGTTGAAGAACCTGCATAAGCCCCTAGCTTGGTGTTAAATAAAGAAGAAAGGTCCCTCGTGTCGGGGCGTGAGAGTAACGAAAACGGGAGACAGGCAGGTGATGTGTAAAGATGAAGGAGGAGATCGGGGTCGGTCATTGCATGTCCGAGTGAAAACTCTTTAGATACCGGAAGGCCAGCCGACCGTGACGTAAGAAGAACCCATGGATCTCATGTTTCATTGAGGACTATCTACTGCTCCTTGGAGGGTTGGCAGAGGAGAAGTTGAGCATCTTGGGAGGAGTCGGTATAAGATACTATAATGGGAGTAGTGGCAGCCAAGACCCCACAGAGCAGGGCATTCAGCGCTAACCTAATACAGTAATTCCAAAGAACGGCCGGGGTCAATTGCCTTTCTCGTCCTCTTGAGAGTGATCATTGGGCAGACCACGTAGTTCGGGATGGCTTGCCGTCAACGGCTAGAAGACAGGTCTAAGAAGGCACTGCATTTCAACGTCTATTCTCTGCCCCTGATGGGGTGGTTCCAGAAACTAGGCGCTTCGAGAAGATATTCGGACATTGGAGACTCCGCAAAGATCCATCTTGGGGGATTTCTCAAAGATCTAGAGCTTATTGGCTGATGGTAATATAGTAGATCTCACCCGGACCAGCCCAGGGCACTCTATCGAGAGCTCGAGTGCCTGACCACTAAGCCAGTGAAAGAACGGCGGAGACTACTTGAAAGTTGGCATATCCGTCTCTATACTGGAATTTGACGGTCTTAAAAGAGCAACCGTTTTAGCCCAAGCTTGATTTGTAACAAATTTTCTCATCGGCGACTGATGTAGGCAAAGTGTCCGAACCTGACGAATGTCCCCGATATTCACCTCGGAGAGAAACCAGGATCGTGAATAATTCGCCTTGTCTCCACACTTCGGGGACCATAGAAAGAAGTATCCGTTAATCCCCATTAACCAACAAGGTTCCGTCGAGTTAAGAGATATAAAGGACACATTGAAAGAAAGGGAGTAGGAAATGTTTTGGACAACACAGCCAGCAGCCGAATCAATACACACATAGCACATACATCACAAAGCACAGAACCACCACCATCATGACCGCACCTCTTGAACTGTTTGTTCTCCCCTGGGGAGTTTATCCTCGCCGAATTCTCCTCTACCTTTCTGAGAAAGGCATCCTCTCGTCGCCACTCATCAAAATCACCCCCGTAACCATCACCCAGCAAGGCATGTCCACCCCCGAAGGGAAGCCTCCGGGAACTGTCCCCATGCTTAAACTCCCCGACGGAACATTCATCAAGCAATCCGTCGCTATTCTCGAGTATTTCGAGGATATTTGCGCCGACCCTCAGAATGACTGGCAGAAAGAACTAGCCAAGGGGGCAAAGTCCAGCATGCGCGGAGAGACACCTGAACAAAAGGCGCGGATCCGCGACATGCTTTGTCTTTCAGATGAAGCATGCAGTCAGTTTGGATTCGCTTGCCATAAGGGAACGGCGCTTTTTACCGCGATGGAAACCACCAATGCTCTGGCGGCCAAATTGTCCCTCGAGTATTGCAAGAAGAACCTGAGACTCTTGAGCGACTACTACGAGGGGGATTCTCTGGAGGATGGCCGACAAGCCACCATCGCAGATTGCGTCTTGTACTCGATGTTGCACTTTGCAAAGGATCTATACGGCCTTCATTTGGTGGATGATTTGCCCAATCTGCAACGGTTCTATGGAGCGTTTGAAAAGAGGGAGAGTGCTCAGGTCAAGGAAGATCACTTCCCTCGGGATGTTAAAGCGCTGGCATGCCAATGGCTTCCTGTTGAGTAAACGATGATTTGGGGGAGAGGCATCTCGGCCACGCCAATGGTATCACTTCTGGAATGTATGGTTTACATCACTTGGAAGACAATTTAGTTTCGAATACATATGAGAAAATAAAAACAATCCCCCAGTCATACTGTGAAGATCTCTGCTTCAGTGTCCCCGACTTCTGTTTAAATTCCAGGCCCATCACCATTGCTTAACTGGCTCGCAACCACTGATAATCCATGCCCATGCGAACTCATATTAGATGGATGCCTGGATGTTCCGCAGGTCCCTCAAAGCCGTATCGACAAAGTTCATAGCCACCTTGATCCTATCAGCCTCATCATTGATCACGTACTCATTCGGCTCTTCATCCAAATCCTGCCCCTTGCGGTCTAGACACGTCAAGAACTCGCACACAACGCGGGTCATCTTTGTCACCGCTTCAGCAGGGATCAGACTTTCGCTCATGGAAAGAAGGATGGCTTTGTTCTTTTTTGGAAACTTGGTGTAGTAGTCCCCAGGGTCGGCCTCCTTTGGTGGAAAGCCAAGCCGTGTGAAGGTCTCGACAAACGCGGGGGAGACGAATGGAGGAGAAGGTCGCAATACTATCCCACCGTAGTATTTGCATGCAGACGCCCAAGCTGTAGACGTCGTGTGCCTTGAGTACTCGCGATCTGCCGTTGGGAACTAACGTTCTAGATGCTAGTAGGTCTTGCCCTAAAACGTGACGTCTCCTGTTAGACGTGTCACTCCCTGTTCTACCTCTCGGTCGTACTGCCATCCACATAGACTCAGAGCAGGTATGTTTTCTCCAGGTTTCGCTGTTGGTGGCTGAACCGCCTCAAGCGGGCGGATGAGGATGTTTTCAGATCGGGTGTTCTTGCGCACCAAGCCAAGGAGTTGCGTCTGGAGAACAGCAGCGGCAAGCTTATAGCAAAGATGGACTCGGAAGTTTAGGGACGGTTTGGATGAGTACTTCTCCATGAGTGTTAACAAAGTCGTTGTCAGGGGTGATGTTAGATCCGTTCATTTACAATAAAAGAGCACCAGTTAGGCGCTTCTCAAAACAATAGACAATGAAAGAAATGAACGAGGGAGACCAGGAGGATGATTCGATAAAATTCTATACCAGACCTGACTACTAATTAATGCCAAAAACCACCACCGTTTGCAGCGTGGAGCTACCAGGTAGTTACATCACTACCTACCTGCAGGCTGCAGGCTACACCACTCAGCGGGAGGAACGAACCAACCAACAACTAAACCTCCAAATCTGCCCAATTTTGCACGTTGGTGCCCAACCAACCGATACTCTGGACAGACCTGAGAGGTTCAGTCGGGTCTGACTCAAACTCCTCACCCGCGAGACTCCAGAGCATCTCCCGAGTCTTGACTCTCCGGCGCTCAGCCGAACCATCGCAACAAGACAACGAGATGGATCATTTAGATCATCTCGCCTTCGGGTCCGAGGAGGAATCTCCTTGGGGCATATCCAGCGAGCCAGCAACACCTGCAACGTACCAGCCTTCACCAGAACGCCACAGCAACGAAGGCAGGTCTTCAGGGCATCCGGGGGAGCCTGAGGAGCCTCTATCGACGATAGAAGATGAAGCAGTCTGTAACGAGTGTGAAGAGAATCCCCCCGACTGGTATTGTACAAAGTGCGGGGGGCTTTGTGACACTTGCGACACGGACCGCCTGCCACACAAGCGACAGAATACAAAGCATAAGAGAACTCCTCTCAGTGATGGGCAGTAGGAAGCTGGAGATGTACACAGAAGGGATTCACAGCTAACCTATGTAGTAAATTAATCAAGAGCGCCTTATACTCCCATCTCTCCGAAGACGCTCGGAAGGAGTTGCACCAGAACGACCACGACACTTTGTGGTTCTCCATTGGCGGCCGACCTGGCTCACTCGAGTTCGAGGAGTTTCCACGCTTCAGCATCGTCCTCGCCGAGCACCACAAGCAGTTTGCACTGAAAGCTTCGTCGTTTCCTCGGCTGGTATCCTTTACTGGCAAATCCGGGGTAGGGAAGAGCGCTATCATCCGACTGCTCCTCGAACACGTGTGGGATGATACTACCCGACGCAAAGCGAAAGCACGAGGCATAGCCACAGTGGCGCCTGTCGTAGGACAGCGCAATTACTCCGTCCCAACCTCGGCCGATGTCCATCTCTACCGCGACGCAATGCTCGATGATACCGAAGCGGAAAGACCATTGCTATATGCGGACTGCGAGGGCTTCGACGGTGGGAGCCAGAGCCCCACGGCGCACGTCTATTCGCCAACTTCAGCCGCCAAGGTCAGTAGACTCACCGAGGGACTTGCCGAGATCAATAGATGGGCGAGAATGGGCTTTAGCTACCTCCAGTCTGGGTTCAAGAGACCCCTGGCGTTTGACGGTCAACGCGAGCATGCCGTGATAAAACTCTTCCCGAAGCTTCTTTACAACTCCTCAGACGTTGTCGTCAATGTCATGCTCAGCCAGGCAGCTCGTCAGATGGAGGTCGACTTGGAAAAGGTTCTGGAATGGGCCGAAGAGTCTCATGCGGCTGCCACGTGCCGGATTAGCCTGCCTCATCTGATCATCGTGCTGAACCAATCTGACGATGACTCCGAATGGGATCCCGCCAAGACCACACAGGATATATTCGACCAACAGAAAAATATTCTAACGCAAAACGACCGTGTGAAAGCGCTGATAGCCAGGTTCCACAAGTCAGGAATTCAGATCAGCAGCCTCCATGATCTTCTCCTGACGTCGTACTCGTCAGTTCGTTTCATCCGTCTTCCACGAGGACAACCATCTCCACGGCTGATTGAGCAGCTGCAGAAGCTGCACGGGATGATCTGCGAAGCCAGCGAGGAGTCACAAAGAGAGAAGGATGATAGAAAGATGCGTCTCTCGGCCCCAGATATGGACGAATTCTTCAGGCTCGCTTTCGACCACTACTCAAACCAGGTCAGGGAGCCGTTCGACTTCCTCGGGAGGATCATGACCCTACACCCGCCGTCTGATAAGCTCGTTGCGAGCTTGTCGCTGCTGATGATTGAAACTTTCAAGGTTTTGGGTGTCCAAGACGAAAGCCCCGACATAGATGTCAGGTTCTGCGACATCCTGGCGCCGCTCGTCTGCTCGATTGTGGTCCTCGATGCGGCGCGGGCATTTAACACTCTTCCAGGCAGCCTGGTAGACATATTCAGCGGCGAGGGCAACCAATCCGCTGGGAACACATGGAACATGGCGAAACATTCCTACAAGGCCCGAATCAGTCAGGCCTTTGACCAATTCGCCTGCATCACACTGCAGTGCCAATTCGTACATCCCGAGACCAACACACAATGCGTGAACAAGCGATGGGCTCATCTCTGTCACCAGAACAGCCAAGGTGACAAGATCGGCCTAGGTTCGCACGAATCGGAGCTTCTCGATAAGCTCATCGTCACATGGGAGAACGAGCTTGTGGAAACATTGAACAATCTGGACCAAAAGGTGGATGAAGTTATCACAGCCACCGGGAGCGAGCACAGTCCGAAAGCGAGGCTCGGCGCCGCTTGGCTTATTCACAAGGCAGCTATGGAGAATCTTTACAGGTCTATTCCTAGCCTGAAGATGTTCGACCTCGTCACATGCGCCTGGTGTTTCAGCAACGTCCCTTCGGAGCAGCTGACCTGTGGACACGGAATCTGCAGTGCCTGCCTAGCCGTCGTTGGCGGGCGAGACTCGAGCGTGGATCACAGGTTGATAGTGGTTCATTCTTGCGGCCTACATCACCTACCCCATACCTTTGAGCCACCGGCCGAGTTCCTCGATCTTCCCGATCATGTCGGTCGCCGCATCCTTTCCCTGGACGGGGGTGGCGTACGCAGCTTCGTCGGGATCAGGATCCTTTCCGCCATCGAGGAAGAGCTGGGCTGTGAGGTCCCAGTTCGGCGCTTCTTCGATTTGATAGGGGGCACCAGCAGCGGCGGACTGCTCGCCATGGGGCTAGGCATGGGCAGCTGGGGCCTAGAGGAGGCAGAGACCCGTCTAAGGGACTTACTGACCAAGGGCTTCACCAACCATAGTGAGTGGACTGTTACGAATCTCTGGGAATGGTGGAGAACCAGTAGCCTCTACAGCCCGGAGGCGTTCGATGCGGCTGTGAAAGCAGCGTATGGGGATCTCAGCAACCAGCGGATGATTACAAGCAGAGTAAGTAGTAGCTCAGAGGCTCTCGTCAGGGAGATGTCAGGACTGACGTAGACGATCGTAGCAGGCACACGGATCATCAGAGATGTCGACGAGGGTGTTTGTCACAGCGACCATAGGCAACGATGGACAGACAACCATTATAGCAAACTACGTGCCATCAGGAGAGGAAGGTTAGTCTGGTCATGCCAAATACGCCAACATTGATCATGCTGACTTGAGATTTTATCTAGAGGAACAATACGGCTCTGTACGGTACGCGCATGAAGTAATATCAGAGGTCGGCCGAGACTTCACAGTCCGAGAGGCAGCAAGGGCGACGTGCGCAACTCCGTCTTATTTTGCTCCTTTGCATCGGCGACGTGTCGAATACTGGGATGGTGGTGTGTCCTTGAATAACCCTGCGCCAGTCGCTGTCTCTGAAAGGCAACGTATCTGGCCAACGAAAGAGAAAACTTACCCAGATCTTCTGCTCTCAGTAGGCAACGGTTGGAGCCCAGGAGCGGCTTCCAGGAAGACCTGGTTACCAAGTGGCAAGATCCCGGACCTCCATAACCACCTCCGTGAGAACATGGACTCAGGCGACAAGTGGGATAAAAGCCTGGGCGTTTCAGGGATGCAACCCAAATGGTATACGCGGCTGAATCCAGAGGTATCGAAAGCCCTACCTACGCAAGATCACATGGAAGCCCTGGAAAATGGCTCCATCGAGATGATCGCATCCAATTACCTACGGGAGCCGAGCACCAAGGACCGCATCGCCGAGGTTTGCCGCGTTCTAGTAGCGACCTCATTCTACTTCGAACCTGCTCAACGGCCTCGCCAGGACGAAGACGGCAATTTCGTCATTCAAGGTAAGCAGGCAAAGAAACCCAAGTAGAAGGCATGTCCTGACGATATACCAAACAGGGGAAATTTTGTGCCGGTTTCCAAACGGCTCAGACACGGTCAAGGGCCTGGGCCGGGTTATCCGGAAGCTGCGCAACCCTCGCATCGAGCTCATCAGCCCAAGACTCGATCGCTGGTCTATCGATGATGCCGTCATCTCCCGCATGGAGAGCCACGGGGTCTACAGGCTACCTATCGAGATCGAGGCGCCTGGTTCGGCCATGGAGATCAACTTTGCGTTAGACGATGATAGCTACAAGGCTGAGCCTATCAGTGCTTGCCCTTTTTCTCTAGATAGGCTGTTTGAGAGGACGTGATGGCTGCTCTTTGAGCTCTGAGGGAAACCATGACGCAGTAAATATATAGGTTATTTTACTTATATTATTTTATCTTGTTCCCATCGTATCCCTTGACTGCCTAAGGACCGTGCCCTACTTTGACTATATAATGACCTCACTATAAGAAGGAGGCACCTTTTTAAAGTTCTTGGCCGCTAATGTGCTAGCAGTAGCTATGAGAAAATACAAGGAAACTAGGTTTAAAACCCTGTATATGTAAACCACTTAGAGAGGGACTTAATATAGCTTCTCTTTCGTTTCCAACCTCCCTAGCGAAGAGGGCGTCAAAGCGGTCATCTATGCCGACTCACGTGTCGCTTGATTTTCGTCTCAGGATACCGATTAACTCGGAGACGAAACTCAAGCAGACTGGAATCCATTTCCATTTCCAGAGCTAAGCTCATGCCGCTCTGAGGCGAGTTGGTGCTGAGCTCGGACTGAGGAGGGCTGAGTTTAGGCTGAGCTTGGGATGAGGTGCCTGCGTGAGCCCACTTTTGGGTTCTATGCGCCTGTGAGGCCCTAGATCTGGGATAACGCACTGTTTTCGGCCCCGTGAGAACCCTTATTATAGGCTATTGGCCTTATATAAAGCCTACGCAACTCAGTTCAGTTCTGTAAACTGCTTATGCTAATGTTATGAGATGTAAACCCCTGGCTTGATCTAAAGAAGATTAAAGACTCCAAAGAACCTTTCCTTCCAAATATCTTCTATCCAGGCTCTAATGATATAGCCACTTTCATAGATTACCCTTCTGCCCTAGACCATATTACCGATATGCCAGGAGAAAACCCAGTTCATGCGTCAGCAAATATGCATAGGTCTAAGTTGTAGAAGAAAAGTTCAAGCTCTCAGCCCCAAGCGGCTCATATATCAGGGTCGAAAGGATCAGCGAACGACTCAATACTTCTGCACCAATCTTTCGGGTCTTGGAGGTGCGGGCTCTCTCACTAGGAGTGGCAAAATCACCCTATGCAATGCCTAGAGAGTTACTCGCTGCAGCGGCCTTCACTGATGCGGCCCGCGGCGCTGACAGCTACGAATACCTTCCAGACAACCCATCGATGCTGATCGTGGAGACCTACACTATCCTCATCGTCGCAAACGCACTTGCCATCGCTATGGCCTGCAAGGCCATCTTGCATGCGATGACGTTGACCGCCACGACAAGGGCATACTCTTGATGAATGAATTGTGGTAAGTTCTGACGTACTCGGCCACTTTAAGTGCATTAGTCCAATTACGGCATTCTAACGCGTAATGCATTATTAAAGATCTGAACTTGTAACCTACCGCCTCCCTCTTTACCTCTCCTTGACTTTGTTGTCTGCCACTCAGTCAACTGCCAGCATGACTCGCACTCATTCATCTGTTTTCATAGTATGAACAATTTATTAAGCCAGGGTCTGGCAAGTCTAAAATCTCGGGCCACCCTAGATCTTTTACTTGTTCAGGTGTAGACTGGTTGGCTGGCTGGAATACTGGCATGAAGGGGGGTTAGGTTAGGAAACACGTAGTGTAAATTGAATCTATTCCTGTGCACTTTCCTAATAGTTAATATTTTAAACTGCTTCGGCAGCCATATATGACCCCGTTTGGTCTGAATCACGGAGATACTAGACCGTAAAAGCCGTGAGACTAGAAGGTCTGAAGGCTGGAATGGGAAAACGCATGCTTTATATATTAAGGCTTTAAATCTCTCTCCCACCCCGAACTTTCATTCCAAGTTAAATCCCCTAAACTTAGTAAAATAAGTTTATAAGGATTCTAATGTTTATCTATTTAGCGTACTTTCAAAGTAGAAATATCTATCTACTGAAGCAGCAAGTCATACTAGCTAGAAGAACCCCTTGACAACACAATCGTTATTACGTCAGGTCGGACAAGAAACAATTCCGAAAACCGGCCGACCCTGACGTACAGGAGCTGATTAACTCTGTTAGTCAGCACGGGGATGACCCTTGAAAACGTCTTCACTCACTCCGAGGTTGAGGAGGCAACTCGGGAGCTACGTCGACTGGCCAACGGGCCGGATGCTGCTGGCCCTGCTAGTACTGGTGGTCGTAATAATCCGAAGGCTTCTGTACATGACGCATTCACTCTTTGCTTAACAAGTCGGGTGTGTTGGTAAATTCGCCATGCACCCCAAGGTTATGACCCTCAATGACTCCATTGGCCGGGGTCACTGCTTAGGCGCCGAATACGTATTCGATCGGGATACGCGGCCTGGCTCTCCAGATCGATGGGACTGATGGAGTCGGATACGTGCCAAAGCCTAGAGGCGCTTCTCATGCCTTCCGTACCGCGCGGGATGCAAGCGCATGGCAGGCTGCCCTTTGGGATGCCCGCGGACGGCCGAGTGGCGCCGAACATGGTCAAATCGTTTTTATCAGAGCTCTTCCACTTGGAAGCTTACTCTTTGCCGACAACATCATGCAGCATCACGCAGCATCACGCACCCGTGTTTTATGCGTTAAACCAGCAAAGTCGGAGAGCAGGATTCCACCTTTTAGCCGAAAGTCACAAGTCATGGGATCCCATGAAATAAGGATAAAATAAAGAGAGGAGCTAAAGTTGAACTCTAAGCGCACAAGGGGGGGGAGGGGTCATGGATAAAGTTAATGCTGTTGGGATGAAACCTTGGCCGTGCAACTAGAAGGTTTGTTAGGTTGATGTGCTACACAGCAATGGGATGATTGAGAATGCCTAAATCGTTTGAAGAATACCGTGTCCTTTTTCTTGGTGTGATCCTCTGATATATCATCTATGGGCATGAGGAGAGGTGAAAGAAAATGATTGCGGTTTTGATGTTGGCACGTTTAGCCACACTCTTAACGGCTTTATCCATGCAATTTCATGGCTTGCCGCTGTCACCCTCCTTGGCCAGTAGAGCACTAGACAAGCTTTCGTGACGCCTCTGAATGACAATGACGTTGCAGGAAAGCTAAACTGGCGCGACATGTTCTTAATCGGCCTAGCGGCAATATCCGATTACTCAACGCTATGGGGGGAGTTACCTGCTGACAGTCTATATATATCGGGCATCCGTATTGAAACGCATGCCGGCCTCGCCCTCGCTCGAGTGGAAAAAATCCCCAGTATCAACCAAGTCACAAGTCTTTTTACTACTCACCACCGACTGCCAGGGAGCTTTATTTTCTACCCAACATGGCGCACAGTGGTGCTGCACATAAGACCGCCTCGGTGATTCTGCGATTTCTAGAGCTTTCCTCTGCCGTGATCGTCCTTGGCATCCTCTCCCGATTTGCATACATGATCAGTATTGCCGGGGTTCATTTAGATGGAGATATTGTCTATGCCATGGTCGTTGCAGGCATAGGTATTATCTATTCTATTGTCTTCTGCCCACCTTTTGATTCTCTATTTTTAAGCTTTCCATTCGACTTCGTTCTCTTTATTATGTGGATAGTGGCAGCTGGCTTGCTTCAGACGGTGAGAACCCCTTCTGCTATCTTCTGGATAAGAACTAAATGCGTGGAACGATAGCAAACAAAAACCCATACCTGCTCAGCAAACTGGTATTATGACTACTGGGGTTACTACTGGGGCCGCTATTGGACCGTGGGACCGGTTGGTAGAGTCACTATCAACGGGGCTGGATGTGCGCAGTGGCGGACGGTTCTCGCCTTTTCATTCATCGCTTGGTTTCTTCACTTAACCAGCGGTATTCTTGTAAGACACCGATATCCCTTGTGAATCAATGACCGGAAGCTAATTAGTGAACAGGGTATATACGTCTTCCATAACTATATCCGAGTCAAGGACACGGTGGCATCTGCCAGGCAGCAGATGAGAAAAATGTCGTAGTAAGTGAATTCAAGACCTAGAAATATTGTAATACATACTAAACCTTTGCGTTTTCCAACTGTCCAGCAGCAGCTATCCTCCGAGTGGCCGTAATAGGGATTCTACCGCTGTGGAAGCCGGCCAAGAAGGTGTCAATCCTATACAGCCTCAGCCGCAAGTGTAATCAATGGATGCCCGCTGTGTCGATCTCCCTATTGATAACTAGTTTGCCAAACTGCTTTCTTATGTCTTGTTTAGCTCGACTTGTAATAGGTAGTAATCTCTTTGAGGTAATAATATTTGTTTTACAAAGGCCTCTTTTCCCTTTCAAAAGGACCGATATACTTCTGCTATATTTATACGATATTACTGTATTATATATAGGTATCAAGCGAATAGAGTAAAGCTTCCCGCAGGCTGACTCTCCCAAATAATCCTGCGGATAATAATAGGGCCATATTCTTTAGCCTCGGCTTTTTCTCTCTCCCCAGTACCAGCCCCATCTCTCGTAGCTTCCCTTCCATTATCGAGTACATCAGGAAACACATTATCCCCGTCTACATCTAGTAGAAACATAGCCTACTTGAGATTGCCCCATTACCACCAAAGAGGAGATCTAGGTTGGCGAGATATGGGAGGCACAAGGTGAAGAACTAGGACCTCGGCGAGTTAACTTGCGAACGTCGTGTTTCTCCCAAATGGCCTGCAACACGGTTCGCCAGCCACTTTCAACGGGAATTCCCAGCTAGCGCAGATAACGCCATTTTAGCACAAAACGAGACGTTCAAGCCTTCGTAGTTGTCCTTATGGAAAAGTCATTCGCGGGATATAGATGCTTACAGGAACCTCTCGAGGATGGGTTTCATCGCTCGTTCTTTTTGCTCATGTCTCAACCATGCCTATTAAGATGAAAGAAGGAACCATATAGGACATCACATCAATTTCACCGTGGCGTTAGTAAACATAATCCAGTTTGGGGACTGGGCCCGTGCCAAGCCACGGAACGAGGGTAAAATTCTTGGAGCCAGGTTTGGCACAAAAGCAGGAGCAGGCCCCGTTCCCGCCATAAATATTTAAGCAGAATCTAAGCAAATTAGTGACCCGGCCCAGTATTAACCGATACTGCATCAATACACGGAGTACATTAGCCATTTCGTAAAGCGGATTGTGACAGGATGGAAGAATGCAGACACACCCTGTGTGAGTAGGTGGCCGTTCCTTGAACCCTCCTCTGGTTCCTCAACCCTGTCCAGTGACGTGAACTATCATTAGCGGACCAGGCATCAACTTTACCGCAGTCACTTAAATTATCTCTACTGAAGTTGATAGAGTTATTGTGCAGTAGGGTGGATTGTAGAAGGAGTGTTATCTCTAGCTAGTGGTTAGGTGCTACATTTGTCTATCCGCAACATTTGCTTATTCCTTACGTTATGTTAACGTGATTATTAACTTAGTATTCTAAGCCGAGCCCCATGTAACTTTAATCAGCTCATGGTTTCCAGAAGACCTCCGCCCTCCAAACCACAGCTCAAACCGCAAGTCTGCCGGCGCTATAATGACCCGAATCTCAAACTCGCAGAGATAAAACGTGTAGCCCCGTGACAAGCAGGTACCTCTCTTATGCTTGAACACCAGCTGCGTCTGCTGCACCACGTCGAGGTTGCTCTTCACATCGCACAGCTTCACTGCCCCAGCTGCCGAGCACCTTATCAGCTATATAGGTTCTCTTATTGCCAACATCTCCATCATTTGTTTGACGCACTTTGCTTTAAACTGCGCGGGAGGAACGATACCTCGTTCTGAGATGTAACAATCTCAGCATTCCACGACCTCGTCGTCTCTCCCTCAGAGAGTCGAATCTCAAACCCCTTCACCAGCGGCGTATCCGGGTAGACGACATCGCCCTGCCAAGATGAGCAACCACTTGCATGACTGGTTATTTCGCACCTTTTTGATAAGCCATTGGATCTGATTTATCGCCCACTTCTTTTTGCGCTCATATAGGTCATGTATGATATCCTCGCCGAAATGGTAAGCTGGCGAGTATATCTGCTGCACGACGACGCCGTAGCTCGCTCGAGCGATGCGTGACGCTAGCACTGGCATACTACCAGTCTCCCACTTCTGCTGGTGATCAAAAGAAGTCCGCGAGCAACAGCAAGCTGGGGATCCCTACACGGTACTATGACGACTTCGGTGGCGTTGTGATGTGGGTGGTTCGTATACCTCCGCTGCATTGTCTCCCTCACATAGACAGAGCTACCTAACCCCCCGGATAGGATCATGTACTTCTGATGTGCTGGCTTAGTTCATGCTAGCTAGCGAGGTGCGACTCTTACCACTTGTTCACTCGGAGCATTCTGCGTCACCCAGCCTAGCTGCTCGTCGATGCGCAAAATGATACTTTGAACTTGGACGTCAAATAGCAACTGTATTTCCTCTCTGCCTCCCCGTCAGCCTGACTATCTATGGTTGCTACGATAATCCAGCTCACCTTGCAAATAGCATGCACCCGTTGTGTATACCGAGGCCGGCATGGCTAAAATCGTGCGAGACACCCTCCATGTGGATCCTAATTACGGGGGACTGCATCCATACACGCTGGCCAAATTTGTGCTTTAGGTTTAGAAAATAGGGACTTCTCGACATTCGAGCCGCAAGGTCTCGTAGGAGCTGGAAATGGGCATCGGGATATGCTGCCAGTCGCTGCTGCACCAATCTCATAAATGACAAGTCGATGAGAGAACCCCCTACGCCCCAACCATTGACTGCAGTAACCTGTGACATTTGCGGGAAAACGCCATTCATTGACGTGATTCGCATCAGGGCCAGGTCTGTCGTGCCGCCGCCTGCGTCCACGGTCAGAAACAGGTTACCAATATCAAAGGGGATGGGGCTGGTCTTGAGGGTCGCAACGACGGCAGCCTCGGCTTCCGTCAGGTCAACCAGTGCAGAGTGATTAGAACCACCGGATTCAAACCCGGCGTCCCGTATACAGCCCTTGAAGATATTGACAACGTCCAGATTTTCCCACGTCGTCGGCACGCTGAAGAGGAAGGTGACCGTCTTGTCTTTCCAGGGTTGCCGCCCCATTTTTGATTCCACCGTCTCTTTCACATGCATGTATATCTTGCCAAGATAGTCGGTTACAAAGCGCCGAGCTTCGGCCATGCTTCTTGGGGCATTCACCAACCCCTTCTGCCGCACAGCGGCCAACGTTGGGTCATCGAGGAAGACCTTGAAGCATTCGCGACGCACCTTGCCCGG
Source organism: Fusarium keratoplasticum (assembly GCF_025433545.1). Lineage (NCBI taxonomy): Eukaryota > Fungi > Ascomycota > Sordariomycetes > Hypocreales > Nectriaceae > Fusarium > Fusarium keratoplasticum. The sequence continues at coordinate 482,357 of NC_070534.1, forward strand.
TACGTCTTTGTCTTCTGCACAGAGAAATCCCCACGAAGAGACTGTAATGCCGTCGTGGTTGTAGATGAGGGCTGTTGGCACTTTGCGCTCGTTTTGCCCACCGTCACCGGGCCAGTTGCTGATGACCTGAAGGGGGGTTCTTGGGGTCATCCAGGCAACCCCTCCACTTGTCAGCCTCGGATACACCCTACATCGTATCTCACAAAGGTCACGACCTACCTCACGAACTGGGTGTTATCTGGGGCGACAAAAAATCTGACAATGTGCTCATCAATAATACAACAATGCTACGGTTATTGATCTAGAGGGAGGGACGACTAGAGGATGGGTCGATCACGATATGGGTGGTACACTAGAGGGTGACATGCAAGGCATGGAGAGGATGATGGATTTTATTTTCAACGATAAGTCGCCACTCCGACTAGACGCTTCGTCGGACACGGGCTACAGCGAAGATATAGATAAGTATTAAGCCTTGCGATTAATAGCTGCCGGGAAAAGGCGTATTAATTTATTCTAATTCACGAACCTTTTACATTAGGAATAACACCGACGATTCTCCAAAGTCATTTAATAGAGTTTTAGAAAAAAGATGTTTAATATGGCTCAGTCGCTATTAATTACTTGATACGAGTTGTTATTCTTTGCTGAAGGAGAGCAACATCTTCATAATCAGTAGCTTCTCTAATTCGTTATATTCCTCCATTGAGCTAGGCTATTCTATTAGGTGGATACTTTAGAGGCTAGAGCTTGCTGAAAAGTCTCAGACGCATGCATGTTATCGATGACTTTCACTTCTGTGTTTAGGTCAGCTCCGCCTTGCAGCAGTGCACAGAGGCAGGCGTTATTCAAACAGTTAGCACGTCAGCCAGATGCCTCGAAGTTAGCCGGCGAGTTTGCATATCATTTGGGTCCGCTCCTGGCGCGAAAGTATCCAAGTAAAGGCTTCTGATGTAGGCTTGGACATATTAGCGAGTTTGTCATCTAGTTTCTCTCCTTGGGCTCTATGTAATACCTCCCCGTTGACTTTGACATGCCTAGATAAACTAGAGCTTCTAAAGCGCCTTTACACGATAGCTAATATTCGCACAGTAAGGTCCTTAATACTAACCAATGATACTAACGCTAACATCTTATTAGCCCGAACGGTCGGGCATATTTCTATCCGACAAATAACATAAACGAATAAACATGCTTTATCCTAGTACATCATATATCCTAGGACATTATATCCTAGGATATTATATATCCCGGGACGTAGCATATCCCAGGACATAGCATATTCCAGGACATTATATCCTAGGATATTATATATCCTAATATATTATATCCCAAGGTGCAGCACGCGATGCGGTAAGTTCTCAGAAGCGAGAAGCCTTTTATTAGAGCCCACTGCTTCTAGACGCGGAAGGATTTAATTACGGCCAAGTGTTAGGACTTTAATCAAAGGATTAAAAACTAGGATCCTGGTCCCAAAAGGAGGCCTGAGGCTGACTTCTTAGTTAGGGCTGCTATTACGTTCGTGAGAGTTAGACGGGGCGTCGGGAATGCTCCAGAGCTTAAGGGCCCAGAAATGGGAATAAGAGAGGCCATTGGGCTACTGCTCAGCCAAAGGGGGTGAGCAGAGCTGATTAGAAAAGTAATCTATTAGCTTAGATTACGATGCAGGAGGTGATCCCTAGCCATTGGTGGGAAAAGCGGGGGAGGGATATGTCACGTGACAGGGTGTATGTCGGGTCGTGACACTCGTGCTTGAGGCGGAACTCGTGATGGAATTTTATTGGCACCTCCGAATGAAACGATATCCAATGTTTAGATGCATCTGGGACAGGATGGCTAGCCTTCTTAGCCGCCTTGCGAAACTTGTTCTGCGCGGCCTTAAACCGCTTCCGAGAATATCTCCTCTTTGCCTTGCAAAGGTTGCCACGAGTAAACGTCGGTCGCTCGAGGCGTGAGGCGAACTTCAGAAGGCTTTATGATAATGCCTAGCCTGTGATCTACATAGTAAGCCCATCAGCCTGTTACTAAGAATAGAGTCAGGCCTAGCTTACTGATATGTTGGGCGAGTTCCTCGCGTCACTCATCTCGTCTTCGGCGTCGTTCCGCATTGCTATTGGCGAATAGGCGCCATTTTGGGTTTAATTAAACGAAGAGGGAGTTCGATAAACCTTTACAGTTTGGTTGACTATGACGTCCTATGTTAAAGGCAATGAGTCCTTTGGACTGGCCACCTCAAGCTTGTGTATCTGCTTCCCGTCCCAGGGATCTGGCCCCCTCCGCTGATGCCACGCTTCTGGATGGCATCCTCCCCTTAGGATTTCAGCCGTGAAACTGGGAAAAAACACTCCTACCTTGGGGCTAATTTCTTTCTTTCCTTTTTTTTTCTTTCTTTTTCAAGGAGTACCCCTATCGAGACGATGTTGCTTTGAAATGAGCACTTTGTGTCCAATCTGATAAAGGCCCCAAGGAACATGTCAAGGACGGCCGAGAGCTCTTTGGGCATTGGGGTGCTACCAGGCAAAGCAATACTGCATGACCAGGAGTGAGGCTAGGAATAGCTAGTAGTTCATTCCCTCACGACCAGTTTTCGTTCTTCGAGCACGTCGCCATCAGCCCAGGGAACCGAAAGAGCTGGCACTGGTGTCAACCAACGCTGTCTGCCAGAGCCCGGAGCGGGGCCGTGTGCCAGGGGTACTGGCACAGTATTGCCTTGCGTGTCAGAACTGTGTGCTGGCATAAGCAAGCAATTGTTGTATAGACGGAAACCAGTTTATACAGCATCCGGGAGTGGCTTTGGTTCTTTTTTATATGTAGTTTAGTCCCAGTTCCTGTCCTCTGGTGGTGGTCCCAGGATCGGGGCCACAGAGTACTGTGCCATTGTGTGGGGGTATCTTATTATATGCCAGCCTTTTTCCGAAGGACAGTACATGATTGGCCAGCCCACGCTTCGGGATAGTATATACCCTGCCTAGCCCATTTCTTAGGACAGGATACGTATCGAACTTGGCTAGCCTTGGTAACCCAAGCCTTCTCATAACAACCAATCTTAGTTGGTAAGACTCACAGTAGTGTTTCTGTGTTCTCGTACACTCGCGCTGCTGTAGCTCCACAGCAAGTACTACCATAATCCTTACAATTGGAATTGACCCTTGAGAATAAGTTCTGTCAAGTCACCTGAAGGCTTCGCTTGACATCACACGGCGACCTATATATACTACAGAGTCGGCCTGAGCCAATAGTTACTACATACACCTTGTTCGCATTGTGCACCCATCATCCTTACTATTTATTATCCTCAAATTCGTTTTGAAATATGGGAGGTTCGCATTAGATGAGATGGACATACTTGTTGCAAATGTTAAAGTTTACAACCCCAGGTTCTCCTTTACAGTATGCTCACTCAACATGCTTCTTCGGTGGGCCACCCACACTCGCAGAGAAAAAGGATAGTATCGGATTCAAATGCTCTCATAACATTTCTCTGAGTGACTGGATGTTAGCTCTCACTGCCTGATCATATTCACTAGTGTTGCTGCCGTGAGGCGATGGGTAGATGCAATCGTCAGCATCCAACCATGCTTCCAATGAATCGACAAGAGCCCCCAACTCGATGCCAGGCGGCATGTCGACACATTGCTGATTTTTGACAATATAGAGCAGCCCTTCTATGATCTCTGGAATTCTGCACTCGTCCCAGAGCATGCCGCCTTCTGCGAGACAGCGCCGCGGCACAAGGTTTGCATGGACAGCGAGCAAGCCCGGCGGCATCAACAGAACATCGTCTTGCTCCAGGACGATGAGGCGACTCTTGCCCTCGGGAGACCAATCACGGCCATCTCTCGAGAATCTTTGCCAGTCCCCAGCGTCCAAGTCGGTGGCGATGGCCCAGATGCTGAAGCCGGCAAGGCAACGTACCCAGCTGCCAACCAGAGGGTCCATGCGGGAGCCAGAGAAGGCCCCCGAGAAGCCCAACATGTCAAAGCCAAGGCTGCCCTTGACCCCACTGAGCTTGAGCTGACTGCTCCGGCCCATGTCGCCTGCCACGCGATCAGCCAGCATGTAGAGGAGCCCAAATCGAGGCAGCCTGGTCAGCAATGGTTCGTCGGCTTGGGCTAGACGGCCGAGGTTGATGACGTTGCTGACGGGGGCAGCTGACTCGGGCGAGCTGAGGTCAACCTCGGCAACGGTAATGCAATAGTCCTTGACGCTCATGGAATTGCGCGTGCCCATCATGCTGTTCTGTATGAGCACCTCCTGCTCGGGGAAGCGCTGCCATAGCATGTCGATGTACTCTGCGATATTATACATGCCTCTGTCCTGGAACCTTTGCTTGAAGACAACAGGACGCTCGAAGGCAAAGCCACTCTCGCCGTAGGAGCGGAAGGTATCCCAGTCAAGGTACCAAACATCCGCCTCCTGCTGGGAAGCCACACAGCTCCGGCCCAAGACATGCTCTGGCTCAACGTAGATGCTGGCCCAGCGTTGTGCCTCGATCCATTCGAGCTGTAAGAGACGGTGTGGTGCCGCATCATCTGAAGTGTGAGACTCTCGTAGTTTGCCAATGAACCGGCTGATTTCAGGGTCATACCGCGCTCGCAATGTCTGCAGCAGCGTTGGAAAGGCCCTCGATGGCCCAGGCTCGTCGACAACACCGGGATGGGCTTGGACGACAGAAGCATCCGGCATCTCGACACTGCTGCGATCCGAGGTGCCTGGGCTGGACCCCATAGCTTGAGGCGCTGGAATGTCGGGGCTTGTAACGTCAAGGTGTGCTTGTGTCTGCATCTGACCAGAGATGTTCTCTCGGCTCATGTGGAATAGAGCATCAAGCGCCTCCACTTCCACAGTATATGACCCCTCTGACAGCGCGGCCATGTCTTGCAAAGCACCATGACTTTCTGGCTCGACTCGTCTCATGTCCTCAAGATCTGGCTCATTTGCCGGCTCTATGTCCATCTCTTCGCCTTGTGCTGTTATGTTGTCGTTGGCCCCATCATCTTCCATATTACTCCCAACGTTGTCACTAGTAGTTCCTTCATCATCCCCGTTGTCGCTCTCATGCCTGCCCTCAATTCTTGATTCCGGCTCTTGTACTCTTCTCGGCCTGCAGTCTGGCTCGTCCGCGCCTTTATCGCCAGCAGCTTCATCCAGGGTTTCCGTCACCTCAACAGCATCGCCCGAACAAGAATCCGAGTCTGCATGCTCAGGAGGACCAGCCTCGGCGGGGTATGAAGGGGGCTCAGCCTGGACTCGCGATCCCAAGCCTCTTTGACTAGAGAATTCCCCATCACTATGGATAACGGCGACTCTCGTCAAGCGGCGTTCCGAAGAAGCAGCCAAACGCTTCGTGGGTTGCGCCGAGCTCGGCACCGACCTGATTCGCTTAGGTACCTTTAACGGTGCACTGCCGCCAGGGGGCTGCGAAGTGGGGGAGAAGGAGAAGGAGGAGGAGGAGGGGGTTTCATCCGAGCCATCACCATTGACTGATGGCACAATCATGCTGTAGAGATCTCGCTCGAGGCCGAATGCCCCTAGACTAGCCCCCTTCACCTTCTCCGCCGCAAGGTCCATCTGCTGCCGAAGGTCCAGAGGGGTTGCCCTCTGGCGAGCAGCTTCCAGAGCCGAGATGATATCGGAGCGTTCAACAGGGGAGTGGCGGTTCTGCACCTTGGAAGCCGCCGAGTGCTCCCCGATCAGGAGCGCCTTGTTATTGCCGTGCAACATGCGAAGCTCATGCCGGGCAAGCATCTTGGAATTCAGCAGGTCGACGACGTCGGTCCAGCACGGGACCAGGACCGCAAGCTCGTGCAACTGTCGCAGGAGAGGCAGCGGCAGGGCCTCCCAGCCGTAGTAGTGGAACCTCTCACCTCCCCAAGCGGCGATCACGCCCGACTGGTGTCTGATGTGCTGGCTCTGCCGGTCCCGCATATTCTTGCCGCGCTGGGCGAGGCGGTCAAATTCGGACCATTGCTCAGCATCAGCGCCGCCTTCACGGCTGCCCGAGGGGCCGAGGAAGGGCAGGAAAGCCGCCGCTATGTTGGCACCGAGCTGATCGATTGTGAGGATCTTGTCGCGGTACTGTCTGTGCAACTGCTGCCGCTCGTGCTTGTTGGCACACGCCTGGACATCGCGGTAAAAGTTGGCCGCCATATTCATGGCAGCCGTGGCGGGCGATGTGGTGTGGTCCATAGCATCGGTCCCGACCAACGTACTCGTGGAGGGGCCATCTTGCAACTCCATTGCCCGGGCTACAGCAGTTGGGTAAAGGGTAAAGTCGCGTTGAGATGTAGAGAGGGAATTGAGTTGTAAATGGGAAATCCTTCAAGAGCTGCACCCGGTATCAAATATAAGTGCTTGTGCCCTGACTGCGTGTGGATTAGTGAAAACGCCGCTAGGGGGATTAGGGATGGGGGAAAGGGGGTGGGTAGCGACGCAATGCCCAGTTATATAGGTCCCTTGATGCGTTGAGAAATTGCCGGTTCCACATCTAAGCAAGCTCAAAAAGGCAACAATATCAGACTGCAGGATGTAATCCTCGGAAGCTTAGACGCATACTGTCATGGAAAAATCCTACCTATCAGGCTAAAAGAGAGGACTGATTAGACCGCTACTCACAGTGTGACTCATGCGATACCCAAGAACCATGTCATTCGCCTGCTTAACATCTATCACAAGTAATCCAGACCCAAGTCCGAGGCAGACGTGACAGGCGTGCGTCAATGCCCTCAAGCCTTCCCTCGTCTGGAAGCATGCCCAGCCGCGTCAAGACTAGTTTCTCCCAAGGAAAGCCTTCTACACGGAGATCGAGGACGGAGCAATGAGGCCACCGCCTCATTCTACAAGAAAAGTGAAGCTATGACAACTGTCCAAAAAAACGAGGAGCTATGAATTGCGTTCTCACAGAGACCAAGGGGCCGTGTTGCCGCATATAGATGCACATGTAATCGGGGAACAGCGTGATGTATCTTTATTGATTTTCTCGGCTCGTTCTAGCCCGTGAGAGAGCCAGGTTGCATGTTCCAAGACATGTTCTTCCTCAAGCTGTACTGACTAAATAGCTTTCCCCTGAGCTGTTGGAGCAACCAAGTCCCTCCCTGCAGCAGGGGCCATCATTGCGCATCCTGAAGATTGATAACAATAGGTCGATCATAAAAGCGCTAGCCTTGAAGGTTGGGCCGATGGGCATATTTGCTGCTTCAATGTGAGACCGATCTGAGCATACTACAAAGCATACGAGACAGATCGACTGACGTTCGTAATGAGGGCAAGGCCTTGTGTGCAAGGCAACGCAATGCTTCTGCTTGGATTCGATGATCTGAATGTTGAGAGGTGCATCGAGCGGTAGGAGTGTTTACGTAAAATTGCCGGGAGGCTGCCAAGCAACACCGAGAGTAACGCTGGGAGAGTGACCACCCCGTTCTCAAGATATTTGCGCGGCATGCTCTTCTGCTGGGGCTGGCTGCCTGCTTCGGAGGCCTTGGACTCACAATTGATCCTTTGGCCGCTTTGGAACCAAGCAGTGTGGCCGTAGGTTCTTCAGTCTTCAAAATTGCGTGCTGCGTTGGCTACAGAGGCCCTCTGTGTGGGATGCGTCTCCTGTTATTACACCATTGACCTGTTGTTCAGGACCCATTACTTCGCGAAGCGCACAAAGCCTCTATGATACGCAGGACTGCTTCGCAGTCGGAATCATGCCTTGATGCATTTGTCCTCGCTACAAGCGTCGTAGCCAAAGCCCATAGGTTTGGGAGCTGCGATATTGTTCAGTATCAGGCCGTTCTAAAGGTTACCTTTTGTGCGATCGCCCTCGGGGCGGGGAAAGAGGCTTCAAGGAGGAAAAGAGATGGGAACTGTGAGGGCGGGAGGACGGGGGAAGCACACACATTGTCTTGGAATGTTCGCCTGTTTCTCGACCCTCGACTTGTTCCAGCGGTCTGGCCTCCTCCCAGCTCCGAGCTGGTCATTTCTCGGAGAAAAGCAGTGTCTGGGTACTCCTTCCTGAAGAGCTCAAGCTCGTCGACGAGAATATCCTCGGCGCCTTGAGTGATCTGTTCTTGAAAGCCTCGCCGCTCCCAATGACTCCAGTCCTTGGAAGCATCGCGCAGAGCACCCAGCAGCCGGGGTAGCCGCCGATTGCGGCTCAGTCTCTGGTCCCGATCTAGTGGCGAGGTCTCATCAAAGGTTTCCGTATAGTAGGCCTCTATAGCTTCATCAAAATTCGTGAAGCCGGCCTCGATGGCTGAATCCACGATGTGGCGTATTCGGTCCTGGACGGGAGCAGCACGGTCAATGCTTCTTCCGCCACGCGGGTGCGGGTTTGTAGCGGAATGGCTAGGTATCTCAGGACGGACATATTCGAGAGGACCAGGTTTGCTGCGCTCGAAATATGATGGCATGTTTATGACGGAGCAGTCGTCCTGTAGTCTCCGTAGAACATTTTGCGGGTCCAACGAGAGAGAGGTGCCGTGCGGAGACAATGAAGCGTGAAAGTCTGAGGCGGTCGGAAAGTCCAGGTGATGGCTGCCAAGACATCCTTCTGAGGGATATGCTGCGTCTATACTTGCTAACACAATTCACGCATGTCAGCAGACCGCTCCTCCTAAAGCAGAAAATGTGAAGCTGCAGACGCACCAAGGTCGAAAGCAGCGCTAGTCATGAGATCGTGATGAGCTGCTGGTGTCGCAACATCTGGATATGTAGTCGAAGCCGCCTTGGAGTCAAGAGGAGGGTTGGTGATCTCCGACCTCGGTGTTGGTGCAGCATCAATGAAGAGCTCTTGCGGGGCCGGCACTTCATCTTCAAGGCCTTCAAGTTTGGCCTTGAGGCGTTCACCTAAGGATGATATTATCAATATTTATAAAGAAAAAAAAAAAAAAAAAAAAAAATAAAAAAAAAAAAAAACAATAAAAAGGGAAAATGGGCTTGAACGGGAGGTGAAAGACAAGCTCTCTGTACGTACGATAGGCTCGTTGAGGAAAAAGACCGTGCTCTGTCTTCTTTCCTCTTTGATGGCCAAGCGGCGACTCGTGGTCTGGGTCGGGACAAGGCCTCTTGAACGACATGGCGGTAGGTCACACACTAGGTCTGAACGATTATTGGCCGACCTGTTGTTGGTTGAGTAACAAGCTGGACATAACTTAGTGGTGGGCACCCCAGAAGCTTGAGGAAGGTATAGAGGCAGGTGGAAACGCCCTCTGCGGCGTGGTGTGCGGGGCCTCCATCTGGTTACTTATACAGAGTACGGAGTACGGTGGTCGTATTCCCGCTTCGTGGCAGTGCCATGACGAATGGCAAGGATCTTCTTCCATGTACGCTCGGTCTTGGTCAGACGGGGAGTAGCTCCCCTGGTCGTACAGGCCGTAAGGATTACAAATGTTAAGTCAGTTTCAAGCCCCGTAACATGACGATCGTGGCATGTCTCAACGGGGGGGGTAGGGGTTCAGTTGAGGAGAGAACAAGGCTCGGTGTTGTGAGATGGGGAGCTCGCTTTTATTTAACAAATCTAGGCCGCCCTGCCTTTTCTTGAGATCCCGACCCGTATTTATTCACAGTCTGGTCCTTTCCAGACTGGCCTATTCCCATTCCCTTATTATTTCTGGTCCCTTGAAGCTTGATCGTTACCCTCCCACCTCATCTACCAAGTCAGGCCCTCCCCCAGTGTCGGGAGTCTGCCATCCAGCCCTGGCAGTCGACGCCCCCCACCGACCTCGCAGGACCCCCGGGTCCTGGGGCCTCTCCGAAATCCTCTTCCAGTTCTTCAGGATAGGGTCTCATTCCCCTTGCTTCCCGGCGTGCGACTTCTGCGGACGTTAAGCGACTGCGAGACTGTCCGTATCTGGAGACTCTCGCGTTGGGTCCCGGTGACCCCCGTCCGCTGAGCGAATTACCCCTCTCGCAGCCTTCCGTTTTTGTCTACCATCCTCCTTCCCAAGTATCCGTATCCGTACACTCTGCCAACCTGTGGTTTCCACCGCTGTCTGTTCCCAGCACGACCCCCTCCAATCCGCCCGACTCAGAATCGTCTCGGCCGAAAGACACTTGGCACTTCTGTGTTTCGATGATACAGTGGGGGGAAATAAGTATTCGCAGCCTTGAGCATGCCGAACGCTAGCAAGGGGCAGCTTTAAAGGTCGAGAATACATAATCACCAGTATTAATATGACCTATTTTAAAGTGCCTAGTACTAATTATCAGTTTAGCCCTTACCGAATAAGGTAAGAAGCAGATCGGGTTTTTTCGCATACCTGCGAATACTTATCACCCCGCACTGTACGCGACCTCTGGGGCTGGTCGCGATAGGCGCATTTACGAACCGACTAACACGGGTCGGCCCGACGGACTGCAGGGGTGACAATGTGCCGAGGAGAGTAGAGCTCAGGGGCAACCCTTGTATCCGTGCGGAGATGGGGTGGAATTCTTAAGCGGTGGGGCGCTGCGACCTGCATGGCGCTGCGGTACTGGCATTGATCCTGTCAGATTCGTGACCAGCGGCGGCCGGGTAAACGGGTATGTAGGATTTGAATCAAAATGTGGAATCAATAGGGACCAGATAGGCTAAGCCAATTGAAGAAGGAGCATCCGGCAAAGTGACAGCCTTATGAGAGCCTGACTAAGTGAGTGAGCTATGCAAAAGTACTCTCTCTGTATAGCCACCTTTTGCCGCTGCGACTGGGCGTGGACCTCTAGGGGGGGCGCGTTTCCCCCTTACTTATCTTGTCAGGTTGTTCTTGTTCTGTCTATCTGTTGGGTCCTTGAGACATTTTACGTAGGCTGCAGTGGGGTATCTGACGCACTGTTATGCCTATAATAGGATCTGATGATTGAGAAACGCGCCACTCCAGCGAGAATCAGTGCTGAAAGAGGTACGGCGTATCGAGCAGTCATTTTACTCTGACTGGACCCCACTGCAGCCTATGCACAGTCGGGAGATCTACCCGATCAAGGTCCCGTCCTTCCTTAGTCATCAAATCAGGTGACTGTTTTGTTCCAACAGATGCTTCTGATCGGGTTTGTGCCGCCTTGCAACCGCTCGCTCGCTGCACGACGAACCCTTTTGCTTATTCGTATCCTACCTTGATTCGACCCTACGAGATCTCCCTTACCTGGATTGCAAACGGGACTCACCATGGCCATGGCCAACGATGCGCATCGGCAGCATGGCCTTTATACCCCGCACAGTCTGTCCGACCTAACGGCTGGCATGGCGCCTACTATGGAGGGGTCACGCGCGGAGACGTTCCCAATCTTGTCGGACCCAGAAAGCGCCATCTACCAAGCCGATCAACTTCGAGGGCTTCTATGCCTAGAGCAGTCGCCCAAGTCGGTGCGGACAACCACGGCCCCGGAGACGGCCTCGAAGAAGAACAAGGAAGAAGAAGAGAAGCCGGACGCGCAAGCCATTGAGGTGTTTGAGCTCACCGCTGCGAATTACTCGCTCCTGCTAGAGAGAGCAATCGTCGAGGATGGTCCCATCGTGGTCCTGCATGGTGAGCAGCTGCCATCCCGAAGGGTTCTCACCCTCATACAGGCTGCTTACCCTCCGCGCTCCCTGAATCATGCCCAAACATGCGACGCTATGGAATGTCGTCTCTCCTCGAGCGAGGCGGGATCAGCCTCGGCCTCGGCACCTCGATCAACCAAGTCACTATCCCCATCCCAATCCGAGTCGCAATCGCAGTTGCAAGCGACGGCGTCCGTGCTAAGGACCCCCGAGCTCCTTGAGCTCATTCTGCTTCATCTCGACCTGAAGTCTCGCATCACCTCTGCTCCACGAGTTTGCAGCTTCTGGTTGGAGACCCTGAGTCGCTCGTCTATGCTCCGAAAAGCGTCTTTCTTCCAGGTCGACCGAAGCCTCCACACGAAGCCTGGTGAACGACCCTGTATCAACCCTCTTCTTCGGGAGGCCTTTGGCGACCAATTCTTCAACCTGAGTGACTGTCAGGTGGATAAGTACCCTTTCCGGCGTGCCGAATACTTCTGGAAGCTACCCTGGTCGTCGCAAGCCTTGCCTCACCTCAAAGCAAGTACCGGCAGCGTGCTCGACGTCGACCCAACCTGTCGTCAGCGCAGCTTCACCAGGGCTGGTGCGAGTTGGAGACGCATGCTTGTCTCGCAGCCCCCGCCGCCTTTCCTCGGATTCACTTGGCTGGATTGTTTCACCACCACCGCGGCGGGCCACCGCTTCCTCGTCGACTCGGTCACGCCTCCGCAGAATGATGCTGGTGACTTGGACACGGGCGTCACAATGGGACAGCTTTATGATACGATACAGTCATTTACCATGCAGCAGGAGAAACCCGGTTTATTCTTCCGCGTCCGGTGGGATCTGACCTGTGAGAGACCAAGCAGCGAGAGCGGCGTCGGTGCCGGAGAGGATGAAAGCGCCCGCGAAAGCACAAACCTAGTTGCCGAGTTCTGGGACGACGCGTACTTCAACTCCAGCCACTACGGACCCTTTTCTATGGAGGCGACTCGGAGCGTTTTCAGGTGTGAGGAGGCTGCCAAGCCCGTTTTCGGTGGACAGGCGTGGATCCAAGGTCTCGACGACGACGCCGAACACCAAGTGCCGGCCAATGACGAGTATGAGCTCTGGGAGCCGCTCGTGTGGACTCCATAGAGGGCTAGTAGCGTTTGTGCTTTTTGGGAATATTGGTTCGTTTCGCAATTCTCGCAACTATTAGAATGCATAAGTACTTAACTTGTATTTTCATGATGTGTGTTGAAATGAAGTGCTTCACGTAAAATGTTGGGTTTTCCTTGGCCTTCCCTACCTGAATGAGTCAAGTTGTCAGCTCAAATCATCCTGAGGGTACAAACCAACTGGCATTATATTCAGCCCGAGGCTACAGCCACCTCTGCCGCAACATGTCGGCGGATTATCCACGCGGCATACGGTAGTTAGTAAACGCGTCGACTGCGTTGGTATGGAATCGTGGGCGGTCGCGCTTAGGTTCTAGCTGACCATTCATTTCCCACCCTCTAACTACGCGTAGACAGACCGCTGCTGAGGCCAGGGGAAAAATGTCAAAGAATTGGTCCGTCACTGTGAGGACATGTCCTCGACGAAATGATGCATGTCGCCCGGGCCATGCCTCGATCCCGTTACGAACGTGCTGTCCCGAGTCCATACGGTCTTGCAAGTGAGCCCAAGTCAGGTTCGTGAAGTATGCAGATTCAAAATTAATCAAGAGCAACTATGGAATAAAAGAATTCTAGAGGAAAAACAGACATTGCGCATCAAGTAAAGATGAAAGGAAAAAAGAAAGCAAAAACATGAAAAGCCAGTAGTCCTCCTGTTGCCTCATGCCAACATCGGCGGAATTTGAAAGAGAATCTTGTCCATCCAACCAGTCAATCTTGCTGGAAAAACTGCTATGTTCTGCTCAAAGCGAGCATTGTCTCGCAAAGGTCATTGAGAATGCTGCCCACGACCTTGTCTCCAAAGATCCGCCGGCTCGCACCAATGCCAATCATGACGCTGCCGTTGGGCTCCGGCATGCCAACAATGTCCAGATCGTGAACAGGAGGTTGATCGCCAGCGGCTGAAACCACGTTGCTGTCGCGACCATTGACACCGTTGCTGCCATTGGTACCGTTGGCATGGGTACCATTAGTGCCATTCTTGCCATTCGTGCCGTTCGTGCCATGACCATTGGCCTGGCGTGCTTGATCCTTTGCTGGCTTTGCTGGCAAACCCTCCAGGCGAATCTGCTGCCCTTCGACCTCGGCCTCGGGATGCAGGTTGAAGTTCTGGAAGGCAATGCAGCAGCCGAATTCGTTGGTCGCATCAGGCCAATCCGTGCAGTTCTCCTTCACTTCTTGGAAGCCCAGAGTCTCGTGCCGGAAGCTGCTGGTGTACTGGTCCTGAATGGCGCGCAGCAGACCACCCATGTCGTCGCCCTCGTCGATCCGGACGCGCACAGGCACCTCGTTGATGCAAGGTCCCACCATGTCTTGGCAGTTTGCGGATAGATCCTGTCGTCCAGATACGACGCGGCCGAAGACGACGTCTCTCGACTTGGTATGCTTGGCGAGCAAGAGAGAGACGGCGGCGGTGAAGAGGGTCGCCTGCGTAATGCCGTTCTTGAGTGCCGAAGGAGGAATCCTGATGGACTTTGACGTCTGCCATGTACCGGCAGCGGACGGCGTCATGGCCTCGAGGGCGCCGGGAGAGCGCTTAAGCGATGTCATTGAAGAGCCCTGAAGAATAGATCGCCAGAAATTGTAGCCCTCCGCACGTCGGCTAGCCATGTGATGCATGTAGAGACCAAACTTGGGCGCTTGCGCAAGGTGCTTACCACTGTACAAGGCATGCAGAGCGTTGACGATGTGTTCAAGACTCAGGCCGTCGTACAGGGCATGAGACATTCGGAGAACAAGTCGCACCTTGGCTCCCGGTCTCTTGAGGATGGCGATCCGCAGCATCACACGTCCCAGACGCAGGGGCTGCTGCTTGTCTGCTTCATGCAGCGCGAGGGCAGCCTCGTCCAACTCTTGCTCGGTCTCGATGACCTCGACAGGTACATCGAGGTGAGCAAGAACAACTTGGTAGAAGCGGCCGCCCCTTGACACGAACACGGTTCTGAATATGTCAAAGTGCTGGACGAGAGCGGCGCAGGCGCTTGCCAGACGACAGCAGTCGGCGTTCTCGGGGAAGTCCAAGGAGAACAGTGGCGGCGTGGGTGGGTGGCCCGTTGCTTTGTCGTGCAGGAAGAAGATCTGCGTCTGCGTGGCTGGATACATGTCCAGGGGTGTGCTGTGACCGTTCTCAATCTGAGGTACAACATCGCGCTGGATGATGTCTCTCGACATTTCCGCGGGGAGGAGTTGGAAGGGGACAATGCCAACTGCCGAGCTTTCATCATCTTCTCCCGAGAACCTCTGCTGCTGTTCCAGCTTGCCGGCGAGAGAAACAGGAACGGGATCATCAAACAGATCCTTGACGGATATGCGAAGGCCCATCCGGCGGCTGAGCCGAGCAGCGAGTTTGGTGGCCAGGAGTGAGTGCCCGCCCAGTTCGAAGAAGTTGTCCGTGATTCCCACCTTGGTTCCGAGTATGGTCTCGAACTCGTCGCAGATTGCTGCCTCGGTCTCGTTGCGAGGAGCCACATGCACGGGGCCCGAGCTGCTTGCTGTCGGAGTAATCTGGGCCCGCCGAGCGAGGTCTTTTCGGTCAACCTTGCCGTTGACGTTGAGAGGCATTTGCCTGAGTATCGTGACCCGGGACGGGACCATGTAGTATGGCAGAAGTGACTGGAGTCGCTTGCGCATATCGCTTGCTGCTTGTGTGGCGTACGGATCCTCCTCCTCTTCGTTGCTCGAACCCGAGCGATATTCGTGATCAGTAGTCACAAAGGCAACCAGCTGCGGGTCTTGCTCTTCCATGGTGCGGAGCACGACAGCTGCATCACTGACTGACTTCTGGCTGAGCAGAGCATGTTCGACCTCGCCCAGTTCAACACGGTGGCCGCGAATCTTGGCCTGCTGGTCCAGGCGGCCGAAGAACTCGATCTGGAATCCCTTTGGTCGATATCGCACCCGGTCACCCGTGCGGTACGCTCTCTGGCGCTGGCCATCGATAGTGACGGTGACGAAGCGGTCCGTATCGAGACTTGGGTCGGTATAGCCGCGAGCTACTCCCTCTCCTGTAACAACCAGCTCTCCCATCACACCGGGTGGGAGAAGCTGCTGATTGCGATCCATGACGTAGGCCCCTGAATTGCTGACAGCGCTACCGATAGGAACACCGTTCACATACGGGTCGTGCTTATCGATGTTATATATCGTGCTAAGGATTGCGTTCTCAGTTGGGCCATACGCGTTGTACACACAGGGCCCGGCCAGCGCTTGGGTTGCGTGGGCGTCGCGGGAGTGGAAGCGATCACCGGCAACGTAAACGGCCTCCAACATGCCGATCGCATCGGGCATGTTGACCAAGCACTGTTGCAGGAGTGCTGGCGGGAAGATGGCTGCGCGAATCTGCTCACGCTCAAAGGTCTCGCGGAGCATGGTGCTGTCAAGAAGGGTCAGGTAGTCAATGCAGACTAGAGTTCCGCCGTTGAGGAGCGTTGCGCACATCTCGAACAGTGAAACGTCGAATGCGATGTTCGTGAGGTGGGCCATCCGTGTCGCCGCTGGCATGTGAGCCACGACGTTGCTGTCCTTCACAAGGCGCATGATGGCACGGTGCTCCACCATGACACCCTTTGGCTTGCCCGTTGACCCTGAGGTGAAGATGACATATGCGAGACTTGTGGCACCGGGTCGGACAACCGGAGGTTCGGGAGTGCCAATAGCATCAGTCCCGGTAACCGCGTCGCTGATCAGCATCGTCTTTGCGTTGGGTACTTTGACATCAGCATGGCGGACACCCGAGCCGACCAAGATGAGCCCACTACGCCCTGGGACGGACGATAGGATGACTTCCATGCGAGCAGACGGCGTGTTGACGTCGAGAGGCATGTAGGCAAGGTTTGCTTTTAGAATAGCCAGGAACGCGATGATGGTCTCGCACGAGCGTGGTGCGAGAACGGCCACCATCGTCTCCGCCGGGAGTTGCTGCCGACGCAGATAGGAAGCAACTTGGTCGGAGAGTCGATCCAGCTCGGCATACGTCAGCTTGGAGGTCGAGTCAGTGACGGCGATAGTTGACGGGCTGGCAGCAGCCTGCTGCTGGAAGACATCGACGAGGGATGCGTTGCGAGGGTAACCGGACTTTGGCGTCTGCAGCGCGCCGGCATCTCGGAGCTGGGCGATGCCTTCGGCCAGCGGCATGGTTGCGATGGGGCTCTGTGGCTGTTCCAGGCCACGCTGTAGGACCTCTTCGACAACCGCAACGAAGCCTTGGATGGTCTCGGGCTGGAACAGGTCCGTGGCAAACATAACGCTTCCATTTAGCCGGTCGGCCTCTTGGAAGGCGTGGAATTCGAGATCGAACCGAGTCGAAACGGTCGACGGAACCGGCTCATCGACTACGCCGTCGAGCTGGATCCTGCCTAGGCCTTGTTGAGAATGAACCGCAAAGAGAAGCTGTACCAGGGGGTTTCGGGACGTATCCCTGGACCCGGCGCTGAGGGCAGAAACGATTCGTTCAAACGGAACGTCTTGATTCTCGAAGGCTGTCGCGGTGGTAGACCGTACCTGCTGTACCAGTGATTCAAATGTCTCATCGTCGCCGATGGTGATGCGCATGCACTGGGTATTGACGAAGCAGCCGATCAGATTTTCAAGCTCAGGCCTGTTGCGATTGGCAATTGGCGTGCCGATGGTTGCGTCGTCTGACCCGGTCATTCGATAGTGAGCGGCGCGGAACGCTGCTAGTAGAGTCGCAAAGGTGGTTACTTGGCGAGACCGGCAGAAGGAGAGGAGGTTCTTGTAAACTGAATCGTTGATGATGAAGGACACGCTGCCCGCCTCTCCAGACAGTACGCTCGGCCTGGTGTAGTCGGCCAAGAGCTCGGCCGGGCTGCTGTCTGCAAGCTGCTTCTTCCAGTAGCCGAGCTGCCTTTGACTCTCGGCGACCTGTTCCTCTTGTCTCTGCCAGACAGCAAAATCGCGATACTGGATAGGAAGCGGGGCAACCTGCGATAAGGGGGCTTTCCCGGATTTCGCTGCTGAGTAGAATTGACTGAGTTCCTTTTGCAAGACTTCAGTAGACCACCCGTCGGAGATAATGTGGTGCATGACAATAGAGAGGATGTGGTCATCCTTTCTAAGTTTCAGCAGCGCTACCCTCCAGCCAGGCTCTGAAGCAAGGTCGAAAGGAGTCTGCTGTTCTTTCTGCAATGGCTCGAGGTAGGCGTCGTTGTCCCGCATGCCGGACACGTCGATGATCCGGATATCCTTGGTCATGCGGAGGGGTTGCACCACTTGGATGCCGACTCCGTCTCGTTCCTCAAACGTTGTGCGCAGAGATTCATGACGCTCTTCAAGCGCCACCAGGGCAGCAGCGAGGGCGTCAACTTGCAGCGGCCCGCGGATGCGAAGTGCAAGTGGCATAAGGTACCACAAGGCATCGATGTTGAACTGGTCGAGGAACCACAGGCGCCCCTGGGCAAAGGACTGCTCCACGGGCCCTTCGTAGGGTAAAGACGGGATAGGCCTGTGACGGGACGAGCCTTGACGAATAGAAGCAGCAAGATCAGCAAGTACTGGCTGGTCAAAGACCTGCTTCACAGTGACACCGGCGTCCAGTCTGCGACTTAGACGTGCGCTCAGTTTCGTGGCCAACAGCGAATGGCCGCCCAACTCGAAGAAGTTGTCTGTAATGCCGACCTTAACGCCTAGTAGATCGGTAAATTCTTCGCAGAGGACGACCTCGATTTCCGTGCGTGGCGCCACAAAGTCCAACGTGCTTGCGGCAATTGTTGGGATGACCCGGGCTTGTCGAGCGAGCTTCTTGCGATCCACCTTGCCGTTGGACGTGAGAGGCATCTGATCGAGCAACATGATCCGAGAGGGAATCATGTACGATGGAAGCAGCGATTGCAGCCGCTCGCGGACCTTTGCCTCCAGCCGGCGGCTCTGAACCAGGTGTAGCGGGCGATTCGTGAGACTGCTCGAGGACCGGCCCTTGTGTTCAGTTGGGAACCTGAACATGACATGACCCGAGTGTCTTGGCTTTTCGAATCGGTGGAAAACAGCATCGAGTCCGCCGCGCTGGGAGTGTTGTCGAGCCCAGCTGGTCTCAACTTGGAAGCCGATCCCCTTACCAATCTCAATCAGGTCGGCCACTGAGAGAGCAGGGCGTTCCTTCGCCCGTGATTGAGTGGCCGATATCCAGGCCGTTCCGTCTGCATCTGAAGTGCCGTCCTCGTCATCGTCAAGTGACTGAGACAGATGGCGCTCCATGATGGTCTTGCTGTATGGCACGTTACTGACGGCAACAACGTCATCGCCACGTTGGCGGTCCTGGAGGAGCTGCAAGAGAGCCTGACGGTCCATCCCCGTGCCGGCGAAGTCCACCCAGGCCTTCGGATCGATATCCTTGACAGCCCATTGCTGATCCTCATCCTCCCCATTCGGCATCTCGTGGCCTCCCACATGAATGACAGCAGCATATCGGTAAGAGCTGAGTTCGTTGGTCGCGGCCATCCTCTTTGGCAGAATCTCGACGTGCTTGATTTCGTCAGGGAACTGGTCGCTCAGGCTGGTGAAGAAGGCAGGGTCAATAAGCAACTCTTCCTCGTCATCTTCAAGCTTGGCCACTTGTTGTCGAACCATGGCCTTAGATGCATTGGGCCCTAGGGTATGGACTGCTCGTGCCACCAAGAAGTCCTTATTGGTGGCATAGGTTCTCATGTCGCCGAAGAAAATACGCTTGACACCGGGCAGTCGAGTCAAGTTGGCCGTCAGCTCAGCGAGATATTCTCGACTTGGGAAGTATTGGGCGACCGAGTTGATCACAACGAGATCGGCACGCAGTCCATTGATGGAGTTGACATCCTCGGCGGTTCCAACGTGGACTCGGGCGCTTCCTGCCAGGCTTGGGAAAGTTTCGATTGCCTTGTTAACCCAGGCAGTGACGGAGCGCGAGGGCTCAAGACCGACATAGCTCTGTAGTCCCTCAACCTTGCCGAGATTGAAAAGCACCATACCGGTACCAGTTCCGATCTCGAGCACTCTTCCGGGCGGCTGGTTGTCGAGGAGTGAGTGCATAGTGTCGCTGAGCCATTCCTGCATCTCCTCCCGGGGAATTAATGAGCCGTCGTACATGGATGTCCAGGATAAGAAGTCCTGTCCGAGGGCATCGCGATCAATGGCCCCAATGTTGGCATATGCAGTCGAGTCGAAATGAGCCTCCCACTCCTGCACCTTGTTGCTGGCTTCCTCCTTGTCGACGGATTGTGCAGCCTGGGTCGTGATGTAGCCAACCATTTCGAGTTCCTCCTTGTTTTGCGCCGACACAACAACGGCATCGTTGATCGATGAGTCGCTGAGAAGAGCCTGCTCCACTTCAGCTGGTTCGATGCGATGACCGCGGATCTTGATCTGCTGGTCTAAACGGCCAAAAAACTCGATTTGGTAGTCCCTAGGCCGGTATCTGACTCGATCGCCGGTCCGGTATGCCTGAACTTGTCTGCCATCGATCGTGATGTGGATAAACCGGCCAGTGTTCAGTGATGGATCGGTATACCCCCGTGCGAGACCGCCGCCGGTAACGACAAGCTCTCCCATCACACCTGCTGGTACGAGCTGCTGATCCTGGTCCATGATGTAGGCTCTGGACTTAGGGCCTAGAGAAGTGCCGATGGGGACGCCATTCGCAAAAGTCTCGTGCTCGATGGTATAGATCGTGCTCATGACGGAATTCTCGGTGGGACCGTAGGCATTGTAGGCCTTGCCTTTGACGAGGTCCTTGACCTTGGTTGCATCAGCTCCATCAAGGCGGTCGCCTCCAATGTATAGAGCCTCGAGGGAGCTCAGGACAGATGGTGCGTCTGCAAGACATTGCTTGAGCAAGGCCGGTGGGAGCAGGGTGATGTTGATGCGATGATCGGTGAAGGCGGCGCAAAGTGCTTTGCTGTCCAGGACAGTAAAGTAGCTGATGCAGAAAAGCGTTCCTCCATTCAGCAGCGTGGTGAATATCTCCCACACGGAAGCATCGAAGGCGAGATTGGAAACATGTGCCATCCGCAGACTCTGTGGTGTTCTTGAAGCGTTCTGCTTCACCAAAGAAAGAACACCCCGATGCTCGACCATGACACCCTTTGGTCGGCCTGTCGAGCCTGATGTGAAGATGACATAGGCAAGGCTTGATGCAGATGGCCGAGTGCTGGGTAAGTAGGACTTGCCCGTCTTGGTGGCGACGATATCGCTGATGAGGACTATCCTGACATCAGGTGTCTTGTTATCAGGAATAGGCACTCCTGCTCCAAGCAAGACGAACTTCTCCCCTGAAATCTCCGAAAGCATTGCTTGGCGGCGGGCTTCGGGGACGTTGAAATCCATGGGGAGATATGCGAGGTTCGCTTTGAGGATGCCAATGCACGCTACGATGGTCTCGGAGGATCGTGGCGCAAGAACAACGACCATGCTCTCTGCTGGTAGCTTCTGTTTGGACAGCCAAGCCGCGACATGGTCGGATTGTTGATCCAGCTCCGCATAGGTAAGCTTTGTGGATGTGTCGGTCACAGCCAGGGCATCTGGGTTAGCGACCACTTGTGCCTGAAAGACATCAACCACCGAGGCCTCGGCGGCGGAGTCAGGTTCGATGTCCTCAGCTGCGGGCAAGTTACGGCTGTTGAGCGCCGCCAGGCCATCGACAAGTGGCATGGTGGAAATTGCGATGTCTGGCTGGTCGAGACCACGACGGAGGATCTCGTGGAAGACGTCAACAACGTTGCGGATAGTGGCAGCCTCGAACAAGTCTGCTGCGAAGATGACATTTCCGGCGAGGCCCTTGTCTTGTTCGAAGAGGTGGAACTCAACATCGAAGCGGGTCGTCGTGGTGATCGGGGTTGGTTCGCCTTCCAAGCCCTCCAGCTGCAGTTTACCGAGATTTCGCTGGGAGTGGACGACAAACATGAGTTGAACGAGGGGATTCCGGGAGGCATCTCTGGAGCCGGGCAGAAGTGCAGATACAAGGCGCTCGAATGGCACATCCTGGTTTTCGAAGGCGCTGGCTGCTGTTGAGCGAACTCTTTGCACCACTGACAGGAAGTTGTCGTGTTCTTCGAGCGTGATTCTCATGCATTGTGTATTGACAAAGAAACCGATCAAGTCCTCAAGCTCGGGGCGGTTGCGGTTCGCGATTGGCGTGCCGATGGTCGCATCCTCTGCCCCGGCTAGGCGATAATGGGCAACGCGGAAAGCAGCCAGAAGTACGACGAAGCTGGTGACGTGATGATTGCGGCAGAAGAGGGAGAGCTTCTCGTAAACCTCGTCCTCGATCACGATGGGGACTGTGCCAGCTTCGCCGGACAAGACCTTCGGCCGGTTGAAATCAGTTAGGATCTCGGCTGGCGTGCTATCCGCGAGCTGCTCTGTCCAGTACTGAAGTTGGCTTTCGTGAACGGCAACTTGCTCATCTTGTCTCTGCCAGACAGCAAAATCGCGGTAGCGAATGGGGAGCGGGTTGACCTGGGAAAGGGGGTCATGCCCTCGCACAGCTGCCGAGTAGAATTGGGCAAGCTCCTGCTGGAAGATGTCAACTGACCAGCCATCTGAGATTATGTGATGCATGACGATGGAGAGGATGTGGTGGTTCTCTCCAGCCTTGAAGAGTGCTACCCTCCAAGCGACGTCAGTAGAGAGATTGAAAGGAGCTTGCTGCTCCTCCTTCAGCTTCGCAAGATCCTCATCAGCGCCAGAGATGTCTATGACGCAGATGTCCCTCATTCGGGGCGGGTGAACGATTTGCATACCAACGCCATCCTGTTCTTCGAACGTGGTGCGTAGCAACTCGTGCCGTTCTTCGAGAGCCCTCAATGCAGTCTGAAGTGCATCGACTCGCAGAGGTCCGCGAAGACGAACGCCGAATGGCATGATGTACCAGGCAGCGTTGAGGTTGAAACGGTCCAGGAACCAAAGACGGCCTTGAGCAAAGGACTGCTGCACAGGTCCCGAGTGTGATAACGCCGGAATAGCTTCATGAGGGGTCGAGCCTTGCTGGATAGAAGCCGCTAATTGGCCCACCACGGGAGTGTCAAAGACCTCCCTGACAGACACGCGAGTATCTAGTCGACGGCTGAGGCGGGCGGCTAGCTTGGTGGCTATAAGCGAGTGTCCACCTAGGTCGAATAAGTTATCTGTGATTCCGACTCGAACGCTGAGGATATCTGCGAATTCCTCACAGATAATGGTTTCGACATCGTTGCGAGGGGCCACGTAGGTTGATACTGAACTGGTCCTTGGCGTTGCCTGTGCTCGAACAGCAAGCTCATTGCGGTCAACCTTGCCGTTGGCATTGACTGGTAGCTGATCGACATGGATGATCCGCGAGGGGATCATGTAAGTGGGCAGCAGCGCCTGTAGGTTGTGACGGATCTTGCTCTCCATCAGCAGAGCATGTTGCTCATCGTCCATCTTGTCTTGATCGCTCACACCGTTGACACCGTTGGTGCCGTTGGCATTCCCCTTCAATGAGAAGAAAGCCACCAGCTCCGGCTCCTCTTCATCCGTGAGCTGAGTGATGACAGCCGAATCGCTGATGGCCGGGTCACGGGCGAGAGCATGCTCCACCTCTGCTGGCTCGATGCGATGACCACGGATCTTGATCTGCTGATCCATTCGGCCGAAGAACTCGATTTGTACATCTTTAGGTCGGTACCTGACACGATCGCCCGTGCGGTAAGCTCTGACCCGGTTCCCATCAAGGGTAATGTAGATGAATCGATCCACCCCAAGCTTGGAATCTATGTATCCGCGAGCAAGGCCATCTCCGGTTACAACAAGCTCTCCCATCACCCCGGCGGAGACTTGCTGCTGATTTTGATCCATGATAAGTGCACCGGAGTTACTAACAGCGTTGCCAATGGGAACGCCATTCGCAAATGCCTCATTCTCGCCGATGTTGTGTATCGTACTTAGGACCGTGTTCTCTGTAGGGCCGTAAGCGTTGTAAAGGCCCGAACCAACGGCACGTTGCGCCAGGATGGCATCTTGACTGCTCAACCGATCGCCGGCGGCGAAAAGTATCTCCAGAGAACTGATCATAGTAGGGGCAGAGACCAAACACTGCTTCAGAAGTGCCGGTGGAAGCATTGCTCCGCGGATGTGGTGGTGGTTGAATGCCGCCTCGAGGGCTTTGATATCGACCGTGGTGTAGTAATCAATGCAGACGACTGTACCACCGTTGAGGAGAGGAGCGTAGATCTCCCAGGTAGAGGCGTCGAAAGCAAGGTTCGAAAGATGAGCGATGGCAGCTGCTGCCGGTTGCTTTGCGACCACGTTGCTGTTTTTCACGAGACGTGTGATACCTCGGTGCTCTACCATGACACCCTTCGGGACGCCAGTTGAGCCTGATGTGAACATGACATAGGCAAGGCTTTGTGCAGTTGGCCGCGTGGAAAGTTCTTCGGTAGGGGGGCTGCCGCTCTTGACGAGGGCGTCGCTGATCCGGGTGAATCGAACGTTGTTTGCGTGAAGCTTGACCACCTCAGTATCTGATCCCAGTAAGATAAGCCTGTTTCCTGGTAGAGATGACAGGATTGTCTCGATGCGACCAGCGGGTGCGTTGATGTCAAGTGGCAGATAAGCGAGATTCGCCTTGAGGATGCCGAGGAAAGCGATGATTGCTTCACAGGACCGTGGAGCGAGGACGCCGACCAGCTCCTCGGGGACTGTATCTTGTCGGCGTAGCCACGTGGCGAGCTGGCTAGATCTCTCGTCGAGCTCGGCGTAGGTGAGCTGCGAAGAAGCATCGATAACGGCGATAGACTTGGGCATCGATGCTACCTGCTCTCTGAAAACGTCGATCACGGAGGCATCTCGGGGGTAGTCAGGCTGATCGACCTGAAGACATAGGCTTCGAAGACTGGGCAATCCATCGGTAAGAGGAAGCGTTGCGAGATTTGCGTGAGGATTGGCTAGGCCACGCCTCAGGGTCTCCTGGAACACGGCCACGACGCTGAGGATCGTCTCGGATTCAAACAGATCCTTGGAAAAGACGACGTTGCCGCCGAGCATCCCTTGATCCTCGAATAGGTGCATTTCCGCGTCAAAGCGTGTGGACGCTGCCATCGAAACGGGCTCTCCCTCAACACCTTCTAGACGAATATTACCAAGGTCGTGCTGAGAGTGCACAGCAAACATGACCTGGACGAGTGGATTTCGCGAGGTATCTCGCGAGCTAGCAACCATAGAAGAAACGATCCTCTCGAACGGGACATCTTGGTTGTCCTGGGCCTCGGTCGCCGCTTCTCGTGCCTGTTTAACCAACGTGTCAAATGTGTCCTCACTCTTGACAGGGATTCGGAGACACTGGGTGTTGACAAAGCATCCAATGAGGCCTTCAAGCTCAGGTCGATTTCTGTTGGCGATTGGAGAGCCGATGGTTGCATCTTCGGCCCCAGTTAGGCGGTAGTGAGCAGCTCGGAAAGCTGCCAAGAGTGTAACAAAGCTAGTGACCTGCCGAGCGCGACAAAACGAGCGGAGGCTCTGATATACTTGGTCGTCAATCTCTATCGGTATGACATCAGCATCGCCAGACAACGCCTTCGGACGAGTGAAGTCCGCCAGGAGCTCAGCCGGCTTGCTGTTGACCAGTTGTCTCTTCCAGTAGTTCAGCTGCTTCTGGTGCTCAACGATCTGACTCTCCTGCTTCTGCCAGATGGCGAAGTCTCGGTATTGAATCGGAAGAGGAGCGGGCTGCGATGAGGCATTCGAGTAGAGCTGCCCAAGTTCTTGTCGCAGGATATCAACCGACCATCCGTCAGATATAATGTGGTGCATGACGATGGATAGGATATGATCATCCGGTCCTAGGCGCAACAGTGCTACTCGCCAGCCTGGCTCAGCTGTCAGGTCGAATGCGGCGTCTTGCTCCTGCTTCAATGCTGGGAGATACGCATCCTCGGTGCCCGACACGTCAATGATTCTCAGGTGCTTGTTGCGCGCAGCGTGTACAATCTGAACGGGAACACCATCTTGCTCCTCGAATGTGGTGCGCAGGGATTCGTGCCGCGCCTCAATCGTTGCCAGGGCTGACTGCAGCGCCTCGATCCGAAGCGGGCCTCGCAAGCGACTCGCTAACGGCATGTGGTACCATGATGCATTGAGATTCAGCTGATCCAAGAACCATAGACGGCCCTGAGAGAAGGATTGCTCCACGGGACCAGAGAAGGGCGTGGATGGAATAGCTTCATGAGGAGCGGAGCCAGTCTGGACCACGTTCGCGAGATCTTGCAGGATTGGTTGGTTGAAGATGTCTTTGACGGAGATGCGGGTGTCGAAGCGGCGACTGAGACGGGCGGCCAGTTTCGTAGCCATCAGGGAGTGTCCGCCCAGCTCGAAAAAGTTATCCATGACTCCGACTGCAACACCAAGAACTGCCTGGAACTCGTCGCACAAGATGGCTTCAATATCGTTGCGAGGAGCCACGCGCGTGGCAGAAGGCTTGATGGTTTGCAGGGTCCTCGCCTCCCTTGCCAATTCCTTACGGTCGACTTTGCCGTTTGCGTTGAGAGGCATCCGCTCCAACACTAGAATCCGTGGTGGAACCATATAAGGTGGCAGCAGCGTCTGCAGCTGTTCGCGGATCTGCGACTCGAACCGACGGTTCTGGATGCGCTGCAGTGGCCGACTGGTCAAGCTGGTGCTAGGGGATAGACGCTCGAAGTCTGTGGGGAAGTTGATCAAGACGCGGCCTGCTCTGTCATCTTCAAGATGATGAAAGACGGCGTCCAGTGCACCATGCTGGGATCGCTGACGAGCCCAGCTGACCTCAACCCTGAATCCTGCCGCTTGGCCGATCTCGACCAGTTCAGTGACGGATAGGCAAGGACAGCGCGCGGCCATTGCCTTCGTAGCCGATTGCCAGGCGGATCCATCCAGTGAATCTTCGGCAATGCCTTCTCCCTCGGTGTCCAGAGATGTCGTAAAGTGTCGCTCGTTGATCGTGTTGCTGTGAGGGATGTTGCCGATGGCGACAGCCTTGGCGTCTCTGCGTTCATCGAGCATCTGAACGAGGGCGTGACGATCCATGCCAGACGACGCAAAGTCGATCCAGGCGTTCTCTTCCACTGAGTGGACACGTCTGTCATGTCTGTTCCTACCCTCCCCATCCCTGCAGATGTGTAGCACCGCAGCATATCGGTACGAGCTCAGTTCATTGCTCGTCCTCATCCGCTTCGGCAAGATCTCGACATGCTTGACCTTGCCGGGCCATTGGCTGGTCAAAGAGGTGAAGAATGCAGGGTCAACAAGCAACTCATCTTCGTTCTCCTCCAGTCGAGCAACCTCCCGGCGAATCTGATCCTTTGTAGCCTTGTCACCTAGCTTGTAGAGAGCTCGGGACACGAGGAAATCCCTGTTGGTGGCCCAGGATCGCATATCTCCGAAGAAGATCGTCCTAACGCTAGTCATGTGGATCAGCTCGCTCGCTATCTGTGCAAGGTAGTTCCGGCTCGGGAAATATTGGGCTACCGAGTTGATGACAACCACGTCAGGGTGGAAGTCCTTGACCAGCTTGATGTCCTCGGCTGTGCCGACAAGGATTTGCGTCTTTCCTTGCAGACCTGGGAAATCTTGGGCTGCTTTTTCGACGAACAAGACTGCAGATCGTGAAGGCTCTATACCAACATAGCTCTTGAGGCCATCGTCCTTGGGCAAATTGAATAGAACCATGCCGGTACCTGTTCCGATCTCAAGCACACGACCTGGGCCCTCTTTGTCAAGGAGGGATTGCATTGTATCGTCAAGCCACTCCTCCATTTCGGCCTTGTCAATGAAGTTGCCGTTGTACATCGAGGTCCATGAAGTGAAGTCGCGTCCGAGGGTAGCCTGGTCGATGGCCTCAATGCCAGCGTAGGCGGTGCTTTCGAAGTGGTCTTCCCACTCCTGCACTTGGTTGGTGGCCTCATCCTCCTCTTCGCTGGATCTGTCGCTGGCCATGGAAACAAAGCCGATCATCTCCGTTTCCTGGCCATCCACCGCCTGAATAACAACCACTGCTGCATCACGGATAGCCTTGTTGCCGAGCATGGCTTGCTCGACCTCGGCCGGCTCAACTCGATGACCGCGGATTTTAACTTGCTGATCCATACGGCCGAAGAACTCGATGCTACCATCCTTGGGTCGGCAACGAGTGCGATCTCCGGTCCGGTATGCGCGGGCTTTCTGATCGTTGATGACAATATCAACAAAACGACCAGCATTGAGGGTCGAGTTGGTGTAGCCACGGGCGAGACCATCGCCGCTCACAACGAGCTCTCCCATAACACCGGGAGGAACGAGGCGCTGCTCTTGGTCCATGATATAAGCGCCAGAGTTGCTCACAGCATTGCCGATTGGAACACCGTTGGCATAAGACTCTTCATCTGTGAGGCTGTAGATAGTGCTCATGACTGTGTTCTCTGTCGGCCCGTACGCGTTGTAGACCGTGCCCTTCACAAGGGCTTGTATCTTGGCTGCGTCGGTGGCATCGAGTCGGTCGCCACCGATATAGAGCACTTCGAGACCCTCAAACAAGGTCGGCGCGTGATTGAGGCATTCCTTGAGCAAGGCCGGCGCGAATAGGGTAGCATTGACCCTGGCTTTGTCGAATGTCGTCCGAAGGGCATGACTATCCAGTAGAGTGAAGTAGTCAACGCAAATAAGGGCGCCGCCATTCAGAATTGCCGTGAATATCTCCCAGATAGACGCGTCAAAGGCCAGGTTAGAGATGTGCGCCATGCGCAGATCCTGCGGCAGCCGAGACGTAACATTGGACTGCTTGACAAGGCGCAGAATGCTGCGATGCTCGATCATCACGCCCTTGGGACGGCCAGTTGACCCGGATGTGAAGATGACATAGGCAAGGCTAGCTGCCGATGGCCTGCCGATGGGATCAGAGATCTCGACCTTGGTGTTCGTTAGGATGTCCTGAATTCGGGTGGTTTCAACATCCATCCGGTCGCTTTGAGGCATGTCTGTCCCTGATCCTAGCAGTACTAGTCTTTTTCCTTCAACCTCGGATAGGATCGATTGGATTCGAGCCGCAGGGGCATTCACATCCAGAGGCAGGTAGGCGTAGCCAGCCTTCAAGACACCGAATAAGGAGATGATCGTTTCGCAAGATCGTGGCGCCATGACGCAGATCAATGACTCAGGGCGGAGGCCTTGAGCGTGTAACCAGGCAGCAATCTGGTCAGACTTCTGATCTAGCGAGGTGTAGCTCATGGATGTCTCCGAATCCACGACAGCGGGCGCATCTGGATTGGCAGCCACCTGCTGTCGGAAGACGTCGACAACTGAGCAGTCGCGAGGGAAGTTGGTGCTCTCGATCTCCAGCAAGCCCAGTTTCTCGAGATCAATCAGCCCATCAGTCAGGGGCATGGTAGAAATGGAGACTTGTGGTTGGTCGAGGCCGCGTCGAAGTATCTCCTGGAACACAGTAACGACGCTATTGATTGTTTCAGGCTGGAAGAGCTCATCGGCAAAGAGTATTGAACCGCTCAGCTTGTTAGGCTCTTGGAACAGGTGGAACTCCATGTCGAACCGTGTTGCGACGCTTGTTGGCAGGCGCTCATGCTCGAGTCCTTCGAGGGTAATGTTCCCGAGATCTGGCTGTGAGTGCAAGGCAAACATGAGCTGGATTAGTGGGCTTCGTGAGGCATCTCTCGAGCCGGGGAGAAGTGCCGAGACGATGCGTTCGAAGGGGATATCCTGATTCGAATAGGCATCTGTAGCCACGGACCGGACATGCTGGACAAGGGATTCGAATGTGCTGCTGGTATCGAGGAGAAGACGCATGCATTGGGAGTTGACGAAGAATCCAATGATATGCTCGAGTTCTGGCCGGTTGCGATTTGCGATTGGCGTACCGATGGTAGCATCCTCTGCACCAGTGAGACGATAGTGCGTGGCCCGGAACGCTGCTAATAGGACCGAGAACAGAGTTACCTGGCGCTCCTTGGAGAACTTCAGGAGCCTCTCGTAGACCGGCCCCTCAATGGTGACGGGGATGACACCAGCCTTCCCACTCAGGACCTGTGGGCGGGGGAAGTCGGTCAGAAGCTCACCGGGAGTACTGTCATTTAACTGATTCTCCCAGTACGCGAGCTGCCTCTCATGCTCGGCAACTTGGGCAGCTTCCTTCTGCCAAGCCGCAAAGTCACGATATTGTATTGGGAGGGGCTTGACCTGAGATAACGGATCCCTGCCACGTAATGCGGCTGAGTAGAATTGGCCGAGCTCCTGTCTCAGGATGTCAACGGACCAGCCGTCCGAGATGATGTGATGCATGACGAGGGAGAGGATATACTCCGTTGGGCCAAGGCGAAGCAGGATAACCCTCCAACCTGGCTCTGAAGCAAGACTGAACGGCCTCATCTGTTCTTTCTCCAGCGCAGCCATGTGCTCCTTCTCGTTCTTGTCTGATAGATCAAGGACCTTGAGCCTCTTCGTTCCGGCCTCATGAACGACCTGGACGCCGATGTCGTCTTGAGCCTCAAAGGTTGTGCGGAGCGTCTCGTGTCGCTGCTCCAGCGCCCGCAAGGCCACGTCCAGCGCGTCCATGTTGAGCGGCCCGAGCAGCCTCATCGCCAGCGACATGTGGTACCACGTCGAGTTGAGGTTGAACTGAGCCAAGAACCACAAGCGACCTTGGGCGTACGACTGCTCCACCGGTCCGGAATACACCGATGAGACAATGGGCAGATGAGGAGTCGAGCCCTGTTCGATAGAAGCAGCGAGGTCAGCCAGGACGGGTTTGTCGAACACCTCCTTGACGGTAACCCGGGTATCTAGTCGA
Organism: Fusarium keratoplasticum; assembly: GCF_025433545.1. Lineage (NCBI taxonomy): Eukaryota > Fungi > Ascomycota > Sordariomycetes > Hypocreales > Nectriaceae > Fusarium > Fusarium keratoplasticum. Next base: position 512,748 of record NC_070534.1, read on the forward strand.
CGGCTTAGTCGGGCTGCGAGCTTCGTAGCCATGAGTGAATGCCCGCCCATGTCGAAGAAATTATCCGTGATGCCAACTTCAGTTCCTAGGATATCTGCGTACTCCTCGCAAAGAACCATCTCGGTGTCATTACGAGGCGCAACGCGCGCTGATACTGCCTTTCTCTTGGCCACAACCTGCGCACGGCGAGCGAGCTGTTTCCTGTCCACTTTGCCGTTGGCGTTGGTCGGCATCTGCGGGAGCACGATGATGCGCGATGGGACCATGTAAGCCGGCAGTGCTGTCTGCAGTGCCTCAAAGACCTGTGACTCGATACGGCGGCTCTGAGCTCGCTGGAGTGGCCGGTTCGTCAGGGTTCGAAGTTGTCGACCTTGATGGTCGGTAGGGAAGTGTACCAGGACACGACTGCGCTCGCAATCTGCATCGGTTGCTGCAAGACGGTGGAAAACTGCATCGAGGGCGCCGTTTTGGGATGCCTGTCGCGCCCAGCTCAGCTCTACCCGGAATCCCTCCTCCTTGGCCAACTGCGTGAGGGTGAGTGCGTCGAATGAAGTGCAGATTGCAGCGGCTGATCGAGCATCTGAGATCCAGGATGTCCCGTCGAGTGAGCTGACGTGATCTTGGTCAAGAGAGTTCATAATGTGTCGCTCCACTATGGTCTTGCTGTACGGGATGTTCCCGACCGCGATCATCACAGCATCTCGTCTTTGTTGTAGAAGGTTTCTCAGACCTTGAGAGTCCTTTTGCGTTGCTGCAAAGTCAACCCATGCTGTGGGATCGATATCCCGTATGAGCAGCTGCTCCTCTTCGTCGTGGCTGATGTGTAGAACGGCAGCGTATCTGTACGAGCTCAGCTCGTTGGTGGCCTTCATCAGCTTGGGCAGGATCTCGACGTGCTTGATGTTGGGCAGCTGGCTTCCCAAGCTCACGAAGAAGGCTGGGTCCACGAGAAGTTCTTCTTCGCTCTCTTCGAGCTCTGCGATCTTTTCTCGGATCTTCTCTTTGCTGGCGTTATCACCCAACGCACGAACGGCGCGAGCAGCAAGGAAGTCCCTGTTGAGGGCCTGGGATCTGATGTCGCCAAAGAAAACACGCTTGACGCTGGGCACTTCCACAACAGCCTTGACCACCTTGATCAAGTACTCTGATGTGGGGAAGTACTGGGCCACCGAGTTGATAACCACAAGCTCAGGTTGGATCTCATTCTTGTCCAGAGAGCCGATATCCAGGGCAGTTCCAACAAGTACCCGGGCCTTGCCGGCTAGACTTGGCAGAGACTTGACGGCTTCGTTGACAAAGATTGCGGCTGAGGGAGCCGGATCAAGACCGACGTACTTCTGCAGGCCGTCGACTTTGCCCAGGTTAGATAGAATCATGCCAGTTCCGGCTCCGATCTCGAGGATATGACCAGGTGGGCGGTTGTCTAGGAGGGAGGCTGTGGTTTCATCAAGCCACTCTTTCATCTCGTTGACTGGAATGTCGACTCCGTCATACATAGATGTCCATCCCAAAAAGTCGTGACCAAAGGTGGAAGTGCCGAGATCCTTGATATCAGCATACCTGCTTCCGTCGAAATGCTCTCCCCAGCCTTGGACCTGCTTGTTTGACTCATGTTGCTCGATGGTCTCGTCTTCCTGGCTGGTGATGAAAGCAATCATCTCGGGTTCTTGATTTGCTGGCTTTCGAAGCACGACAGCTGCATCGTGAACCAAGTCGTGGCCGAGCAGTGCATGTTCCACTTCTGCTGGCTCAATGCGGTGACCACGAATCTTCACCTGTTGATCCATGCGGCCGAAGAACTCGATCTCAAAGTCCTTGGGCCGGTAGCGCACTCGATCACCGGTTCGGTATGCCTTGATGTTTTCCTCACCATCGATCGTGACGCGAACAAACCGGTCCTTGTCTAGGGCTGAGTCTGTGTAGCCACGGGCAAGACCATCGCCGGTAACGACAATTTCTCCCATCACACCGGGAGATACGAGCTGTTGATTGCCGTCCATGACGTAAGCCCCAGAGTTGGTGACGGATCGACCGATCGGGACACCGTTGACGAAATGCTCATTGACGTCAACCTTGTACATCGTGCTCTGCATGCCGTTCTCCGTGGGACCGTAGGCGTTGTATACGGCGTCTTGGATCAGGCCCGATGCAGCCACAGCATCGTGGGCATCCAGCCTATCACCAACGTTAAAGAGAACACTCAGGCGGCTGATGATGGCGGGCATGTTTCCAAGACATTGCTTGAGGAGAACCGGCGAGAACATGGCGGCGTTGACCTGTGCTTCTACCAAAACGTTGTAAAGCTTTTTGCTGTCCAACAGCGTCAGATAGTCCAAGCAGACCAGGGTGCCACCGTTTAGGAGCGCCGTGTAGATTTCTTGTACCGAGATGTCGAAGGCAAGGTTTGATACATTCGCCATCCGGACTGGCGTAGGCAGAGTGGCAACAACATCGCTGTTCGTGACAAGTCGAATGATGCAGCGGTGGTCGATCATGACACCCTTTGGTTTCCCAGTAGACCCTGACGTGAACATCACGTAGGCGAGACTTGTGGCAGAAGGGCCGGACGCAGAGATCTGCTCATGGTCACCGGATGAACTAGATGCAAGTGCCTCGTCGATCGGCACCAGTTCAGTATCAGCCATCGTCAGGACAAGCTCGGGTCCATCAGCCCGCACCAGGACCAGCTTGTGGCCTGGTACTGCTGACAGGATAGCCTCGATACGAGCAGCAGGCGCATTGACATCTAAGGGTAGGTAGGCCAGATTAGCCTTCAAAACACCGAGGAATGCGACGATTGTGAGGCATGAGCGTGGCGCGAATACAGGTACCAAGGTCTCAGGGGCCATGTTGCGCTGGCACAGCCAGTGGGCAAGCTTGTTCGATTGCGCATCGAGGTCGGCATAGGTCAATGTCGAGGAGGAATCCCACACAGCGATGGCATCCGGTGCGGCGGCAACCTGCTGTCTGAACAGATCTATGACACTCGAGTCGCGAGCGTAGGCTGGTTTCGCCATTGTTAGGAGACCCTGGTCTCGTAGCTTTGTGATGCCATCGGTAATTGGCATGGACATCAGTCGCTGGTTGGGTTGCTCAAGGCCGCGGCGCAGGATCTCCAGGAACACATCAGCGATTCCACGAATCGTCTCGACCTCGAAGAGGTCTGTCGAGTACAAGAGGCTGCCGCTCAGCTTTCCAGCCTCCTGGAAGAGGTGAACCTCAAGGTCGAGCCTCGTCGACAGCGGGGTTTCCATGGCTTCGTCCGTCATACCTTCCAGCTGGATTCTTCCGAGGTCTTGCTGTGATTGCAGGGCAAACATGACCTGCACAAGCGGGTTCCTTGACGTGTCTCGTGATCCAGGAAGAAGGGTTGACACAATCTGCTCAAACGGCACATCTTGGTTCGCAAAGGCTTCTGTCGTAGTCAAGCGGACTTGCTGGACTAGTGACTCAAAGGTTTCAGTCTCACTGACTGTTATCCTCATACACTGCGTGTTGACGAAGAAACCAATCAGACTTTCTAACTCTGGCCGGTTCCGGTTAGCGATTGGTGTGCCAACCGTCGCATCGAGTGTCCCGGTAAGGCGGTAGTGGGCAGTGCGGAAGGCTGCGAGCAGGACTGAGAACGATGTGACTTGGTGCGTCCGGCAGAAATCAGTAAGAAGCTGATACACCGCGCCATCGATCACGATAGGAACGGCGTCAGCTTCACCAGACAGGATAGAGGGCCGAGGGAGGTCCGTCAGGAACGCGCAGGGGGTACTATCTGCGAGCTGCTGTGACCAATACTCGAGCTGCTTCGCTTGCTCCTTGATCTGTTTCTCCTGCCTCTGCCAAACAGCAAAGTCGCGGTATTGAATAGGGAGGGGCTTAGCCTGCGATAAAGGCTCCTGGCCCCTGATCGCAGCTGAATAGAACTGGCCGAGTTCTTGTCGTAGCACATCAACAGTCCAGCCATCAGAGATGATATGGTGCATGACGATGGAAAGGATATAATCATCACCACCTAGGCGCAAGAGTGACACTCTCCACCCTGGTTCAGAGGTCAGGTCGAAAGCTGTTGTCTGTTCCCCCTCGAGCGCGGCGAGATAGACAGTGTCATCTACAGCGTCTGAAAGATCGATGATCCGCAGGTCTTGGCTTGACTTTGGTTGAATGACCTGGACACCAACCCCATCGTGGTCCTCAAACGTCGTCCGCAACGCCTCATGCCGGTGCACCAAGGCGTTCAGTGCGACAGCCAGCGCCTTTGTCTGGAGGGGCCCACGCATCCGGATCGCGAAGGGCATCAAGTACCAGCTAGCACCTAGGTTCAGTTGTTCCAAGAACCACAGGCGACCCTGAGCAAACGACTGTTCAACAGGGCCCGTGTATTGAGTGGCAGGAATCGGATCGTGGCGTTGGGAACCGCGGCGGATGATGTCAGCGAGGTCAGCGAGTATTGGCTGGTCAAAGACATCCTTGACAGACACGCGAGTATTGAGTTGTCGGCTCAGGCGGGCCGCAAGCTTGGTGGCGAGGAGCGAATGTCCACCCAGGTCGAAGAATCCGTCGGTAATGCCAACCTCAACCTCAAGCAAGTTGCTGTACTCTTCGCAAAGAACAGCCTCTACCTCGTCACGAGGTGGTACCCTTGCAGCGGTAGATCTGGTCTTCTGTACTGTCTGTGCTCTGAGTGCGAGATCCTTGCGATCGACCTTGCCGTTGTCGGTGACCGGCATCTGGTCAAGGATGACAAGGTGTGAGGGAATCATGTACGCGGGCAAGATACCCTGGAGGTGCTTGTAGATGGCCTTGTGGGTCTGCACGTCGTCTTCGGCGTCGATGGTGATGAAGGCGATCATCTCTGGGTCGCCGTTGGGTGGTCTTCTAACCACCACAGTCGCGGCCAGCACGGACTTGTGGTCGAGCAGGGTGAGCTCAACTTCACCGGGTTCAATTCGAACACCGCGGATCTTGACCATTTGGTCCATGCGGCCAAAGAATTCCAGCTGGCCGTCCTTTGGTCGATAACGTGCCTTGTCGCCTGTGCGGTACGACCATGTGCTTTTGCCGTTGATGTTGATGTAAACGAATCGATCCTTGTTCAGCGCAGAGTCGGTGTAGCCTCTCCCGACACCGTCGCCAGTGAGAACAAGCTCTCCCATGACACCTGCGGGTACGAGCTTCTGGTGTCGGTCAATGATGTATGCATGGGAGTTGCTGATGCCGCGACCGACGGGGACACCATTGACGAACGTCTCCTCACCAACTACAGGGTAGAAGGTACTATAGGCAGTGTTCTCTGTGTGACCGAGGACGTTGAAGATACCACCCTTGGCTGTCTTTCCAGCCAGGTTGGCATCTGCAGGATCGAGACGATCACCTGCCGTGTGAAGGATCTCTAGGTTGGCGACCAGCTCTGGCGTCTCGGCGAGGCATTGCTTTAGGAAGGCAGGGGTGAAGAAGGCAGCCCGAACGTTCTCCTTCCGGAATGTCGAGTTCAACGCGGTTATGTCCAGCATGGTGTCTCGGTCAATGCACACAACGGTCCCTCCATTGAGCACGGCAGTGTAGATCTCCCAAGTCGCCGCATCCCAGGCGAGGTTGGAGAAGTGAGAGACGGGCAAAGCTGATCCCGATTCCGGGAACACGTTGACGTTGGTATCTCTGACCAGGCGCACGATGCCGCGATGCTCGATCATGACGCCCTTGGGCTTGCCAGTAGATCCCGAAGTGAAAATGACGTACGCAAGGCTGGTGGCCGAGGGCTGTGGGATGGAAGTAACATCGACGGTCGTGGCATGGTTCAGTGCCTCCGCGATGTATGCTGTTGACAGGCGAGGGATCTGGATGCCGGGCTGAGGGATACCTGCGCCCAACAGAAGCAGTCTTTCGCCTTCGACTGTATCCAGGATAGCCGCCAAACGGGCATCTGGCGCATAAGCATCCAACGGCAGGTAAGCCAGGTTTGCCTTCATGATGCCAAAGTACGCGATGATGGTCTCGCACGACCGTGGCGACAGTACACCGACCAAAGACTCGGCCGGCATGTGGCGCTCGTGCAGCCAGGCGGCAACACGGTCAGATTGCTCATCCAGTTGAGCATATGTCAGTTGCGACGATGAGTCTTTGACGGCGATGCTGTCGGGGCAGATTGCCGCTTGCTCTCGGAAGAGATCGACGACTGTGCGATCCCGGGGGTAGTCTGTGGTCGGCATCTCCAGGAGATCCAAGCTCTCGAGGTTTGAAATGGCGTTGCTGAAGGGAAGAACCGAGATCGGGGTCAATGGCTGGTCCAGGACGGAGCGAAGACATTCTTGGAAGATGTCGACGAAGTTCTGAATGGTCCCTTGCTCAAAAAGGTCTGACGAGTAAAGAACGCTGCCCGTAAGCTTCTGATCGCCGGGGACAAGGTGGAACTCCATATCAAAGCGTGTGGAGGCTTCTCCAGGCATCATGACGCTCTCCAGGCCCTCGAGTCGAACCTGGTCATAATCTTCCACGGACTGGACAGCAAACATGAGCTGAACCAGGGGGTTGCGCGATGTGTTTCTCGACCCTGGAACCAGGGCGGACACGATCCGTTCGAAAGGAACATCTTGGTTCGCGTAAGCTGCCGTTGCAACATTACGCACCTGTCTCACAAGAGCTTCAAAGTTGTCGTCGTCGGCTATGCTGATGCGCATACACTGCGTGTTTACGAAGCAGCCAACCAACGTTTCAAGCTCAGGACGGTTACGGTTTGCAATAGGCGTGCCGACAGTCGCGTCGTCGACAGCGGTGAGATGGAAATGCGCGATCCGGAACACGGTCAGAAGCACAACGAATGTGGTTACCGAACGCGTGCGGCAGAATGACTGAAGGGCGCCATAAACAGAGCCTTCGATGGTGACATCCACCGACCCTGCACGACCGGACAAGATAGACGGGCGAGGCAGATCCGTCAAGAGCTCAGCTGGAGTGCTGTCAACGAGCTGTCTCGACCAGTACTCAAGTTGACGCTGATGCTCTTCGACCTGTTTTGCCTCCTTTTGCCATGCCGCGAAATCCCGGTATTGAATAGGGAGGGGGTTAGCGTGCAGCAAGGGGTCCTGGCCGCGTAGGGCAGCGGAATAGAATTGACCCAACTCTCCACGAAGAATGTCCACGGACCAGCCATCGTAAATAATATGGTGCATGACGATGGATAGCACATGATCCTCTTCGCCCGTCTTGATCAGGCAAACCCTCCAGCCAGGCTCTGACGAGAGGTCGAAGGGCACAGTTTGTTCCCTCCTGAGCACCTCAAGGTACTCCCCGTCGTCTCTGGTAGAAACGTCATGAACTCGAAGGTCTGAGTTGCGAGGCTCTCGGACAATTTGCACGCCAACGCCGTCGCTTTCTTCAAAGGTGGTTCTCAAGGTCTCATGCCGTCTCTCCAGGGCGAAGAGCGCGGCAGACAACGCGGCTACCCTCAACTGGCCACGGATACGGATGGCTAAAGGCATCAGGTACCAGGTCGCACCAAGGTTGAGCTGGTCAAGGAACCATAGGCGACCTTGGGCAAATGACTGTTCAGCCGGCCCAGTGTAAGACCTCTGCGGAATCGGGTCATGAGGAGCTGATTCTCTCTGAATGGACGCCGCAAGATCCGCCAGCACCGGCTGATCAAAGACATCTTTGATGGAAATATGGGCATCAAGGCGGCGGCTAACGCGAGCCGCGAGCTTCGTGGCCATAAGTGAGTGCCCACCGAGATCAAAGAAGTTATCCAGCACGCTGACTTCTGTTCCGAGCACGTCCTCGAATTCATCTCTCAGAATAGCCTCGATCTCATTGCGGGGGGCTACCCGAGTAGCCGCTGACCTTGGCTTCGGGGCCACGACAGCTCTCCGCACAAGCTCCTTGCGGTCAATCTTGCCGTTGTTGTTGACAGGCATCTGATCAAGGACCATGATGCGCGATGGGATCATGTAAGACGGCAGGAGGGTCTGCAGCTTCTCGCGGATCTGCGTCCCAAGACGGCGGCTTTGGATTCGGTTCAGGGGACGGTTTGTCAAGGTGTTCACATTCCGGCCTTCGTAATCCGTCGGGAACTCAATAAGTGTGCGGGAACCATCCTTGGGCGGTTCGAAGTGATGGAAGATGGCATCGAGCGCGCCATTCTGGGACCATTGACGCGCCCAACTGACTTCGACCTGGTATCCCGCCTCTTGAGCGATGTCCTTGATATCCATTGCATCGAGTGATGGGCAGCTTTGAGCGGCTATCCGGACGGCTGCAACCCAAGCTGATCCATCCAGTGAGTTCTGGCCTTCCTCCATATCATCCTCGCTCAGTGACTTGTTGACGAACCGCTCAACAATGGTCTTGCTGTACGGGATATTACCGATAGCGATGGCCCCGGTATCCTTGCGCTCCTTCAGCAAGTTGATGAGGGTCTGCCGATCGAGACCGTCTGCCGCAAAGTCTATCCAGGCGTTGGGAGAGACTTGGTGTATAGTCGATTGCTCTCTCGAGCCACGCACATGTAGTACTGCGGCATATCGGTACTTGCTGAGCTCGTTGATAGCCTTCATGGTCTTGGGGAGAATTTCGACGTGCTTGATCTTCTCGCCCAAGCGCGTACGCAAGGATGTAAAGAATGCAGGGTCCGTCAGAAGTTCCTCTTCGTTGGCTTCGAGCTCATAGATCATCTGGCGGACCAGGCGCTTGTTTGCTTTCTCGCCGAGGGTGTGCAATGCTCGGCTTGCGACGAAGTCTCTGTTGATGGCGTTGGTTCTCATGTCACCAAAAACGATGCGTTCCACGCTTGGGATCTGTACAAGGGCCTCCACGACACTGAAGAGGTACTCTGGCGTGGGGAAATACTGCGCTACCGAGTTGATAACGACGAGGCGTGGTTGAATCGGCCCGGCCTTGTTGATGTCTGTTGCCGTGCCCACATGGACTATTGACCGGCCATCCTTCAGAGCCGGGAATGATTGGGCTGCATCATTGACGAATTGGGCCGCCGACTTTGAAGGCTCGAAACCGACGTAGCCCTGCAGGCCAGGACACTTGGCAAGGTTGAACATGATCATGCCGGTGCCGGTACCGATCTCCAGTACATGGCCCGGCTCTCTGGCGTCGAGTATCATACGCATAGTGTCATTGAGCCACTCGTGCATGTCCGTCTTGTCGATCTCGCTGCCGTCATACATAGAAGTCCAGCCCATGAAGTCGTTGCCGATTTCTGACTGTCGAATGTCCTTGACTTCTGAATATGCGGCCGTTTCGAAGTGCGTCTCCCACCCTTGAACCTGATCGACTGCTTCTTCCTCCTGGACGTCTTCGTCTTCGGTATTCCGGGCGACAACGAATCCGATCATTTCTGCGCCCGAGTCTTGATCTGCTGGCGCGCAAACGACGACCGCGGCGTCTTGTACCGAGCTGTGACTGAGCAATGCGCTCTCCACCTCGCCCGGCTCGATTCGATGGCCACGGATCTTGACCTGCTGGTCCATGCGGCCAAAGAATTCAAGCTGCAGATCCTTAGGCCGGTATCTCACCCGATCGCCAGTCCGATATGCCCTGACACTCTCTCCATTGACAGTGATGTGAATGAAGCGGTTCTTGTTCAGGGACGGATCAGTGTATCCGCGAGCAAGGCCATCGCCAGTGACCACAAGCTCACCAATCACGCCACTAGGCACCAGCTGCTGATTCCTGTCCATAACATATGCCCCGGAGTTGCTTACAGTCTTGCCGATGGGCACACCATTCACAAACATCTCGTCTCCTTCAACTTCGTAGATGGTGCTGATGACGGTGTTCTCTGTAGGACCGTAACCGCTGAGCATGCCGATCTTGACTAGCGAGCGAGCCCGCATAGCATCGTGACCACGCACTCGATCTCCACCGGTGTACAGGAGGTCGAGATTTGCGAGGGTCTCAGGTATTTCGGCCACGCACTGCTTGAGGAGCGCAGGCATCAGTGTGACAACGGTGATGCTTTCCCTTTCGAAGACTTCTTTCAGAGTCCTGCAGTCGAGAACTGTGTGATAGTCGAGACAAACAAGCGTGGCTCCGTTCAGAAGAGTTGTGGCAATTTCCCAGATCGAGGCATCGAAGGCAATGTTGGCGAGGTGCGCCACCCTGGCTCCTCGTGGTAGCTTGGAGATGACGTTGCTGGGCTTTGCCAATCTTGTAACGCTACGATGTTCGACCATGACGCCCTTGGGCTTGCCGGTTGAACCAGAGGTGAAGATGACATAGGCAAGGCTCGTTGCCGAGGGTCGGGCGTTGCTGCCTTGTGTCTTGTCCAGTCTAGTGCCGATCAAGATGTCTTGAATACCGACAGCTTCCACCTCGGGGTTCTCTTGCTCGGGGGCTGTGACACCACTGCCGAGCAAAACAAGCTTGTTCCCATCTACTGCTGAGAGAATGCTGCGGAGTCGAGCAGCAGGCGAGTTGATATCCAAAGGCAAGTAGGCGAGGTTGGCCTTCATAATGCCAAACATTGCGATAATGGTCTCGCATGACCGCGGCGCAAGGGTACCCACCAGCGTTTCGGGCACGAGGTGCCGGCGACTCAACCAGACAGCGAGTCGATCAGACTGCTGATCTAGCTGAGCATACGTCAGTGTGGAAGTAGCGTCCTTGACGGCGATGGCGTCTGGGGTAGCGCGAACGTGCTGCTGGAAGACCTCGACGATATTTGCATCTCGTGGATAGTCTGTCCTGGGCACATCAAGGAGCCCCTTGCTTGCGATCTCCCCGACTCCATCAGTCAGCGGCAAGACAGCGATGGGAGTCAGTGGCTGGTCAAGAGCCCGCCGCAGAGTCTCCAGGAAAACGGAGACGACTGATTCGATCGTGCGCAGCTCGAACAGTTCCTTTGCGTAAAGCACGCTGCCGCTGAGCCTGTCTGCGTGCTCGAAAAGATGGAACTCCACATCGAAGCGAGTTGAAATAGCCGAGTCCACAGCTTCATCTCTGAGGCCTTCCAAGGTGAGTTTACCCAGATCCTGCTGAGAGTGAACAGCCAGAATGACCTGCACTAATGGATTGCGCGAGGCGTCCCTGGATCCAGGCAGAAGAGACGAGACAATGGATTCAAATGGAACGTCTTGGTTCGCGAAAGCGGATGTTGCAGTCGATCGTACTCGGCGGACAAGGGACTCGAAGTTATCATTCTCCTCAATAGCAATGCGCATACACTGCGTATTAACAAAGAAGCCGATCATGTTCTCGAGTTCCGGTCGGTTACGGTTAGCAATTGGCGTTCCAAGCGTGGCATCTTCAGCCCCTGTAAGACGGTAATGTGTTGCCCTCAGGGCCGCAAGGAGAATGACGAACGGCGTGGCTTGGTGAACTCGGCAGAAAGCGCGCAACTTGTCATGAAGACGCCCCTCGATGGCAAGGGGTAGCTCATTGGCACGGCCGGACAAGATAGAAGGTCGAGGGAGGTCAGTTAACAGCTCCGCAGGGGTGCTGTCAGCAAGGTGCTCCGTCCAGTAGTCCAACTGCCGCTGATGCTCGGCAACCTGCTCTTCAGTCTTTTGCCATGCTGCAAAGTCGCGGTACTGGATCGGTAGAGGCAAGATTTGCTCCAGAGGATCCTGCTGCCTAAGAGCACTCGAGTAGAACCGGCGCAACTCATCAAACAGAACCTCTACTGACCAGCCGTCGGATATGATATGGTGCATAACAATGGAAAGTATATGCTCTTCTTCCCCAAGCCTGATCAGAGCGACGCGCCAGCCAGGCTCGGTTGCGAGGTCGAAGAGCGTGGTCTGCTCATGCTTCAACACGGCAAGATAGGCGTCCTCTGGCTGAGTGGACAGGTCGATGATTCTCAGATCCTTGGGCCGGTGATCTCGTACGACCTGAACACCGACGCCATCTTCCTCGTGGAATGTCGTACGGAGAGGCTCGTGACGTTGCTCCAGGGCTGATATCGCGGTAGCGAGGGCATCAACCTGGAGAGATCCATGGAGGCGGATACCAAGGGGCATAAGATACCACGTCGCCCCGACATTCAGTTGATCGAGGAACCAAAGACGTCCCTGTGCGAATGACTGGGGAACGGGCCCTGTGTAGTCTGCTGGCTTGATCGGCTCGTGAGGTGCCGAGTTGCGTTGGATCACAGCGGCGAGATCAGCAACGACTGGTTGATCGAAGACGTCTCTCACTGAGATACGTGTATTGAGTTGACGGCCTAGACGCGCCGCCAACTTCGTTGCCATCAGTGAATGGCCGCCTAGATTGAAGAAATTGTCTGTTATCCCAACTTCAACGCCCAGCACGTCAGTGAAGCCCTTGCAGACCGTAGCCTCGACGCTGTTCCGAGGGGGAACGATGTCCTCAACTGGTTTGATCTTCTGTGTGATTTTGGCCCGACGAGCGAGTTCTCTCCGGTCGACTTTGCCGTTGGCATTGAGTGGCATCCGGTCGAGAAGCGTGATTTGCGAGGGGATCATGTAGGGTGGCAGCAGGGTTTGCAGCGCCTCGCGGATCAAGAGCTCGGCTCGGCGACTCTGGGCCCGCTGGAGCGGTTGATTCGTTAAGCTCTTGAGCGGCCGGCCTTGGTGATCTGTAGGGAACTTGATCAAAACGCGACTGTCCTCCGTAGCGGGCTTCAGGTGGTGGAACACCGCATCCAGGGCACCGTGCTGCGAATGTTGACGGGCCCAGCTGACCTCAACATGAAACCCAGCATCTTGTGCAATATCGAATAGGTCACTTGCGGAGAGGGTGTGGCACTGCTGAGCTCTTGTGCGCACGGCCGAGATCCAGTCGGTGCCATCCATCGATTCCTCGGGGGCATTGGCGTCTTCCTGGTCAAGCGACCGCACAATGTGACGTTCCACAGCGGTCTTGCTGTAAGGAATGTTGCTGATCGCCACACTCTCAGCATTCTGATTCTCCTTGAGTACTTGTGCAAGCGCCTCTCGGGTCAGTTGAGACGCCTCAAAGTTGATCCAAGCTTCGGGATCAATCTTGTAGATAGGAAGGGGCTCGTCGGCGATGTGCAGCACGGCAGCATATCGGTACGAGCTCAGCTCGTTTGTAGCCTTCATTCGTTTGGGTAGGATCTCGACGTGTTGGATTCTATCTTGCAGCTGGCTCGCCAAGGCAGTGAAGAAGGCCGGGTCAACGAGTAATTCTTCCTCTTTCTCCTCTAACTCCATCATCCTCTGTCTCACGCGGTCTTTGCTGACATTGTCGGCTAGTGAATAGGCGGCGCGAGCGGCAGCGAAGTCCCTGTTCAATGCCCAGGACCGCATATCGCCGAGGTATATGCGCTTCATGCCCGGGACCTGGACAAGTGATTTGATCGTCTCGGCCAGGTACTCTGGCGTTGGGAAGTACTGCGCCACCGAGTTGATGACGGCCATATCTGAGGTCAGGCCTTGCAGGGTACCGACATCTGCGGCGGTGCCGACGTGGACTTCGGCCCTGCCCGCGAGACCCGGGAATGACTTCGCAGCGTTGTTGACAAACTCGGCGGCCGACGGTGCAGGTTCGAGGCCAATATACCTTTCGAGCCCTTGTGACCTACCAAGGTTGAACATGATCATACCGGTACCGGCACCAACCTCAAGAACTCGACCAGCCGGCTTTCCATCGAGGAGAGAGCGCATCGTGTCATGCAGCCACTCTCTCATCTCGTCCTTGTCGATCTCAGTGCCATCGTACATAGACGTCCAGCCCATAAAGTCGTAGCCAAGTGCCTCGCTTTCGATCTCCTCGATGTCGGCGTACGCACCACCCTCGAAATGCGCCTCCCAACCTTCGATCTGGGTTGCAGCCTCTTCTTCTCTCGCCGAGTTCTCGCCCTTGGCAGTGACAAAGGCGACCATCTCAGGCTCTTGGTTTTCTGGGGTCCGAATAACGATGGCAACGTCCTCGACGAAGCTGTCATGCAGGAAGGCCTGCTCCACCTCGGCCGGCTCGATACGGTGGCCGCGGATCTTGATTTGCTGGTCCATACGACCGAAGAACTCGATCTGGAAGTCCTTTGGTCGGTATCGCACACGGTCGCCGGTGCGATATGCCCTGATTTGCTCGCTGCCGTTGACTGTCAGTCGGATGAAGCGGTCTGCATCTAGCTTTGGATCCATATAGCCGCGGGCGAGACCGTCACCAGTAACAACCAGTTCTCCCATGACTCCAGCTGGCACGAGCTGCTGGTTTTTGTCCATGATGTAGGCTCCGGAGTTGCTCACAGCACTGCCTATGGGAACGCCGTTAACGAAGGAGTCGTTTTCAGCAACGTTGTAGATGGTGCTCAGAATCGTATTCTCCGTAGGACCATACGCATTGAAGACGCCCGAGCCAACGAGACGTTGGGCCTGGAGAGCATCCACGCTATTGAAGCGATCACCAGCAGCAAATAAGATGTCGAGCCTGCTGATCATGTCTGGGGCTTGAAGCAGGCACTGCTTGAGGAGCGAGGGCGGCAGCATGGCACCGCGGATCTCGTGTTCCTGGAAGGCTTCTTGAAGAGCCTGTGGATCAATCGTTGTGAAGTAGTCGACACACACAATTGCGCCGCCATTGAGCAGCGGGGCATAGATCTCCCAAGACGAGGCGTCAAACGCCAAATTGGAGATGTGTGCTATGCGAGCTGCTGCGGGCTGCTTGGCAACGACGTTACTGTTCTTCACCAAGCGGACAATGTTGCGGTGCTGGACCATAACACCCTTCGGTCGTCCGGTAGAACCAGACGTGAACATGGCGTACGCAAGGCTTTGCGCAGAGGGCCGCTCGACGGTAGGCCCATCTTGAAGTGTGCCGTCGGTGAGTGTAGTCAAGGTATCACAGATGGGCACGAAATCGATGCCCGCTTCCTGAAGCTTGGGCGGCGTAACGTTTGTGCCCAGCAGAATGAGCTTGTTCTCGGGTAGCGACGATACAATGGCATCGATGCGGGCAGCAGGAGCCTTGACATCCAGAGGTAGGTACGCAAGGTTTGCCTTGAGGATTCCGAGGAACGCGATGATCGTCTCGCAAGACCGTGGCGCCAACACCGCAATCAACGTATCAGGGCTGAAGGAACGGTGACGGAGCCAGCGGGCGACCCTGTCAGATTCCCTGTCGAGCTGGGCGTAGCTGAGCTTCTCCGAGCCATGTATCAGTGCAATGGAATCGGGGTTGATCGAGACTTGCTCATGGAATACATCAATCACAGAGGAATCACGAGGATATTCTGTCTTCTGGACATCCAACAGGCCCTCTCTTTGCAGGTCGACGATTCCACCCTGAAGTGGTAGGGTGCTGATGGGCACATCCGGACCGTTCAAACCTCGGCGCAGAATTTCCTGGAATAGTGAGAGAAGACTCTGGACCGAGACTGCTTCGAAGAGATCGGTTGAATAGAGGATGGAGCCCTCAAGCTTGCCATCTTGCTGGAACAGGTGGAATTCCAAATCGAACCGGGTCGTGATCTCCGTGGGAACAACCTCGCTGTGAGCGTTTTCCAGCTTCAGCTCACCGAGGTTCTTCTGCGAATGCACCGCGAACATGAGCTGCACAAGTGGGTTTCGGGATGCATCTCGGGAACCGGGCAAAAGGGTAGAGACGATCTTCTCGAACGGGACGTCCTGATGGGCGAATGCAGCTGTCGCCGTTGACCGGACCTGCTGCACCAGTGACTCAAAGGTCTCGTCCTCGTTGACGGCAATGCGTATACATTGTGTATTGACGAAGAAGCCGATTATCTGCTCAAGCTCAGGTCGGTTGCGATTGGCGATTGGTGTCCCGATAGTTGCGTCTTCGGAACCTGTGAGGCGATAGTGGGCTGCGCGCAGGGCCGCAAGCAGCACCACGAAGGAGGTGACGCGATAGACTCGGCAGAATTCCTCCAAGTTCTTATACAGTGTTCCCTCGATCGTGACCGAGATCTCCCCAGCCTCACCAGAGAGGATCGAAGGCCGCGGCAGATCCGTGAGCAGCTCAGCCGGGGCACTATCTGCAAGTTGCTCGACCCAGTATTGCAGCTGACGCTCGTGTTCGTTTTCTTGAGCTGGCTCCTTCTGCCACAGAGCAAAATCGCGATAATGAATCGGGAGGGGTGTGGTCTGCGATAGGGGATCGTGGCCTTTGACAGCCACGGAATAGAACTGGCCCAGCTCTTGGAAGAGAACATCCACAGACCAGCCGTCGGAAATAATGTGATGCATGACGATAGATAAGATGTAGTCGCCTGGCCCGAGGCGCAGTAGAGCCACGCGCCATCCGGGCTCGGTTTCCAAATGGAACGGAGCAGTTTGCTCCTTCTTCAATGTCGGGAGATAATCGCCGTCGCCGTCGGAGAGATCAATGATCCTCAGGGTGTCGGTGACAACTGGATTGACCTTTTGCATACCGACGCCGTTTTGTTCGTAGAACGTGGTGCGGAGGAGCTCATGACGCCTCTCGAGGGCCAGCAAGGCCGCGGTAAGAGCATGAACGTCCAAGGCACCGCGAAGACGAACGGCAAGGGGCATGAGATACCATGTTGCACCAAAGTTGAGCTGGTCGAGGAACCAAAGACGACCCTGGGCAAACGACTGAGGCACAGGCCCGGTGTATTTGGTCGAGACGATAGGATCATGAGGCGCTGATCCCTGCTGCACTATGAGAACAAGATCATAGACTCGCGGATGGTCGAAGATCTCCTTGACGGAGACGTGAGTCTCTAGTCGGCGGCTAATGCGTGCGGCTAGCTTTGTTGCCATGAGCGAGTGGCCACCGAGGTCGAAAAAGTTTTCCATGATTCCGATATCAACCCCTAGGACGTCTGAGAACTCCTGGCAGAGCACCCTTTCGATCTCTGTGCGCGGGGCCACAGGAGCAGACACTTGCTTCGCCTTGGGTACCGTCTGAGCCCGTTGCGCCAACTGCTTCCGGTCGACCTTTCCATTCGCGCTTAGAGGTAGCTTGTCGAGAACAATGATCTGGGCCGGGATCATGTAGGCCGGCAGGAGTGTCTGGAGTCTCTCGCGGATCTGCCGCTCGACGCGTCGAGACTGTGCTCGGTGCAGCGGGTGGTTCGTCAGGGTTTCTTCTGGTCGACCCTGGTGGTCGGTCAAGAAGTCGACCAACACACGAGACGACCGTGGTGATGAGTCAAGGTGGTGGAATACGGCGTCCAACGCGCCATTCTGAGACCACTGCCGCGCGCAGCTGATCTCGACCCGGAAGCCTGCCTCTTGTGCAACGTCGACGAGATCGATCGCGGAGAGGGAAGCCACTTTCACGGCATCCGATCGAGCAGCCGAAAGCCATGAGACTCTGTCGTTCGAGTCTTTGGCGCCTCCGCTAATGTTGTAAACCGATTCGCGGATGGTCCGCTCGACGATTGTCTTGCTGTTGGGAATATTGGCGATCGCAATGTGGTCGGAACTTTTGGTGCCCTTGAGCAGACGGATCAGGGCATCGCGATCCATCTTCGTCGCGGCAAAGTCGACCCAGGCGCCAGGACTGACCTTGTGTGCCGGCTTCGTCAGCTCATTGACGTGCAGAACAGCAGCATATCGATACGAGCTCAGCTCGTTCGTGGCTCGCATTCTCTTGGGGAGAATCTCCACGTGCTTGATCTTCTCTACTTGCGTCGCCAGGGAGGTGAAAAAGGCCGGATCAACGAGCAGTTCGTCTTCAGACTCTTCCATTCGCGCAACCTCTCGCTGAATCTCGGCCTTTGTTGCCTTATCGCCCAGTGCATGAACTGCGCGAGCGACAAGGAAATCCCTGTTGATAGCGTGCGACCTCATATCACCAAAGAAGATACGCTCCACGCCAGGGACCTTGGTAAGATCTCTGACCAACTGGGCGAGGTACTCTTGACTCGGGAAGTATTGAGCGACCGAGTTGATGACGACGAGGCCTGCGTGCAGATCGTCTCCCAGCCGGTCGATATCAGTTGCTGTTCCAACTTCAACCCGGACCCTATCCTCAAGCCCAGGGAATGACTTGGCGGCTTTGTTGACAAACGCGGTTGCGGATGGCGATGGCTCTAGGCCAACGTAGCTTTGCAGACCCCCTACTCTGCCGAGGTTGAACAGAACCATGCCAGTTCCTGTGCCAACTTCGAGTACGTGACCAGGGGGCTGGGAATCCAGAAGTGACCGCATCGCATCATCAAGCCACTCCTGCATCTGGCTCTTCTCGATCAAGCTGCCATCATACATGGAGGTCCATGACATGAAGTCCCGTCCAAGGCTTTGCTGGTCGATGGTGGTGATATCTGCGTATGCGATGCTGTCGAAGTGAGTCTGCCATTCTTGGACCTGGTTGCTAGACTCATCCTCTCCAACATTAGCGACTCGGGCGGCCACGAATCCAACCATCTCCAGGTCTTGATTTTCTTGAGAGTGGGTGACGACTGCCGCATCAGTGACCAGGTCGTGGCTCAGAAGAGCATACTCGACCTCAGCTGGTTCGATGCGGTGGCCGCGGATCTTGACCTGGTGATCGATACGGCCGAAGAATTCGATCTGCAGGTCTTTTGGTCGGTAGCGCACTCGATCTCCTGTGCGGTATGCCCTGACTTGTTCGCCATCGATATCAACGTTGATAAATCGACCAGCGTTAAGAGAGGAAGTGGTGTAGCCTCGAGCAAGGCCGTCTCCAGTCACGATGAGTTCTCCTATTGCACCAAGGGGGACGATTTGCTGGTTCTGGTCCATGACAAAAGCTCCCGAGTTGCTGACAGCATGACCGATGGGCACACCATTGATGAAGGGGTCTTCGGCAATGGGATAGATAGTGCTCATGACTGTGTTTTCCGTTGGGCCGTAGGCATTGAAAGCTTGCGTCTGGACGAGCCCCCTTGCTTTGGCAGCATCAGAAGCATCTAGCCTATCACCACCAATATAGAGAACGTCGAGGGCTTTGATCAGAGCGGGTGAGTTATCGAGGCACTGTTTCAGCAAGGCTGGAGGGAGCAGGGCAACATTGATGCGTTGGTCGAAGAAGACCTTCTCGAGCGCCGTGCTCTCCAAGAGAGTGAAATAGTCGATACACATCAATGTGCCTCCATTGAGAAGCGTGGTGAATACCTCCCACACGGAGGCATCGAAGGCAAGATTCGATATGTGGGCCATGTGGAAAGACTCTGGCAGCTTGGATGTGATGTTGGTCTGCTTTGTAAGACGTACGATTCCGCGATGCTCGACCATGACACCCTTTGGTCGACCAGTCGATCCAGATGTAAAGATCACATACGCAAGGCTTGCTGCGGTGGGCTGAGTCGCGGCCAGCCCGCTGATGTCGTCGGTCTTTGCGTCGGCGAGAATCTCTGTGATCCGGATCGTCTCCGCTTCAGCCATCCCCTCTGGAATCGGGGTCTCTGCGCCCACAAGGACTAGCATGGATCCCGACACCTCCGAAAGGATGGCCTCAAGCCGAGACGCAGGAACATTGACATCAAGAGGCAGATATGCAAGGTTGGCCTTCAACACACCGAGGATGGCCACGACTGTCTCGCACGAGCGTGGTGCCAAGATCGCCACGAACGTCTCAGGAGCGATACCTCGCCGAGATAGCCAGCAGGCCACCTGATCCGACTTCCGATCCAAGTCGGCATAGCTCAGCCGTGTTGATTCATCTCTCACCGCGATGACATCGGGGTTAACCATCACCTGCTGTTTGAAGATCTGCACCACTGAAGCATCGGACGGATAATCAGTTTGCTGAGGGTGCAGCAGTCCTGTGCTTCGGAGGGACTCCAGCCCACCATCAAGCGCCATAGAGGCGACGGGCATATCGGGCTCGCTGAGGCCTTTCTGCAGGATGTCTTGGAAGATGGTGATGACGCTCTGTATAGTCTCGGGCACGAAGAGATCAGCTGCATAGACGATACTACCCTTCAGCCTCTCAGCCTCTTGGTACAGATGGAACTCGATATCAAATCTCGTGGTCTCAGCAATGGGGATGATCTCCTCCTCGATACCCTCCAGACGGATCTTGCCAAGATTCTGCTGCGAATGCAGAGCAAATATGAGCTGTACCAGCGGATTCCGAGAAGTGTCGCTCGATCCGGGCAAGATGTTTGAGACAATCTGTTCGAAAGGAACATCTTGGTTGGCATGTGCAGCCAGCGTCGTTTCTCGAACCTGGTGAACCAACGTTTCGAACGAATCCTCTGCATCGACGGTGATACGCATGCACTGTGTGTTGACGAAGAAGCCGATCAAGCCCTCAAGCTCCGGCCGGTTACGGTTCGCGATAGGTGTTCCAATCGTCGCATCCTCAGTCCCGGTCATACGATAATGCGCTGCGCGGAAAGCGGCTAGCAACACGGTAAAGGCGGTCACCTGGCGGACTCGACAGAAGTCCTGAAGCTTCTCGTAGATCAAGCCGTCGACGACCACCAGGATCTCGCCCGCGCGGCTGGAGAGCATAGGCGGTCGCTTGAAATCGGTCAGCAGCTCGGCTGGTTTATTATCGGCGAGCTGCTTAGCCCAGTATGCAAGCTGCCGCCGGTGCTCTGCGACTTGGAATGTCTGCCTCTGCCAAGTAGCGAAGTCGCGATACTGGATCGAGAGCGGTGCGATCTGGGCTAAAGGATCGTGTCCACGAAGGATTGCCGAGTAGAACTGGCCGATTTCTTGTTGGAAGATATCGACAGACCAGCCATCAGAGATTGCATGGTGCATCACTGTCGAGAGAATGTGCTCGTCCTCTCCTGTCTTCAGTAATGCTAGTCTGAAACCGGGCTCAGAAGCAAGATTGAAGGGTGTCGTCTGCTCCTTTTCTAGTATCTTCTGGATAGTGCTATCTTCCTCGCCCGAGACATCGATCACCCTCAGTTCCTTGGGGGCAAACGGATGGATGACCTGCATGCCGATACCTTCCTGTTCGATAAAGGTCGTTCGCAGTGTCTCGTGGCGCTCCTCTAGGGCCAGAAGAGCGGCAGCGAGAGCAGAAACAACTAGAGGCCCTCGCAGCCGGACTGCGAAGGGCATGAGATACCATGTGGCGCCGACATTCAGTTGATCGAGGAACCAGAGTCGGCCTTGGGCGAATGATTGTTGGACTGGACCGGCATAAGAGGTCGGTAGGATAGGGTTGTGCTCCGCGGTATCCTGCTGGATTGTGGCTGCCAGATCGGCGATAACTGGCCGGTCGAAGATGTCTTTGACTGCGATCTGGGCATTGAGTTGTCGGCTCAGGCGCGCTGCGAGCTTTGTGGCCAAAAGAGAATGTCCTCCGACATTGAAGAAGTTATCTGTGACACCCACTTCGACGCCGAGAATATCCTTGAATTCCTTGCAGATGATGGCTTCAATAGCATCCCGAGGAGCCACGAGTTCGGAGCTCGGCTTAGCCTGCGGCGTGACCTTGGCTCGAAGGGTGAGCTCCTTGCGATCTACCTTGCCGTTCGTGTTCAGCGGCATGTTCTGGAGAACCACAATCCGGGCTGGGATCATGTATGCCGGGAGCAATACTTGGAGCTGCTCTCGGACCTGTGCTTCGATCCGACGGCTCTCAACCCGCTGCAGGGGTCGGTTCGTCAGGTTTCTAGCCTGTTGGCCCTTGTAGTCGGTGGGGAAATCGACGAGCGCGCGGCTTTCGTTCTCGGTGGGCTGGAAGTGATGGAAACAAGCATCGAGAGCGCCGTTCTGGGACCTTTGGCGGGCCCAGCTGACCTCGACGCGGAACCCAGCGTCCTCGGCCAACTGCACGAGGTCATGCACATCAAGGGATGTACACTGGCTCGCCTTCTCGCGCGCGGCTGAGATCCAGGCGACTCCATCGATTGAGGGGTGTGCATCATCGCCGTCGTGGTCATCGGCCAAAGACTTGGCGATGTGCCGTTCCACGATAGTCTTGCTGTAAGGGATGTTGAACACAGCGATGCTTTCGGCATCTTTGTTCTCCTTCAACAGTCGAGCAAGGCCCTGTCTATCCATCTGGCTCGAGGCGAAGTCGATCCAGGACTCTGCATTGATCTTGTGAATCGACCTGCTTTGGTTCTGGTTGTGGTTACGGATGTGCAGAACCGCGCCGTACCGGTATGAGCTCAGCTCGTTGTTGACCTTCATGTTCTTCGGCAGGATCTCAACATGCTCTATTTCTTCCGGCAGAGATTCCTTGAGTCTTGTGAAGAAGGCAGGGTCGACAAGCAATTCCTCCTCCAGTTCTTCCAACCGGGCCACCTCCTGTTGCACTTTAGATCTCGTCACCTTGCCACCTTGCCTGTGGACCGCCCGGGCAACAAGGAAGTCTTTGTGGGTGGCATAGGTTCTCATGTCTCCGAAGAAGATACGGCGAACACCCGGAATCCGGACCAGGGCCTCAACCACCTCGGCGAGGTATTCTCGGCTCGGGAAATACTGGGCCACGGAGTTGATGACGATCAGATCCGGGCTCAAGGCGCTGAGCCGACCCGTATCCATCGCCGTGCCGACATGTACTTGAGCCTTTCCCTCAAGGCCTGGGAACGTTTGGGCTGCCTTGTTGACGAATTGAACCGCGGATTGGGAAGGTTCCAGTCCAATGTAGCTCTTCAGCCCAGCTTGACCGAGATTAAACAGAACCATACCGGTGCCGGTACCGATTTCAAGCACGTGGCTAGCTGCTTGACCGTCAAGGAAAGTGCGCATAGTATCGTCAAGCCATTCCTGCATCTCCCTCTTGTCGATGAGCGTTCCATCGTACATGGAGGTCCAGGATGTAAAGTCTCGGCCGAGCGTGTCTTGATTAATCGCCGTGATGTCCGCGTACGCCGTGGTCTCGAAATGGCTCTCCCATTCCTGGACTTGGTTGCTCGACTGTGCTTCCTGGAGAGTCTCGTTGTCTTGGGCGGTGATGAAGGCCACCATCTCGGCTCCCTGGTTGTCTTCCTGCGAGTGTGAAACGACAACGGCATCGTGCACGCCGGCACTGCTTAACAAGGCGTGTTCTACTTCGGCGAGCTCGATGCGGTGCCCTCGGACCTTGACCTGGTGATCCATCCGACCAAAGAACTCAACCTGGCCATCCTTGGGCCGGTAACGAGCTCGGTCACCTGTGCGATAGGCCCTGAGAAGTTGGCCTCGAACAGTGACATCAACGAACCGGTCGGAATCAAGAGCCGGGTTGGTGTAGCCACGAGCCAAACCATCTCCAGTGACTACCAGCTCTCCTATCACGCCCAACGGCACAAGCTCCTGATTCTGGTCCATCAGGTACACCCCAGAGTTGCTAACGGCTCTGCCAATTGGCACACCATTAACAAATCGTTCTGCGTCAGCAATCGGGTATAAAGTGCTCATGACCGTGTTTTCCGTTGGGCCGTAGGCATTGTAGACCTCTGACTTGACTAAGGCTTTGGCTAGAGCTGCGTCCGCTGTGTCTAACCGGTCTCCTCCTACGTATAGGAGGTCAAGAGACTTGATGGTAGCAGCTGCATCCGTGAGGCATTGCTTCAACAGGGCGGGTGGGAAGAGTGCAATGTTGATGTGCTCCCTGAGGAATAGTGCCTCCAACGCTTGAGCATCCAAGATGGTAAACCTGTCGACGCATACAAGAGAGCCTCCGTTGAGAAGGGCTGTGAAGACCTCCCATATCGATGCATCAAACGCAAGGTTGGACATGTGAGCCATTCGGAAGGTCTGCGCCGGCGGTAGACTGGATAGAATGTTGGTCTGCTTCACAAGGCGCAAGACTCCGCGGTGCTCGATCATCACACCCTTGGGTTGACCAGTGGATCCGGAAGTGAAGATGACATAGGCGAGGCTGCCTGCGGTTGGCTTGGGCTTGCCATCACGCGAGCTGGCATGGCCGACAGCGCTCGTGGCATCGGCAATCCTCACGATCGAGACCTCTGGCGACTGGCCTTCCGGTGTTGGCTCACCTGCTCCTAGGAGAACTAGCTTTTCGCCCTTCACCTCGGCCAAGATGGCGCGAAGACGCGCTGCTGGCACATTGACGTCGAGCGGTAGGTAGGCATGACCAGCCTTCAAGATGCCGAAGAGAGCGATGACGGCCTCGCACGAGCGTGGTGCGAGCACTGCCACAAGGGTTTCGGCTGGCAGCTGTCGCTGGCGAAGCCACGCTGCCACCTGATCAGACCTCTGGTCCAGTTCGGCGTAACTCATCCGCGAAGATGAGTCGACAACAGCTGTAGCATCGGCGCTGAGACGAACTTGCTGTTGGAATACGTCCACCACAGACATGTCGCGGGGGTAGTCGGTCTTGACCATGTGCAGCAAGCCCATCCTGTCCAGCTCGGGAATGCCGTCGGTGAGTGGCATTGTCATGATCGGGGTCTGTGGCTGTTGCAATCCGCGCCTCAGGACCTCCTGGAAGACGCTGACGACACCACGAATAGTTTCGGCTTCGAACAAGTCGGCAGCGAATATGATATCACCGCTCAGCTTGCTGGCGCCTTGGTGGAGATGGAACTCGATGTCGAACCTTGTCACTTCTTCTGTTGGGATTACCTCCTCTTGGGTCCCTTCCAGTTGGATCTTGAACAGATCCTGCTGGCCATGTAGTGCAAACATGAGCTGCACCAGAGGGTTCCGGGATGCATCTCTCGAGCTGCTCGGCATGAGGCTGGAAACGACCTGTTCGAACGGGACATCCTGATTGTCCTGTGCGGCTGTAGTCGTCGACCGGACCTGCCGGACCAACGATTCAAAGTTGTCGTTTTCATCGATCGTGATACGTATACATTGTGTGTTGACGAAGAAGCCGATCATGTTCTCAAGCTCAGGCCGATTCCGGTTCGCGCTAGGGACACCAATAGTCGCGTTATCAGATCCCGTAAGCCGGAAATGTGCTGCACGGAAGGCTGCGAGTAGGACAGCAAACGACGTGACTTGATGGGTGCGGCTGAAGACTTGGAGCATGTCGTATAGAGATCCATCGATGGCAACGGGGACCTTTCCAGCCTTTCCGGATAGAATCGAAGGCCGCGGGAAGTCTGTTAGGAGCTCTGCCGGCGTGCTGTCTGCAAGCTGCTTGGTCCAGTACTCCAATTGCCTCTGGTGCGCTGCTTGCTGCTGGCTGTCTTGCTTCTGCCAGGCCGCAAAGTCGCGGTATTGGATCGGGAGTGGCTCGACGCGCGACAATGGGTCCTGGCCGCGTAGAGCTGCCGAGTAGAACTGGCCCAGCTCGTGTCGTAGGAGGTCGAGAGACCATCCATCCGATACAATGTGGTGCATGACGATCGACAAGATGTGGTGGTCTGCCAACTTCAGCAGCGCCACTCTCCAACCTGGCTCGCGAGTCAGGTCGAAGCGTGTTGACTGCTCCTTCATCAATGCCTCATGCGCGGCAGTGCCGGATTTCTCTGATACATCAATCATCCGCAGCTCCCCCATAAGACTGCCGTGGACGACCTGCATGCCAACCCCGTCCCGTTCCTCAAAGGTTGTCCGAAGAGTCTCGTGCCGTTTCTCCAGGGCGAGCAGGGCCGTTCCCAGCGCATTCACGTCGAGGTGGCCTCGTAGTCGTACGGTGAGCATCACATTATACCATGAGGCGCCGGTGTTCAGCTGCTCAAGGAACCACAGACGGCCTTGGGCAAATGACTGCTCCACCGGTCCAGTGTATTCTGTCGTAGGGATGATGCTATACACGGTCGAGCCGCGATGGATCGTGGCGGCGAGGTCAGCGAGCATCGGCTGCTCAAAGACAGTTGCTACGGATGCTTGAATGTCGAGCTTCTGGCTGATGCGTGCCGCGAGCTTCATGGCTGTCAAGGAGTGACCACCCAGGTCGAAGAAGTTATCGGTGATGCCAACCTCGACACCAAGCATACTCCTGAACTCCTCGCACAGCACGACCTCGATCTCATTGCGTGGGGCGACGCGCTGTGAGACCAGCTTGCTCTTCTGCACAGTCTTGGCCGACTGACCCAGCGCCTTCCGATCGACTTTGCCGTTGGGGTTGAGAGGGAGATGGTCGAGCACCACGATGCGGGCCGGTATCATGTAGGAGGGCAGCAACATCTGCAAACGCCGGCGCAGTTCACTCTCGACGTGAACGGCGAATTGGTCGTTCTTGCTGCCGTCGGGAACGTGGCCGTGGCCGTTGCCGTTGATGTTGAGGAGGTGATCAGGGAGCGTACCCTGCGTGGTAACGAAGGCAATCATCTCAGGCTCTTCATCCTCCTGTCTCCGGATAACCACTGCTGCATCGCGTACTTGGTCGCTGTTGAGTAAAGCGTGCTCTACCTCGCCTGGCTCGATACGGTGGCCACGAATCTTGACCTGCTGATCCATGCGGCCAAAGAACTCAATCTGGCCACCTTTGAGGCTATATCGGGCCCGGTCTCCCGTACGATAGCCCCGGATTGACTCGCCGTTGATCTGCATCACGACAAATCGGTCCTTGTCCAGAGCTGAATCGGTATATCCTCGAGCTAGACCATCTCCAGAAACCACAAGC
Organism: Fusarium keratoplasticum; assembly: GCF_025433545.1. Classification (NCBI taxonomy): domain Eukaryota; kingdom Fungi; phylum Ascomycota; class Sordariomycetes; order Hypocreales; family Nectriaceae; genus Fusarium; species Fusarium keratoplasticum. The sequence goes on from NC_070534.1 coordinate 539,061, forward strand.
TCCCCCATCACTCCAGGAGAGACCAGTTGCTGATCCTGATCCATGACGTAGGCGCCCGAGTTGCTGATGGCCCGGCCAACGGGCACCCCCGTGACAAACGGTGAAGCCTCGGAGACGCTATAGATGGTACTGACGACGGAATTCTCGGTTGGACCGTAGGCATTATAAACACCATGCTTCACCAAGGACTTTGCATGGAGGGCGTCACGTCGGTCGAAGCGATCGCCAATGGCGTACAGGCTATCCAGGCCCTCAAAGATGGCCGGTCTGTCGGCGAGACACTGCTTGATCAGAGCAGGAGCAAGGAAGGCCACACGAATACCCTCCTTGGTGAACACAGCTTCTAGTGCCTTGCTATCCAGCGTGACAGAGTGTTCGATACAGACAAGAGTGCCGCCATTAAGGATAGGGGTATAGATCTCCCATGTTGAGAGATCGAAAGCGATGTTGGCCAGGTGAGCTGTCGGCACTGCTGCCTGGACGGGCGAAATAATGTTTGTTCCTTTCACGAGGCGTACGATACCCCGATGCTCGATCATGACGCCCTTCGGCTTGCCAGTCGATCCCGAGGTGAAGATGACGTAGGCCAGGTCAGTCGCCGAGGGTTTTGCAGTCTCCTGTTTCCCTGCAAGCCCATTCATCTGGGACCCGTTCAGGGCATCGCTGATCCGCAGCATCTCAACATCGGGCACATCCACCTTGGGTTGGGGCACGTTGCTCCCAAGCAGGACGAGCTTGTGCCCGTCCACGGCCGAGAGGATTGATTCGATGCGTGCCAAGGGGACGTTGATATCGAGAGGCAGATAAGCCAGATTAGCCTTGAGGATACCGAGGAAGGAAACCATGGTCTCGCAAGACGGAGGAGACAAGACGCCAATCAAGGTCTCCGGCTTGAGCTGCCGTCTGCGCAGCCACGCGGCCAGCTGATCTGACTTGTGATCCAGCTCAGAGTAGCTCAATCTTGCCGAAGCGTCGGCCACGGCTGTGGCGCTTGGATTCAAGGCCACCTGCTCCTGGAACATATCAATCACGCTCGCCTCGCGGGGGTAGTCAGTGGTCCCGATATCCAGCAAGCCCATGTCCCGGATCGCGGCAAGCCCATCGGTGAGCGGCATCGTCGTCACATTCACCGCAGGCTCCGAGATGCCACGGCGCAGGACTTCCCGGAAGATAGAAACCACACTGGAGATGGCTTCTGCGTCGAAAAGGTTCGTGGAGAACAGCACGTTTGCATCGAACCGGCCATCTCCCTCAAACAGGTGCATCTCCATGTCGAATCGTGTCGGGGCCGCACTCTGCAGAGTCTCAGCCTCGAGCAACCCCCACCGGGCTCGGCCCGTATCCTCCGCGGGATGTAGAGCAAACATGAGCTGCACAAGAGGGTGTCGTGATGTATCTGTCGACCCAGGCAGCAACGCAGACACGATGCGCTCAAAGGGGACGTCGCGGTTGGCATGTGCCTCTGTCATGACAGACATGATCTGCCGCAGCACCGACGCGAAGGTGTCGTCCTCATCGAGCACGACTCGCATGCACTGTAGAGTGGCCAAGGGAGCAACCATGTGCTCCAGCTCCGGCCGGTCGCGGTTGGCAACGGGCGCACCGATGGTTGCATCCTCGGCTCCGGTGAGGCGAAAGTGCGCCACACGAAACGCTGCCAGCAGCACGGCGTAGGCGGTTACTTGCTGGGAGCGGCAGAAGGCTACGAGTTCTTTGTGTACCGATCCTTCGATCGGGAAGGAGATCTTGCCAGTTTTGCCAGATAGGATAGCTGGCCGGGGAAGCTCTGTGAGGAGTTCGGCCGGTGTGTTGTTGTCGAGCTGCTCGATCCAGTATCCGAGCTGCCTTTCCTGCTCAGCGACTTGCTCGTCCTGGTTCTGCCATGTCGTCAAGTCGCGGTATTGAATGGGAATTGGACCCAAGGGACAGGCCGAGATCGATTTCCCCTGCGAGGCGGCCGCGTAGAGTTCTCCAAGCTCCTGCTGAATAATGTCGAGAGACCGGCTGTCCGAGATGATATGGTGTACAACAATGGAAAGAATATGGTGATCCTCTGCCACCTTGAACAGTGCAACTCTCCAAGCTGGCTCAGACTCTAGGTCGAACCTCATGGTTTGTTCCTTTGCCAGGAGTTGGGCCAAATCGCGGCTCGAGGCATCAACAACCCTCAACCCTTTTTCGAGACCCGAGGCGTGCACAACCTGTACGCCCACGCCATCCTGCTCCTTGAACGTCGTTCGGAGCGCCTCGTGGCGCTGCGTCAGAGCGCGCGAGGCAGCGTTCAGCGCATCGATGTCGAGATGGCCCCGGAGTCGGATCGCGGCCGGCGTAGTGTCCCAGCTCGCACCGAGCTTCAGCTGGTGCAGGAACCACAGTCTGCCCTGGGTAAAGGATTGCTCGACAGGTTCGGAGTACCGGTTTGAAGAGATAGTACTCGCCCGAGACGGGTTGGCAAGGCGATCATACGCCTTGTCTTGCCCGATGGCGCCCATGTTGACCAAGAAAGCAAAAGGGCTCGGTTAGCTGGCAACGATTGTCTATCTGTTAGTAAATCTAGTGTAGTCAGTATGTACAAACCACCTGGTGAAGTTCGTGTAGCTGCTGTAGTTTGCGATTTCGAGTGGCTGGTTGCTGAGTTGCGGCGAGTCCAGCTTTGTGCTGCCACCAGAGGTGTAAGTGGCTCCTAGGTCGAGTTTTCGGACAGTATAGTTGCACGGCACAGAGGGCACGTAGCTATTTGTGTCCGATAAAGAGTGTATCTCCTGATTTTGTGTTGGTGCTTTTTTCTTTTTTTCCAAATTCGAAGAGATGTTCCAGGAAAGAGGAAGTGACTGAAAGGAACAGAGTTGAGTTTGCGGTCAGTAGATGGAGACTTGTAAGGTAATCTGACAGCCCAGGGGATCGCCTCGTCGGGGTTTCCCAAATTCCAAGCTATACTACTCCTTTTACTCCGTATTACCTCTTTAGTAATCCCTGATGAAGGATTCGAAACTTGGTCAGACTGTGTAGACCATGTGGCTCATATCTGGAGGCCATCCCAGCCGATTCTCCTGCATTCTTCTCGCTAGATTCACATCACCATGAAGACTTGCCCCATACTGGATTCCAAGGCAGGTCATTGGGGAGATCCCACGCTCACTGGCTCAGCCTTTGACTTCAGGAGTAAGTTATCAAATCGATTCTTTGTGGTTGTCCTATGCTATCCTTCCCTGTTACCAGAGCTGACAGCTATCTGATGTTGCAGGCGATGCTATTACTACACCATCCCACGGGATGCTGGAAGCAATCTCCGGGGCCACGCTCAATGATGATGTCTACGGCGAGGACCAGCTAACACGGTCCTTCGAGGAGCACATGGCGAGCATCTGTGGCAAAGAAGCAGCTCTGTTTGTTGTATCCGGGACCATGGCCAACCAGATTGCCTTGGGAGCACTGTCACGACGATGCACGGGTGTACTAGCAGATGCTACCTCTCATATCGTACATTTTGAGGCCGGTGGCCTTGCTGGTCTCTCCGGGGCATCCATCCAGCCCGTGCGGCCGGCAAACGGGCACTATCTCACCCTTGGTGATGTGGAACGACACGCAGTGACCACCAACATGATAGAACGGTTGCCCACCAGCATCATCAGCCTCGAAAACACGGCTCACGGCAGCGTAATCCCGCTACAAGAGCTCCGCAAGATGAAGGCTTGGGCCGACGAGCAGGAGATCGCCATTCACATCGACGGTGCGCGGGTATGGCACGCCGTGGCAGCCGGGGGCGGTACTCTAAAGGAGATCTCGGCCTGCTGCGACGCCATGACCCTCTCCTTCGGCAAAGGGCTCGCAGCGCCGATAGGATCGGTCATCGTGGGCCCGAGGGACCTTATAGCAAGGGCGAGAAGACTGCGCCAGAGCATCGGCGGCGGCGTCCGCAAGGCTGGGGCCATTGTGGCTGCGGCTTGGCAGGCCATGATAGAGAATTTTGGTCCCGGCGATGTCGACACGCGGGGCATCATCCAGAGCACACATATCTTGGCGAGAGCGGTGGCCAACATGTGGACCTCCAGAGGTGGTCTGCTTCTCCGCCCGGTCATGACGAACCTTGTCTGGCTCGACTTGAGGAGGGCTGGTCTCGACAAGTCCAGACTGGACACGGCTGCTCAGCACCGTGACATACGGATCAGGGCACCACGCATCGTCCTGCATCACCAGATATCAACCGATGCTATGCGACGACTGGAGGCGGTGTTCGAGGAGGTCTTGGAGAAAAAGGCAAGCCAAAGTCCGTTACGGTCAAGAGCGGAGCGAGCAGGTCTAGAACGCCTTTAGTCAAAATAGATACCTGGAGTTGTTGGGTCATTGCTGTTGGGCCATGTTCCATGGATCAATGGGGTAATTACTGACTATCTGGGGTTCATCCATCCTTCAATGCCCTTGGTTGTGGGCAAGATTGGCTATAACCTAGTCTTGTTTCTATTTTTAGTCACTGCTCCCATCGGGCCAGGAAGCTTAGACCATCGCGCCACGGGACATGATCCGTGCTTAACAACATATTGCCTAAATCAGCAAGACCCCGCCAATGAACCCGTCCCTCTTTGCTTGTCTCTTTTTTAGCGTCGGGTGTATCCGTAGACATGGAGTAAATACAAGGTGCCTTCCGCTTATGCTGATCTATTGTGTGCATTTCAGAGGGTGGTGCATGCCTCTCTCAGCGAGGTTCCTGGAATAATCGCCCTGTGGAACTCATCACTGACTGGTCTGGAATCGACGAGAGTCAACCGCAGGTTCTGCCCCGAGTACGGAGGTAGACACAATGGTTCATTCCACAACAGAACAGAGCCGCTCTACGGATGGCCAGTTCGCGCAACCCTGGAGACATGTCGCAGCGAGGTGTTTCTTTAGGGTCAACACCATCGACTAGGTAGTTATATGAATGTTGCTAGTTTTTGGCCAGTTGTCCTTTCCCGGACTAGTCTGATCTGTGGCTGGCATAGCATCCCTGCCGCCGGGGACCTAGCGCGGCGCCTCATCCGTCTCGCCAGACGGAATGTGTACTCATGTAGTCATCTGCACGAGGGGCAGTGAGCGCTCAGGAATAGGATGATCCGTTAAGCACAAGACGGATCAAGCTGTGTTGCGCTTGCGGCGACCTTTTCGTAACTTATCCCTTTTCCCTTGGGAGTGACAGCAAGCCTCACGCGGGAATAGACTTGTCCAGAATGGTCAGCCACCGCTCCTCTGGCGAGCTTGGAACTTGCCGGTGCAGGAAGAAATAAAGATAGGAAAAGAATGAAGAAAAGAAAAAGAAGAAGAAGAAAAAGGGGGAGGTTCTGATGTTTCGATGGAGCAGAGTTGGATCGGAATGATGCCTTATTAAGGCCCTGATCATGAACGGCGTTCAAAATGAATCCTGCTTTGAGTTTTCGGGTTAGATGCCTATCGGACGCGCTTGGCTTAATCCAGCACCACTTCCAGCAGCCGACATGAGCATAAGCTGTCGCAAGTGCATACCGGCCCAGAACAATATGTATCAATCTCGCCACGAGCTCCCGCACGTTGCGGACTTGCTCTTTGAGGCTCAATTGATGATGATCTTGTGGTTCAAAATGAACCCGCCGTGAGGGGGTGATTCAATTCCAATCACGCGTGCAATGAACGGGGTTTTGGTACCAGACGCTGGCCAACCTAATTTTATGCGCCAGCATGTCCGTCTTCAAAACGTGATTCATTTTGACCCCCGTTCATGATCAGGGCCTAAAGCTATTGTTCAACCATGCACGCGCCACGACGCGCAGCCACAACTCAGATAGTGGCTGGTGACTCTGCCTGAAACTCCTCCATCCACTCCTTGCACATATGGTTGTTAATAAGAGAAAGTCAGATAGAATGAACGGATATAATTTAGAAGTACCGAATGAGTAGACGAGATTTCGGCCAGTAAAAACAATAGTTGGCCACTACCTTTACCATTGTACAGTTCAAATGTCTAAGGTACTACATCGAGCTGCGGCAAATGTGTGCCCATTCCCACCCACCGTATCTGAACTGTCTTGGTTGGCAAGAATACTGAAAGACTGCACAACCTGACTTGAGATGCACTAAATTTTGCACTCAATACTTATCTTATCAAACAGCTGCATCTTCCTGTATGACATTGTCATGAATTGTTGATCCATCGACCCCGTTGAGCAAGTTGATATGCGTTGGCCTAAATGAGAATGGGTACAGGGTAGGATATGTATTCAAACCCTACTCTGCAACCCTCCCAGTACTGGTTTTAGGCCCATCGACACATCGTCAACTTGGTTACGTTTGCTGAAGAAAGGATAGGGAGGGACTTTTTCGAAAAAAAAAAAAAAAAGATTGTCTACTGGATGCATCGGATCAGGTTCAACAGCCACTGAGATTGAAGTCATTATCGTCTGTCGCTTGCAACAAGCACCCTAGCATCATACATTCATGATAGCTGAGGCCTCGCTGATCAGGTTACTGACTCTACCCCCGAAGTCGCCATATGTCAAGAGTTCCATGTTGGCAAGAATCTTGTTGGTATTACCATCTGTTGTACTACTCGTAGCGAGGCAGCATTCCATTTCGCTGTGCAATAGGTACCGATGATTTCATCTTGTTTGCCCCGCGCCCAGTTCGTGTTCCACGGCGTGCATGTGCACACAGCCGGTAAGAAACGGTATCCCCATGCGGCTTTCACCATTTCTCGTTGGTCGGTCACGGGCAGAGCGTTCTCTGCAGAGAGACAGACAACTTCGGGGGATCGAACCCCGGTGAACCAGGAACATGTGCCAAAATGAGGAAACTGCAGCCTTGATCAAGGTGGAAAAACCAAAGCAGCAGATCCGTATTGAATACTCCAAAGCCAATGCACCATCCATCCCCCACGCTATAGACTACCTATTACAAGTATGATTCTTGAAGTCAGCACTGCCACCCGGGGCCTATGGGGCGCATACGGATATATGCATGGATGCGTTGGACCTGCCATCAGCCTCCTCCCCGGCCTCATCGCTGCACCCTCGAGGCCAGGATTGCATGCATGCCGCCAGATCGAGCTCAACCTTCATATACCCCTCCTGAAATACCCCTCCATAAATACCCCTCCAGAAATACCCCTCCATAAATACCCCTCCTCAAATACCCCTCCTTGGCCCTCGTTTTACCTCTTCCAACCCTCTCGCGACTCCACGATCTTGACCTTTACATGTAAAGGCCATCTCAAGATTCTCCAGCGTCTCTGTCTCTCCTCCGCCTTGCGCGACCCGCTTCTCTCGTTCTCCTGCTGCCAATTGATGTCAAGTATCCCCATCTAACTTGTTGTTCTTTTGCCAAGATGGTTATCAGCACGTAAGTGAAGCTGAAACCGCCCTGCCCTCTTTGCAGTCATGTATGGTGATGGGAAAATCCAGGGCTGATTCCTAAACGGATGATAGTTACCTCAAACTCGAGTGGGAAGGCCCTATTATGAAAGATGGCAAGCCCACCGAAACAATTAAGAGTATGTGTCTCCTACTGTCCGTTCTTCCTTTCTCATTCCCTTCCCCGGCAACAAACCCATGGTTGCTGTTGCGATTCCTTTTTGCACCATCGATGAAATACGATACCTAGTCAACTCCTGCTACCGCTTCCGCTGACGGATGACTTCTCTACAGTGCAGACTGGCCAAATCAACTTGACCGTGTACGATGACGTTACCCCTATGACGGCCGAGAACTTCCGTGCTCTCTGCACCGGCGAGAAGGGCTTCGGGTACAAGGGTTCCTACCTACACCGCATCATCCCGGGCTTTCTATTGCAGGGCGGAGATTTCACCCGTGGCAATGTACGAAAACACCCACCGGATAATACCTGGCCACATACTTCTCGTCAAGAAGCTAAACTCTTTTCTCTGGTTTAGGGCACAGGCGGGAAATCCATCTATGGGCCTAAGTTCAAGGACGAGAACTTTACTCTGAAGCACCACAAGCCTGGCATGCTGACCATGGCCAATGCCGGGCCTCACACGTAAAGCTCCCCCCCCTCTGCAATCTGCCAGTAAGGCAAGAGGAAAAGGAAGAGATCGTCATTCTAATAGATCCCGATTAGAAACGGATCCCAGTTTGTCATCACCACGGCTGAAACTTCTTGGCTCGACGGCCGGCACGTCGTGTTCGGTGAGGTTGCTGATGAGGAGTCAATGGCTGTTGTCAGGGCTATTGAGGCGACCGGCTCCGAGAGTGGTACTGTCCAGTACAGCAAGAGGCCCCTGATTGTCGCGTGCGGTCAGTCGTGAAAAAGAAAGTCGTTTCGGCGCATTTCGGCGTCATGATATGATGTGCATGCAGCCTTGGAGAGAAACCTTCGAGACAGTTCATAGGACTACTGTGGAGGATTTGCTTCATGAGGTCTCAGACTGGACACGGGAAGACAGTAGTCCATATATACATTACAGCAGCATATCGAGTAAGTTCAATCCAAGTGTATTTCCCTCATATGGAAGACGGAAATGCGGAAAATGGGGATGCAGTGTTCGTGTTATCTCTACTTTCCATCGCAGGCTCTCAGGCCTCGCTGGTCCAATCCAAGATACTTGTAGTCATATGAGAAATGGAAGTAGAAAATAGCACATTCAAATGCTCTATCCTTTGGTCGTGTAGATCAGATTATTCTATTATTAGGGAAGTGAGGACCATCATGGAGCACACCAGGTGCAAGTTATAAGAGAACGAGTTGACAAGGCAAGGAGGCAGGTGTTGTGCCAACACCCAAACCAGTACACATATCGACGAAAGGATACTGTGTCTGACTAACAAGATGTTCAAAGTCAATCCCATAGTCATCGCCAAATGTTCTTTCTGTATTGCGCGCGCCTCGTTTTCTCTATTGATCCAGAGCTTGACTTTGACACTAGACTCCCGTGTTAGTATAGGAAGACGCAAGAGATGGCTTGGTCGCGAGTGAGAGGCAGAAGTAGAGACTTACCATGCTCCAATACGCGCCCCTCAGCCTGAGCAGCTCAGAATGGCTGCCGTGTTCGAGCACCTTTCCTTCTCCCAGCACGTAGATGACATCAGCGTTCTGAATGGTCGCCAGCCGGTGCGCTACGGCGATCGTCGTCCGACCCTGTGTCACCCGGCTCAAGCTAGCCTGCACCTGTTTCTCGCTCTCCGAGTCTAGCGAGCTCGTCGCCTCGTCGAGCAGCAGTACGCGCGGGTTCCTGATTAGGGCGCGTGCGATCGACATCCTCTGCTTCTGCCCGCCGCTGAGGCTAATGCCCTTGTTGCCGACCTCGGTTTGGAATCCGTCCGGGAGCGAGCTGATGAAGTCGTAGATGTCGGCGTCGCGACAGCACTGCTCGAGCTGCTCGTCGGTCGTCTGGTCGGGGTCGACGCCGAGGAGGATGTTGTCGCGCATGGTGCCGGAGAACAGGGCCGGCTCCTGAGATACCAAGGACAGCAACCGGCGGTGTTCGGGGATGCTCGTCTCGCTTATGTCCTGGCCGTTGAAAAGGATGCGGCCCTTGGTGACGTCGTAAAATCGCTCAAGAAGCGACACGATAGACGTCTTGCCGGAGCCGGACGCTCCCACGATGGCGGCGAACTGACCCTCTTCAATGGTGAGGTTGATTCCTTGGAAGATGGGAACGTCGCGAGTGGGATACTTGAAGTGAACATCCTGGAACTGGATGTTGATACCGTTCTGGGTCTCAGGAACAACGGGCCTCGACCCGAGTGCCATGTCTTGATGTCGAGTATTCCGGAGGTTGAGGATCCTGTTGGCAGCGGCCGTAGCCTGGGCAGCGTTAGGCCCGAAGCCGAGCCACTGGCCGGCCGACTCTCCGCCCTGAATTACAGCCATGTAGGTGATGAAGAAAGCAATGATGCCGTACTCTCCCGAAGAAACGAGCCGGCCGCCGTACCAAAGGATGAGGGCCTGGCAAGCGAGTCCGACACTGTCGGAGAAGGCAAAGATGAATGTAGGCCAGGGGGATTTCTGGTACGCCGAGGTCAATTGACCTTGGAGCAGTTTCTGATATCGTTCGCAGATGGCGTCCTCGAGGACGAGGGCCGTGACCGTGCGGAACGCGCCGACCGCCTCGGCTCCGAACTTTGAGCTCTCCGAGAACACGGCCTCGTTCATGGCAGCGAACTGCAGCTCGTAGCGAAGCTTGTAAAATGTAGCCAAGCAGGTGAGCGGGAGGATGACGCAAAGAGCAACGAGCGCCAACTTCCAGCCGTAGATGAAGGATATGATGACCGCGCCGAGGAGTGAGAATATACCCACCAGGACCATGCACGTGTTGATCCCCAGAAGCTCCTTGAGGGACGTCGGATCGCTGGAAAGGCGTGCCGTGAGCTGACCGGTTGAGTTGCCGTCCTGGTCAAAGTACGATGTCTTCTGCATGAGCATGGAGTCAAAGTACTCGCGCCGATATACCGAGGCGATGAAGTGCTCGACGTTGGTGGCCACTATGATGACAACGAAGTAGCAGATGCCCACACCGATCGCGAGACCGACCCATACAGACGCCCAGAACGACGAATCGTCCCTCAGTTCCTGACCGGTCTTCCCGAAGATGGATATGACATTGCCGAAGAAGTATGCTTGGAGAGGGATGGCGGATGCCGCACCCATGGAGAAGATGATGGCGATTACGTATAGTGGGAAGCGGCTCCTCTGCTCGTACAGAAGCTTCCCGAATCCATTGAGGATGTTCTTGTCCTTCCACTGCGCATCGTGGTTTGCACCCGAAGGGAGGTCCCCCACCGAGGACGAAGCGATCCTGGTACGCTCTTCCTCGCTGCTGACCTTCTCCTCTTGCGTCCCGGACAGCCCCTCGGCTCCGTCATCGTCTCCGAGGGAGAGTTTCTGGGCGTGAACCAAGCGATAGTAGGCTCCCTCGGGATCCGCGAGGAGCGACTCGTGAGTTCCCGCCTCGACGACCTTGCCGTGGCGGAGCACGACGATCCGATCGGCATTCTTGATGGTGGAAAGCCGGTGGGCAATGGTGACGGTAGTGCGACCTCTGGAGACCCTCTCGAGAGCCGCCTGGACGATCCGCTCGCTGCGGATGTCGATCGCGGACGTGGCTTCGTCGAGGATGAGGATCTTGGGGTTGGCGATGATGCTGCGGGCGATGGCAATCCGTTGGCGCTGGCCTCCGCTGAGCTTGATGCCCGAGTCTCCCACTTGGGTGTCGTACCCCTCTGGGAGGCGGTCGATGAACTCGTCGGCAAAACTCTCCTTGCAGGCTTCCTGGACTAGCTGGCGCTTCTTTGCTTCCGGCTCGTCTGCCCATTGGGTTCCCGTCAACCCAGCGGCGACGTTGCTGTATATGGTGTCGTTGAAGAGGAATGGCTCTTGCTGGACGAGCCCGATCTGCGATCGCCACCATTTCATGTCCAGATCCGTCATGTCTTTCCCGTCGATAGTGATGGAGCCTGAGAGCTCAACAGGGGGGCTGACATCGTCCATCTCAATGGAGGGCCCAGTACCTGCTGCTGACGGCGGTTCTGCATCGTTTTCTTCTCCTTGCTGCGGTTTCTTCGCGGGTGGTTTCTTCTCTACCGTTTTGGCGATGATGTGCTGCCTCTGCAGGGTGTACCAGCCTTCGATAAGGCCAACGATTGTGCTTTTGCCAGAGCCACTGGGGCCAACGATGGCAGTGTTCTTGTTGGCCACGATACGGAGGTTAAGCCCATCCAGGACCTTCTTGCTGGGGCGGCTAGGGTAGGCGAACTGGACGTCGTTGAAGACAATGTCGGTGCCAGGGTTCACGGAAGGATATCTGAGCGTGCCAGCCACCGGCCTGGGGGCATCGATGACCGCGAAGAACTCGGATGCTGCAACGATGGCCTTTGAGATAACGATGAGGGGTGTGGACACTTGGGATATGGAGGATCTGTAGGTCACAACGCCAGTCAGCAAGGCCCGTGATGACAGACGAAACTTGAAAATAAGAAAAGATCCATGGGAGAAGAGGAAGAAGAGGCCACGCACACCATGAGCATGACGCTCATCAAGACAATGACGACTGTGCCGACGGTGTTGATACGGCCATTCGAATACTCCCTGCTGCCAAACCAAAAGGCCAGCGCGAAAGCGACCTGGAAACTGAAAAACACGAGCCCCGTCTGGATAGCGACGAATGGGCTGGTCCACACACCGGCCTGGCGAGCCTGCTCGACCAATCCGGCATACTTCAGAGCGATGCGGTGCTCGGCGCCGCAGGAGGTGATCATGCGGACGGAGCCTAGGGCCTCGGCCGCGACGGCGCCGGCCTTGGTCTCGGCTGCGGTGAGCCTCCCGTGGCCCTTGATGATTATGGGCAGGAGGATGCCGAGGACGACGAGGATGAAGATCAGGACGGAGCTGGTGACGAGAGTTACAGACCAGCTGTAGACGAAGGCGATGATGATGGCCGATATGATGGTGGCTGTGTACTCGAGAAAGGTGCCGAGTTTCTCGGAGACGCCGATCTGGAGGATGTTGGAGGTCGCCGTGATGGTGGTGGCCGCCGCGCCGGGGGGCATGGAGTCGAGCACATGGATGGTCTGGCCGAGGAGGCACTGCATGTAGTCAAGGCGGATGGCCGCAGATATGCGGATGCCGATGATACGGAAGCAGAACTGGCATCCGGGTTAGTTTCGGTGTTTGTGGAGTCCCTGGCACCGTCCTACGGTCATGTATGACTTAATGCGACATTCCAGACAATTACGTACCTTGTTGATGTAGTTGAGCCCGAGGCGGGCGATGAACAAGCCGGTGATGTACAACGAGCCCCTGTTCATGGTATCGTCAAAGGCATCCTGCGTCTTGCCATCCGGAGCATCAAAGCTGCTGAAGTTCTCGACCAACTGGCCAAAGACGGCGACCATCAGAGGCATGGTCACACCGGCGGCGATGCTGGATAGCGCAGCGGCCACCAGGAAGATGATGTCCTGTCGCTTGGCGTAGGTGAAGACACGGACGTAGTCCTTGAGTCCCGCCTCCCTCTCGCGCGGCGGATCCTCAATCGCAGGAGAGGCGACATCACCACTGAGGCGAACACAGTTGAGCTCGCTATCTTGCGAGGGGCCTTGCGATGGGTCAGCGAGGGGAGGACCGCCGCGGCCAGCCTTGGTCCTGTTGAATGTCCTCATGCTGACTGATGGCGCTGACGCTGCTGCTTGTGATTCAGAGATGTTGTGATGAGAGGCAGGGTCAGAAACGCTCCAGGGCAAGGTGACGATGAGCAGCTTCCACCGTCTTTCGGGGGTGCACTTGGTCTTTCGACCCTGACGACGGAAGGAAGATGGGGACTGAGCTCAGATCTATTGTTGCGACGCCTTTCTCGGATCACAGCGTTTGGAATTGGGGGGGGCCACGAAGGCTGTTGCTGTTTGGAGTTGAAACGCGAAAAATGCACGAGGACGGTGTGGCAAAGGCAACGGATCGAGGAAATTACGACTCGGCAAAATTTACCTAAGCAAGGACCCGGGGAAGTTGGGGGCGAGTTGCTTGATGCATGCAGAAGCAGGCAATGAATGATGCACGCGTGTGGATGTTGGTTGTTGGTTATGTCGGAAGGTAGGGTTAAGCTGAGTCTTACAGTAGCCATGCAAAAGTTCTGTTAAATTAGGCCCTGCATTTTTTTTACCCTCCTCTATAAAAATTATAATAAAAATACTATAAATTATTTAATTAATTAAAATTGCTTATTATATTCTTTATTAAATATCTTAATTATTACTTAATAAGTCTTTATATTATAATTAAACTTATTATAATATATATTATGACTTGACTTTATACCACCCAAAATGGGGATCAAAGTATTTCAATCTATATCTCAGTAATTTCAACAGTAAAAGCTCTATACCCAAAGCCAGAGGTCTCAATAGGCTCAAATCAATAAGGTTTATCCACGCAATCATCGATAGCTTCAATGACACGCTGAAGCCAGCTCTGTTCATAATGAACAGCTTGCATCTTGACCAACTGAAGAGGTTAAAATCTAACCCCTTCACATAGCAGCTCCCCCCTCCAACGTCAACCTTCCGATCGCAATTCTCGACCACTCAAAGAGTTCAAAATCTAAAGAAAGTTAATATAATTAGGTATTTAGTATTATTTTATTAGAGAAATATAATATACTAATTATAGCTAAATTATATACCTTATAACTTTTTTTTTAAAGACTTTTAAAGAGAGATCTTATATACTTCTCAGTAAGGCAAATATAATATAAAATAATAAGAGCAATTAATTAATTAATAGCAATAAAGATTTAATTAGAGAAAGAGCCTAAAAGCTGCTTTTTTCTTATTAACCATGACGAAGATAATAATAATAATAGCTAAAGGCAACTAGCCTTTAACCCTTTTCTATATATAGGAAATTACCTAATAGCTTAAAACAGCTTAGCACTTTTCTTTTAGCTTATTATAATATTTATAATAAGCCTAAGTATAATATAAAGACTTATTAGGTAATAATTAAAATATCTAAAGAAAAATATAATAAATAATTTTATTAATTAAATAATTTATAATTTTTTTATAATAATTTTTATTAAAAAGGTTAAGATTTTTATTATATTTATTTATTTATTATATTTACTTATTATATATATTAAAAGAATAATAATAATTTTAATAATAAAGTAAAACTTAAATATTTAAAAAAGGGACTATAAAAACTTAAAAAGCTATAAGTTAAAGGATAGCTAAGTCTTTTAAAATAGTTTTAACTAATAGAATATATTATAATATATATTTTAAATAATTAAGTATATATCTATTCTAGTAATATTCTTCTACTTACTCTAGTATATAGGATATATAGGAATATAGAGCAGGGATATATTAAAACTATAAAAAATTACACATCTAATTAAACCCATCAGAGAATTCGGGCTCATAATAAGAGGATCCGATATAATACAATCATCATCTTTAGGCTCCACATCGTATTGATGCCTATCATTCTGATCGAATTGACCGTATCGGATCTAACACTTTTATGATCCGAGGACCCTGGCTCGTGAATTATGCGTAAGCTCTCAGGCTATTGGTGCCGCGTGTGTACATCCGTACTACGTACAAAAAAGACACCGTACTGGCTGTGTTGCTTTTGGTGGAGTGAATCGATCCAACAACTGATCCACGATTCCTCTTCACGGAATTTCCTTGATTCAGTTGCTGACTCAATGAATCATCTCGCAGCAACAATATGCCGAGACAGGGACACTGACCCGTACGTAATGTCGTGTATCTGGGAATCAAAGCAGCGACAACATGCGGTCCCTGCAGGTGAGGAAAAGTTTCGCTAGTAAAAATACATGCATACATACACATATATACATCATTCGTTGAACTTGCTCGACTTGAAAAGTTCAATATATAGAAGAAACGGTCGATTCCCGGAGATATTTATTACTCTGGACATGTCTTGATCACATTCTTACCGCCCCAGAGTTAGCCGAGATCCCCCACGACCGACGACGACGACGACCACCACCACCACCACCACCACACAATGGACGAAAACCCCTTGCGTCTACAGTTTCGCCCGAGGGCGGCAAGATTTCCAAGCGCCGCCCCCCTCGTACTCATCCACGACGCCGGTGGGACGGTCTATAGTTATCTGCGCCTGGGGGACCTGAAACGGGATGTCTGGGCCATCTCAGACCCGTACTTTGAGGCAGTGAAGCCATGGGACGGGGGTTTCGACGAGATGGCCGAGCACTACCAGCAGCTGATAGAGAGCGCCGGCATCAGAGGCCCGATCCTGTTGGGAGGTACGTAGATGGGAAAAGGGGAGAGGAGGGGGAAAAAAAGGCCCTCTCCTTTACGACATTCAACTAGTCAGTCGCTCATGCAAAACTCTTCAAGGATGGTCACTCGGCGCCTATGTGTCCCTCGCCATTGCCAAACGGATGCTGCACATGAAGCCCTGCAGGTTCTACGTCACGGGGATCCTCATGGTCGACTCTCCAGTTCAGATCCCCACGTCTACGCTGCCGCCTTGCGGGCCGGACCCGGACTTTAGCGATCTCCCAGACCTGGTGCGCAAGTCGTTCGACAAGTTCGACGCCATGCTGAGCGTGTGCGACCTGCCCGCGTGGGACTCCCCGGCCTGCCAGGGCAAGCCGGTGCGCCTCGCTGCCGGCGGGAAGACGTTCACCGTGGAGACGGATCAGGTTCTGCACTTACCGTTGGGCGGTGGCTGGACGACAGCTTCTTTGACCAAGACTCCCCAGGAGGAGGGTCGTGTGGAGGTGACGGAACAGTTCACTGGGCCGCCACCTGCGGTGCTGGTGAGGTGCTTGAGACGCACACCCACCGATGCACCCTCGCAGGGACCGTCCCAGGTGGACAGGTATCGTGATGAACTCCTGTTGGGTTGGGAGGGGAGACATCAGAGCTTCATCAAGGCCGTCATCGACGTGGACAAGCACCACTTTAACGTCTTCCAGCCTTCCAATGTAAGTTGGCCGGACAAGTTTGTTACCGCTTCCATCTCTACCATCATCAGTATTCATACTCATGTTGTTGCATGTTCTTGTTTTGTCCTTGGCCCCCTTTTTCCCCCTCCTGCGTGTTTCTCCATGCCCCAAGCTTGTCCTCAAAAACTCAGCAAGACTCTCTCGGGTCTGCCGTACTTGGGCACGTCTCCTTCGTTGGCCGCTTACCAAGTCATGGAACTGCTTCCACAACGCCGTTGCTAACCTTCTTCCTTCATTGCAGGCAGACACCATGACGCAGCACATTAACGAGGGTCTCAACATGCTCGATAGCCTCCAGATAGCTTGAAGAACTCCCAAGAACAAAGATGATGGCACTTTCCTTGGCCTGGTTATCGGTCGAGCGATCAATCGTTCACTTGTTGGTTTGTGAGGGAGAAGCGGCGGTCAGCGTCGAGGTCGTACTATGGAGTTGTCAACCTGCTCGACATGGACATGATGGGCACGGGCGGTGGCTGCAAAAGAACACATGGCAAGGACTTCAGAGGGTTCATGGTGAGTGACGTTGGTTAATGGGGAACCACCTTGACACTTGGTGAAGGTCTGTATTTAGATGGAACAAGTCTAGATCCTGGATCTTCGGGTTATCTTCTTCGCATAGGGATGTTGTCCGCTCCGAACGAGGTGGTCAATCTCACCAGTGACCAGGTAATCGGGACTTGCATCCGCGAAAAGATCGCATATACCAATGAGCTGCATGCAGGTTCTGATTTCGTCCTTGAGTACTGAAGAATGAATGAATCAGCAAAGCGGCCGAGAAGTAATGAAGGGAAAACAACCCGAAGAAAGTGGCGGAGAAACTTACTGTCGACCACACGCTCAGTCCCCTCCTGGCCATACATGACGCTGTACATGAATGGTCGTCCGAGTCCTACAGCCGACGCGCCGAGGCATATGGCTTTGACAACGTCCGAGCCTCTTCGGAACCCCCCGTCGACGAGGATCTCCATGGCGCCGAAGACCTGCGGGCAGTTCCTGTGCAGCTCCAACAGGGTCAAGATGGCCGGCAGAGCGTTGTCAGCTGCCCTCCCTCCGTGGTTGCTCAGAACGATCCCCTCGAACCCGAGCTCCATCGCCTTGACGGCATCCTCGTGCCGCTGGACGCCTTTCAGGACCAGGGGCAGATTGGTGATGCTGCGAAGCCAGGCCAGGTCGCTCCAGCTTATGCTGGGGTCGACCTGTTGGCCCGACTGCCGGGCGAAACCACCGCGCGGCGGTCCCTTGCGGGAGGCGGCGGTGGCGGCAGCGGCGGGCGACGAGCCTTTATACGGATTGACCGAGGACAAGTTCCCCTTGGTGCGCTCGTCCGCTTCGCGCTTTGACACGACGGGAGAGTCTACCGTCACGAATATAGCCTTGATCTTGCCGGACGCGGTCACCTTGTGGACGATATCTTCGGACTGCTGCCTGTCGTTGCTCACGTAGAGCTGGAAGAAGGCCCTCTCGGGAGTGGCGTCCAGGATGTCCTCGAGGGGATGGGACGCCATGTTGGGGATCGTCGCGATGATGCCGCTGCTCGCCGCCCCCCTGGCCTGCGCCAGCTCGCCGTCCGTTCCAGCGACGCTGACGGCGGCCGTGGGCGAGATGTAGATGGGGGCGTCGAGCTTGCAGCCGAACAGGGTCGTCGACATGTTGACGTAGCGTACGCCCCTCATGACGGCCGGGCGGAACCAGATGTGCCTGAGGACTCGGTTGTTGAAGCGACAGGTGAGGTTGTCGTTGGAGGCGCCGTCGATGTAGGCCCACGCTTTGGCCGTGAGGGTTCGCTTGGCCACCTCCTCGAGGTCGTAGAGATTGATGAGTTCATCGAGAAGCGGCTTCTGGTCCTTGACCGAGGAAGCTGGCTTGACGGCATCCGAGCCAGCGGTCGCGACGTCGAGGAGATAGCCCACCATCTTGTCAGCTCCAAGGGTGCTCTTGACCAGCTCTGGTGCGTGGAACGTGTTGTACTCTTCCGAAGCATCTTGTCCGGCGTAGCGGTAAATCACTGCAGTCACTCAGCGCCCACGTTAAAACGAATTCTGCCTCTCGTGCTTGGTGCTGGCTGGTCATCTTGACGTACCTTCAGGCCCGCCGGGGTGGCTCGATGGGAAGTCGGAAAAGTCATACACCTTCCCGTTCAGCGCGATCCAGAGATCGCCGTCCTTGTTGTGTTGTCCGAGCTCTTCACGCGAAATCGGCTCTGTCATTCTGCCGCGAGGTATTGGTATTCAATGCTGGTCAATCACCGAGCGATCAGGAGTAATGCAGAGGATCTATCCGTAACAGATACATAATCATCTCGGAATCAAGGAAAAAGAATCAGGGATCCGGCTTCCCCTGTGGATGGGGTTTGGAATCCATACCAAGATTCATGTATGTGCACGCACCACGCCTCCTGACTCAGCTATTACTTCCTCGTCGTCTTCAATTCCATGTATTGCACATTTAGCAGGAAACAAATGGCAAGGCATATATTTGACAGTTCTCACCGGTTAGGAGGAAACCAGAGAGTAAGCGGGAGTACAGAATCAAGAGACCGGTATAATACGCTGCCGTATCCATACACCATCATCAAAGACAAACGACTTGGGAATGCATAGCTAGTTCAGGGTTTTAGGGTAGAAGAAATCAACCACTTGCTGGGCTGTTGAGACTATCTCGATTGCTGGGTAGTTGATATCCAGAGTCCAAGTAGAAGTAGAGTAGAGTATCTTCTACCCTACCGGGCTCGGGGATGATGTCCCTTGAACGCATCGTCCTGTCTAGATTTGGTGATTCCTCACATGGGCTCGTCGGCGTTACTATCAAAGTCTGTGAAGCATTTTCCAAACGTGTATCTACATCTTGTGGCGTAAGCAGCATCGTATATATATCCATCTCCGTTGAGAATCATCACACACAGGCCGCCCCATCACTCCTCGCTCGCCGCATTCATCGCCGCCCTGATCTCGCCGGCAAGATGCATGAAGGAAGAGCTCTGCAGCACAGTGAAGGTGCTTGTTTCAGCGCCGATGTTCTGTCGGATCCAGTTCCGCACCTCCATGGCGATCAAGGAATCCATGCCGAGCATCTTGAGGGGCTTGTCGAGTGGGAAGCTGCTCCCGTCTTTGATCAGGAAGTTGCCGAGAGTGCCGGCGAGGGCTCTGGCGATGATCTCGGTTTTCTTCTCCTCAGATGGCTCGGCGGCCAGGACGACCTTGAGCGAGCTGCCCTTGGAGGAGCCCTCGCCCCTGACGTCTCCGCTGGAGCTGTCCATGTTGTGGTAGATGCTCATGCGCGGGTCTCGCTTCCACGGGACGCGGGTCGAGGCGGCAGACATGGGCGTCGTGGTGTTGAGACCGATGCCCACGTAGCCCGGCGTGACGTAGCGACTCGTCTTCTTGTCTTCCGTCTCGTGCATGGGCTGTGACTTCAGAAGAGCCAGGTTGATGGCATCGAGTAGGTCCGTCTCCTGCAGGATATACATGCCGATCCTGCCCAGCTTCTTCAGGATCGCGCGGTTCTCCGCCGCGAAGCCCACATCGCCCATGAGGCCGACATCGATGACCGAAGCGACGAGGTTGCGCCCGTGCCGGTACTGGGCAAAGGCGTCGAGGAAAGTGTTGGCAGCCGCGTAGTTGGCCTGGCCCCACTGGCCGATCTGAGCGTTCTGTGAAGAGAACAGTATGAAGAACTCCAATGAAGTACAGTCTGCAGTGGCGTGATGCAGATTCCACGTTCCCTTGACCTTTGGCTCCACAGCCGTGGTCCAGTCCGAGTATGTCATCTTGTTGAGCGTGACATCCCTGAGGACCATGGACATGTTGATGAGGCCGCCGAGTGGCTGGTCAGCCGTAGCAATTGCCACCGCCCTCTGCACGTCCTCGAGGTTGCTGACGCTGCCGGGAACCAGCATCACAGTGCAGCCTTCGGAGCGGAGGTCGTTGAGGAAGTCTCGGTTGTCATCGTTCTCCCGGGCCGATCTGGAGAGGAAGACCAAGACCCGCGCTCCGTGTTCCACCATCCACGTCGCCACGGCACGTCCCAGCCCTCCCAGACCACCCACGAGGAGATAGCTACGGTCAGGGCGGAAGCTGGGCTTGGGCCTGGGAGAGACTTCCAGCTCGGTCGACTCGCCCTCTGGAGGTGCACCTGCACCAAGGTCCTGCGGGTCATCAGGCATCTCGATGACGATCTTGCCGATATGCTTGGCGCTCTGCATGTACCTGTAGGCATCCTGGATCTCGGCAGCCGGGAAGGTCGTGCACGCGACAGGACCCTGGATGGCCGTCGACCGGATCATGTCGACGCATCGACGCATCAGATCGGCGGCGCTCTGCGGGCGAGAGATGGAAAGCCCACGAATGTCCAGGCCCACGAAGCTCCGGTTCGCCTCGAACACCTCCATGGCGAGCTTTGACCGGCGCTGGAAGTCGCGCTTCCCAATCTCTACCATCAGACCGAACTCGGCGACGCACTTCCACGACGCGTGCAGGAGGTCGCCGGAGAGCGAGTTGAGAACGACGTCAACGCCGCGTCCGTTGGTCGCGCGCATGACCTCTGGAAGGAACGTCACGTCACGGGAGTTGAAGATGTGGTCCGCCGGGATATTGTACGTGTCCTCGAGATACCTCCGCTTCGGCTCGCTCCCTACCGTGCAGTATATCTGCATGCAAGCACGTCAGTCATCCAATGGAGATGGAGAGAAGGGGAGGCCTTTGTATCTTGGGGTTGTTTACCTGTGCGCCAATGTTCTGTGCAATCTGGATCGCGGCCAAACCGACGCCACCACATGCCGCATGGATGAGAACGGACTGTTTGTTCAAAAGGTTACCGTGCTGGTCATTGAACAGACAGACAAAAAACGGCCGATACTTACCTGTCCTCTTTGAAGCCTGGAAACATCGACCAGTGCCGCCAGAGCGGTTGCATACACGGCGGGCAGAGCGGCACCCTGGACAAAGCTCGTCGAGTCGTCGAGTCTGACGCAGATGTCCTTGGACAACGTCAGCTGCGTGGTGAAGCAGCCGTCGTGGATGAACATGACCCTGTCGCCAACGGAGAGGTCTTGAACATCTGGCCCGACTGCGCGGATGACACCGCTGCCCTCGTGGCCCATTCCGCTGGGATTCCCTTCGACTACGCCCAGAGCCAGAATAACGTCCTGGCGATCGTGTCAGAAGAGTTCATGTAAAAGTAAAGGCTGGGGCTTGGGGTGGGAGGAGCACGAACCCTGAAGTTGAGACCAACGGCCTTCACTTCGACCAACACCTCGCCCTTGGCGGGAGCGGCCGGAACGCCGCCGTCGATCCACTTCATTGTGCGTAGAAGACCTGGAGTCGACATGTTGAGGTGCTTGAGAGCGACCTCGACATCGTGTGGCTCCTTGCGCGCGGCCCCTGAAAACGCACCCGACATGGTCTCCCAGTGGAATCGCGGAATCAGGATCCTGCCGTCGACCAAGGCATATTCGTAGTCGTGATCCATAGACTCCGGATCTAGGTCCGGAGTGCCGACCCGGCCCCAGATGTCAATGATCGCCTCGGTGGCCCTGCTCGTGGTCGTCCTCTTGTCGAGCTCGACGGTGTACATCTGTAGTGAGTACTCGTTCCGGACCGTCCTGGCGAGGCCGAGCATCATTGCAGGCTCGGGGTTCGCGCAGTCTATCTGGCAAGCTTCCGTCACCCAGATCACCCTTGCCTTGTGGCTCTGGAAGTAGGCAATGATGGTCTTGAAGGTCTCCTCGGACATTTCATGCAATAGAGGCTTCTCGAGCTCGAGGACGGAAATGATGTCGCAAGACGGGAGAGGCTGACCCAAGAGGCATGTCTCGACGTCTATGCCCATGGCACCGAGACGGGAGATCATCTCTACCGCATGGGGCTCATCGGCGGTATGGCACAGAACCGCCACCTTGGAGGGCAAGGTCGATCGTACCCCCCGTGAAGCGATGATCCCCGCGCTGATCTGATATGGCTTGTCGCTATCCAGAACGATGGCCTCGGGCTTCTGGAATCCCGCGGCGACCAACTTCTCAGCCCAGCATTCGGGCGCGACCCATGGCTGCTCCACACGATTGTCCTCGGCACCGAGCCACCAGCCGTAGAAGAAGCCCTTCGGAAAGACTGCAGTTAGCTCGTGTCATACAGATAGTTGCGTAAAGGGGCCATCATGGCAAGAGAACAACGATGCCAATCCTTTCGTTGGTGGATGTAGCGTCGTTGAGAGTAGACTCCCCTCGCACGCCCATATACATACTACCTTGGACCACGCGATGCCATACTCTGGGGAAACAAGGAGGGTGAAAGGGATTCCAAACTCACCATGACGTAGTTTACGAACATTGCATCTGGCTTCCGTGAGTACTTTATCCGCATATACGCATTGATCAAAAGGGGCAGCAACCTACCTGGAGTGAGTTCCTCCAGGAACAAGCGTCCACTGGGCTTCAATAGACTATAGACGTTGCGAAGCGTCTTGTCCAGAGTAGGGGTAGCGTGCAGAACCTAGAATACCGCATCATTAGCACTCTCAATCTACAATCGGTAGGCCATGGAAGTTCCCCGCCGCTGCTTGGACCTACGTTGGAAGCGATGATGAGATCGTAGCTGCCGGGCTTGAATCCCTGCTCCTCAGGATCCTTGGATATGTCCAGCACATCGTAATCGATGTTCTCGACGGCGGCAAAGCGCTGCTTCCCCACGGCCATGAAGCCGGCCGACACATCAGTGTACCCGTACTGGCTGTAGAGGCGCTCGCCGTGGGAGGACGTCAGGGCGCGGAGAAGCCTGGCCGTCATGCTGCCAGTTCCCGCGCCAACCTCGAGCACGCGCATGTGAGGGTTCGTGTTGGCCACCAGGCGGACGGCATCGGCCATGTCGAAGGATGTGGCGTCGTAAAAGTCGCTCAGGACATTGTCGGGCATGAGAATGTGCAAGGGATGGCCCTCTCCCGCGAAGATGGAGGGTGCCTCGATGAAGAGGCGATGGATCGCCCTGGCGAAGACAACGTCCTGCGTGTCAGCAAGCTGGGCCATGAGGAAGTCAATCCTGGCGACTCGCTCGTCGTGATCCAAATGTTCGAGGCCAGCGCCTGCAGACACGAACAGGTTTTTGCCGGACCTGTACCGGTCCGTAACAAGGCGCATCCAGTCCAGGAGCTTGACAAGATACGGCGCAGTGCTGTCATCGGGCTTGATCTGGTCGAGATGGTCAAGGTTGCACAGCAGGATGAGCTCCTCCAGTAGAGCCCACTCCCTCTTCCTTGGTGCACGCGGATGCAGGCCGGCCTCCAGTCCGACAAAGTCGCTGTGCGGCTTCCACTCGAGCTCCGTAGATAGAGGCGGCTCTGACTGCGCCGGGGTTGCGAGGACGACCGACTTCATCCCCTTGAGCCTCACGACGGGACCCTCGGCCGCGAGGGCAACGAAATCGCCTGTCCAGGATCCAACCTCATCCAGGCGGTTGATCTTGGCGGTGACGCTCAGGGGCGATGCGCTCGGCGACACGACCAGCTCCTCGATGAAGGTCGGGACCGCCAGCCGCCTGTTGCTGCGCCTGAGTCCGCGGCACAGGGCCACCGTGAAGAGCTGGAAGCATTGGTCGATCACCGCCGGGTGCACCGAGTACGTGGCGCACCTGGACGACCTATCGGTCACTTGGCGGCGACCCGGGGAAGTGACACCGTGGGCTTGAAGCGACGACGGCGAGACCGAGATGTCCGCCATCCCTTCAAACTCCCCGGTGTAGTTGAAGCCAACTCGTCTCAGGATGTCGTAAGAGTCCCTCCTGTCAAGCTTGCGAGGGAACGATCCCGCTGCAGGAGAGACAGAGTCGAGGTGGAACGACTTGTCACTTGACGCCATGGCCTCGCCGTGGCAGTTCCGGACCCATGCCGTGCCGTCGAACGAGGTGATGGTGAACTCATACCATTCCGAATCGTCCGAGGTGCCGGACGGGGTCGACCTCAGTAGAGTGACCAGCTCGACCGGCTTGTCCGAGCTCAGCACCAGGCCCGACATAATGCGGACGTTCCTGACGGTGAATGTCGCGTCGCCGGTCAGCTGCCGAAGCGCCTCGCCCACCATGGAGATGTACCCAGCAGCCGGGAACACGACCTGGCCGTTGACCTCGTGGCCATCCAACCAGAGAGCGTCCTCGAGAGCCATCACCTTTCTCCAGCACGGCTCGCCCTCCGTCTCCAGCACCCTGCTTCCGAGAAGCTCGTGGGGTGGATGTTCCCGGAGCCTCCAGCCGCGCGCAACCCTGGATTCTTCCCAGTGCGTCGTGTCCTGGCTCCAGGCATAGCGCGGCAGGTTCGTCAAGACGGCGCCGGGTGGGCAGATGGCTGCAAAGTCCATCGGTATCGACTGCTGGTACAGCTTTCCGGCGAGGTGGAGCAGGCTGCGATCGCATTCGCTGCCCCTGATACAGGTCCCGAGGTAGATGTCGTCTGTGCGACCCAGATCTCGGAGAATCTGGCCGACTGGTCCTTCAAGGGCGGGATGAGGTCCCAGCTCGATCAGGACCAGTTTTCCGGGTCGATCTCGGAGGGCGGAGCGGAGCGCTGGGTTGAAGAGAACCGTGTTCTCCATGTTCGCCCGCCAATACGATGGCCCGAGCTGTCCCTCACCGGTCAGGCGGTCACCGGTGACGGAGGAGTAGAATGGGATCTCGGGGTTAGCACTGCGAACCACGGGCTTCAGCTGCTCCTCATACACCGGCCCGTATTCATGCATGTGATCTGTTTGAGTACATCGGTCAGCGGGTGCACAATCTTCCAGACAGGAACGACGACGGGGACGACGGTAGTGATAGCGACCAGCCAGTATTGGAACTTACGCGAGTGATACGCCTTCTCTACCCGGAGCAAACGAGCAAAGACGCCCGGTCTCTCAGCCTTGAGCGTCGCTACGATGCTCTCAACCTGCTCCGTATCTCCCGACAGCGTGACGTTGCTCTGGCTGTTCTCGCATGCGATGTTGACCCCTTCGAGCAGGAACGGCTGTATCTCATCCCTGCCCAGCCCGACGGCAGCCATGGAGCCTTTCCTCTGGGAAGAGGCGTTGCCGATGCCTCGCCTCGTTGCCGCGTACACGGCAGCCTCCGCCGTGATGGCTCCGCAGGCGTAGGCGGCGGCCGTTTCGCCCGACGAGTGGCCCAGGACAAAGTCTGGGACGATGTTCCAGGAGCGGAGGACGTCGACCAGGGCTACCTGCATGGCGACGCATACGAGATGGCCCATCTCGGGACGGTGCACTCGACTGTCTTCCTTGGTCTTGCGCAGCTCGGCTACGGATCAGTGTCAGCATAGCGTCAAAGGCTTTTCCCATGTCCGCCACATTGAGGCCAGGGGAGCGGGACTCGGGCCAGCCTCTCACCTTCAATGCTCACCGGTGGCTCCAGCTTCAGCGTCTGCAGGTACTTGTCCAGCTTACGGATCCTGTTCCTGAACGCAGCATTGGTATCGATCAGCCTGGCGCCCATCTCCGGCCACTGCGCACCCTGCCCGGTGAAGATCCAGCCCACCGGCGGAGGTGCTCCATCCACGACGGCGTTGACGGTGGCGGAGGCGTCTTGCACACCGGATGCGTCGTCGGCGATGGCATAAGCCCGGTAGGGCCTGTGATCGCGCCGACTCGACAAGGTATATGCCAGATCCTTGAGCGAGGTGGCTTCGTGAGTTGCTGCCAGGTCACGGTAAGCACTGATCTGCCGATCGAGAGACTCGGAGCTATAGGCGGAGAAGACCAGGAGATTCGATCCGCCCTCAGCATACTTTTCGTTGCCGTTCGCCCCGTTGACGGCAGTGCCGTTCATATAATCGCCGTTCACGTAGGCGCTTTGGTCTTGACGGTGACCATGCTCACGCTGCTTTTGAGAACCATTGGGAACAGAATCGCCGTTTGTGTGCACGCCGCGGCTGGCGACGCCGTTGGCAGGCTTCTTGATTCCAAACTGCGCCGGGGATTCGATGATTGCCTGCACCGTATCAGCAAGTGAGGCACTCTCTCGTGGCCTCAGACAAGACGAACGTGCGCGTTGACGCCTCCAATGCCGAAGGCGTTGATGCTTATCCTCTCTGCTCGACCCTGCGGCCAAGATTCAACCTCGGTCGGGACGTGGAGCTTGTATTTCTCAAACGGAACTTGTGGGAGGGATATACGTCAATTTCCTGGGCTATAGCATCTCTCATGATTCAAACCGCGGCTTGTTGCACTTACTGTCTGGATTCGGTGTCTTGAAGTTGATATTTGGCAGCACTTGCCGGTGCTCCAAGCTCAGGACACACTTGATCAGGCTGGACAGGCCGGCGGCGGCTTCAGCGTGTCCAAGACTTGGTTTGACCTGGACACGCGGTCAGACATCAGGACAGACGGACAGAGATTGTGCCTGTATCGGTAGGGAGGCGTTCTAGGGGGCATACCGATGTGATGATGACGCCGTCCTCGCCAAAGCACCGTCCGACAGCCTCCGTCTCGATGGGGTCGCCGACCGGAGTTCCGGTGCCGTGACACTCAACGACGGCGGTCTGTGACAGGTCATCTATCCCAGCCACCTCGTATGTGTGCCGGATGAGATCCGCTTGCACGGCGGAGCTTGGGGTCAGCATGCCGTTGGTTCTGCCGTCGGTGTTGACACCGGTCCCACGGATGACGGCACGAATGGGGTCCTTGTCCCTCAGTGCGTGATCCAGCCTCTTGATCATGACCATGTTGACGGCCTCGCCTCGCGCGTAGCCGTCCGCGCCGGCGTCGAAGCTCCGACACTGGCCATTGGGCGAGATGACGCCCAGGTCGGTCACGCTAATGTACGTGGCGGGCGAGAAGAGCATGCTGACACCGCCGACGAGGGCGCTGTCGCATTCGCCGCTCTGGATGGCCTTGCAGGCTAGGTCGAGGCACACGAGGGAGGACGAGCAAGCCGTCTTGACCACCATACTGAAAGACTAGCAGTGAGTTTCCCAATCTTTTGCTGCTGCCAAGAGCTTGCTCCGGCTTGAGGGGTTCTCCCTTACCTCGGACCTCGAAGGTCAAGCTCATACGAGACCCTGTTGGCTATTGCGAAGTCGGCAAGGCCGGTGTACCGCAAGTTGCCCCTTTGCTGTGACTCGCGTGCAGAACTGTCGGCATAGTCCTCGCCGAACTCGCCGATGTAGCACCCGGTTCTGCTCCCGCGCCACGAGGTCCCGCCTGCGTTCTCTATGCACTCGTAGGCTACCTGGAGCAGCTGTCGTTGGGCAGGATCCAGGCGCTCCAGCTCCATCTTGGGGATGGGGAAGACGTTGGTGTCAAACTCCTCGATCTGCACGTCATGGAGGAAATATCCCTTCTTGACTGGGATTGTCCCGGGGCCCCGAGCCGGGTCGTAGAACCCGTCGGCGTTGAACCGGTTCTTGGGTATATCGCAGAGTCCGCTCTTCTTGTTCGAGAGGAGGTCCCAGAGGTCGTCACCCGAGCGTACGCTTCCCGGGAGGCGCATGGCCATGCCGATGATGGCCATGGGCTTGGCCAACTCGGGCCCTTCCGCGCTGTCTGCCCACGGCGATTCTGGTGCAGGTGAAGCTGGTCTGTACGTATATCTTGGAGTCCCGGCCTCTGGGGATGCCGTCCCATTGGGGGGTGATGTTTGATGAGGAGCCATTCTTCGGGGTATATTCTCAGCCTGCTGTTCAAAAAGCACAAGTTAAGCACGATAGACGAGGTCGTGTTGTTGAAGTTGAGCTTCAAGAGGTGCTGTTATGGTTATAGTGACATCCAAGACTCTCGGGTTTTCAAGTTCGATCTTGTTGGAATCACTCGTTTCCTCGGCTCGTAAATAGATGTTTCCATGCACAAGAAGAGTGCGAAAACAACTCTCACTGATCATGTCATCTGTTGCTCAAGCTAGCTTTTAGTCAAGGGCCAGGTGGGAATCCTGCTCAAGCTCCTCGAGCACATCAACCTGCCTATTAAGCCTTCGGGGTGGAGCCGTTCCCCTGTCTGACCAAAGGAAACAGGAAACAGACCTCGGCGAAGCATTCTGGCTGTTGTCATTGACGGGATTTGTTTCAAAAAGGTCAGCTCCACCTTGTTCTCAAGAGAATACAAAGATACATTCTCATCTTGGTGTTCAGTCACGAATGCCAGGGAGTATGGTACGGTACGTTGGTGTGTTGTCCCAAGAAAGGCGTTGCTCGAAAACACCAGATATAAATGAATACGTTTTTATCTATCATTTGATTGACAAGCCCCCTGCTCCGTACTGAAGGTCGAGTGACGCAGCCATTCGTGGTGGAGCAGGTCGTAGGCAATCCATTTAATACCAGCCTTGCGCGATCTGGTGTGAGTGATGTCGACGCAATCTCCTTCAGCTACACGGAAACGAAACGAGCAGATACATAAAACGTTCGGGAAGAACATAGTCTTTTCCATGTTGACGCCACTCATTCTCATCAAATTCGCCGTTGCGGCCTCTGTGCCCGTCACCATTGGCGGTCTTGCCTATGTGGCCACCTCACCGGAATTACGGCAAGGCATCTACCACTTCTTGACATCGCCGGGATGGCCGCTTCGTCTGTGCCTGCTGGTGTTCGCCGCCTTGAACTGGAAGAACCTGCCGCTGGCATGGACGGTACGACACTGCCCCGACAAGGAACACAGGAGGAGCTGAGAGGAGTAATGACACGGCAACTGACACTGTGGTTTGTCCTTTCCGCCTAGGCTCGCGTCTTCTATAGCTTTGTCTGCCACGACTTCATCAAGCGGGGCGAACTCCCACCCCACGCGCTGTTTGGCCATATCGTCACGACTACTCGCAACTCACCGCTCGACACCGACTACAACCTACACAAGAGCAACAGCACCTACTTTCCAGATCTCGATGTCTCGCGCACGCGCCTTGTCAGCTATCTCTTGACCCCTGGGATCCAGGTCGTCACGGACAATGCCAGGACACAGGTAGTCCGCGACAGGAGCGGCAGGGTCATGGGCGGTGGGTTCAGCCTCGTGCTTGGTTCTGTCTTCTGCAGCTACAAACGCGAGGTCGGGATGCTGGAGAGCTATGAGCTATGGAGTCGCGTTCTGACCTGGGACCGTAAATGGCTATACTTTGTGACGCACTTTGTGGCCAAAGACAAGGGCAAGAAGGACAAGGCGTCGCCGGGAGGCGTTGGCACCGATCGGGACTGGTCGCAGCGCATCATCGCGACGGCTGTTTCCAAATATGTCTTCAAGCTTGGGCGCTTCACGATTCATCCGTCCATCATACTCGAGGAGAGCCGTCTTTTGCCTGAGCGCCCCGGTGGTGGGTGGCGCGGCGGTGAGCTCGAGGTTGGTGATGTGAGTGAGAAGGTCGAGTCATTGGAGGGAGAGGAAGAGCCAGTAGAGGGCTGGAAGCGGATAGAGCTGATGCGTCGCAAGGGGATGGAGCTCGCTGAGCATTTCGCCGCACTGGATGCTGGGCATTCCCTGTTTGATGGACGAGAGGATGGAGTTCTGGGGAGATTTGTTCTCGGCTAGATCGGTCTTATCCCTAGAATGACAAGTTTGGTACCGAGTTACTGGCTCTTGACTCAATGGACGTTGAAGATGAGCTTAGACCTGAACATACTTGACCGCGGGATATGACAAAAGATTCCTCCCAGCCAAGCAGTTGTAGTTGTGGAGGAAATGTTTGTTCAAGCCGCATATGTATCTATCTCGGTCGCATCAGAGCACCTAGGAATCTTGATCACTTGATATACAGACCATCTCGATAGTGTCAGATCTACTTCGCAAAGCATGGACTTTGGACCCCCCTGTCCGTCGTTGCCACAGCCCTGCACGATCGAACCAATACATTTTTTACCAAGACAAGGGTATCTGGTCTCTTTATATTATATTAAACTATTATCTCAACACAATGAGCAGCTTGCAGCCAACATGCACAAGCCGTGTAGAGTACACTTTGTCTCCTCATGCGCAGAGAGTCGTAAGTACAAGTACAAGGTCGGTTGCCCTCCACACGGAATTAGATCAGCTGCGGCCCAGCACTGACCATCTCGCCGTGACGCATGGTCCGAGCTTACTTGTCTCTGTAGATACCGTACCTGCATTACAAGCGCGCCTAACCCTGTTCACTCGGAAGCATTCCGACAAAGTAGGATCATGCCACTTGATCGCGGACATTAAATAGCTTTGCAGTAGCTCGTGCAACGAAAGCTGCTCGTAGCTGCATCGATAGATGAGGAACGGTAGCACCAGGATTGGTGGAGAGAGAACGTCCGGCTGTGGTTAACGGCACAGCGAAGTTGCCAAGTCTTCAGCTCGAAACACATCCGATCAAATTGCCTCGGCGTGTTCAGTGAAAAGACAAGAAGAAGAGGCGGAGTCATGGTAAACGTGTCGGTACGTCAAGAACAAGCCGACGGATGACTGTGGAGGAATTCGTCCCTACCTATGCATAAGCCTTGCATTTACGGATATATAGAGTTCTATAAGCGGTTCGCCATCCCAGGATGGCAAGCATACGGCTTATATAAACGATCAGCATAACCCAGGCCCAGGCCCAGGCCGGAATATAGAACTAAGTGAGGTTGTTAATTAAGTTAAGTCGTGGGTTTTAGACCTGGCTACCCCCCTCGTAATAGACTTACTCTTATGCTAGATTTAAGTGCTTAAATTAACATACTTATAGAGCTACTTCTAAAATTACCTTTTTTTAATATAAAAAAGAGCTAAAAGTTTAATAATTTATTTTTAATACTTTTTAAGCTATAATTAAGCCTTAATTAAGTATTTTATTTTATTTATTATATTTATTTATACTTAATTATAGCTTATAGCTATTATTAAAAATGTTTTTAATAACCAGCTTATTTTATATTAAGCTATTAATTAATAGAAAATACTTTTTATAACTTTTATATATTATATTAAATATAAGATAAAAAAAAAAAATAAGTTTTAATATTTAATAAAAGCTATTTATTTATTAAAAGACTTAGCTTATAAATTAAATTTTAACTTAATATACTTTAAGCTTAGTATTAATTTATATATAAATTAAATACTTTATTACTTAATTTTTATAAGTTTAAAAAAAATTATATTTATTTATATTTTAGTAACGTATATCACAAGTGAGTGAAACACACAAGCGAGTGAAACAAAAATCCCTCAACCTACACCTTCTCTATTTGATTAATTAATTCTCAACCACCCAGCATGTCACAGTCAAATTATGAGGCTAGAATGCTTCTTGCCCTTCAGGCCCTTCAAAATGACCCAACCTTAAAGCTCCGACGCGCTGCAACAATCTATACAGTCAACCCAACAACGCTCTGGCGTCGGCAAAAAGGCATCCAATCTCAACGCGATATTACCCCAAAATCACGTCGACTATCTAATCTAGAGGAACAGATCCTTAAACACTTTATTCTTGACCTAGATTCGCGAGGATTTCCCCCCCCGGCTACGTAGTGTGAAAGCAATGGCTGATCAATTGCTTGCCGACCGCGACGCACCACCAGTCGGCACAAACTGGGCCTCAAACTTCGTCAGGCGACACCCAGACCTCAAGACGCGTTTTTTTTCGTAAATATGACTACCAGAGAGCCAAGTGCGAAGATCCAACTATTATCCGCAACTGGTTTATGCTTGTGGCGAACATAATCGCGAAGTACGGCATCCGATCAGAAGATATCTATAACTTTGACGAGACTGGCTTCCTTATGGGCATGATTGCAAGCGGAATGGTCGTCACGGGCTCAGAAAGGCGTTTAAAGCCAAAATCAGTGCAGCCTGGAAATCGGGAATGGATTACAGTGATCCAAGCGATCAATGCGGAAGGCTGGTCGATCCCGCCGTTTATCATCGGTGCGGGCCAATATCACCTCGCCAACTGGTACCGAGAAAGCAACCTCCCGGGCGATTGGGCTATTGCAACGACCCAAAATGGCTGGACCGATAATGAGACCGGTCTCGAGTGGCTCAAGCACTTTGACCGGCACACAACCAATCGATCAATTGGTTCCTATCGTCTCTTGATCCTTGATGGCCACGAAAGTCACCACTCCATCGAATTCGAGAGATATTGCGAGGAGAATAAGATTATCCGGCTTTGTATGCCACCTCATTCATCTCATCTACTCCAGCCCCTTGACGTCGGGTGCTTTAGCATACTAAAGAAGGCATATGGTCGAGAAATAGAGCATCTGATCAGATGCTCTATAACACACGTTTCAAAGACCGAGTTCTTTCCAGCCTTCTACGCAGCACACGAGGCCACTATGACGAAAAAAAAAACATCAAGGCATCATTCAAAGGGGCCGGGCTTATTCCTCTTGATCCAGAAAGTGTGGTCTCGAAGCTTGATGTGCAGCTACGGACGCCAACGCCGGTTGAGGAGGCATCTGATCAATTGACCTCTTGGGCATCAAGGACCCCGAAGACTGTGCTTGAGGCCCAATCTCAGTCTGAATACCTTGAGAGACGAATTAGAAGGCACCAAAGCAGCTCTCCAGAGTCAATTCTTGAAGCATTAAAGTCTCTTGCAAAGGGAACAAAGGCGGTTATGCATGAGATGGCTCTTGTTCGGGCAGAGGTTCAAGACCTTCGACAGGCAAATGAGATACTAAGCCGGCGCCGGAGAGCAAAAAGGACCCGGCTACAGAAAAGAGGGGTGATGACGGTAGAGGAAGGAAGGCAAGCAATTGATCAAATGGATGCTGATGCGCGGGTAATGGCCGAATCGTCGCGGAGTGGTGGTCAAGGGAGGTCGGCGCGACCGGGTGTTCGACGTTGTGGTATCTGCGGCAAGCCCGGCCATAATGCAAGGACCTGTCAAGTAGTGATTGAGACGTCTGGGGAAGAGTATAGTGAGTAGTTTTAATTGATCAAATGGTTTGTGGTGTTTTTATTGCGATTTTTATAAAAGAGGTTGGGATTTTTGTTTCACTCGCTTGTGTGTTTCACTCACTTGTGATGTACGTTATTAAATATATATAAGCTTTTAGTATATTAATTTATTTCTTTTTATATTTTATATACTTATTTCTCTTAAAAATATAAATTAGAAAAAATATATAAAAATATTATTTTTTTTATATAATTTAACTTAAGAGAATTATATATAAATATAAATATAAATATAAATATATATATATATATATATATTATAATTAATTATTAGAGCTTTTTATATCTTTTTAAATTAAAAAAGGATTTAATTAATATTATTATTAACTTTAAGTTATATAAAGGGCTTATAAATATTATAGTTATAATAAGTTATACTTATAGCCTTATAACTTAGTTTTTATAAATATATAAAGAGATTTATAAAAGAAAATAAGTTATTGATAAAATATAATATCTAGCTTTAAGTAATTTATTAATTAAGATAATAAATATACTTTATATTTAATTTAAAGATATATAAAACCTCTTTTTTTTTAATTATATAATTAATAAAAAAGCTAATTAAAATCTTTTTTTTTAATAAGGTAACTAGCTTATATCTTTTTCTTAATTAATATTAAATTTATTATAAAAAAAAGCCTTCTTAAGCTATAACCTAAGACTTAAAGCTAAGAGGCATAGGTTTATTTAAGACTTTTATTATCTTATAAGATCTTTTTATAAAGTAAGTTATATATTTATTTATAGCGAGATTTATACCTAAGGTTTATAAATTAAGATATATATATTATATATACTTAGATTAATTATTTATAACTTAAAATACTTTTAGAAAATATATATTAATAATATTAAATAAGTTAAAGATTTATATATATTATTATAAAAGCTAAGACTTATTATAGATTATAAGCTAATAAATTAAGTAATTAAAATATAATTATTACATACCCTAGTCAGAGGGGTACCCCACGTAATAACTCTTACTCTATAATAGTTAGATCTAGTAGCTATTAGATAGGATTAGTAACTTAGACTTTAGATTACCTTTATATGTGCCTTCTTTATATTATGACTTATGTTTCTTTTGACCAGATAGCTGCTAGAGTTAGCTATCTACCCTCTGCTTTTAGCAGTATATCGACCCCTTGCCAGAGCTAAGGGATCTATAATAATAATACTCTAGATAAGAAGTCTCTTAATAGCTATTAGTTATAGCTTCTTTATAAATTCTTATATAAATTAAGATAATAAGCTATATATATACCTCTATAATAAAAGTCTTAACTTAGCTTTTAAGCTAGGCTATTAGCTTTAAATAATAATCCTAGAGCAAGCTTTTAACTTAGTAATTAATATATTAAATATATTTTTTAATTAAGAAATAAAATAAAAAAAGCTTAAAAAGCTTAAAAGGTATATAAGGTAAAGACTTAATAATAGACTCGCAAAAGGATATCTCTATAGAGAGGAAATAAGTGCTATACCTTATAGCTAGGTTAAAGACTAGTTAGTATGTAATATTATTAAGCTACTTGTAGTAGTTATTTTTCTCTATAATATAGCTACTTAGATTAAAAGTATTAAATACCTTGCTAAGAATTAATTAAAAAGTCATAGGTCTCTTTAAAATAATTTTTATAATATTTTAATAATAATTCCTTTCTAAGAGACCTTTCTATACCCTGCTTATACCCTTATTATTATATAAGAAAAGATAGGTCCAGTACGCGATAGTAGCCCCCGCGTAGTTAAGAAGATTTACAGCGTGCGCTACCACGAAGGCAGCTAGTTAATACACCGCCCATAGCAAGCATTGCTAGAGGCTAAGAGGGCGTTCAGATATGTAGGCTTTAACTCCGAGTCAAGAGAGTATGCACCTGTTATTACGAATGAGACCCTTGCATAGTACCTCGGCAAAACTGTTATTTTATAGAAGGCCAACCGCGAGACACTTCAAGATGAGTATAACACCCTTCACGAGGCATATCCATACATCCAGACAGATATGCTAATATTAGCTAGTAGCTTCCTAATCGCAGCGGTTAATACATTTATTAGCTTTATTTACTCTAAATTTAGTAGTGACTACTTAGAGTATCTTAATGCTATTAATAAGGAATCCCAGCGGGCAGCTATTAGGAATATTTATAAAGATATAGTTATATATATATAAGATAAAGTAGTAGAACTTAAAGAAACGTTAGGTAAGATCTAATGCCCTCTATTGCATTCTAGCACTAGGAAGATATTTTAATACTTAAGAAAGGTTATACCAGATTAGCTTGTTCATATATGAACTGAGCATTAGTTAACGAGCAAGGGCATAAGAATGCCTTCGCCACAGTCCTCACCCGCAAACTCCGTCTCTAAAAGCTCTCCCATGTCGCGCGCTCTGTATTCCGCAGGAGGCGAGGATACTCCATGATTGATGTTGTCGTCTCGTTCAGGAACGCCACTTCCCGAGCGACAGCCGGTGGCAGGTCGGTCATGACTTGATCAACTCTGCCACGAGCGCTCTCTTCCCGGGTAGCCCGTCGGCGAGCGACTTCAGCAGCTCCGGAGCCTCGGACTTGCTCAGCGGTGGTAGATCAACCACCTCCCTCAAAAACAGTGGCAATCGAACGAGCTCGAGTTGTGAAGAGATTCTCTAGTCCCGTATACTTAGCTATTCCTGATTCTGCTTTCTATGAGATCCTTGACTTTCTCAATAATAGTCTCTGCACGAATCTGGTGCAGCTCTTTTAGATTCTTGTCATCTGGCCATCTGTGTTGAACGGCTGGACTCTCCTCCCACGCCTCAAAGTCAACCACGAATAGTGCTTCACCGTTGAGGATAAAGTTGCGCGGCGCGTAATCCTCGAGAATGACACCAGAATCTCGAAGACAGCGCATTAAGTCGAGTACCTTCGTCTGCAAGTCGATGAGACTTCCAAGGCAGGAATCATCTAGGTCGTCCAAAGGTGTGTGCCCTCAATATAAGATAGAACAAGAACTGGTTTGCTGTCGATAGTGGTGGTTACATATGAGTCCCATTACGCCTCCGCTATGAGAGCCGAGTAAATCCTGACCTTGAGAATCAGTCCAAAATATGGTCCCAGAATTCTCGTCAATCTGTTTCCGATGCCCGTCCGGGTGATGGCGCTTTTCATGACCCTCGACCTCCTGAGGTATTCCAGCCATCTAAAGGCTAAACTAATATAAATCAAACGACTTGGCTATAAAATTACCCCCCTCATTCGACTATCAAGAGTGTAACGGATCCCAAGGCCTAGGCCAGGTCCCTAGACAAGGAAAACCCTAGAGTCCTTGGGGACGTGACCTAGCACGTGGGAGCGGATATTGGGAGGGCAGCGCTCAAGGAAGCAAACTTCAGTCTTGAACACAACAGAACCCTACCTTTGACTACATGACCTCTATTATTTATGACATGAATGATGTGTTGTTATTGGTGATGTGTAGGATTGATGGCTGTCCTACCAGGTGGCCTGCCTAGACGACAAGGCCATACAGCCTCACCATCGGGCCGATCAAACAACGGGCCATCCTGCCTATTCATTTGTTAGGATACGTTGTTATTCAATCTGCACCATCCAATATACAATCGACAAACCATGCCATTGTCCTATAGAACCATTAAAGGTATCCTGTTCTCATGCTCTGCGATCACCAACATCATCACATCATCGCAACTCCGGTATCATTCTCTATAGATAGACAAATGCCAAGTCACAATGGCACCGGAAAGTCGATTTCAGTAATCAAGGGCCCTGCCTCCGACTATCCCTGGTGTGGAGATTAGGCCAGCACTATTCACACCCTTGTTCTTCGGAAGATAGGAAGGCTGCTCATGCTTATCGGCTCGGTAAACTCACTCGGATTGCATATGTCAGCATGATTTTCATTCAAGGTCTATCATATTTATATAAACCCCCACTTGAAGCTCCAGCGGAGACATAGTCGGGTATAGGATCCCCCTCACGAGGCTCCCTATCGCCGTGGTACTTATAACACGACGAATCCCATCCTCTCTGTTTCTTGGAACCTCTCCTCGGAAAGCCCTCACTACACTGAATCCACATTCACAACACGTCTACGATCTTCACCATCAAGAGACCTGACTTACATACACCATGTTTCCGCCTCCACCAGCTTCTGATATCGGTAAGAATAACACTGCAGCCCCCCCTCAGAACGTCAATTCAACTCCTCGAGCCAACCACTAACACGGTATCTCCAGACTGGTCAAGCGTCGACCTCTCCCTTAAGATCCCAGTCAAGGGTCACGTCGAGGCTCGCTACAATGCCTCGACCGGCACCTGGAGTGTGCCCGTCCTCGAGACGAACCCGAACATCTCTGTAAGCGGCATATCCCCCGCCTTGAACTATGGGCAGCAATGCTTCGAGGGCATGAAGGCCTACCGACAGACGTCAGGCGACATTGTCATCTTCCGCCCCGAGGTCCACGCCGCACGCATGGCCAAGTCCGCTGCGGCCGTGTGCCTCCCACCGCCTCCCAAGGACCTGTTCATCGAGTGCGTCCGCGCGGCGGTGGCCGCCAACGCCGAGCTGGTCCCGCCCTCATCGTCCAACGGCGCGTTGTACATCCGCCCCGTGCTGTTCGGGTCTTCAGCGCAACTGGCGTTGGCACCGTCAGAGGAGTCCATCCTAGCAGTCTACGTCTACCCTCTTCTGCCCTACCACGGCTCGGCCGCCACCGACGCGCTGATCTTGGAGGATTTTGACCGCACGGCGCCTTTCGGAACTGGGCCATTCAAGGTCGGCGGGAACTACGCGCCCGTGTGGAAGCACGCTGCGGCCGCCAAGGAGAAGGGCTACGGGATCACGCTGCACGTGGACAGCGCCACCCGGACCAAGATTGACGAGTTCTCCACGAGCGGCTTCTTGGGCTTCAAGTCTGATGGCTCCGAGAAGACTCTTGTCGTCCCGCTTGCTGAGAATGCAGTGCAGAGTGTCACGAGCGCATCGTTGACCAGGATAGCAGAGCTGCAGGGCTGGATTATCCAGCGTGATGATGTGAGTCACTTGCTACGCGCGACCCCACAAACCAAAAAAGAAGCCTTGATCGAGTATACTGAAATCTCCTTCCACTCAAGGTCCCATTACATACGCTTTCTTCCATCCAAGAGGTGGTCGCGGTTGGTACGGTGGCAGTTGTTGTTCCCATTCGAAGCATCTCTCGCTTGTCCACGAGCGACAAGTTCACGTTCCCCGGTACTTCGAACCCGGACAAGATCGAAAGCCAGCTGCTGGGACTGGCTCGTACACTGTCAGACATAGCACGAGGCAACCGGAAGGACACTGAAGGATGGTGCTGGAAGGTCACGGAGCATGGCCCGGACAGAAGCACTCCCAGCCGTCTGTAGTGCTAGAGGATAGATAAGATACACACGGAGACATGCACATAGAGACGATGTAGTTTTGCCTCTCAAGCCTAGCCAACGCCAGTAGTGTTCTTTTTGCTACCATTGAGCCTCATGGACTAGGCCATTTCTCTCTCTACACATGCACGTACTCACGCAAACGGCCAAGGGCCCTTTCCAAGTCCAGTGGCTGGATCATCTCCCGTGTGTAATCTGGAGCAGATGCTTCGAGACAAAGGACTAACGATAGAGAAGATCATGCCTGGGCCCCGGTTGGGTCATCTATCTGCACGGTATTGGTATCTTGATCGTTGCATGCGAAAATGTCCACGTTCGCTGACTCTGGCCCCGCCATGTTGTATAATCTCTAGGTTTGTCATCGTCTGGTTCGTTGTTGCTAGGTAGTATGTCTGCAATGCCGGTGCTAGGGATAGCCACGGCGACACGCTATCTATCTCTTCCTAATTACTCTTACACCATTGTCTTCAGACATGTTCCCATGGTTCCTCGGTAGCCATCAGAATCTCGGGCGGAATCGCAGCATCGGTCCATCTTTCTGCCCCGTCACATGGTCTCTCAGAACATACGGGATCGTTTGCGAGTCCAACATGTCGAGATTCGCTTTACTCCTCGTTGCCTCTTCTGCCCTCTCGAAGTCGAACTCAAACAGCAGGCGAGCGAACGTCAGCATGATTTGCGCAATTGCTAGCGGTTTCCCAACGCAGCTTCTAGGACCGATATTGAAGGGGAAATACGGACGCCGGCCCTCCACCTCGTCGGCCCACCGCTCAGGCATGAACCGATGGGGGTGTTCCCAGTTCGCGGGACTGCGCTGCATTGCGTAGATCCCCGAGCCGACCTCGCATCCGGGCGGCACGAACTGCCCATTGATCATCATGCCCTTGTCGTTGTCGATGACACGCCACGGCGGACCTCCTCCCGGCGGGGACAAGCGTAACGCTTCATCCATGCAGGCTCGTAGGAACACGCACGAGTTGAGCTTCTTCCCGAGTTGGATTTCCTCGACCGAGTCAAACGCTGCGCGGACCTCTCCCACTGCTTGACGGTAGGCCTTTTCCGTGCATGAAAGGTAGTGGGCCATCGCAGCCATCGTCGTCGATGAGGTATCAACACCTACCATCGACCAAAAAGTCAGCCAGCCTGCAAGCAGATCTCGGAAAGACGCTCAAAATTACCAGCCACGACGAATGTTGCCGTCTCCGTGCTCAGCTCCTTCAGCGTCAGATGCTGCCCCGTGTCTGAGTCTTTGCACTGTTGCAGGAACGAAAAAATGTCGTTGTTGTCCGCCTTGTCCTCCCCTAGCCGGATCTTCATCAGTGATCGGAGAAACAGCACAAATCTCTTGGCTGCCTTGTCTGACTCTGGTAGTAGCTTGCGATCCAGGCCCCCGAAGGTCAGGTTGGGCATTTGCCACAGCGCGGCGAGCCGGACATTTGACTTCTCGATTGTGTCCATCACGAAGCGGTACTCTCCGTCTTCTATCGTGCGGTAGTCGATGTCGAATGTGAGGGCAGTCATCGTGTCGAATGCCAAATGTGTGACTGCCGCGGGAAGTTAGAGAAAACAAATCTTTGCTGGCAGGGGGGCCGCGTGCGTCACCCACATCGATGGGCCATATTCGAAGGCTCTGACCATTGCCCTGCCTGCAGGTCGGCACCACGTACAACCCGTAGAAACCTATCAATCCGGGCCTGCATGACTGGCTCGAATTTTCGCAAGCTGCTCTCGGAGAACGCCTGACTGAGAACCCGTCTGCGACGAGAGTGTTGGACCTTGTCTTGCATAGTCAGGGTGTTGGGCGCCCTAGCCGACAGGACCTTGTAGGAGTGGCCTTTGGTCACAGGTGCGCCGTGGCCATAGACATCTGTTGGTGATTTCACCATCTCTTCAGCTTCCACTGGGAAACGGCTGGACTCATTCGCATATCTTACCTCGAAGACCGCCCACGGTGTTGATCAAGACGCGGTTCGGTGCATAGCGCACCCATACCCCTACCACACCAAAGACTCAGCCACTCGTTCCCTACTCATTCAGGGAAACGGCGCCACGAACCATACTTCTCGTGACATCTCAATATGTCTGTGTGTATATCACCTTTCCAGGCATGGTAGGCACTGTACAGGTTGGTGAACTTTGCGAGGACGGGGCCTGGGTATTTGGCCAGAGGGTGGAAGAAGGCATGATAAATCAGTGTGTAGATAATCTTTCAATTGATTGTAAGTATACAGCCCAAGGATATCTAGGGAGAGAAATTGTTCATAAGATCTCTTACCAAAGATAGAATGCTTCCAGATACCGTCGCACCCAGAAGCTTTGCCCATTCAAGGAGTCTATGCACATCCAAAGCGTTTGCAAATGAATACTGCAACATTGTGGGCACAGAGATAATGAGAAGTGTGCATCGGAGTCTAGGGAACGAGCATGTCGATAGGTGAACAATGTGTCTATTTAAAGACGCAGAGGTATGACGATTGACCCGGTTGAGGGACATGCCATGGGACCGGCTGGGTCCGCTTGTATTATGATCCTATCGTAAGTTAACTCGGGGTTTTAGACCCCCCTTGGAAGAAGGTTATTTAATTAGCTGTTAGTAATATATTTATAGGTCCTTTACTTATTTTTGTTTTAATATAGGCTTTTTATTACTTAATATATATATATACCTAGCTAAGATTTCTTATAGTATATATAATAAGTATATAAG
Source organism: Fusarium keratoplasticum (assembly GCF_025433545.1). Classification (NCBI taxonomy): domain Eukaryota; kingdom Fungi; phylum Ascomycota; class Sordariomycetes; order Hypocreales; family Nectriaceae; genus Fusarium; species Fusarium keratoplasticum. Next base: position 580,493 of record NC_070534.1, read on the forward strand.
CTACTTAAGTATATAAGCTACTTAAATTTTTACCTTAAAGGATGATTTTAAATAAATTTTTAAAAATTTAAACTAGGCCTAAAATAGCTAGTCTAAAAAGTTAAGCTTATTATATACTATAAAAGTAATACTAATTTTTCTAGATCTTTAAAAAAAATTCTTACTAAGCTAGTTTAAATAAAATCTATTCATATTATATAAATAGCTATTTTTATATAAAAAAAATATTTTATAATATTTAAAAAAAAATATTATATAGTTTTATTACTAGTTAAATAGCTAAAAACTCTCTTTCTAAGTTTCTAGTTATTTTATAGCTATTTTTAAAGATATAAGATTTAGTCCTTTTAGCTATATAATATAAGTAGCTTATATACTTATTAAAAATTATTATTTTTTAAAGAAATTATTTAAAATAATTTAATTATTTACTTATTTAAGTTAATTTTTTTAGATAATAATATCCTTAATTATAATAATTTTTTTTTTATATTTTAAGTAAGCTAATTAAAAGCTATACTTATTAAATATTTTTTTTTTTTTTTTTTTAAAAAAAAAACTTTTTAATTAAGTTATTAAGATTTTTTTTAAAGAGCTTTTATATAACGGCACGGTCATAGCTGCGGGCACCTTAGCCGCTGCGTCACGGGGCAAAAGATTAGGCTATAATTGTTATTATTGCAATTATAGAAGGTGTAACATCTGCCTATAGGGCTTACAGCACTGTTACGGGGGACTAAGCCGTAATATTTTATATAACAAGCTTAAGCTTTTTAAATTAATATGAGATTTTAATAAATTAAAAATAAGAAATCTATTAATAAAATATATATTAATAAATTAAAATTTTATTACTTTTTTAATAAAAGATAATCCTTATAAAAAAAACTTAATTTAATTAAAAAGCTATAACTAAGGCCTTTTTTATTTTATTTAAATATTTTTAATTTAAAAAGCTAATAAATATATATTTTAATATAATTAATGTATTAAAATTACTTAAAAACTAATATATTATTTATAAAAAAAATTAATAGTATATTATAATATAATAATTTAATTTAATTAATTAATTAATTATAAAGCTAGAAAAAGTGAAAAAAATTATATATTTATTTAATTTAAAAAAAAATTATTAAGCTTTTTTATAATTTATATACTAAGTAAGTATTATAATATATTTTATATTTAAAAATAATAAACTTTAAACTTTTAAAAACTATTATTAATTAGCTATATACTTAAAAAAGAGTATTTTTATAAATCTAAGTAAAAAGTTATAAGTTTATAGCTTTTTTAAATTTTTAAAAAAATCTATTTAGTTTTATAAAATTATAATTAAAAAAAATAATATAAATAAAATTTTTTAAAATAGCTTACTTATTAATTTTTAAAAAGTTTTAAAAAATTATTAAGATAATATAAATTTTATAAAAATTCTCCTTTAGGCTTTTTAGTTATTAAGATTTAAATTAAATTTTAAAATGCTTTTTAAAGTAATTTTATGTTTAAATAAAATTTATACTATAGGGTAAAAGTATAATACTTACTTATTTTAATTTAATTTAAATAGCTAAGTCCTTAATATAATATATAAAAAATATTAATTTTTTAATTAAAATTAATTAATTAATAAGCTATAAGTTATTAACCTTTTTTTAAAAATAAAATATTAATTATTAAATTAAATTCTTCTTTTCATTTATTTATTTTAAATATTTTTATTTTTTTAGAAATATTAAATAAATTTAAGGCTTTTTTATTAATTAAAATTACTTAAAGAATTAAAATTTAAAGATATAATTTAAAGAAATATTATAAAATTTTTTTATTTTTATAATTAATTAAAATTAAGCTTATTAAACTTATATTTCTTTTTATATTTTAGTAAGTTATTTAATTAATATAATTAATTATAACTTAATTAAAAAAATAATTATAGCTAAAATAGCTTTATTAATATAATTTATTATATTAATTAAATAACTTAACGTACATCACAAGTGAGTGAAACACACAAGCGAGTGAAACAAAAATCCCAACCTCTTTTATAAAAATCGCAATAAAAACACCACAAACCATTTGATCAATTAAAACTACTCACTATACTCTTCCCCAGACGTCTCAATCACTACTTGACAGGTCCTTGCATTATGGCCGGGCTTGCCGCAGATACCACAACGTCGAACACCCGGTCGCGCCGACCTCCCTTGACCACCACTCCGCGACGATTCGGCCATTACCCGCGCATCAGCATCCATTTGATCAATTGCTTGCCTTCCTTCCTCTACCGTCATCACCCCTCTTTTCTGTAGCCGGGTCCTTTTTTGCTCTCCGGCGCCGGCTTAGTATCTCATTTGCCTGTCGAAGGTCTTGAACCTCTGCCCGAACAAGAGCCATCTCATGCATAACCGCCTTTGTTCCCTTTGCAAGAGACTTTAATGCTTCAAGAATTGACTCTGGAGAGCTGCTTTGGTGCCTTCTAATTCGTCTCTCAAGGTATTCAGACTGAGATTGGGCCTCAAGCACAGTCTTCGGGGTCCTTGATGCCCAAGAGGTCAATTGATCAGATGCCTCCTCAACCGGCGTTGGCGTCCGTAGCTGCACATCAAGCTTCGAGACCACACTTTCTGGATCAAGAGGAATAAGCCCGGCCCCTTTGAATGATGCCTTGATGTTTTTTTTTTCGTCATAGTGGCCTCGTGTGCTGCGTAGAAGGCTGGAAAGAACTCGGTCTTTGAAACGTGTGTTATAGAGCATCTGATCAGATGCTCTATTTCTCGACCATATGCCTTCTTTAGTATGCTAAAGCACCCGACGTCAAGGGGCTGGAGTAGATGAGATGAATGAGGTGGCATACAAAGCCGGATAATCTTATTCTCCTCGCAATATCTCTCGAATTCGATGGAGTGGTGACTTTCGTGGCCATCAAGGATCAAGAGACGATAGGAACCAATTGATCGATTGGTTGTGTGCCGGTCAAAGTGCTTGAGCCACTCGAGACCGGTCTCATTATCGGTCCAGCCATTTTGGGTCGTTGCAATAGCCCAATCGCCCGGGAGGTTGCTTTCTCGGTACCAGTTGGCGAGGTGATATTGGCCCGCACCGATGATAAACGGCGGGATCGACCAGCCTTCCGCATTGATCGCTTGGATCACTGTAATCCATTCCCGATTTCCAGGCTGCACTGATTTTGGCTTTAAACGCCTTTCTGAGCCCGTGACGACCATTCCGCTTGCAATCATGCCCATAAGGAAGCCAGTCTCGTCAAAGTTATAGATATCTTCTGATCGGATGCCGTACTTCGCGATTATGTTCGCCACAAGCATAAACCAGTTGCGGATAATAGTTGGATCTTCGCACTTGGCTCTCTGGTAGTCATATTTACGAAAAAAACGCGTCTTGAGGTCTGGGTGTCGCCTGACGAAGTTTGAGGCCCAGTTTGTGCCGACTGGTGGTGCGTCGCGGTCGGCAAGCAATTGATCAGCCATTGCTTTCACACTACGTAGCCGGGGGGGAAATCCTCGCGAATCTAGGTCAAGAATAAAGTGTTTAAGGATCTGTTCCTCTAGATTAGATAGTCGACGTGATTTTGGGGTAATATCGCGTTGAGATTGGATGCCTTTTTGCCGACGCCAGAGCGTTGTTGGGTTGACTGTATAGATTGTTGCAGCGCGTCGGAGCTTTAAGGTTGGGTCATTTTGAAGGGCCTGAAGGGCAAGAAGCATTCTAGCCTCATAATTTGACTGTGACATGCTGGGTGGTTGAGAATTAATTAATCAAATAGAGAAGGTGTAGGTTGAGGGATTTTTGTTTCACTCGCTTGTGTGTTTCACTCACTTGTGATATACGTTATAATAGTTTTTTAATAATAAAATTATAAAAGATTTTTTTATTTTTTTAATAATTATTATTTATAATAATAAAATAAATTATATAAATTAAAGAGACTAACTAAAGGTATTACTAAGTTATAATTATTATATATATTAAAATATAAAAGTATTAAAATATATATTAAGTATTAAAATATATATTAATTATTACTAAGAGATTAAGAAATCCTTAGATAGTTATATAGGCCTTAGGCTATATTATATTCTTCTTACTAAAGAATTATAAAGGCTTTAATAAGTTAAAATTTAATTAATAAATTAAACTTACCTTATATCTCTAATATTACCTTAATTATACTAATTAGGCTTATACCTTTTTATAAAGCTCTTAATAAGCTTTAACTTAGATTTTCCTTCTTAAAATAACTCTTATTAATAATTTTTTTTTTAGCTTTATAATAACCTAAGTTAAAAAAGATATAAGTTATAAGTAATATAAAAAAGTTATAACGTACTTAATAAGTGAGCTATACAGACAAGTAAGCTATATACTTTTCCTTACCCCCCTGAATAAAAATCATTATAAAAAGACTATAAACTATTTAATTAATTAAATCTACTTATTATACTCTTCCCCAGACATCTTAATCACTACCTGACAGGTCCTTACATTATGCCCGGGCTTACTATAGACACTATATCACCGAACGCCCGGCCTAACCGACCTTCCTCGACTACTACTCCTCGACGATTCGGCCACTACCTACGTATCTATATCTATCTAATTAATTACTTACCTTCCTTCCTCTACCGTTATTACTCCTCTTTTCTATAATCTAATCCTTTTTGCCCTCCGGCGCCGGCTTAGTATCTTATTTACCTATCGAAGGTCTTAGACCTCTGCCCTCACGAGTACTATCTCATATATAACTACCTTTGTTCCCTTCGCAAGAGACTTTAATACTTTAAGAATTAACTCTAAAGAGCTACTTTAATACCTTCTAATCTATCTTTCAAGGTATTTAGACTAAGATTAGGCCTTAAGCATAGTCTTTAGGGTCTTTGAAGCCCAAGGGGTTAATAGTTTAGCTACTTCCTTAACCGGCATTAGCATCCGCAGCTAAACATCAAGCTTTGAGACCATAGTTTCTAGGTTAAGAGGAATAAGGCTAGCTCCTTTAAAAGCCCCCCTAATATTTCTTTTCATCATAGTAGCCTTATGTGTGGCATAAAAGGCCGGAAAGAACTCGGTCTTTAAAACATAGGTTATAAAGCATCTAATTAATCGCTCTATTTCTTAACCATAAGCTCGCTTTAGCACGCTAAAGCATCTAATATTAAGGGGCTAGAGTAGATAAGATAAATAAGGTAGCATACAAAGCCGGATGATTTTCTTCTCCTTATAATATCTCTTAAATTTAATAAAGTAGTAACTTTTATAGCTATCGAGGATTAAGAGACGATAAGAACTAATTAATCGATTAGTTATATACCGGTCAAAGTACTTAAGCCACTTAAGACTAGTCTTATTATTAGTCTAGCCATTTTAGGTCATCGTAATAGCCTAATCACCCGGGAGGTTGCTTTCTCGGTACCAGTTGGCGAGGTAATATTAGCCCGTACTAATAATAAATAGCTAAATCGCCTAGCCTTCCGCATTAATTACTTAAATAACTATAATCTATTCCCAGTTTCTAGGCTATACTAATTTCGGCTTTAAATACCTTTCTACACCTATAATAACTATTCCGCTCGCAATCATGCCCATAAGAAAGCTAGTCTCATCAAAGTTATAGATATTATTTAATCAGATACTATACTTCGCGATTATATTCGCTATAAGCTAAAACTAATCGTAGATAATAGTTAGATCTTTGCACTTAGCTCTCTAATAATTATATTTACGAAAGAAATATATCTTAAGGTCTAGGTACCGCTTAATAAAGTTATAAGCCTAACGCGTACTAACTAATAGCGCGTCGCGGTCGATAAGTAATTAATTAGCTATTTCTTTTATACTACGAAGCCGAGGGGGAAATCCTCGCGAATCTAGATTAAGAATAAAGTAAATAAGAATCTCTTTTTCTAGTTTAAATAGCTTGCGTGATTTAGGGATAATATTAGCTCGGGCTTAGATGCTATTCTGCTAGGCGCGGAGGGTATTATAATTAACTTAATAAATTAATATAGCGCATCGGAGACTAAGTTTTAGGTTATTTTGATAGGCTTAAAGGGCAAGAAGGACCCTAGCCTCTCTATTAGATTATGATATACTAGGTGGTAAGGAATCAATTGATTAAATAGAGAAGATATAGGATAAGGGATTTTTATACAGCTCACTTATCTATATAGCTCACTTATCAAGTATATTATTATTAATACTTTTATTATAACTTTTAGCTTAAGTTATAAAGAAAAAAAATACTTTATAGATTAAGTTATAATACTATTAATTATTTAGACTATTAGCTTATTTATAAAGGGTATACTAAGAATAGCCGCTATTACTAAATTAGGGAAAATAAGTACTAAGCCATTTTAGGCTATTAGGTAATTTCTTATATATAGAAAAAGATTAAAAGCTATAGCCTCTAATTATTATTATCTTCTTTATTAATTATAATAAGAAAAGAGAGCTTTAGGCTTTCTTCCTCGGCATAATTAGTATTACTATTAATTAATTATTTACCCTTATTATTTTTTATATTATTAAGATTACGAGATAATATATAAGATCCCTTTTTTAAAAGGTTATAAAAAGAATTCGCGAAGATCTAGCTATATAATATAGTATATTTTATTTCTCTAATAAATTACACCTACCTAGGTTATCACTATAATATTATAAGATTATAAGTATAAAAGTATATCTTAGCTAAGATTAATAGAAATAAGGGTAAGAAAGAAGTACTTAAATTAAGATATAGTTATAGGCTATGTGATATTACTTTATATAACTTATCGTATTACTTTGACTTATATTACTATAGAAAATAAGTGAGAAAAGAAGTACCTTTTATTTGCCGCATTTTTATTAAATTAAGCCCCTGTCTGGTACGCGATGGTAGCCCCCGCGCAGTCAAAGAGATACCCAGCTCAAGCTTCAGCGATTGAGGCTCCACTTGGTGACCCCGTAATGATTGGACGAAGCTTTTCCCAACCTCACGTAACAGTTGAGCTTCAACTTGACATCCCAATCACAACTCAATCCCCCCCATTCCATTCTTTGTCGCGTAGCCTCTTGTGCTAGTCACAATGGACGGCCTCGACGAATTCGAAAAGACTCTTGCCGCCGAAAAGGCAGAGCGCGAACGTTCAGAACGCGACCGCGAGGAGAGGAAGCATCGCAAACACAGACATCACCATCGACACGAGTCGGACAGAGATCGAGATCGCGAGAAGGATAGAGATAGGGACAGGCATCGGCATCGTCGGCATCGCGATGATGAGGACGATGGGCACAGACACAAGCGCTCACGACACTCGCGCGACGATGAGGAACATCGATCACGGCATCGACATCGTGACGAGCGACATCAGAAGACATCAGATCCTCAAGAAGACCTTCCCATCCCTGACGAAGAAAAGCCACGAAGCGAAGACACTGTCGATAGATCAGAGCCTCTGACGCGAGACTCCTGGATGACGGCACCCTCGGCCCTCGAAGTCGACTACATCCACCGACCAGACAAGGCCAAGTCGCCCCCTCCAAAAGTCGAGCCGAAGCGAGTCGTTTCCAAGAGAGAGATCAACGTCCACATCAACGATATCAACGAAAGCAAGACACTTGACGAGCTCGACATTCCCAAGGAACGAGATGTCGAGTACACCTTTGGCGACGCTGGCTCTTCCTGGCGCATGACCAAGCTCAAGGCCGTCTACACAGCAGCTGAAGAGAGTGGTCGCCCAGTGGAGGAAGTCGCCATGGAGCGCTTTGGAGATTTGCGAGGCTTTGATGATGCAAGGGAAGAAAAGGAGGAGATGGAACGGAGGAAGCTCTACGGAAAGGGCTACAAGGGTCACGACAAGCCCACTGGCGACCTCTACCGCGAGAGGATCAAGAACCAGCGCAAAGACGAACCTGCTCCCGAGCCAGAGCAGGGAACCATCATTCCCGACCCGCAGCCTCCGTCTGCGCCAGCTATGGACCAGTCCGCTCTGAACCGACTTCGCGCCCAGATGATGAAGGCCAAGCTCCGTCGCGCACCGAACGCCGCACAGCTCGAAGAAGAATACAACAAGGCCGCAGCCGCATTCGCATCAGGCCGTCAGGATCCTGAGGCCGTCGTCCTCAGCGTCATGGATAACCGACAACTCGCCGGTACACGCGCCGAAGCCAAGGCCATCACCACCAAGCGCGGCCGTGAACGCGGCAACGTCGAGGAAAACACCGAAATGACAATCGAGGACATGGTCCGCGAGGAGCGTCGCACAAAGAACCAGGCCGGTGGAGAAGGCCTGCGCTTAGCAGAGCGCATCGCAAAGGACGGCAAGTTCGACAACGACCTGGAATACATGGACGAAAACGCCGAGAAGCTCGCCCGTCGCATGCACAAGTCCGACCTCAACCTCAAGAATATGGCCGTATCCGAGTTCCAGAAGATGTCGCGCGCCCTCGACTCGTGTCCCCTGTGCCACCACGAAGATACAAACCAGCCACCCCTAGCACCTATCATCGCCCTTGGTACTCGCGTCTTCCTCACCCTTGCTACTGAGCCCGAGGTGTCACCGGGCGGCGCCGTGCTCGCTCCGATAGCACACCGCGCCAACCTCCTCGAGTGCGACGACGATGAGTGGGAAGAGATTCGCAACTTTATGAAGTCCCTGACACGAATGTACCACGACCAAGGCCGCGAGGTTGTCTTTTACGAGAACGCGGCTGCACCACACCGACGTATGCACGCCGCGATGGTGGCCGTGCCGATCCCGTACGAAGAGGGCGCTACGGCCCCGGCCTACTTCCGCGAGGCCTTCCTCTCGTCGGACGAGGAGTGGAGTCAGCACCGCAAGATCATCGATACGGGTGCCAAGGCGCGCGAGGGCATGGGTCGGTCCGCCTTCCGACGTTGTATCGCAAAAGAGATGCCCTATTTTCACGCATGGTTCACCCTTGATGGCGGACTGGGCCATGTTGTAGAAGACGCGGGCCGTTGGCCTAAGGGAGATTTGTTTGCTCGTGAGGTCCTCGGTGGTATTGTAGATGCTGAACCACACATAATCAAGAAGCAGGGAAGATGGACACGAGGCGATCCTCGTGTCGAAGGATTCAAGAAGGGATGGAGAAAGTTTGACTGGACAAGGATGCTAGCAGAAGGATAGAGACCAGGAGTTGAGATTTATCACTTTTTTTTTTATTTCATCTCACAAAGAGAAACATACAAGACATTACACTAACTAGTACGGGGTGCTGCTTGCTTGTCCGTAAGATTATCCATACAATCCAAATGGCTAGTAAGAACCAGACGAGAATGACGCTTCCTTTCGACTCCACATCATGCTGCGCTCTCTGGGTATCAAGACAGACCTCTCAGGTCTTTTCGGGGGGAGTAATAAAAAGAAGAGGGACTTGAAAGATCCCTACCAATAACAAAAAGAATAGAATGCTCCCACAGAAATGTTTAAACTCTCCCCCTCCGGTCTCTACCGCGTTCTTTCCGTCCGTCAGCGCCAGTAACCTTCATCCAGTCCTCCCACTCCTTGCTCATCTCCATGAGCACCGAGCCCATGACGCTCGCGCTAGCCATGAGGCCGTGTCCCTCTCCCTCGAGGACTCTGACCTCGCACCTCCGCATCGTCTTGCCGAGCCACTTGACATTGTCCACGGGGACACGCGTGTCTCTGCTTCCGTGGTGGATAACCACTGGTCGAGTAATGTCGACGTATCGGAAGCCGATTGTGTGTCGTCGTTCGAGACATACTAGGAGGTCCACGGCTGGATTTGCTCCCGTTGTTGCCAGTTCCCAAATAGCGTGTGTTAACCGCAGGTCGTACGTCATCTGGCGTTCCTTGTCTGCCATGGCATCTGCAGCTGCTGCCAAGATGGCGTTATCAGGACTCCTTGTGCCCTGAGGCACCTGCATCCTATCCATGTTCTCTGATGCGTTCGGGGGCTCCAGATCAGGATCACCATGGCCGTTGGACTTGCCGTACATGTCGTGACCAATATTCTCCTTGTCCAAGCTAGGCGTCACATTCCGATTGCTCGCTGTACTCTCTCTTCCGCCGTTGTTATTTGTCCTCCGCTTAGCCCGGCGAGGGTTCTTGGGTAATGAGCTTGTAATAGAGCTGCTCGTCGCGGTCATGAAACTGCTGTTGGCGGCTTTGAGAATAGGGGTAGGAAGGGCTCGTAGGATTCGCTGCGAGGTCGGAATAGCGTTTGTCGGGGGAAGGGTTTGCGATGTACCAAAGACGTTCATCTGAGATGGAGGAATCCATGGCGCCAGGAGGTGAATTCTACCGCGGATGTGCTGAGGCATACGGAGTGCCGTGGCCAAGGCATAGATGGCGCCGGCGGAATGAGCCAAGATAGAGAACTTTGTAATCTTCAAAGCCTGGCAAATAGCATAGACATCATCTAATCAAGTTAGTCACAGTCCCTCAAGTGTTATCAAGGCAAACTTACCTGGCCAGCTGAGCGGCGTAGCAGTCCCATCCGAGTATGGCTCACTGTCTCCAACACCAGGACGATCAGGAGTGATCAGCCGCAGCTTCAACGTTAACGCTAGTTCATCGTAGAAAGCAGTGATGTATCTAGTAAGTCCCATTCCGACACAGCAAAACACAGCCGATCCTTCCGAGTCACCGACTTCAGAAAAGGAGATGACGCGACCAGTCTGAGGATGCCGGATCTTTTGTGACAGGCGGGGAGAGCAGAGATAAGATTCGACAGCATCGTCAACGGAATCAGCCGACTGAGGACGCTCATATCCTGCTGGGGTTGGGTTCTGAACTGGTTGAGGACTTGGCGATTCGCGACTTCGGTCGTCGGGTCGAGGGCTCAGCGGTCCAGATAAACGCTTGAGTCGTGAACTGCTCCGCTTCATCTTGACACCATCAGGAGGAATTGGGCTTTGATGACCTGATCGACGACGACTGTGACGGTCGTTGCTTGGTTCTCGCCGCCGATTTTGCGACACAGCAGGGAACGGCGCACCGTCGTCATCATCGTCGTCGACCCCAAAACCGTAGTCATCTTGGCTAACGTCGAGGAAACTCCTACCAGCTACGCTCGTCGTCTTGGAAGGAGCTGGTTCTTGAAGTCCATAGACTGGTGACCTGGCAGACGACCGTAATTGATCATGTGCGGTATGTCCCTGCTTTCTTCTCCCGGTTTCCCCCCGTGGCTTGTGGTGTTCCTCGGCTTCAGGTATAACATCACTCAGTGGTCCATCCTCTCGTCTTGATCTCCTCGCGCTCGATCGTCTAACCTGCCCTGTCTTCCTTAGACTCGAGTCGCGCGCTGGGATAGCACAAGGACCCTCCATCGGGCTTGGACGCTCAATAGGCAACTGATGTGCAGGCGGCTCCTCGTGGATAGCCGTCTCGGCAAAGAAGGGATCACTTCGTCCTCCGCTGTGAATACTGCTCTCAACAGCAAGTCCTCCAGAAGACGACGCAGAAACACCTCCGGAAGCGCGCTTCCTCTCAACCTCCCTCTCGCGGAGCTGCTCCTTTGAACTCATATACATGAGCCCCTTTTGGCTCCTCGACGTCTTCTTGCCCCAGCTATCATGCGATCGTTGGTGGTTCAGCTCGGGGGTCGGCGCGTTTCGGCGTTCGATGGAGAGGTTGCCTATGCTCTGGGTGTCGTCATTCTTGGAGCAGGCCGATGACCCCTTGGACGAGGGTCGCGAGGTGCTGTTGCGTATAAAGGAGCGCAGGCCGCCCGAGTTCTCACGGCTGGGGCTTCTCGGGCTCTTGGGGGACTTTGCGGCGGTAAGGGGGGAGAAGCCGCTCGGGGGCTTCGAGGTGCGGATGACCGGGGGGCAGGCGGCGAGCTCGTCGAGGGATACGGGGTCCTGTCTCAGTTCGTCGAGGCTCGGCTGGTGAAAGGCTCCGTAGTCGACGCCGAAGCTGCCGTGGCCGGGACCCGGGCTAGAAGGCAAAGAGAGGCTGGTCGGGGGGACCTCGAAGTGGTTGTTGGCGGGCTTGGAGATGACGCTGAGGCTGGTGATGAGGTTGGAGATGACTTCGGGGCTGGCGGGAGGGAGACTGGCACGCTTGTTTGAGGCGGAGGAGGGACCTTGAAGAGAGCGACGTCGGGCGTGGTGATGATGGGCGCGGGTCGGGATAGGGGGGATGTCAGCCGACTCGTACTCCATGGCTGGGAGGGCCGCCGCGTGCCGCGGGCTGTGAATTGCACGGTAGGCAGGTTAGTTGATCCCACGGGAGGGAGGGATGAACGGATGGATGGATGGAAGGGCGTAAACGTGGGAAACAGTGGATGGGCGGCGCGCGGTGTCTCGTCAAAGGGGGGGAGCCACAGGTCGAGAGTTGCAACAGCCGACCAGCCAAGCTTCAACAGGTGCGAATGTCTCGAGCTCTGTAGGTGTGGGCTCGGTCCTGGGCTTGTCTCGAGGGTTGTCTCGCAGCGTCAGCGATGGCGCGGGCGTTGGCGCGCGCTCGCTCTGGGCTTAAAGGGATGGAACGCTCTCCGTCGCTTTTTTCGTGGGGATTGGGGATATTAGGTTGTCGGTGGTGATGGTGGAGGCTGCGGTGGGATATGCAGGTCGTCTGCGCGAGGACGTGCGCTGCAGGAGGAGCAAACAAGACAGAAACAGAAGGACGCAAGAAAAAAAGAGGAAAAGAAGAAGCAAACGCTGGCTGAGTGAGGTTCAAGGAAGCGGGTGCGCGCGGGCGTGATTGATTGATTGATTGACGAGGCCCAGCAATTTGTGAGATGAATTGGGCGGGACGGACTGGGTCGGGGGTGTCCAGGACAGCCAGTGGCGTCGACTCAACAAGCAAAAAGCACGTCCTTGTTCGCCCCGAGACAAGGCAATCAACGAACAAATGCAATTGTTAGAAATAAACTCTCGTCTTTCCTTTTTCTTGCGGTAGGTGTAAAGAGACAAGAGTTGTGCCCGGGAAGAGTATGGGGAGAGGAATGGTAAGGGGGTGTGTTGTGTGTGCCACGGAAAGTTTGTGCTCCCCGACCACAAGCAGGCAGCGCATGACCTCTACCTGAAGATACGAGCCAGAGGAGCTTCAGGTCTTCTGGTCTCTTTTTCCCGGGTGTTTCTGCTTGAGTACCTAAAGGTGCGGACACGACAGGAGGCATGTACATGTATTTCTCAGCAAACAGGGGCCAGAACCGTTTCGAAAGGCGATGCAACGATATGCAATGCAATGCACACGCGACGCGCAGCCTGCATCCTCTCTCCGTCGTCTCCTCATCCAAGAACCCCTTGAGTCAAGACGAAGCCTAAGCGCACCCCCAGGCAGGCCATGTGCTTCTAGTACAATCTCCCGCCCGGGTCAGTCGTCATTCACAATCTCTCCAGCCTAGCGGGATTGCGCACTAGAACAATTGATAGGTCCAGGGAACCCCTGACCAAAAGAAGGAAGAATCGGGGCGGGACCCCTGAAAAGAGCTTTTTGCCCCTGGAGCTTGCATCCTTGCCCGTTTGGCACGCGCCCCCAGGGGTACGTTTCTCCATCTTTTGGCATTCCAGCGGTGATTCGATTTAAATGCCCACACGAGGAATGGACTTTCAGGTCAGAGTTTAACCATGGCGAAACTTTAAAAGGCTCTGTATTCCTCGCTGAGTACACGCGACTCGAGACGGCGATGGTTCGTGGAGGGGAGAGGACCCGGAAAAGCAAGGGACCTGATTAAACCTGCATGCGGACCAGTTGTCTATTGATTACGGTGTCTCCACAGCGGAAGCAGCTTCAATTTTATTTGTTGGGCATCTGTTTGCCTTGGAAACCGTCATCAAGAAACATTATCCGGTTCTCCCGTCGACTGTGTCTGTGCTTGTTGCGTTGCCTGACCCAATGCTTTCTTTGACAGGCCCACGATCTACGCGTAGCGCGTTTCCAACGTGCCATGAGAAGAGGAGATTCTCGCGTGGATTTCGCATGGATTGCTCTCAAGACGTCAGCTTGGACCTCCTTGCAGCTCTCGTCTGGTGTTCCTGCGTCTGGTCTCACAGCTGCAGATTCGCCAATGCCTGGGACACTTCTCACGCCATGACGAAACACGCCTTCGTCTCGTGAGAACAAGTCAAATGACCCCTTTCCAGCATCTAATCGATCATTATTGAACCGTTTACTAAGGTGCTCTCCGTCTTTAGCTGCATACACCTTTTAAACCCAAATCCCCCTCGTAGGGCTGCTGACGACAATCATCCCCAGCGCTACTGGTCCACACCAGCCACAAACTACGTCATCGGAGTTCAAGCCACAGTCCTGCTTGATGCCACCACACAGCTCCCGGTTTCTGGATGTGTTTGCGACGTCATGGTCGCGAAAAGGTGGTGAATTTCCCCTCAAGAGTAGAAGAATCGTAGATCCTGTTGTTTATTCTCTGTGAATTCTGCTTCTTTACACTTCACTCTCGTGTTTTGAGCTGGCGATGCGAGTGTAGCAACCACGACATCATCACCAACCACATCAATCGTCAGCACAAGATGGATGTCCTCCTCTCTCTACCCATACTCTCCTACCTCCTGTCGCCTGCTTCGGCGTCATGGTCGACTTCTCTTAACCTCTTGTTCTTTTACATGACATGGACGACTCTCGTCCTCTCCCACACTCCGCTGCGAATCCGCCTCCTAGGCTCTCTCGCGATACGAATAGTCCTCTATCTAATACCGTCGCTACTCACGCTTCTGTTCGATGCGGCGGTCCCCAGCCTCGCTGAGTCCATCAAGCTTGGCGGCCGTGCATCACTCCCGCCCCGTGATGCCCGTACACTAGCCCGGCAGGTTGCACTCGTCATGTTCAACCTCGCCCTCGTGACGGGTGTCGAGGGCGCTTCAAGTCTGGGGTTTTCCTACGTCTTCAAAGACAATGACTTCAAGACGACGTCGACTCTTCCACTACCATGGCAGCTAGCGAAGCATATTGTCTTGCTACTCACGGCGCGAGAGGTGCTCACGTATTACATCCACCGTTACACGCTGCATTCCTCGTCGACCATTGGTAAATACCACCGTCGCTTCGCTCACGCTCGCGCTGCGGCGCCTTATAGCCTTCTCCTCTTTGCCGACCACCCAATTCCTCTTCTCCTCCAACGTTTCGTCCCCATCTACCTACCTGCTCTGGCATTGCGACCACACCTCTTGACTTACTTCCTGTTCCTTTCCCTCTGCACCGCCGAGGAAACCCTATCCATGTCCGGCTACAGCATTGTTCCGGGCATCATAATGGGCGGGATGACGCGGCGAACGGCGGTACACTATGCTAGTGGCGGGGATTGCAATTATGGCGCCTGGGGATTCCTCGACTGGGTTAACGGCACCGGACGGGGTCGGGATGTGCTTGAGGACGTCAAGGCCGAAGCAGAGAAGCATCATGTTAAGGAGAGGTCTGCGAAAAAGGTGGATGGTGGTATGGGAGCGATTCAGGATGGAATTGACAAGTTGACGAATGGGAATGAAGATGGGAGGAGGAGGAGTTCGAGGTTGAGGTCAAAGAGAGCTTCTTAAGCTGCTGTGCCGTTCGTAGTATAGTGTTCATAGCTTTGAAGTTGAAAAGTTGACTTTTTACACGAGACCATACCTACCTATGTATCCAAAATGCCTCGTTCCATGCCCGCCATATCTCTATCAGGTCTAACAGCCACACCCCAACATATCCCAGTGTGAATATCCCAGAAACAATATCTATGAGTATCCCATCTTCTTGCCAAACCAGCTCAACGTCTCCAGTCCACTCTGCACCCTCATGCCAATTCTCGCATCAAGTACAAACGCCTCCCAGACCTTGGCAACGTCCATCTGCCGCAGACACTCGTCGTACTTTTCCCTCCTGTACTTGGCGACCTCTTCGACGGTGCCTTCGGGAGGGTTGCAGCATTCTCCCCATGCGATGGCGCCCTTTTCGTATGTTCCCGCCGCGAGGACGTAGTCGTCTTTTGTTGGGCCCTTGAATACTGATCTGTACTTGTATTAGCGGGTGTGCTGAATCGTGAGAACTGTGTTGCTTACCGGTCATGCTTGAGAACATGCGTCTCCAGAAGCTCTCTCGCCTCTTCAAACCTCTTGCCCTGTCTAAACAGCGACGCACAAATAAGCGCCCACGACCCCATCTCATCAAGCTCCTCCTTCATCTTCTCCACAACCTCGGGCTTAGCCGTACACCTCTCCCATCGCATGGCGTGTCTAGCAGTCTCGAGTTCCGCAGGTGCCATGCGCTTGACCATGTTCCACAGGTAGCACATCTCGAGCGCCGGACTCACGCCGATCGCATCGGCTAGGTCGACTTTGTGCTCCTTTACGCGGTCCTCCCACTTCTGGATCTTGCGCTGGATGAATACTTCGAAGGGTAGCTGTCGCGCCATGAAACGCTTCTTGCCGGCGACGCCGGGTGCTTTGCGGAAGAACTCTTCTGTCTTGACCTTTTGTCTTCTCGCTTCGCCCTCGTCACCCGCCTCAATCGCGTTGCGGTACAGTTCGAGGGACGCGATACCAGCCATATAGTAGTACAGGGCGGGACTCCAGTCGTTGACCTCAAGACAATGCAGGAACGAGTCTCGCATGAGTGGCCAGTTCTGGATAGCCATGGCGTTGATGGAGAGCTCAAAGTTGTTGAGTGCCGCAACCTGCTTCATCTTGGACTCGCCACCCGTCGTGAGGACCTCGATGGCCTTGGGGAGTTCCTGCTCGTTGCCGTGTTGTCTAGCCTCCTCAACCTTCCACAGTCTCGAGTCTGGGTACCGCGCTCGCATGGATGCCAAGAGCTTATCGCATTTCTCTCGAGGAGGACCAACGATCTCAGCACCTTCGTCAAAATCCTTTTCATCAGGGAGGATATCCACGGCTCCGAGAAGGGCGTTGTAGTATGACAGCAGAACCAGACCAGCAATAGCGCCGTTCACATTGGCGTAAGCGGTAGACCGCCAGAGCATACGAACGCCTCGCTCGCGATCTCCTCGGAACCCAACAACCGATAGAATTCGAGAAAAGGCGGGGGGAACGAGGGTCAGCATGAGAAGAATAAGTCCAAAGCACATGTTTGCGCCCGAGTGGACAAAGACGTCGAGGGGGTTCTCGAGAAGAACAGTGTCGGACTCAGTGGGCTTTGACCTAGCCTCCTTCAGCGGCGCTCCCTCGTCGAGCTTCTCGTCTTCAGTGCTGGTTCCTGGAGTCGTTGTCGAAGAACTGGAAGATTCCAGGTTTGATGGTGTTTGCGTTCCGGAAGATCCATCGCCGCTCTTGGACTCAATCTCGAGCTTCTCCATGCTGCTAGAGCCGTCATCCGTTGCCTTGGCAGATAATGACGCCTGCGATTGTCCCTCGGGTTTGTTTCCCAGCGTCTTGTTCTCGGCTTCAATGATTGCGTCGAGGGTGATGAATGCCTTGCGGAGTTTGAGGAAACTCTTCATGGCGTCGATGAGACTCTCGTGGAGAACACCAACGACGGCGCCCATGAGCTGTGTCTCAGCGCGCACAAGCTCATACTCGGTTCCTGGGGGATACAACTTGCTTCCAGCCCTCGCCTTTCCATGCTTCTGTGCCTTTTTATAGTCAGCCCAAGCCCTGGCCTCACATTCATCCAGCTTGGTTGTCGTCTCCGTCATGACGGCCTTCTCAAAGCCGAGGACCGATCGCATAAAGATAGTCACAGCAAGACCCAGCTGATGAAAAGATGAATCGCCCGTCTGCAGTCGCTCCCAAGCTCCATCAATGTCATCGTTCATGATGAGTCCGGCCGAGTTCATGGCATCGTCGATATCCTCCATCTCTTTAGCGACATTGTCCCTGGTCGAGCTGGTGTCGCTCGCATCGTCAGCCTTGGCGGCGGCGCCTCCGCGGAACCAGCCCGCTAAACGACTCATGATGGCGATGGGAAAGTGTATGAAGCTGGAAGAAGAGAGATCTGAGCGTAAGATGACCTCTTTATGCTCATAGAGTTCGTGTCCGATGATGAAGTTCAAGGCTGAGCCCCAAATGCTGACGTCTTACTCTCTTTTGCTTAGGCTGAATTGGAATGGATGTCCGTGAAAAATAGACCCCTCTTTGTGGCGGTTTCCCCTCGACACGATTGCGAAACCGAGAACGAAGCAGAGAGCGATCCTCCTGTCTCACGCGACCACTCAACAAGTGTCGCAGAGAATCCAGAGATAAACAAGAGAAGAAATAAAGGGAAGAAGAAATAAAAACCGCTCTTTGTATCCGAAAATTGGAGATGCATCTTTCAACCCCCGGGCCTCCGAGCAAAGATGTCATAGGCCCGTCCGCCTGCGGAGTTTAGGCGGGCTTACGCACATGAGGCACTTCCAATCGGAGTTTGCGGGTGACGATCCCTGTGGGGATTTGTGCATTATCGCAAAGGGTTCTTTGCCGCGATACGGTACCATGAGAGCCGAAACATCGCCGATATCCATTGATCAGGCTAGAAGGCTCTATATCCGAGGACTTTGGCCTCTCTCGGCTCTGTCGGCATTGCGTTTCGAGATGGGATGGGTTTGTTGACCACTTCAATTGTCCCTAGCAAGTTACCCTGGAGAGGCACCTTGAGCCTCTCAACGCTGCAAAAAACACAACCCATCCTCAACATGAGTAGCTATCTAGATATCGACCCCAAAATTACAAGAAACAGCTAGTTCCATTTATCTGCGAGAGCTCCCCCCGGAAGAAACGCCTGTATAGCGCAATTGTCTCCATGATACAACCGCAGATATGAATAGATGGAGGGACACTCCACCCTTGCTCTGAGTTCAATCCACCATATACTACGACTTCCCTTGCGATACCAGAGATAGAGTAGCAATAATGCTATAGGATCCCTTGTCCAAAGAAGGTTTTTGAACTGGCCACGAATACTGCGGAAAAAGAGCTGAGTTGGACCAGTTGTAAGCTCGTCGTCTGGGATATCCAGGATCCGGGATACTCCGTGGACGGCATCGAAATACGGATTGTTTTCCGACGTAGATGAGCCGTCGAGCCGACACAAGGCAGCCAAGTCTATGGGGACGCCATTCGTACCTGTCTCTGGAAAGGGCGCGTACATCTGAGCATAAGTAGCCGCCATGACATGGAAAAGACTGTCCGGTCGCAGCGGGTTGACTGTGTGCCACAATGCCATCTTCCCTTCGCTCAAACGCAACCAGTTGAGATCTAAAGGGCCAGATGACTTGAGTGGCCACGACTCTTCAGGTGAGGTTGCTTCGGGAGATGAAAAGGTCAGAACAGCCAGAGCAGCCGCAGTACCCCAGATTGGATCCTTGTCTTTGGCCGTGATTGGTTCACTTAATCGCTTGTGGAAGAGGCCTGCGCTTTGAGACCAGTGATAGCACTCTTCTCGAGTCCGGTGATAATCTGAGGGGCTGTTCAGATGGCGGTCGTACGTGAATGCCACGGCGAGGGAGGCGTGCATTAGAAAAGGGTGCTATAAGCACACGTCAGTCGAGTCCAGGTTTACAAAGGGCAACCTGGCGTGCATGTCGTTCAATAGGAGTCAGGTGGAATTAGTGAAATAAGACCTACAGTAAATGCCAGTTCCAGGAGCTTGCGGTTCACTTGTAACATGTTTGGGTCACCTGGTGTAAGGAGACTTCGTCCAAGGTAGCGGGTGATGAAATCCTGACACCGTGCGTTCAATTGATAGCATGAAGAAGCATCAGATGTCCATACAGCATTTGTCAGAGCCGGCTGAAGCGTTGCTCTTCCTCGAGCAACCATTGGCTTTGCCGTGTCGGCGGCGACAGGGTGGAGGTCAGGGATGTTGGGCATGAAGTTGCATAACACACCGAATGAACAACATCTCTTGCACTGTGGTTTGCTCTCATCACACTACGAGTACATGAGAATTAGTTTGATTGGCTCCCAGTGTAAATACAGTTGGGTTGCTTTAGGTACCTTGAGTTTTCGAAGCTTGCAATTTCGGCAGCCATATCTCGACCGCCGCAGAGTTCTGCGCTTTCGAACTTCGGTTGTACAGATTGAAGCCATGGCTGATAATGGGTGCTCAGAACATATGCAAGCCTGAATGCGAGAGATGTAGTGAGCTTGAGCGGACTTAACGGAGAATGAATGAGGTTGGATTGTCTGGAAAGGTTGAGACGAGGTGATGATGACAGTCGGAAGCAGGGTGCCAGAAACAAGAGCTTTGGCCAATCATGTAGGTATCCTCCCGAATTCCACAGCTATCGGGACCCATAAGCTAACCCATTTTCGGATATCCAGATCCACGCTAGCTCTTGCTCGGGAGCACGAGTCTCTAATTGGCTAGGAGCTTTACTCTCTAACTCCGTCATCTACCTATACTACGTACCTAGACGACACAAGATGGCGATGAACGAGCACTATAAGAGGAGCGTTTTCCTCGATATTCTAGGAAGGAAAGCCACCGAGTCTTTAACCTGAATACCACACTCAATCCCCTATCCCCAAACCCTTGATACCTCCCAGTCCACCATGGCCACCCATCTTGCCGCCGTCTCCGTCGCTAAAGGCGAGCCCTTTGAACTCCAAACCCGTCCCACGCCCAAACCAGGCCCAGGCGAGCTCCTCATCGAGGTCAAGTCCGTGGCCCTAAACCCGGCAGACCACATCATGCGTGCCTCGGGCCTCTTCATACCCGAATATCCCACTGTCATTGGGTTTGACATGTCCGGGTTGGTCCTCGAGGTCGGCGAAAACGTCCCTATTGATCCCAACGAGGACCTCTACTTTCAACCGGGCGCCACTCGAGTTGCTGCCTACGCCGCATCTTTCTGGAGGTCTTACAACCCTGACTATGGCTTCTTTCAGGAGAAGTGCATCGTCCCCTGGCAACACGCCATGCCTCTCCCAGATGATATCTCTTGGAACCAGGCTGCGACCTTGCCCGTATCTACCGAGGTAGCTCTTAGCGCGTGGGATGCATTGGGAATTCCACGGCTCGGGGAAGCAACGCAGAAAGATAACAAGGACAAGAGAGAAGCCCTCCTAGTCTGGGGTGCTTCCTCGAGCGTGGGAACCATGGGCGTCCAATCCGCTCGGCTCCTGCGGGACGACGCTGACTCTTCCTTTGCTGCCGTGTACGCCACGGCTAGCGCGGCTAATCACGAGTACATACGCTCCCTAGGCGCGGATCGTGTCTTTGATTATAAAGACCCGGAGGTGGTGGACGCGATTGTTTCAGCAGCTAGAGAGGATGGCATGGTGATTCGACACTGCTATCTTGCCATGGGGCAGTTTGCGGCATGCCAAAGCGTGCTCAAGGCTTTCCTCGAGGACAACAGCGAGAACCAGAAGGCCAAGATTGGTTCTGCGCCGCTTATCCCTTCGGACGCAGAGAAGGTGGAGGGAGTGGAAGCCATCTTCGTGATGCCGGCAAATGATGAAAAGGAGAGGTTGACTCAGCTTCGATATTGGCTGGGGACCTGGCTGAGGGAGAACCTAGTTAAGGGGAACGTTAGACCGAGTCCGGAGCCAAAGGTAGTGGGAAAGGGCTTGGGGGCTATCAACGATGGGTTGGATGAGCTGATGCGAGGGGTGAGCTGTACCAAGTTGGTTGTCGAGGTTGTGGAGTGACAGGCTTCGCGAGGATGATGCTATGCGATTGATGCCAAGGATTGCTGGATGAATGTTTAGATAGGAAGATGTGTGCTGCTATGGTGTTTTCAGACTACCCCCCCAAACTGTGTTAAGTTATGATGCTTGCCGGATCAGTGTGCCTTAGTCTTATGTCACCTCATCGACGACGCTTCTTTCGCTTCGAGTCATTGCCCTTGGAAGAGCTGCCCGACTTCCGATGCCTGTGGACGCCACGCCGTGAGCTCTCACCACCACGAACTGCAGGCGGCGCGCGTGTGCGCTCTGCAGAGACTAAAATCCATTGTGCACGTATCCGACTGCTGAAGTTCGTTATCATAAAGGAGGCGTGTGGAATCAAGGACGCACGTGATATGTATCATATGTCCACATCTCCGACAATTGTCACCATTCCCTTCTTCTTCCCCTCAACTCACTCACCACGAAAAAAAAAAAAAAATCCAGCCCTTCATTCCTGTTACCTTGAAAGCCTCCAGCTTTTCCCGAATAAGCATTACAGAAGCAGATGATATCTGTAGATGATTCCGGCAGAGAGAACAGAAGATGCGCCAAGGGTGGCTGCAGCCATCTCTCCCCATCTCTTAGAGCAGCCTCCAGTCTCACTCGCAGACGAAACACCCCCACTAGACGATTCGATACAAGTCTATGACCCCTCAACCCGCCCTGATGGGGCCATAAACGTTTATAATTACAAAGGGCAATTGAACATGCAGAGAACCTGATCATGATACACTCGTCTCTGAAATCTTCTGAGTTAAAAACTCGAGAACCTTTACTGCTTCTCAGAAGAAGGGCAACGGAGCCCTCCAGAATTCGAGACCTCTACTCCCATGTGTTCAGCTGACTATATCAACCGCTGCCACGGCTGGCTAAAGCTTGACAAGAAAAACTGGCCCAGGAACTATGACCAATGTGAGTGGCGAGAACGCCCTTACTCCCCTGAAGAAGCAGATTACCGCTGGGCGATTGTATACGACTACGTCAGCTCCAAAGTCAAGGAACACGATCTCAATGTCGCACAGGCCAACATTGACTTCTTCTACCTCACTGACTTCGAGTTTGCGTATTGCAAGCCAGATAATTGGCGTCAGGGGAAACTGGTGGATTTTGGCGATCTTTATTCACCTTTCCAGCGCGTTATTCAGGTGACGCCGCCTCGCCGTTGGAGTGCAGAAACATGGTTCAAAGATAAGCCTGTGAAGCCTTTGACTTGGTGGAAGTCTGGGGCAGTCTGAGAGATGGAGGGAGAGAGAAGAGGTGGCTAGATTCCCCGCGGAGAGGGATAGATGAAGAGAATTACGGTTCAGAGCGATGTCCATACTAGCGGTGCCAGCTTGTGTGTTGCGGTTGGTGTTATGATAAAACTAGACGTTATGACGAAAATAATCAATACTCGTAATTTAGACTCCTATAAAATTGAGTTGAAGGACAATGACCACAGAGGTAGTGCATTGGAGCTTATGCATATTATTGCCGACCAATATGGTTTGAGGGACTATGTTAGCATTGAGATATAATGATATGATGTGTTAATCCTATGTCCTTTGTTATAGTTGAAGCCCAGCCCTTGAAGGGATAACTGCGCCAGTAGATAGATAGTTTGAAGGATAAGAAACCTCTATTCCACGGGATAGTCAACTGGTTGATTGCGTCCAGAGCTTCGTTACACCTCTCCAAGAAGCTCGCTCAAATTACATAGATTCTCACCCAAGCCATCACCGCCCCGTAACCCACCAGGTTCAGTCTGGTGATAAGCGACTTGTGTCGACAGCTATCTGACTCGTAAAAACATATGGCCTATCAAAACAGGCATCCCACCGCGTTTCTCCCGAGTTCCAGAATGACTCGAGAACGCTCTTGGCCATCAAGGGCACATAAGTACCAGCATCATAGCTTAGCTCGGGCAGCTTCTCTGAAATGAACGCTCGCATTTTTGGTCCCCCATGGACAGCTTCCACGCCGAGCAAGACCAGCGGCCAGATGAGAGATCGTCTGGTCCTTGGGCATGCAAGACCTACATCCAGCAGGAGCCACAGGGTCTGACCGTGTGCAGCGCAGCAAGCCCTGAGATCTGATGTCTCGGGAATAACACACAGGCTTTGTAGCGACAGAATGCAATAGAGTGCTGCTGCGGCTTGGTAGACCTTGCCTATCAGTACCCAGTCCTCCTGGTGAAACGGCTTTGACAAGGCCCATTGCTCTGGTGAAAAGAGATGAATGCGCTCAAGTATTTCAAGCCCTTCTGTCGAAAGATCCTCCAGTAGGGCAGAATCGCAAGATATTGTTCTCATGCGAAGGTGATTGATCTTGATAATCTCAGCGAATAACGCCAGCGGACACATGTGGATGGGAGATACTGCAGCGCCGTATTTCTCAAGCAGAAACTCAAGAGAATCGAAGTATGATTCAGTCATGATAAGATTCGAGACAGCACATGTCGTGTTTCCAATGACGGCGACGCTGTTTGTGAGATCAGTCCTGTGCTGCTAGGCATTTTAATAGGAGTACCTACAACCAAAGGGAAAGGAGAAGGGGCTCCAAACTTGGTGAGCTGGCCACCGCATGGAAACCGCCTCGTAGTGAAATTAACCTGTGAATTCCCTCTAGGTGACATCTCCAGTTGAGGGAAGTCCCCTGTTGAACCTACAACGGCGGTTTAGCAGGAAGCACAACCTGAAAGAACCGGGACTCACATCAGCGAGAAGAAGAGTCATGATTCCTGCCATGACCAAGTCACTTGTTTGCCTCTCCTGTACATCGAGTTGCGCATTGAGAGACCGAACAGCAAGACCCCAGTACAAGTAGAATTTCTCAGCTAATGGTTTGGACCGAGGATCGTTTCTGGTGCGGTTTATGCGGTGACTTAAGGTCATGCAGAGCATGCCAAAGTTGAGATAGTCTGGCTTATTGGCTGCGCTTTGGATATGCATGACTGATAGTTGATATATGTGAGGGTTCTTGCCAAGCTCTTGGATAGGAGCCAGCTCTCTGTATATACAAGAGTTGACTGCCTCGTGTTAGATCATGGCATGAGATAGGCTGCTTGACCATAAAACTTACAATACTCTGCAGCCTCAGGCAAAGAGCAAACATCGGTCTTTAGCTCGAATCGAGGAATGGTCATGTTGAAAGCTACAATCATCTCCGGCTGTTCTGTCATGGCGCTGTTGGTTTTGCTGCCGGGATTATTCTCCACTGGAGCCAAAGGAGAACGGGACCCTTTTCGTTTCCGGCTCCGAGACGTGACTCTCCCAGGTGCGAGCCATTTTAGCCTTTGAGGTTTGACATGGCTATATCCGGGACATTCGACTCCAGCAGTCGAGCATCTTTTGCAGGCTGGTTCTGTGAAATCACAGACTAAGCAGCGTCTGCGACACTCCCAGCAGTGGCGGTGCTGTGTCTCCATCTGAGTGAACTAAAAATCGCGTCATCAGCTATCACCTAAAAAATACTTCCGGATGCCACAAGGCCGATGCCCTAGCTGTTGACCTACCGCGATAGTACGAGGGCAAGCAAACGCGTACAACAAGCCCCGGCTGGTATGGAGAAGTCAGGTCAGGGGAGCATGGCCGTGCGGCACAGCCAAGAGTGTACGTCAGCGGCCGGAGATATCAGATCGTGGCTTAAATCCGAGCATCCTGGCGATCATCATTGAGGCTGTTGGTGATGCATTTCTATGGCACTACAAGTTCGCATGATCAAGAATTAGAGAGCCATTTGCACATTTCTAATAATTCCACCAAAAATTGAAGGTTATTTTCTTCTGAAATTCGGGCGACGGGCATTTCACAGAGGCCAACAAGGTCGTTGACGGCTCTCTGCAGAAAAACACGTTGCTTGTCGCTTTGTGTAACAGTGTGCCATCTTCGTATCTAGTCACAAAGGTATGGATTCCGATTCTATGAAAAGCAAGCCTTTCCCTTCAAGGACACCGAGACCTATGAGCGAATTCCATAGAAAGCACCAACAGACCATATGCCGGGATCATGGGACTAAAACTTGTTTCAATTGTAGTATTCCCACAGCTACTATCGACCGACTGTGAGAGACATGTTGCTGGCAATGTTGTATTCAACCTCGTGCAACACAGGTTTTCGCTGCGAGGCAGCCGAAAAAGGCAGGTCAAAAGATTTCCTAGGTGGCCTCGGCAGTGGGCTTCCCCACAGACGTTGGATTGATAAGATGGGGCCAGAGTGATCAACAGGTTGAGCTGTGGATATTCGAGTTGTTTATCTGGACAAACCATAGGATCCAATCATGGGGTGCGACATATGGCCGTGGCTCGGGCAGAAAAGGATGATTGGTTTTTGGGTAGATAGCCGTCAACGGAATAAAATCACACCATCACGAGAATCGGAGGCGCACAGGACATGCTAGACTTGAGATCGCCATGTCGGAGATGGACAAAATTATGAGATGTGTTATAGGTCTGGTCTCAAGTCACGGACGACCGGAGCAACAAGATATCCTCACTTTGGGTGCGAGAACTTATTGAAGGGCCCGTCTTCCGTCCATCTCGGCCCTGTGACTCCCGACAGGCAATGAACCCATGACCACCCAGAGTCCGATAAGATGCTCATAGCGGCCGATGCTGTCATTGAGGGTGTGGAGACCCGGCAGATGGTCTCTACCCCCACGATCAACAAAAAGCCATGATCTGCAGCAGCTCGATAGACGTGTTTCTCCCGCACATGCTTAAAAGCTTGAACCTCTGTGGCTTGAACCTCAATCTGCAAGGCATCAGTCGAGCGTGTGACTAGCAAAAGAACCCCCCCACAAAGAAACCGTTGAGACTGTGTCAGCTCGTCTTCTGACCGCTCAAACCACCCCGGACACCTCTTGAACAAGGGCCCTCGGGAACGTGCCCTGCTCCGAGGTTTCATCTACCGCCTGTAGCTGGTGACTAGTGTTGCAGATCTTGTCGAGGCGAGCTTCACGGCGTGGCTTGAGCGGCGCCGAGTATTGGTTCTTCCGGGAGAGTGGAGCCTTCTGCCGTCACCCGCAACCGGCTTTGGCGACACCACCGAACGCTATCTCACTCTGTCTTTCTCTCTCTCTTTTTCTCTCTATATCAACGTACCACATTCCTCCCCGGCTCTCCCTCAGAGTGTCTCTACTCTCACGGGCCTTGTCGACATTTCCTGCGCTTCCGAGGACCTGTGTGACCGCTACGCTTACTCTAAACCTCAAACTCTGACGCGCGGCCTGGAAAAACACCGCAATGAGATTCGCATCACCGCTGATAGCGGTCACTTCCGCTCTATGGCTCACCCTCTTCCCTTCCGTGCAGGCACAGTCTGCGGAAGCCTCGGGATCCCTCTCGCTGATTGAGGGCGAGGATCTCTTCACCTTCCGGTACTCCACCTCCCAACCCGACAGCTCCAACTGGGTCGGTCTCTACTACAGCGCCGGCGGAGGCCCCGTCGATGGGGAGAAGGGCTCGTCCAACTCCATAATGTGGAAGTGGACGCCCAAGTCCCAGGGAACCGTCCAGCTGTCCGCCTCTAGCCTCGAACCCGGCAACTACACGGCCTTCTTCCTCGCCCGCGGCGGCTACCAGTCGCTTTCTGAGCCTCTCGAGGTGGTCAAGCCCCGTGAGACTGGTGGGGATGTCGCGTTTATCGTCTCTGACGTCACCCTGCCCAAAGCGCGTGTCGGCGATAGGTACACGTATCGGCTTAGCGGCCTCGTCAAGGGCGGCAACCATGTCACTTTCTCCACTCAAGGATACGGCAGCTGGCTCAAGATCACTGAAGGCGGCGTCCTTGCTGGTACACCTACTGGTACGGCTAAGGATGCCGTTGTCACCATTCGCGCGACGGGTACCGACTCTGCCGCCATTGGTGTCTTTACTGTTCCTGTGGTCCCCGAGGGTGAGCCTCTGATTAAGGAGCTCAAGGTCATGTCCTTGAACATGTGGAACGGTGGCACCGGAGTCACCAACTACCACGACAAGCAGGTCCGCTTCATGGCATCTTCCGGCGCTGATATCATCGGCATCCAGGAAGATCAGTGGGGCCGTCACATCCCTCGTCTCGCCAATGCTCTGGGCTGGTGGGGATGGTCCAGCGGCGGCGATGTCGGCATTCTCAGCAAGTACCCTATTGTTGAGGAGTACGGCGTCATCAGCAGACCCAGCCGTTCTGGAGGTGTGAGGATCGCTCTCGACGGTGACCAACAGCAGCTCAACTTTTACGTTGCTCACCTGGGCTACACTCCTTATGGACCTTATGACACCTGCTTTAGCCACATGAGCCCCGACAAGGTTATCCAGCGAGAGGCTCAGTCTGGTCGCACACCTCAGATGGAGGCTACCCTCCGCGGCATGAAGAACCACCTTGACCAGGCTGATGAGACTCCCGTGTTCCTCGTCGGTGACTTCAACGCTCCTTCTCACCTCGACTGGGTCGACGGTCTCAAGGAGAAGAACTGCGGCTACTCCAACTTCCGCTGGCCAACCTCTGTCCTCCCTGAGGAGGCAGGCCTCATCGACTCCTTCCGAGTCGCCAATCCAGACCCGGTCAAGGTCCAAGGCACAACCTGGTCCCCCGTCACCATCTGGAACAACGCCAACCGCCGAGAGCCCCAGGACCGAATCGACTTTATCCTGCACAAGGGCAAGAGCCTCAAGGTGACGGACTCGCACACAGTGGTTGTCGGACATCCCATGCCGATCCCCGACACCAAGTACAACGAGTGGTTCTCTGACCACGCTGCTGTGCTGACGACTTATGAGTTGGAGTGAAAGAGATTTAACATCTGGATTTTAATGATTTAACAGTCATGTTTTTTATTTGTTTGGGTTACTGCGGGCGTAATTGCTGGATAATAGCATGCTTTTTCAACATCTGCACGCCGCAGAGCAACGCAGTCGTCTTTCACGGCGACAGCTCCTAAGGGTCATTGGTATGCCTTTGGGAACAACCGGACGATTCAAACAGATAGAAAAATGAATCGTACTGGTGAATTTCAGTCTGAAGTGTACCTGAAGTGAGATGATAGCACCACCGTGTCGCTCCCGTCCTACCAAGCCGTGCAATGGTTCCTCCGGAAGGAGAAATTGACTTTGACGAACTCGAGTCTATCTGAGACAGTCGTGACAGTGTGGCTTGTTTGGCGGTTTACGATGGACGCCTCTACATTCTTGTGCCCAAATCCAGATGGTCAACCGTCATCGATTGCGGGAAGGGGAGATATACTGAGCGCATCTCTTGCAGTGGTTTCATATAGCTATCGAGGAAATGCATGTCTTGCATGCGTCTGGAGGGCCGGTTCGCAGAAACATGCATCATGCTTCCGGTGCAGGCATTAGCGAATGAACCGGGTCTGGTATTATCGAGACCATGAGTTCTACAAGATTAAAGGGTATCGGAATCATAAGAAAGTAGGGACCCATCACGGCTATATGCAGAAGTATCGGAAAGTGCTATCGAGTTGCTTGTGAGTGGTTGACGCCGCGAAGCATGTCTCGGGTAAGAAACAGCGCACTTGTAGCCGCTACATAGTGTTAAACTCGAGTCGCATCGTTAATCCAAATGCTGTACTCGACTGTGTTCGCTTATAGGGACTTGCAATTATGAAATATCTCCGATTTCCCACAGCCGGGGTGTATGGATTGATACTCGCTCCAATTGAGAAAGTCGATGAAGGAAGAAAGCTGTGATCATCTCACATGACTTCTATGTCTTTTGTTGACGGTACTTGGGAGATTTATGAGGAGAAAGCAGACATGCCGAAGTTCAGGTTGACTTGATTGCGAGAATAGAGCAACCCCAAGCGGAATTGGGATTCTGCGTCCAGCCATTTTCAACTGCCTCTGCCTTAATGTGGTCTATATAATTCTTCTAGAATTGTCTAATAGAAGCATGAACAATAAGGATAGAATTGATACTGGGATCTTGACTCGGACGAATGGCTAACCAGACTTGATTATCTATCATCACCTATCTAGAACTCGCGGCGATTAGCTTCATGCAACCATTGGGGTAAGAAACCCCGCAAAAGATCATATGACTCGCATAAGTTACATACAAATGCCGAATGAGCATTTGTAAGAAATCTAGACCATCCAATGACGCGCTATCAATGACAAGGTGAAATCGACAAGATTTTTGTGGGGCCCTTGTCCACGCCCTCCACTCTACCAGACCATGCGCCCATGACTCCAACTCTTGACCATGATAATGCTCCGAACTTCGGCGGCAGAGACTTTGCTTCGACATCTTCAGTTTTGGCAAAGGTATGGACTCGCCTAGGGATGAACGAGAGCAGGTGTTTGCTGGACTGAATGAGTCCTTTACTGAGTATCTTGACGATCCGGATGCGACTCGATTCTTGGATATCGACCTCGACGACATTGACATTGGCGAAACCTTTCCGACGAGATCATTGATGCATCATGACTCTCTGCAACCTATATCAACCTCGAAGGAACTCGTTCAGCCTAGTCCGGGTCCCCGGGAACCACTCGTCTCTGGTCAGATCCATCAGCCCAAGCCCATCAAGAATCTCGGAAACGGCTTCTTCGGTCAAGAAGCCAATCCCCTGAATACCTTCCAACCCGGTCTTCAGCTACAAGACACCAGGCCAATAGAGTCTCTCCCCTGGTCCCTCGACAGTACGGAAGCGACTCAGGAACCATTGCTACCAAATACTAACAAGAGGCCACCCCCAAAGATCGGGAAACGTTTCTCTTCAGAGTCCATCAGAGTCCTGAAATCATGGCTTGCTACGAATATCCAGAAGCCGTACCCCGGACCAGCCGACGTCGAAGCCCTGCAGAGAAAGACTGGCCTCAACAGACAGCAGATCACCACCTGGCTAGCCAATGCGCGCCGTCGATTAAAGAACCAGCCTGAACGACCACCTACCCCTCTTGTACGATCATCAACCCCGGTATCAATCAATAACTTGGCTTCCTTCGAGAACATGGATCCTCTACAGCGATGGCAGAACTCACCCCCCGAGCACGAACCCGCGACTGCCTCGGCCATTGCACAAGCGATGCGCGGCCTCCCGTCGACGACATATAGCCCTGACCGAGCATTCTCAGGAGATTCGGATCCCGGGAGATCTCTACGGAGTAGTTCATCTGCCGGCAGCACAAATGCTTCTAAATCTAGCTCTGCATACTCTCACACGTCCGGCACCTCTCTCAGATCCCTCGACCGAATCAGAAAAGCCATCAAACGCAAGAGACGTCGCGTGCCCGCCGAGCGACCCGTTGTCCTTGATAGCTGCCATCCTTACCAGTGCACATTTTGCACAGAGACGTTCAAGACGAAGTGGAGTTGGAAGCGTCACGAAAAGTCGCTGCATCTGTCACTTGAACGATGGGAGTGCGCACCGTCGGGCCCAACCGTGTTGAACGAAAAGTCTGAGACTGTGTGTGTCTACTGTGGACTTGTCAGCCCTGACATGAACCACCTGCAGAGCCACAACTTTGGAGCCTGTCATGGCCGGGCGCTGGAAGAAAGGACGTTTTACCGAAAAGACCACTTGCAGCAACATCTCAAGTTGGTCCACAACGCACAGTACCAGAAGTGGCCGATGGACTCGTGGAAGGAAGCGAATGAGGAGATAAAGTCACGCTGTGGCTTTTGCGGAATGGTCATGAAGTTTTGGTCTGACCGTGTTGACCATCTGGCGGAGCATTTCAAGGCAGGGCAGACCATGGTGAATTGGAAGGGAGATTGGGGGTTTGAGAGTCAGATGCTTGACATGGTTGAGAACTCGATGCCGCCGTGTGAGTATTGACGCGGATAACACATTATTATCCTGGCTGACGATTTCAGATCTCATTCATTACGAGAGAAACTCACCTTGGCCGTTTACAACTCAACAAGGCCTCACCGGATCACCAGCGAGCGCATTCGAGCTTATCAAGGTGGAGCTGGAGTACTTCAACGCCTACTACACCAACGCAAGGCATTCTCCACCACCAGACGAGGAACTATTATACGAAAGCTGCTGCATCATCTTTGGCGCCGAGATATTATCCAAGGAGTCAGCGATACCGGAACCCTCGTGGCTGCGAGATTTGCTCATGTCCTCCGAAGAGGTCGTCAAGCAAGCGCGGATACGCCCGATGAAGAGCGCCGCCAAGTCGAGAATCACGGCGCTGAGGATCAACGGCAAGGATGATATCTTTCAAGCATGCCCTATGGAGGAAAGGCTGCAGAGGTATACTGAGATTCCCAAGCTGTTGGCACTCAAGGTTGAAGATGATGAACTGCAGAGGGAGGCATGTGCTGTCGTTCAAGCGATGAATGAGTCGTCGCCGCATCCATCGGTCATGTTTGTCAACTTCTTAACCGGATTGATCTTTGGGTCGACTAAATGGCTTATTCCATTTCGTCAACGGGCTGGCTTAACAGCTGATGACTCGGCTTCAACTGCGATCCGGGATGCAGGCGGTGGGTCACCGGTTGTTGGTGATTTAGTTCCAAGCATGGAGCCACTACCTCTCAGCACGGAGCAGCCGAGTCCCACCGAGGCGTGGGATATGACGGACAGCCCAACCGAAAAATTAAAGACAAGCGGTATCGAAGTGCCGGCGTCATATCACCTCTTCGATGCCAACTGCTATCGACGCCTTGGGCGGGAGCTGACACGGTTTGTCATGAGCACCATGTCCACGCGGAACCCTAAGAGCCATGTTCCGACCGATGAGGAGCTGCAGCACCAGGCAAGGTGGATAATGTTTGATGAGTGAGTGTATTTGCACATGGCTATCTATAGTTGCTAACTTTCGTAGTGGCGATCCATGGAATCAGACACCAGCTGATAACCCCAACTGGTTGGAGCAGTTCAAGAAGGATGTCGGTCTGTTGGATGAAGCGAGTCCAAGCCAGGTTCTGGATGAATGATGTAGTTTTGTGTGTGCAAGTCATATGGCCCTATGCATGCTCTAGACCTAGAATAATACCCAAACAAAGGAAATGTATTATTATATGAGTCCTGATAACCCTCCTATCCGAATCCTTCCGCACATTTTTGCTACTTTACATTACCATCCCCTCAACACAAGTTAGACTATTCTCTTCACACATGACGAAATCATGGCAAGTGGAACACGACACGGTTTGTCCCTAAACCGTCATCCAGGATCAAGCAAACATGGCTTTTCGCTTTCCTCACCGATCACTTGGACAGCAACTATATCAAAGGCCTACTAATCCCGCCAGATTTGAGACTAAAGCACGGTTAGTTGGACTCCTCGGGCACACATTGTCTAGAACCTTCCTGTTGGTGAGCACTTGGATATTCGCCAAGTTCCTGAAACCGCTGAGCCTGTTCCTTCTTGCGCCAAAAGATGCCAAACGTCAAGACATTACCAGCCTTGGCCAGCAGGGGCCGATCATCCGACTCTTCTTCGCCTTCGACCTCGGTGCCATCTTGAGACAGGTAGATGTGGTAGTCCTTGGGTAGGAAACGACCAGGGTGCCAGATGTTCCAGAGGATTGAGTTGATGAGCATGAGGACTGCTTCGAAGATGTAGAAGAAGACTTCGTAGCGCAGGATAGGGCTGAGCGTCATGAGCGAGTCGACGTTGTCAATGTCTACCTTGGTGTTGCCAGTGTGCTCCACTAGTCGGTAGATGCAACGAACGAGGATGAGCCCCATACTCATGTACAAGGTAGTCAGCAGCGTCTTGACAGCCGTGGCTTGGACATTGGACTTGGCGCAGCGGCGCTGGAATAAGTAGGCGAGGTATACAAAAATGACGATGATGATGAGCTGGAGTGAAATGGCGGCGATGGTCAAGTGACTACCAAGGGCCTGCTTCTCAGGTGTCGACGATGTGTTGGCGGATAGAGATACTCCCAGAGAATTGAGAAGTTCAACGAGACCCATGAGCCCTCCAAAAGTGGCAAGAACTTTGCCTGGAGCAATGGGTGCGCAGTAGGGCACGTAGTAAAAGATTCGGCCGAGGACGTGGTAGTTGGCGAGTTCAAGAAGGGGACTGGACCGCCTGTTAGTGAGGGGGTTCGAACTTGGAGGGTGGGTTCACTCACGGACACACGTAAATGCAAACCTGACTGGTGATAAAAATGGCCAAAGGCAGCTTGGTCGTCGTCTTGTACAAGTAGTTGTAGGCGCCGTACTCGCGCATTGCATAGCCGGCCGTGAACATGACACCACAAATGCAGTGTAGACCGACGAGCTTCCAAGCCTTGTAGCGACTGACAGCAAGTATCAGAGGTTGGAATTGAAGGGTTTGGAGATGAGGTACTCACTGGCATTGCCAGATATGAAAGATGGTCGAGATGGCATAGGTAATAGTGAAGAAGATTGGGGCTCCTTTGTTGGGAGCGTACACGTATAGGCTGTACGGGACTATGGCCATTAGCAGAAGCCTAGATAAGTATAATGTAGTTCTTACCAGGCTCTCCAGCACCAGCCATCTTGAATTCGAGTGACACAAAGGAGATGTCTTGTGAGGGGCGTGCAAGGGGAACGGTGGATGGCAGCGGGTGTGTCCAAATGTAAACAATGAAGTCTTTCTACCGCAGCGTCTGCTCTACAAAAAGAGTTAAAGAAAATTCCAAGAAAAGAGTACCAAGCCCTCATTTTAAAGACAAAAATGCAACAGCTCGCAACCAGAAATAGCCATGGCAACGCGTCATTTACGACTCCTGAACGGCGACAGCGTCACTAACACAGGATGAGGCCATTCCCGATTAGGATAATAGAAATGCCAAGAAATCGGACCCCTGTTGGCGGGATGTCAGCCAGATCCTGGTCTGGTGTGGGTATGGGACTGACGACGGGTTCAAGGGGCGATTAGACTGCGACAAAAATGCGATCCTATTTTAGGCATGTTCTTTTGTTGAGATGGTTAAATTGTGTTGAAATCAAAGCCGAATAATACATCGGAAAGGGGGAGTACGTCTTGGCTCGGAAGGAGTCTTTCCGCTCTGAGATCCTCGTTGATGGACACGGGCTGGACTTCCGGGGCAAGATTGAAGGTCTTCATAATCTCATCCATGTCCAAATCTGTCAGAATAAGGTCCAAGTCGCCCTGATGGTCGTTTAGTAGCTGTTCTGAGGGGTCCAAAGCCTGAAGTGTCTGTTGGCTAGAGGGGGGTTCGACAAGCTGGGCAGCTTCAACAGCTTGACAACTTGAAGTGGCGAGAGCCGAAAAGTCTCCAACATGGACATTCAAACGATCCATAATCGCAAGCAAGACCCTCATTGTCCGTCTTGGAGCGAAGCACTTAGCCTGATGCTCCCCCAGAACCTCCAGGCAGCTTCGAAGGTACTTGTGGGCCCCTGACTCGGGGCCTCTTTGCGCGGCCATGCGCACGTGGATGGTGGCGCTGACGTATGTAGCATACGAGACGAAATAAGGCACTGATTTGAGACAAAAGTGCTGTCTGTAGACTTGGAGCATGTGGTGGATTTCCAGGGCTGCTACTGCGCAGTGAGAGAACGCGTCTCGTGCTGCGGACGATGAGACAGATTGGAGGTGGCCGTCGGAGACGAAGGGTCGATGCAGCAAGATGACCAGAGAGTTGTACATGGCCCTAAAATTATTAGAAAACCTGTCATGTGCGCTTCAGAGGCTATCTTACAGTAAGGACAGCGTGTGGGGGAGGATTGTTGAGTTGCCAGGGTTGTTCAGATGCACAAGCAAGTGTGCAGGCATCTCACTCCTCCAGCGCTTCAACTCACTATGAAGGGAATTCGAAGCATCGAAAAGTTCCTGAGGGTCCCTAGAACAACTCTTTTCTGAATATAGGTTGCACAGAATTCGATCCATGATGATGCTGAGTTTGCAAAGCTGCTTAAAGGTCGAGACGCTGTATGTTGGACAACCCAACTGTGCCGGACGTTCTGAGTAAGTATTGGTGTTGAACTCTTCAAGTTCTTCATACTCGTCAAGAAATTGAATTGGCACGCGGTTATCGGCCTCTCGTAGTCGTGCAGGTCGGCCTTGATATATCGATTGCACTTTGTCAAGGGCTATTGACTGGTCAGTGACACGGTATTCCCACAAAACTGCAATGACATACTAAAGGTTGCCCAAAACACTCTCCGGTGCACTTCTGTATCCTCTGGTGTGTAGTTTGCTGATTTGCCACTCGCAGCGCCATCGATGTGGATACCAAGATCAACAATCATGCTGATGGCGAGACCCATGTAATGCCACGATAGACTCGTCTCATCACACCAAGAGAAGAGCGCATCAGCGACAATAAGAAGAGCCTGGATGGTAGTTACTCGGCTCTTGAACAAAACTTGTGAACCGTGCAGAATCCTCTCAAACTTGGCGCGAAAGGGTCGTCCTGCCGAGTTCTTGTCACTGGCGTTGCTTCGCACTGCAGGGTCATCTGAATACTTTGAGCCTGCAAACAAGATGGCATTGAGTAATAAACCTGAGTAGTAGGGACCCTTGCAGACCATGTCTCTCATAAAGGCTGGTCGATAAACGATGGAACCTGCGTAGTGTTGGCGGTTCCAGAAATTTGAAAGGAGCTGTATGCCAAGGACGGGATCGATGCCCCCAAAGTCGAGCTTTCCCGACTTCAAGTTGATGATCTCATATTGGCCTACGGTCTGAGTTAGCTAAAATCACTACTGTATTCTCAGGTGACATACGTTGCCTCGTCGTTTCAGCTAAAAGCTGATTCTTCGCGACAAGATTAAATGACTCAACTGTGCCGCCGGGGGCAGGCATGGGAGATTCTGGCTCAAAAACGACGCTCGAAGGGCCGTGGAAGGGAGTTTGGTTTGCTTCATCTGGAGTTGCAGAATGAGACAAAGATACGTCGTGGTGAGGACCATCGACAGTCTCTGACACGTGGGTAGTGTCGGAAGTGGAATCATGGTGATTTGGGACGAGGATAGGATCGTCCAAGGAGGGTTGAGAAGTTCTCGATGGCTGTTCCCTGTTCAAGCTTACGCTTTGTAGCCTCAGCAACTCGCGAAGTTGAGCGTTCTCCTCTTCAAGGGTGTGAATGCGAGCGTTGGAGGGCCTAGAAAGCAGTATCAGCGGATGAACTAATCCACACCAAGAGAACGCGTACCTAGCTTGTTTGATCCTCTTGGTGTATGTGCACTCAATAGCTCTTCCTTGACAATTCTCGCACTTCGGCTTCGCATTGTCACATCCCAGCTAGCATCGCTCACTTAGCATTGACCGAAATGGAGGGTGGCAGGGCTTAGTAATTGGGCTTACCTTTCTT
Source organism: Fusarium keratoplasticum (assembly GCF_025433545.1). Taxonomy (NCBI): domain Eukaryota; kingdom Fungi; phylum Ascomycota; class Sordariomycetes; order Hypocreales; family Nectriaceae; genus Fusarium; species Fusarium keratoplasticum. The sequence goes on from NC_070534.1 coordinate 617,228, forward strand.
CTTCGGCAAAAGTCGCAGGCATTAGAAGTCCGCTGAGCTCGCTTGTGGACTGTGGCCATTAGTATGAGAGTGGTTGGCACTTGAAAGCGGAGAATGATGTGCCGTCGGGTGTGGTGAAAGGAATAAGATGGTCCGCTGGCGAGAGAGACCAGGGTGCAGGTTAAGCTTCGTAAAAACGCACGTGCAAAATTCTCCAGGACTGATGATTCTTCAAAATACACATACCTACGTGCGAAAAGGTTAGAGAAGTCAGTTAATTAGGATATTTGTTTCTCCTATAAATAAAGCAATCCATACTATCTTCTCAGCCTCCTAAATCAGCTTCAGTGTCCGATCTGTCCACCTCTCTTGCTTCTCGCTTGGAAATATCACCCAGTACCCCACTCTCTCTGCCCCGTCTTCAAACGCACCACCGGGCGCCCGCAGTATTAGCCCATGGATATGAGGATGAATGATTCCATCACTACTGCCCACTGCAAGAGCCAAATACTCATATGGCCCGTGGGCGGCAGATCCCCTTGCCCATATCTCCTGCCGCCTGGGGTAGGGGAGTGGACACATGGTATAACTGTCAATGGTATAGATTGGCACGGAGGTGAGAGGCCGTCGATTGAATTCAGAGGACACGGGATCGTCAAATATGGCAATGCCCATTTGAACGTGTGGCTTTTCACCATGCGTAACCTGCCAGCCTCTAAGAAACGGCTTTGTTGGACCCCTCACGGTGGCATGCCCTCCAGAAACCTCACCGAAAGGATTGAAGCCGCTAACGGGTCGAATGTCCCAGCTAATGAGGCTTAGCAAATCCTTCCAGTCGCCACCGACTGTGCTGTACATCATTGCACCGTTGATAGCAGCCCAGCTCCATGACGGCGCACGATATGGCCGGACATGGTGGCAGCTCAGACCACTGCTAGCTCGCCAGACAAGCCCGCGGGCAAAGTCAGAGCTCCAGAGGCCAGCAAGATATTCGCCAGAAAAGACGGGAAGAAATCTTTGGGCCAAGCCGGCGAATGCTGGTAGCTTATCTGAGTCATACGTGAATACCCGGTCACTGTAGTCGCGTACAAGCTGATAGTAGCCTGATTTTATCTCGTTGATATCGGCAAGGTCTGTTTTTCTTGGTATGCTGGGTTGCAACACCGGTGCTAGGGGCTTGAGATGGGAGAGGTACGGAAAAAGCGCATCTCCGCTCGGGAGACCGTCAAGAGAGCGGAAGTGTGTTGGACATTTCCAGTAAATTTGACGATCATCAAAGAAGAGTGACCGTAGAGACAAGGCGTTTTCTTGAAAGGTCCAGCCACGTTGGCTCCAAGCAGAGGTGTAGTAAAGATTCTGAAACGTGTTTTCATTGCTTTTTCTTCTGCTTACCGAAACAGTAGCAACGTCATCTCTGTCTGGGAAGACCCTGAGGTAGATTGGTGTTGGAATAGGCTGGCTTGCCTTCTTGAGGATACCGTCACGACTCCCGGTGGATGTCATAGCGCAAAGTGTGACTGCCGAGCCTCGATAGATATCACCCATAACTTTTGACTCATGTGCCCACTATATCGCGTTAAATTAGCATCCCCAGATACCATACCACAGATTGTCCCGTAGGGTTACTCACGTCTTCTTGGGAGTCTTGCAATACGCACAGAGCGTCAATCCAGAGATGGCGCATCCCAAGACTCCTTGTGATTCTAACTGCATCCTGAAAACTGGCTGGAAGAGCCTTAATAGGAATTGAGGCGAGGAAGCCAGGCAATGTATGCGTCGTCAGTTTTGGCGATATCTCGCCACCCCAGCAGTGACTGAGACTCACATACCTCCCCCGTCTCCCATCTGTCTCAACAAGTCGGCAACTCGGTGGCTCCCCTGGTGTCCCTACGTCCAAGACTCTCGTCGGGAGGTAAGAGGTCTCAGTAGAGTGACAGGCGGCGTGGGAATGTCGACAATCGTTCAACCAGCCCTTGGCAATGTTAAGATTGGCAGAGGATCCCAGATCAGGATCAATGTGGTGACGACCAACCCGATAGCCCCTGATCGTAGCAGCCTCGTCTATCATGAAAGTGTTAGCAAGCTTTGGTTAGGGGTTTGCAGGTGTCCTTGAGGGCCTGGCCCTACCTCGAGGTGCGATTAGATTGAGCTGGAGTAAAGGGAAATCATCAACCTCAACCATGAGCGTATCAAACACCTCGGCATCTTTGAATTTGTTCTTGAAAATCAAGTGGCTCGCACCAATGGCGATTTTAACAGGAGAACTTGCCGGTCTCCTTGACATCACGAACAGTGACTGATTAGCGGCATCTTCAGTGTCTATCCAGCCAGTAGGCCCGTTCTCGGGTAGGGTTCCCTCGGCTTGCCCAGCCTCTTCAATCAGGGTTTCCTTATAGCAGTCGACGATGAACTTGCAAAAGTCACAGCCAGACTGGGCAGAGTGGTAGAGTTCTGGAAAAGAGTTGTGATGATTGTAATAGCTCTTCTCGGGAAAAGGGTACCGCGAAACCTCGTCCGCTTGCTGGGCAAGCTCGATTAGACGGCTGATCCTGAGCTCAGAGCAAGGGCGGCATCGCAGGTGGGCTCCAGTCGGGGAATTCTGGGGTATTGCAAGCCGTTGTTGAGCCGTCGGTTGTCCTGTGGACAAGTGACGACGCCTGATGGTTGGCCAGGGATCGATTTGCTGACGACATTTCGAACGGTTTAAGAATATATCACGGGCGAGCCTGGAACCCTGCCAGAGAGAGGAAGAAAACTGCCGTTTCGGGGTAGTAGCACAATATAGGAAAGCCGTATACATTGCAGAAGCGGTGCGGCGGGTTTAGTTTTGCTCAGTGGTAAGTGTTCTTTGTTGCCGAGTGCGGGGAGAGTGAGTGTTCGGATAAGGCAAGGTGCCAAGAGAAAATCATAATAGAGCCATGCAAATGTCTTAGTATTCTTTCGTTATAGAGATATATCACTACTTTGAAATAATTTGTAATCTGATGACAGTGATCTCAATATAAGCACTCACAACTCCAATTTCACTTCTTGTATCTTTTCAACTCAGCTCACCTGAAGGTATTTCCACATTGTCAATTTTACCATACTAAAAGCCTACTTCTTTATATAAGGGGAAAGAGTCTCAGCAGATCGTCTCAACAGCTCAGTGTAATAGCTCTCCGAGAGCAACCCAGATCCATGATCAATAATAAACTTTAGATGATCCGCCGTGACCTCCAAGTTGCTCGTTTCCAGTTGCGCTATACCAAACTTTCCAACCGGCGTACGGTCAATCGACGGCATGAATTCGACCGACAAAGCTCCATCGTATCCTGCGTCGACAAGAGCTTCCATGATCTTGGGCCAATCGAGTGATCCATCGCCAGGAGCAAGGCGATTGTTATCTCCCACGTGGAAATCTACAATGCGACATCGACAGGCTCGAATGGCAGCGAAGAGGTCCTTCTCCTCGAGCGCCAGGTGGAAGGGATCAAACGCGATTCCCACATCGTATCCAACCTCGTCAGCGAGAGCGAGAGCCTGGTTTGTCCTGTTGAGGAAGTACGTCTCGAATCTGTTGAGAGGCTCCAGTCCAACTCGAATGCCTTTTTCCTTTGCGAATGCGGCCACTTCGCGGAGGCCTTCAACAGCCCATTTCCATTCATTCTCTGGAGTTGAGGTGGGGATAATTGTGCCAACATTTCCAGGGACGATGGTGACGATCTGTCCTCCCAGCTCTGCTGACAGTGTCACCACATCTTTCATGTAATTGATTGTGTCCCGTCGTTGCTGAGCATCGGCAGCGATCAAGTTTCGCTTTCCCTGCTGGATGGTGACTGTGCCCCAGCACTTGATGTTGTACTTTTTGAGGAGACGGCGCGTTTCTTCGACGGGGAACTGATCTGGCTCGCCAGCTAGTTCGATGCTAGTGTACCCAAGGCGACTGAGCCGCTCGAGAGTCTTTTCCAGAGGTTCTGGGCGCATCCAAGTGTGTGAAGCCAAATGCATGATGATAAACGAGATTGAATGAATTGTTTGAATGATGAGAGAACAGGAAATATTTACCAAATTTTATACTTCAATCCTATTGCAGAACCCCTCTTATTCATCGACTGTGCCGTGTCTCGGAACATGGGATTCCGTTGGAGTTGAGTGGAGAGATGCTTGCATGTGGCGGATCATCATCATCCGCCTTATTAATCCACACATTTCTAAGGCGGAGCATCATGTTCCGCCTCAAAGCCCAGTGTTTCTTGAGATAAACAATTGTATATATACTTCTATTATATCCCAAATTTGACGAAAATGAATCTCAAGATCATACACACTTACCCATAACTCACTTCAACCCTAACAACATGGCCACCCACTGGACTGACGAGTCAATCTTTGACTCGTACAACATTTTTGAAGAGACGTGAGCAACACTCTCGAGCATTCTTTACCGCAGCTAACACCATGAAGTTTCAAGATTGTCTCGTCCCATGAGATTAAGGCTGCTGTCTTGATCCCCAAAACTCTCAAGCCAGGCTCCCACCCCGTCATCTATCACCTCCACGGTGGATTTCTCGTCACCGGGTATGGCTTGTTCCCTGCCTTCTTCCCGAAGTGGGTTGACAAGCTAGCTCTCAAGCACTCGGCTATTATTGTATCGCCTGATCACCGCCTCTTGCCCTCTGAAAATGGCGTGGCCGATGTGCTCGAGGATCTTGAAGACTGCTGGCAGTGGACAAAGCTGAAGCTACCCGGCATCCTCGAGACCAAGGCTACCGGCCACTTTCTTGACTTTTCGCACACACTACTCGCTGGTGGCTCAGCTGGGTAAGACTTTTCATTAATAGCATGTAATTATTGTCTAACCTCAATTGTAGTGGCTACTGTGCGACAGAGCTCGCTCTCTCACACCCTGACGATTTTCGAACTCTCGCAATTGTTTATCCCTTTTTGGATCCCAGGGACAAGGTGTACGTCGAGGGCCCAGGACCTGATGAGCCCACCATTCTTCGGGCAGACCTAAAGGACATGCCATCCAAGGAAGAGACACTGGCTTGGATCGAGGAGACCCGCAAGGCGCCTCATTCCAAAGACGGGCTGGACAGGATTCCCTTTCCAATTGCAGCTTGTCATGCTGGCATCTTTGCGTCAGACATTTTTGACAACAAGGGTCTGAACAGGAGGGAATTCTTTCCACTGGAGAGAATCGAGGCTAGCGAGAGGCTGCCTCCAAGGATGTGAGCTTATGGACTTTGCGAATCAACTCGAGCTAACATAAACACAGATGGTTGATGCATGGGGATGATGACGCGACCGTGCCAATTAGGGGAACTTACAAGTTTATCAATCTTGTCCGCGAGAAGCTCCCGCAGACAATTTTGAGATTCGATGTCTGCCCTGGCCAAGATCATGCGTTTGACTTTGACGAAAGTGCTTGGGAGTCATTCGCCTCAGAGGCGCTGGACTTTGTCACTAAAGGGTGGCTCGTCGAGGGCTGAGGTTCCCGCAAGCTATGATAGAAACCATGGAAAAGTAGCAGCCAAGGACAAGATTGAGTAGGCATCTGGACTCGAAATACAGACTGAGTCTAAACTCGCGTGGTGCTTGTGAGAGCCCAGATTGGGGTTCGCCTCCGCTCCCAAAAGACGCTGGGGTATGTCGGCTCGTGCGTTCAGTACAGTAATAGACACCGGTCTGCAGGACCAGATTGATGCGTTCCCAACCTCTCCATCACCATCGCTTCCTCGAGCGTTGTCGTATTAGAATTAAACAAGTTATTGGCCGGCGTTCCCGCTGAGCAACGCCCTAAATCAGTGTTGTCTCTCCAGATTCAGTCCTTGGCTCAACATCGTCATCCCCTTTCTGAAGAAGTGTTTCCTTCACGACCTTGGTGACGCTCCCAAGATCGAAGACCCTCAACTAAGTTGGTATGTCCCTTATTGGCCGCTGCAAGGAGCGCCGTGTATTTCCTAGAGTCCCTCGCTTCGATATCAACACCCCTGTTGAACAACAGCCGCGCGGCGTCGATATGGCCACCTTCAGCTGCTTGAATCAGCGGTGTCCGATAACGCAGATCTCTTGTGTCCGTTCTCGCATTCCTTTGAAGCAAATACTCCACAGCGTTGGCTCGGCCGTTCTCGGCCGCCCAGTTCAGCAGCGTCATGTACCGAGAGTCTCTTGCTTCAATGTTGGCGCCTCCTTCAATCAGGAGGTCCGCGACTGCGTGATGACCTCCCATGACGGCCAACATCAGAGAGGTCTTGCGCTCAAGGTTCCTCCTTTCAGTGTCCGCATTCTCCTCTAGAAGACATCGGACCACTTCCTTCTGGCCCCACTGTGCAGCATAGGCAAGTGGTGCCTGGGCTTCCTGGTCACTTGTTTCGATGTGCGCACCAGCTTGAAGCAGACGAATCACTACTTCAACATGGCCTTTCTCGGCTGCGTAAGACAGTGGAGCTCGACCAAGACTGTCTTTGGCGTTTACTTGATGGTTCTTGAGGATAGCGGTAACCAAGGGTTCGACACCGCAAGATGCCGCGAGATGGAGGCTGGTGAACCCTTCTAGGTAGTCCCCATTCATCTCAGCCAGTTTCGAGGACGGAGAGTCGCCATTGAAGTAAGCTTGGATTAAAGATCCCGACTTCTTCTTACTTCCAAACAGGCGAGTTAAGAGTGAGCCGGTCCCAAGGTCCACAATGTCAGAAACATGAGGACCACAGGACTTGAGATGGTCGCCCCAGTGACAACTGGCATAACGGTAGAGTCTGTTCGACTTCTCTCTTTCCCGGTAATGGTGGTATCCGGTGCAGGGCCCCGTTTCGAAAGTGTCGAATGAGATATAGGTGATTAATTTCAAAGTGATGTCGTGTTGCGCCGTGGCCCTTGGTCTCTCAACCGCTTCAACTGCTTCAACTGAAAGACTCCTCGCTTTGCCACCAGTCACGGTAAGCTCCCTGATACTTGACCCCTCGAGCCAGCCAAAGTTAGAATCCAGATACTCCCGCGCTGTGTGATGAAGCAATTGAATAACCCCATCCTTTCCGATAGCTACCAGGCCTTTACACGCCTCGACTATGGATTCGGTGCTGCTGAAGTCATCATGGTCAAGGCGCGAGGTATTGATCTTGATGGCCAGAGCCTCTCGAAGTTCTGACACGGTGATTGGCCGCATTGCGCAGACAAGCCATATTAAAGTCTTCTTAGCAAGTGTACGATATTCCTCTGGTTGATTATCGATTCGCTTGGCAGTTTTCAGGTAGATCTCTCGATAGGCGGCAGGGCCTTGGGGCAACATTTCGATGCTGCCTCTCATCCGATTGGGAGACGTCATTTCCAAGACGGAATCCATGTGAAATCGAGCAAGAAGAAATCTAAAAAGGACTTAGCAAACGCCATGAGGAAGGGGATTTTCAACTCACATTCCATCGGAAACCTGCCTGATCCTCTCCTTCACGGCCTCTCGGAGCGTTGCTTTTGTTGCTGCCGCATACTCTCCACCCTCATCTTTGATGACTCTGTGCCGGGCTATGCGTTTCTCTAGATACCGGCCCACGTCCTCGTCAGATGCGCGAATCTCGAGGGATAAGTACTGGCCAAACATGGCCTCGATTCTCTTGTCAGGCCGAGAAGTCACAAACACGTTGACCTTGACCTCTTGTTGCATTCTGAATATCTCGGGCAAGAGATTTGAGACCTCTTCACATTCATCGAGTGCGTCAATGACGACATAGACGCGCGAGAAGAGAAGGGTGGACTCAATCAAGGCATCTGTAAACTCTTGGGCTGATACCGAGCCAAGCTGCCTGCCTTTGTTCTTTGAATAGAGACGTAGCACGCATTCTGGCATGCTCGGGCTTGCTTCGATTAACTGCCTCAGTAAACTTGCGAGGACGTGGACCACCTTCTGTTGCTCTCGTTTTCCAATGTCGCAATACATGAAAATGACGAATGTCTTCTCATGTGAGGTGCGCCGTAAGTGGTCAATAGCAAGGGAAGCCATCACAGTCTTCCCAGCCCCAGGTAGGCCTTGGCAGAACAACGTTGTCTCGGCTCCTGTGAGCCATTCGTTGAATTGAGGGGAGTCGAGGAACCATCTGCCTGTTCCTGGCTCGCATCTTGTGAAGTAATTGTCTTGCGGGTGTCGCCAGCCCTCCTGTCCTAGCCAATCCAGGACCTCTTGCTGTTTAATCCCCTCCCTCAGGCTGTCGACATGTTCACCTACTTCCCCAATCTTGCCCTCCACTGTCATGGCATGCTCAGAACCTGCAAAGAGGTGCCGGGGGGCTCTATTACTTACCGCTCTTGAGTGTTTGCATAAGATCTTGGAGACTCATAGCCGCATTCACTTCCTGTCCAGTGATCTCCGTGAGGACGGCCTTGCCGTATGCCGCCGCGGCCGCTGCGGCATATCGATGCCAATCGTCGTTCTTGTGTGTATCTGCGTAATCGCATATTCCTCTAATGACAAGGCAAGGGATCTGGTCCACGATGCCAGCTGCCTCCATCTCGAAGCAAATCGCGTCTTCGTTGCCCCTGCATAGACGGCGACGATCCTCTGGGTTCTTCACAACCCCACCTCCGGACAAAATGAGGCCTAGATGGACCAATGACTGGTCAATCTCATCTCGCGGTTTGCGGAAAACCACACTCTCTTTACCCAAAGCCTCGCACTCGCTGCAATCTCCGCTTGCATTGACGTGATGAAATTCATCCTTGAAGAGAACATCATCTTTGGCTGGCCGTTTATAGCGTCCATGGTTCTTGCCAATGGCTGTCAGGGTGACATAGTGTGGTCTCCAGCCCATCTCTTCCTCATATTCCTCCAGACGGTGGCATGCATTTATCAGGATCGAGGGGGGCTTGTTCAAGCAACCTTTGAGGATGAATGACCCGTCTTGTTCGTATTTGCCAAAGTCGTACTGAAGCACTCCAGGGTGGCTGCCGCCAGGAATTCCGACGGCGATATCGCCCAACCGTATATCCTGGGTTTGACTCGGTATGCCGCCTCCAATACCAATCATCAGGGCAAATCGAATGTTTGGGAACTGTTGGATAACGGTGGCGGCGCATGCCGCGGCATTTACGGGCCCCATCTGTGTTCCTCGAGCGAGAACGACATTGTGATCCCTTATGCGGCCGTAAGAGTAGTTAAACGAGTCTACACCGGAGATCACTGGGTGGCTTATCAATCGCTCATCCAAGGTAAACTTGACAGCGGTAATTTCGATAGCAAGGGCGCAAAATATGACTACCGTTATGTCTTGGGAGGGGACTGCCTTCAACTCTTCTGGCTGAGGGAGCTGATTCATGGCATCTCTTCTGTCCCTAGAGGCGCGGGATAACGGTAGATAAGCCAGCGGCTCTGTATTCTGGCATTCGAGGAGCACAAAATACTGAATTAAAAGTGAATATTTTGTGATAGAGCATTAACGCGAATACTGATGCTTCTTAGTAGGGATTAAAAAGAGTACGAGCCTTCGCGGAGGGCGGGGAAATGAGGCCATTTCTGCGAGGGCGCCTCACAGCTCAAGCGGATTGGCAGAGGTTCTGCACATTGGAACCGAAGAAAAGAAGTTCCGGAACACCCCGATCACCCCGATACGAGGCACTTACTGAATAAACCAATATCCAGGACCAAACACGCTCGCTCGCTCACTATCCTTACTTACCGACATTGGAATTTTAGCTAGCGTGCCATCTGTATCACCATGTTGACATTTGGACAGGGCCTTGTCTTAAGCCGATTTACCACATGAAGAAATTTAATCTTTAAGGCTTATTAGGATTATACCTATTGAAGACAAGTTATCTTTTGATATAATGACAGTGTCTGACAGACTTGCTGCTGCCTGGTTGCTTTTGCCTCTGGCTGAAAGAAAGGAATCTAAAAGTCCATCGTCATCACTGCGCGTGATCATTAATAGTCTCGGTGATGCTAGGTGGTTAAAACTAGTTTTAAGAGCCATGTTTGCAGTACCACTTAGGCCGTGGCCTTGCTTGTGATGTTTTCGCCCCTCTTCTCCTGTCCAACCTCTGCGGCCACAGCAGACTTGAGGTCGACCTCAACCTTTTCACCGAACTTGGCGTTGATTTCCTCAAGGGGAAGACCGATAGTCTTGTTGATGTTAGTAATGTGTGCTGCAAGGCCTTGAAGGCGGGACTAACCTCAGGGAAGGTGAACCAAATGGCAATGGTGCTGATAACGGTGACGACAACAAAGATCATGTAGAACTTCCAGCCAATGTTCTTCAAGCCAACAGTCACGGGGGCACTGTATGCAATGGAGTTACCGAAGAAGGAAGCAAAGACGAGAGTCGAGCCCTCGCTGCGGAGATCTAGAAACCGACATGTCAGCGAGGTTACATATCGACGAAGGCGGTTGAACTCACGAGTAGGCCAAATCTCGGATCCATAGGCATAGGCGGTACACTCGATTGTTGTGGTGAAGAAAGCACCGAAGATGAAGTAGATGGCCACGGCAGCGTTGAGACCGGGGCCGTCGTCAGTGCCGAGATAGAACTTTTGAAGAGCGGCCATGACGCTGAGGATAGCAGCAGATCCAAAGCCACCGATGACTATAGAAATGATAGGTTAGAAGCGTCCCTGGCGATGAGTGTGTTGTGGAAACTTACCAAGAAGCCTGACACGAGGGACGCGGTCGAGAAGGAGAACGTTGAAACCGCATCCAATAACGGCGCACACAGTCCAGACAACTCCAAGAGCCATCTGCAGAGTAACGCCAAATCCAAGACCACCCATGAGGACGGGGACAAGGTTGGCAATGGCAGTGATACCAGTACCCTGAGCCATGACCCAAAGAAGGATAGAGCAGTAGGCTCTCTTCAAGAGGTGTCGCGTAGTAAAGATGTACCAGAAACCACCGGGCAGATTCTTCTCAGTCTCGACCTGGGCCTTGATCTGAGTCGCCTCAGCATGGGCAAGCACGCCGTTGGGGTCCGTCTTGGTCTTGTGCAGCTTGACCAGAATGGCGAGTGCTTCATCATCACGGCCTTGCTCCATGAGCCAACGAGGAGACTCGGGGAGGAAGTAGAGCGAGATGAGGTGGACAACGCCCATGCCGGTCAGGACAATGAAGATGAGACGCCACTGGATAGCCGAGTGGACGTAGCTGAAGGCAAGGTTGAAGACGGCGCAGAGGATGTAGGCAGTGACAACGCCGACGCCCTGCATACCGACGAGAGATCCACGAGCGTGAGGAGGAGCCACCTCGCTCATGTACACAGGAGAGTTGGCAAATACCATGCCGGCTCCGATACCGCAGATGACGCGAAAGACGAGGAGCATGGCAATGTTGACAGAGGCGGCTTGGAGAGCGCCGGACAGGATGACGATGCCGGCGGCTACGGCGTTACAGAGACGGCGACCGTAGTGCTTCGCGAGGGGAGCCTGGGCCAGAGAGCCAACCATGGCGCCGGCGAGGAAACTGAACGAGGTCAGCACGTTTCTCATGATTTTTCGTAAAGAACTCACCCTCCGAGGAGTCCATCGGTTCTTTGGGCGGCATCTGGGGTCGACAAGAACTTGGCGATGAAAGAAGGCTGAGCCAATGTTCCAGCAATGGCGTTGGCGCTGAAGCCATAGAGATATCCGCCCAGAGCAGCTGTGATGATGACCTTGAAGCTGTCAGAGATGCTTCGTCTCAACAAAATGTGAATCGCTTACCTGGTAGGTAATCCAGCTGACAGAGTGCGTCACAGCCTTGACTGCATCGCCAGAGTCGGAAGAAGACTTGCTGGCAGTGTTGTCATTGTTCTCGGAGCCAGTAAACTCCTGGCTAGTCTCGAGCTGAGTCTTGTCAGCTTCCGAAGCCATCTTTGCGTCCTCTAGCCAGTCAAGCTTTCAAAAACTCAAAGAAGTGAAAATGAGACGTCCACGAACAAAAAACAGACGAGGACGGGGACACAAGATGCCTTGAGGAGAACAGAGGGGTTAGAGGAAGAGGAGAGAAGAAGCCCTGATAATGAAAGACAGCATGCGATGCAACCTTGCCGCATGCCGCATTTGCCATGTGCGCTGACAGAGATAGCAGACCCGTGCGATACAACCGAAGCCCACGGGGATCCTTTCAGCTTCCGGCATGAATCGTATGTGCCTACAGAGACTATGTAACTTATCCCCTGAGAACGAATCGGGTCGTGCTCCACTTGCCATGTATCGCTGTCCCATGTTCGAAACCAGCGGATTACTTGACTAGCGTGCGGTACATTCCCTCCCAAGGATGGACCCTAGTCTTGTAGATCCTTCATCCATCTCGTCGTATATCCTTGTCGTTGATAGTCATAGCCGTGTTTTGCTAAGACCTGCATGGTTCGAGGAGTAGTCTGATGCCCAACGGTGCAAAACGGGCATGGTATGAGCTCTCCTCAGTCGAATGCGTCTCTGATCTTCGCTTGAGTAGCTCTATTTAACTGCTTTTTTTCTTCGTTCTTCCCTCGGCCAGTCATTTCTGCACATCTCTTTCCACACCCGAACCAGTCATTATTCTCCAATCCTACACCTATTCCCCATTCTTCAATCACCATGGCTCCTCCGCACGTCCCTGAAGCCGCCATCTTTCCCGTCCTCAAGGACAAGGTTGCACTCATCACTGGTGGTGCGCAGGGAATGGGCAAGGCCACTGCAGAGGTCTTTCTCAAGGCCGGCGCCAAGGTCGTCATCTGCGATGTGCAGCAAGACAAGGGCGAGGAGGTGGCCAAGGAGCTGTCTGCTCTAGGCGAGGTCTACTTCACCAGGGCTGACATCTCATCTTCTGAGGATGTGGCTGCCCTCGTCAAGTTCA